>NC_140594.1:814917928-816117928 GCF_964204655.1 Triturus cristatus
AAATGGTGGGTGGACATATCCTATTAAAAGCTTTCTGCATTCACCACACTGCAACCCATGCACATGATCTGACATTTTTCAATTTAAGCTTTGCATCTCGTGCCAAACTAGGTTCCACCCCACCTTCAGAATGGCCCTACACTAGAACATCCACTCTTTCAGGAAGTCTTGCATTGGCAGGAGTTAATTCTCCATTTAGTAGGTGACTCTCTGGACTGCCTACCAGTGAGCATATATATATAACAGACATCCAATCGAATTTTGGAGAGGTGGTAAATCGATGGTTACCAAACACATGATACGTTTGGAACAGAACAGTTTTAAAAGGACGTTATCAATGTAAGTGAATACTCAACTCTTGTCTTCCACCTTTCTACATCACTTTGAACCCAAGCGTAGCTATACGTTGACCACATAATTACAGAAAGTCTTCCACCTCATGAATGACACCCACCACTTCCAAAAAGTCCAAATTCTAAAGACTTACACCCTGCCACGCACATCTAACCGCCCAGCGACAAAGTGCTGTGGCCTCAACGGAGGTATGAATACAATACAAACGCAACAAATCAAAATAATACAATAAAATTACGTTAGCAAGCAAAAGCTTGCACTTTTGAGATACGCAGAAAAGCTTGCATTTTTCCATGCATCTATTAGCATGATTAATTAACTTAGAAGCAAAACACTGAGAAATAATGCATAGCAGTACTTATTAATTTTGAAACTTTATAAAGCATCTTGAGTTACCTTGTGATCACTTTAGAGCTCTGTGGTAATAATGACAAGGTACGTCTGTAATCAGAAAGGAGTTAACTTCGTGACCGAACAGTTTAGGTGAAACCCTAGTCTGATGTCCTATTTGTGATCTTTCTCCAGGACATAAAGCAATCAAAAGCACTTTTAGACAGTGAAAGGGTTTCCTAAAGAGCCTTCAATTTGGGTCAAGCTCTGATGTAGGCATTCCACTGTCTTTAGACACTGACCTCTCCGTCGGTGGAGACAGTGGGTGCAGGAATGTGCGTAACACACACTCCTTGATGGTTAGTAATGGGGGGGGCAATTTCAGCAGGTATCCAAAAACTTGGCCAGAACAGGCCTCGTGCACAGTGCAAAAAGACTTTGAAATGAATCCCATATCTGCCGAATTCAAACTAGCCCAGAGTTCCTGCCCCGGCATTTCCCAGGTGTGGGAACACCGGATCAAATGTTACCACCAGTAAAATTGCAAATTGATCGTTGTGTCCATCATAAGGCAGGGATGCGGGTTTAAGGTTGCTTTTATAGCATTATCAGGATACCTATCGTTCTGCCAAATTAAAATTGGACCAGGTATTCTGCGCCCGGATTTCCCAGGTGTGGCAACATAGGGTCAGATTTTGCGACAGTAAAATTGCACATTGCGCTGCCCGATGCTCTCCTACGTCATGGAAGGAGCACATAACAGTGTCCCTTGCCCGACCCAGCCTCCCGCCCCAACTTCACTTTTGCCAAGCCCCCGCTTACTACTTACCAGCATAGAGTACTGCCACATACTTATATTATCTCCGTACAAATTTTAGCACTCAAAAATGACAAAGTACACCACATTCAACGCCCTATGTTCATCCAATACAAGGTTCTCATCTGTAGGAGGAGAGTCAGAGTATTTTCCAGTGGTTTGATCATTTCAACTGCATACTTCACGTAAGTGAAAGATTATGAGTTGGGCTGGACCTGAGCATTTCGTGTCTAAGGCCTACTCCACTCTTGATCCAATACCTATCTGCAGCATCTTCCGGTTCATTTATCCTAGACGCAATTAAAAACATGCATCCTCATCCACAGCCAGAAACTCACACAACAGGTCAGCATGACTGACAAGCAACTTTGGGGACGATGAAAGAAAGTAAGGCCATCATTAGTCCTTTGCAGTCCACTTATTCACCAGATAAAATTTGCAGCTCTGGAGCAATGCAACATAACTTTCCATGACAAAATGGCTAGCGGCTCTTGCCAACAATATATCACCAAACTAAAAGTGTGTCCGCCAGGAGGCATGCTTCTTCAGTGCCTTAGTTAAGAGCTCCATCATTCAATTAAAGAGCAACAAACTACAAATCTCTAACCAGCACTGCTATGGTTGCACATCAGCCAATGCTAGCGATTGTCCTCAATCGCTCTCACTGCAACTGATATACAACTAGTATTAATGGGACGAGACCAGACCAAAAAGACAGGAATGAGGCAAAGGGGGGTGGAAGAGGGACAAGGCAGGGCCACAGGGGGGGGGGGGGGGGAGCCAGAGCCACGGGGGGGGGGGGGGGCGGGGCAAGGCAGGGCCACTGGGAGAGAGGCGGGGCAAGGCAGGGCCACTGGGAGAGAGGCGGGGCAAGGCAGGGCCACTGGGAGAGAGGCGGGGCAAGGCAGGGCCACTGGGAGAGAGGCGGGGCAAGGCAGGGCCACTGGGAGAGAGGCGGGGCCACTGGGAGAGAGGCGGGGCAAGGCAGGGCCACTGGGAGAGGGGGCGAGGCACAACCACAGGTGTAAGCTGACATGAAAAGAATTGGTGGGCACAGCTAATGGAAAGGGAAGGAAAGAGCCACTGGGAGAGCGGGAGCGGCACAGCCACTGGGAGAGCGGGGGGGCGGCACAGGCACTGGGAGAGCGGGGGGGGCGGCACAGCCACTGGGAGAGCGGGGGGGCGGCACAGCCACTGGGAGAGCGGGGGGGCGGCACAGCCACTGGGAGAGCGGGGGGGCGGCACAGCCACTGGGAGAGCGGGGGGGCGGCACAGCCACTGGGAGAGCGGGGGGGCGGCACAGCCACTGGGAGAGCGGGGGGCGGCACAGCCACTGGGAGAGCGGAGGGCGGCACAGCCACTGGGAGCATGGAGGGCGGCACAGCCACTGGGAGCACGGAGGGCGGCACAGCCACTGGGAGCACGGAGGGCGGCACAGCCACTGGGAGCACGGAGGGCGGCACAGCCACTGGGAGAGCGGGGGGGCGGCACAGTCACTGGGAGAACGGAGGGCGGCACAGCCACTGGGAGAGCGGGGGGGCGGTACAGCCACTGGGAGAGCGGGGGGGCGGCACAGCCACTGGGAGAGCGGGGGGCAACACAGCCACTGGGAGAGCGGGGGGCAACACAGCCACTGGGAGAGCGGGGGGCAACACAGCCACTGGGAGAGTTGGGAAGACACAGCCACTGGGAGAGTTGGGAAGGCACAGCCACTGGGAGAGTTGGGAAGGCACAGCCACTGGGAGAGTTGGGAAGGCACAGCCATTGGGGCAGAGAGGGTGGCATATACAGCTACTGGGAGAGGCAGGAGAAACACTGCTACTTAAAGAGGCTAGGAGGCAGAGTCTCGGTGAGACGGGGTGATCAGTACTGCATGGGTTGGAGCCAGAGTCACTGGGAGACTGTGAGACAGGTACTGTAAAGCTGGGAAAGGACATCCACTTGGAGAGGAGTGGAGACAGCCCTGGGAAAAGTGGGGAACACAGTTGGAGACAAACAGGAGACAGCCACTGGGAGAGCAGAGGAGAAATGAGTAGCCTGTGGTGAAGAGGGAGAGACCGTTGTTAGAGGGCAGGACTTACAGACCATGGAGTGGTGTGTCAGAGAGAAACTACCACTGGGAGAGCAGGGAGAAACTGACAATGGGAGAGCAGAGGTAGCAGTCCGTGGCAACGTTACTGCGAAAAAAGTGTGGGACAGCCATTACGAGGGATGGACCCGCAGCCATTACAAGAGACGGTGTGGTATAGCCATTATAAGAGGGGATCTGGCTTAGCTGTTACAAGATGGGAGTGGGATAGCCATTTCAAGACTGGGGTGACACTGCCACCAGGACGGGTTGAAGGAGTGGCAACCTTTCAAAAAAGTAGAGGCAGTAGGAGTGACCAGCATTGAAAGAGTGTGAAACAGCCACTGGGGAAGAGGGGACTATCAAAAGAATTTGTTTATATTTTGTTGCTTATGTTTTATAAACTATATGTAGTGATGTACATTGTAATATAGGCTCTTTATTTGTAAATAGGACTGTAAATATGATATGGTTTAAATACGGCATATTTTACTCATTGTTTATATGTATGTTTATGATTATTTGTAGCCCTAAAGAAGTCCGTAAGGACAAAACGCGTTGGCTACGCAGATTTTACGAAGAATATTGAATAAAGAACTTTTAAACGGAACCTGCTGAAATTTACTTATTGTATTATATATAATTTCTATGGTGTGCTGGATCATATTTTCTTTGTGTATAACTGAATTGGAGATTTAGAGGTATTGAATCTCAGATCCTTAGCACCCTAAACAAGCCTGAAAAACTCTTGACTAACTTTAATAATAGGTGCAGATAAAATTGCCTCATATCTCTTCCTTTGTTTTTGATCAGTTCAATATTGGGCATACTGCCCTATTATAAGGTCATACGGTTAGACTGAATTAATAATGAATTTTGAGGACATTAGAGAGGAAATGTTTGGCGAACTATTCAAAAATAACAAAAAATGTCCATCACTAGAAAATACAAAGAGTAGTGCACAGAGGGGTGAAGGATTAAAAGATAAATTCTTCCGCTTAGAGAAATTAAAAAAACAAGAACTAGGCAAATGGTGGGATGGTGCTACTTTGAAAAAATATTTGGAAAACAAGATACCACCAAGGGGACTAAGAATTTTAATATTCCCAAATTATGAAGACCTGGAAAATGACTTGTTAAACGAATGGGAGGAAGGTCTGTATGACTCATCAATCAAAATGATGGGAATCTTGATTACCAATGCTGAAAGAAAGGTTAAGAAAATAAGAGAAGAAATTGTAACACTGGAAAAGGAAATAATGGATTTAAACTTAAAAGAGACAACGGTAAAAAACTATGAGATCTTAAAAAAGGAGTTAACATGCTATCAGATGTATCTTAAAGATAAAAAACTAAAGAATATTACTAGAGATGAAAAGGATTACGAACGAGGTAGAATCTTTACATTCTCCAGAAAGTATGATGATGTAATTCCCAAACAGATAGTTGTGACAAGCAATAAAGAGAAATCAGTTAGTATAACATCTAGTAACACTTCGCTTTCCTCAATAGAGAATGACCCAGGTGAGGGTCCTAGTAATCCCGAGACAGCACCCTCAACCTCCCTTTTTTTTACGAGATGTCCAACGGTACAGACTGTGAAACAAAAAGAAAAATACAAACAACGAACCAGATGGGGAGGAAAGAGGTATAAGAGCAGGGGTTCAAACAAGACAGCAAAGCAGAACAACTCTAAACAGGAGTTAGTTGAAATTGATGCAGAAATCATTAGCGACAATGATGAAATAGCCTGTCAGTCCAAAGAACCTAGCATTGTTAACCTGTCCACCAAAACCCTCAATGCAAAAGAATTGTGTTCTACAGAAGGGTTTGAATTTTTGTACAACCACCGATTGTAATTTTGTTGAATTACACACTGATGTTTATAAATTTGTACACAAGCTACAATTAAAAAAATATTTTGCAGAACATCCAAGTGTCTCTACTAATGTGCCAAAAAATGCAGATTGTCAAACGTCCTTATCTATTGAAGAATTGCATGGTGTACATCTCCTAGCCACGTTGGATGAGGATGATTGTGATGTAAATATAACACAAATGGCTGATATGTTGAATATAAGTGAAGATACTACTATAGACAGTGGATTGAGAAACAAATCAAGATTTGTACCATTGGGGGTTCATGATGCTTATATCGATGAATTTGTAGAAAATGTAACCAAGCAATTACACCTACTTGAGGACAAGCATGGGAAGAATTCATACTGTACACACCATCATAATCTCTCCAAGGAAGAACAAGCCCTTCTAAAAAGCTTACAGGGAGATCCCCAACTTGTTATACGGGTGGCGGACAAGGGGGGGGGGGGGAATATAGTTGTGATGGATCTCCGGGACTACTTGGGAGAAATAGAGAGACAGCTTAATGACAAAATATGTTATGAACAATTGAAAACACATCCCATTGCTGACATTGAGAGGACTATTAACGCTGGGTTACGAGACTGGCATGAGACCGGGTTGATATCCAACCATGAGTATCGGTATTTACAGGCGCAGAATTCAAGATTTCCCTGCATATATATACTCCCCAAAATACATAAAGGGGGGGGTTTTCCCGCCAGGTAGACCAATAATTTCTGGTAATGGTGGTCCAACCGAACGGCTATCGGAATATGTGGATGGCTTCCTACAGCCCTTTGTAAAAAAACCTGTCTTCCTATCTCAAAGACAGCAGAGATGTATTGTGTAAATTAGAAGATTTTGATTGGGACAGCAATAATCTTATGTTTGTCACTATGGACGTTGAAAGTCTGTATACTTGTATTCATATGGAACGAGGTCTGGAGGCTTTAAAATACTATCTATTCAAGAGAAATGCCCAACATCTAGAGCATTCGATGATGCTTCTTGAAATGTCACATATGATACGAACAATGAATGTTTTCTTACATAATGGGACTTGGTTCCTGCAAAAACAGGGCACGGCCATGGGATCCAGGTTTGCTCCGTCCTATGCAAATCTCTTCATGGGAATGTATGAGACGGAGCATGCCTGGGGACAGGGCTCTAAAAAAATGGAGTGACAATGTCATTTTCTATGGTAGATACATAGACTACATTCTGTTGATATGGAATGGATGCGAAAAAGAGTTATTGGATTATCATAACTATCTAAATACAAATAGATTTAATGTAAAATGAACTATAAGCCATTCAAGACAAAAAATAGAGTTTCTAGATCTCAAGTTGTATGTCCGCAACAAAAAAATTCAAAGTGAAATTTTCAGAAAACCAACTGCTTGCAACAGTGTGCTCCATGCTGAAAGTGCACACCCTAGCACCACCATAAACGCAATACCATATGGCGAAATGGTCCGTGCTAGGAGAAACTGTAGCGAAGACAGATGCTTCAATACAAACTTAGAAACTATAAAAAAGAACTTTCTAAGCAGAGGCTACTCACAAAAGTGCCTTACGACAGCGGAAACCAAAATCAGAAAGTTGGATAGGAAAAACACCCTTGTACAAAAACAAAAAAATGAGAATCCAACAAGAAAAGAGGATGTAATCTTTATAACTCAATACAATTCCTACAACAATCATGTGTATAACATATTACGTAAGAATTGGCACTTATTAACTAAAGCACAGCTCCCCCCAGGTACTATTTCCATCAAGCCTAAAGTAGTATACAAGAGGGGTAAGACCATCAAAAATATTCTCTGCCCGAGTTATGTTAAGGAACAGAAGACACAGACTAGCACGTGGTTACCGACAAAGCCAGCTGGCTTTTTTACTTGTTGTTCGTGCAGTGTCTGTCCCTTCGGCCAGAACAAAAAATCCAAATTCAGATACAACACCACAAGGGAATATCAACTCCTTTATAAATTGTAACACTACATATGTTCTATACATAATTGGATGCCACTGCAATAAGATCTATGTAGGCAGCAGTATTCGTCAACTGAAAATCAGAATACAAGAGCACATAAGAGCAATTAAAAACAGGGATAATTGGCGCTTTTTGTAACAACTACATATGGACGTTCATCTCCCTTGACCCCCTTCCCCCCCCCCTCCGTCCCCGGCCTCCCGGTACTCCTCTCTTTAGCGGATTGCTCAAATGTTCTGACTGGAGTTTCCCGGGGGGAGCCTGAACCGCACTGGTATCCCTTGTAACTCGCCTTTTGTTTTTATTGTTTTTTTTTTTTTGTTTCTGTTCTTGTTGGACTGACACTTGCTGTTCTTCGAGAACTATCTTGAGCCACTGCGGGGCAGTGCCCTGGGAACGGACTGCAGCCGTGATATGTGTATATTTCCTTATGTACCTAGCGGCCGGCCCGGGTGGTTGTAGGCCCATACTTGTAACCGAATTATTGTTCAATAAAAACTTTTTCAAAAAAAAAAAAAAAAAAAAAAAAAAACAGGGATAACAAATATCCAATTGGCACACATATTTCAGAATTACATCCGGACAAACCAGAAATTTGGTTTCATTGGATTGAACATGTCAAGGCACCAGAAAGAGGTGGGGATAGGGAGAAGATCCTAAGACAGGTCGAGGCTAGTTGGATTTGTCGCCTAAGGACCATTGATATGGGTCTAAATATCAATAATGAATTCTTTCACTCTATAGCATAGAGAACACACATATATGGTTTGTTCTTTTAGCATCAGGAGCAAAAAAATGTAAGATCTTTCCATCTATTTTTTCTTTTCTCCATGAATATTTTATATAGTGTGTTCCGTATCTCATCCGCATGCTGCCTCGTGATCTTCTTTTCATTTAGCCCTTAGGTAACTATACTGCTTAGTTAGAAACTTAGGACACATATGACACTATTAAATACATCTGTAGATTATTGTGTATAAAAATATGGATACTTGTGCATAGAAATGTTTCCATGTGGTATCGACTAGATACATTCATAGTACACTTACCATGCTTGAATAGCAGTAAATACAAGATTTCAAGTGTTATTCTTAGTTTTATAACATTGATTGTAATTACACCATATCCATGGGATGTTTTTGAATTTAAGAATGGCGTTTGTATATACTCTATTATGCCCAGTAACGTGATACCATTTACCCAGCATAGACAAGCGTATTGAATTAAAGAAACATTTTTACTATACCGTAGATTTTCTTCTCTGTATAGTCTAAATTCCCGAGTCGGTTTCGTTATATTTACATTGGATTTGTCTATGAGCTCAAATTGGGACATGTACTATTACAAACATATTTGTATTGCAATATTGTTAACACCAGCACGACAAACAAGTTTAGCATCAAACTACTCAATATGCTTCCCTTCGGATCTATATCTAAACTTTTGACATCACATGCTTCTAAGTTTATATCAGATTTCCTTTAGAACCCTATGTCTTCCAAGATGGCTACCTCGTGTCACGCTTAGTTCCCATAAAAAGGTTCAAATGTTGGAATTTCATTTGCGTTTTAGCTTTAATTGCTAAATCAAATAATATGGCGACATCGCGCTATGCTTGGCTCCCGTGATAGGTTCCAGGAATAAACTTCAAAACGCCTGGGGTTGCCATTGTCTATTTTAATAATTCGATGTTCAGACGTTACAATCGCGCATCTTTAGGTTTACCAATAGGCTTTTTTTAACTTAAACGGCCTTAGGTCCACACTATTTGGACTTTCCAATATGGCGGTCCGATTTTGCATCCACACCCCTTGTGTTTCATAGGATGTGTTTCTGGGTGGAGTCTCGTACCATTGTGGCTTTTTGTCGATTAAATCAGCGGCATCAGTATGGTATAGTTGGGTATAATTTATTTTTTGATAAATAGTCACATTATGGATTAACATGATTTTATGCATTGCTTATCCTTTCTCCCTGATTTGGATGGCGTGTTCTCAGGGAGAGTCTATTGGTTTCACACTCGCGCAAACTCACGCTACCTCTGTTCAACATTAGACTTTTTATTGCGTATTGGCGTTTGGTTTGTATTATTTTAACGAACTCACGCAATCCCGGATAATTATTAGGCATATCCAACTCAATAGCCTTTGTTTGCACTATGTGGACTTTCCAATATGGTGGCTTGTTTGTGCACCCGCATTCCCTTTACTTTTAGGAAGTGTTCCCAGGTGCATTTTTACACTATTGTGGATTACAGCCGCCAAAAGTGGCGGTAGAATTCATGGTGTGGACGTGCATATTGTGGCCTGCATATTATTTTTTAATATTTTACTCATTGCTCTTCTCTTCTCCTTGACACGGATGGCCTGATCTTAGACGGCCCTCTATTTACATTTTTTTTTTTTTTTTTTTTTTTTTTGTGTCCTCATTTTGCCCTTGGAAAATCGCATAGAAGCTCTAGGAGAGAAGAGAAAGGTAAGATACACTGTCACAGGTAAACTGGTAGTGCTATCACAGGCAGGGCCAGCACTCAGTGTTATTCAAACAACTCTCCAGAGGATGCACCGCGAGATATTGATCCATACAGGGGCAATATTGCTGCTATTGAATACCCATGATCGGTTTATGAAAACCGTACTGTGAGTATATCCATATCTAGGAGGGAGAGCAGACCAAGCAGCGTTAATCATCGGACGATGGGGGAAAAAAAAAAAAAAAAAACCAAAAAAAAAAAAAAAAAAACCCCAACACACACCTAGGACCAATTCAGAAGGTGCCAAAAATGTCGTTTTTCGGGGTTACCGGGTCTTACTAAGTCCATTTTTGATGTTCGCAGTACTGATGAACGCCAGTCTATCAAGGTGGGTGGCAGTGGATCCTTCCATTTCCTGCAGATCTCTCTTCTTGCAAGTAGGATACAATAAAACAAGAGTTTTTTAACAGGACCTTGAATTTCCAATGATGTTCCAAAAATTACAAGCAAGATGTTGATTGCAATTGGATGTCCCACTGATGTTGTCAACAAAGAGCTGATAGCGTCCCAATAAGGTAACACCAATGGGCAGTCAAAAAACATATGTAAATCAGAAGCTTCTAACAATCCGCACTTAGGGCATGCCACAGTGGATTCAGTAGAAAATTTGGATAACCTTTGTGGGGAATAATAAGCCCTGTGTAGCGTAAAAAGGTGATTCCTACGCAACCACGATGGCTTCACTATATCCCATAAGATTTTAAAGGAGGAATACCAAATGTTCTCAAGATCTATCCCGGGGAAAGAGGCCCTCTATTTACATTGTGCTGTCTGGGTCTCCAACACGTTCCAATATGGCGGCACGGTTTCACATTCAATTTGCCTCGTTTAGGGGCTTAATTGAACCCAGGTGCTACATAGGATAACTATTTAAGGCTAACTCTCACACTAGTCTCACTATCACATGGACAAAGACCTGGAAGGACTGCTCTTGGAACTGGGAAGCTAGAAGTAAGTACCAATAGGGAACTCTATTTGCTTTAGTTAGAATACACTACCAAGTTTAAATTTGGTCTAAATAGTTGGGAATAGTATAGCAATGGTCAATAGGGAACTCTTTGTGTTTGACTATTAATATGCAACCAAACTTAAAGTAAACTTGAAGCCTACATTGGTCTTTTTTATTTTATTTTATTTTTGAAACTATGTGTTGATAAATTCAACCTTGAATTTTGATAGCCTTTAATGGATTAAATTCTTAAAGGGCTTGAGCACTTTTTTGAATTGTGTGTGGTACAGTTCTAAAATAATGATTATCTCCCAAACTTTTCTTTGATAGATATTGTGTCTACCCCTAACTGGGAAATATCATACAGAGAATCTCGCATAAGGATATTCAAAACGGTATGCTTCTTTTTAATATTAAGATTGAACATTGGGTCCATCAATCTGACTAGGAATATTATAATAAGAATAGGCGACATGGCTTGTTTTGCGTTGATTTTTAAAAATCACCCAAGTAATTAATGGTCAGTGTCTCTTTGTTTTTCCTATATACAAGGAAAAAGGCTCAACTAAACAAGCTCTAAAAAAACATGTGACACTATATTACCATTCATTGTATCTTTAGATCAAAAACCAATGTGGTCCATATAAGAAAGAACGCATGCTGCTCTTACACCTGTGGGAATACATAAAGAAGAGTGCGTTGAAATAAGCATTTTGGTAAGAAAAATTCCCCATTCCACTAATGCAATAGAATAAATTATATGTAGATACCCTCATTACTGGACCAGACAGCCTCTCTAGATAACTATGGGATAGGAATACCCTCAACCCTTAATTCGCATTTGTCGACAAGAACTCTTATTTCAAAAAATATATTCTTTATATACAGCAGGTTCTAAAGAATTTGTTTATATTTTGTTGCTTATGTTTTGTAAACTATATGTAGTGATGTACATTGTAATATAGGCTCTATTTGTAAATAGGACTGTAAATATGATATGGTTTAAATACGGCATATTTTACTCACTGTTTATATGTATGTTTATGGTTATTTGTAGCCCTGAAGAAGTCCGTAAGGACGAAACGCGTTGGCTACGCAGATTTTAAGAAGAATATTGAATAAAGAACTTTTAAACGGAACCTGCTGAAATTTACTTATTGTATTATATATAATTTCTATGGTGTGCTGGATCATATTTTCTTTGTGTATAAGTGAATTGGAGATTTAGAAGTATTGAATCTCAGATCCTTAGCACCCTAAACAAGCCTGAAAAACTCTTGACTAACTTTAATAATAGGTGCAGATAAAATTGCCTCATACCTCTTCCTTTGTGGTTGAACAGGAAATGAGTTTCTATTGTGCTCCGAGGCAGGGCATCTGGAGTCTGCAGTATCCGGATTCAGATTTCAGTAGCATTCAGCAGGCGATCGAGAAAAATTTCTATTCTTTTTGGCACAACAGCCAAAACCACTTCATCATCCACTGTGAGAACCGTGTCTATCCATGATTTCCAGTTAAAAAAAATACTAATCGCATGCAAAGTAGGGGCATCCAACGTTGGCCAAAGAGGACAAAATCCATGCCCGATTTTAAGGACATACACATAAGAAATTTACATACAACTAATTTTAAATTAACTCACTCTCATAGTTGTAATCCTGAATGTTTGGCATGGATAAGGTTCTGTTGGACGGTAAATTCTTGTGCATGGCCCAAACCACTATTAACAAGCGCGCTCCAGACTGTGCAACCAGATCAAAACTCACCTACCAAGGTGACTTCTGCAATGTGCAGTAAGGCACCTCCATTTCTTTGTAGGCGTTCCTTAGTGAAAAGTAGTATTATGCTATAGGATGGCTTGTCACTGGAACCAACATGAGCTTCAATTTTCTTTCTTTTAAAATGGCAAAAAACACACATCAGTGGCTTTGTAGATTGTGCTTCCCCATCATAAAGGTTTATTTAGGCATACTGCACCTAGAGGCTATCAGTACACTATGTGCGGCACCCATCACAGGGGAACTAGTATCTATCGGTGAACAGAAAGAACAAATGATTGAGAAGACAGAGCACTGCTCGGGTGAGAGCACGTGCGTGGCCAAGCATAACTGATAAAAGCTCCTCTGCTAAAGTTTTTAAAGCTTTATTTGGCTCAAGCGTCTCAGAAGTCAGAATTGTTAAGTAGCAGAAGGATGATACTACAGTCAAGCATTCGTGTTAGCAAGACCGAGATCAGGAATGACCCGTTTTTAACAGTCTCTTCTATATGGAGAAAGAAGTACGAGGAAGTAGAGAAAATATTATATAAAGATTGTCTTAAAGAATATAAAAATCTGTTGTTCAAAACGAAACAAGATTTCTTTGCCTCCAGGATACATGAGGCCAAAAATTCATCTAAAGAACTATTCAAAACAGTTATGGCGTTGGCCCATCCTGTCCCTCCTCCCCTAAATTTCTCTCAAGAGCTTTGTGACAAGATAGCCAATCATTTTTTTGATAAGGTCAATAGTATATTCTCCAACTTCTCACAAGTACCTAAAAATCCCCATCTGAGTATGCCTGGTCAAAATAATCAGACTTTATTATCAGATCAGCTACTCCAGTTTGCCCCTATCACAGCTCCTGAAATTGGGGATATCATGACTAAAATTAGATGAGGATCTCCACTGGATCCATGTCCTGCATCAGTGCTGAAACTTGCACCTGAACCAGTCACAAAATTTCTGGCATCTGTAATTAACGCCATGTTTACAAAAGGATATTTCCCACTAATTTGGAAAACAGCATCTATCCTCCCACTTGTAAAAAAAACCCAACTCAATAATAATGATCCAAACAACTTTAGGCCTATATCTAGGCTTCCGTTTCCTGCTAAAATTACGGAAAAAATTATGAATATACAACTTAGTAATTTTCTGGAGACAAGTCAGGCACTGGATCCCACTCAATATGGCTTCCGAGCGGGACACAGTACCGAAACGGCACTCCTTAAATCAACAGAAGAGATCAGAGCCACCCTTGATCAGGGAGGAAAAGCGGCACTGATAATGTTGGACCTATCAGCAGCGTTTGATACGGTCCATCATGGGTTGCTGATGGACCGATTAGACGAAATTGGAGTCCGAGGCATGGCTTGGAACCTGATTAATTCCTTCCCGAAGGACAGAGTACAAACGGTTACTCTAGGCAACTTTTCAGCCAAACCTTTCTCCTTCCCCTGTGGTGTACCGCAGGGCTCCTCCATCAGTCCAACGCTCTTTAACGTTTATGTCAAGCAGTTAGCCCCTCTGGTAGAATCATTTGGGTTTCACCTTACCTCTTACGCCGATGATACCCAGATTGTTGTGTCGTTGCTTCCGGGACGACAGCAGAACATCTCCTCTGGATTCAATGATTGTATGACTGAGGTTGGTAAATGGATGGCGCAAAACTGCCTCAAGTTGAACTCCAACAAGACAGAGGTGGTTCTCTTCAGGAACGATCTTAACTTTTGGACCACAGAATGGTGGCCAGACTCTTTGGGACCACTTCCAATACCTAACAGGAAAGTTAAAAATCTAGGGATAATATTAGATAATCAGCTATCCTATAGAGACCAAGTTAATGCGGTGGTGTCTGCCACCTCATTTACCTTAAAATCCTGCAAAAAAATTCTGCCATTTCTTCCCAAAGAGAGTCTAAGAACAGTGGTCTCAGCGCTTGCCCTCTCAAAACTGGACTACTGCAATAGCCTTTACCTAAATATTCGGGAAGGGCTATTGAACAAACTTCAGTTACTTCAAAATGCAGCCGCCCGACTCATTTCTGGGATTCCTAAGTACGCTGCCATATCACCCGAAATCAAAAAACTGCACTGTCTCACAGTAAAAAAACGTATCCTGTTTAAAGCCATGTGCATTGTGCATAAGTCACTTTATGGTGAGGGACCCTCTCACCTGACCAAGCACATCCGCTGGTATATACCCAGAAGAGCATTACGCTCGGCTGAGGCCAAACTGGCCACTATTGCCCCAGTAAAAAAAACGAATTGGGGTGGCCGGAGTTTTCTGGTTGGAGCAACAAAGGCCTGGAACACGTTGCCACGTCACCTTAGAGAAATCTCTAACCATTTCAGTTTTAGGAGGGCTCTAAAAACCTGCTTATTTGCGTACAAGTAGGTATCTGCGACAACCGACTCTGCCGAAAAAGGATGATTCCGTAGCGCCAGGACACCTACGGGTAACAGATGCGCTTTACAAACTCCATAACATAACATATGCTACAGTGACATAAATGCTATGACAAATCATTTTGCCAAGACCACACAAAAATATAAAAATGTCAAAATGAGCCTTACGAAAACACTTCTAAATGTATTAATTATACTACTCTATCCTTTTTGATTTGTTTTACTAGGTCTCAGAATAAATGCTGAGCATATCAGTCAATAAGATACTCCTAACATCAGAGAGTCAGAAAGCCAGTAAAGTATGACCTCAAAGGCATATAGTGAATAAACATCTTAATTAGAAACAATGGGTATCCTTTTCTTATTTGCTCCGCTACCCTAGAAAATATGTTTGACCTATTTTTTTAATCGACAACGGAAAGCATATGGGAAATAAAAACTGCTTATTTGTTTACGCTCCACAAGTTAACCTTCACCAGTTAGTCATAAAAGGCTTCAGAAAAACATTAACCTCTATAGATCCTTTCCCCTATATGCTTGCCTTGTCCTCTTCCAGGATGTGGTGATTGTTCAGAACTTAAAAGAACATCACTAACTTCTAACAAGAGGAGTACCTGCTAACATTATTGGCGGAAGAAAATGCATTACTAGAGGTTGCTGGAGAGCTCAGCACAGTGTCTAATTCTGCTAGAGCTGCATACTTGTCTGTAATGGAACTTGGTTGACTTGGAGCTGAAACAGTAGGACCTGCCGCTGATGTGCCGAAGCCACTTCCTTGGCCACCTCCACCTAGAAAATGAACACCAGAAATCAAAAGCCTGTTTTGTCCATTTAACGTCATTAAACATTTTATTTTGGTCTGTTCTCTGATTTGTACATTTCTATATGTTCAAATGTTTAGCCTTTTTGCTCATTACTGAAATATTCAGGCAACTAACAAAGGCATGGTCATTTCTAGATTCCCATCAATTCACAATCCATGCTTCTTGTATACAGTAAATATGCACATTTCATTACACTTTATTGTAGGTGGTTAGAAAGTATATTTGCTCACTGAAAATAGGATTTCCTCAAACAACGAATTCAAATATTAGAAACTACATCCCGAAGCGGTCGTCAACGTAGAGTCAAAGGTCAGCAGAGTGCATGTTCTGTCATACATTTGGTATGAACCTGTAAGCTTTTCACAATATTAACAAAGTGTTAAACAATTTCTTTAACCGGTGTAAGCCACAAAATAATGCAGAAAGAATTATACAAGGCTTTATAAAGAGATCATTTCTCTGGGTTGTGCCTGGACGTTGTGTGACCAATCTAAGTATTTTAGAATGAACTGTTGCGAAAACAAATGGCTCTTACGAATTTTCTAATCAGAATCCTGAGGAAATGTAATGACAGGCAAGGCAGCAAGAGTTCTGTAAAACTATCACCAACGTTGAAGAACCAGACAGGACACCAAATGATAAAATTACCTTTATAGTGATAGTTAAACCTAGTCCCTAGGGGCTCTCATATTCCTGACCTATGGGTACTGTGCCACCTAGTAAAAAGAAATGGCTTTTTCAAACTGTTTAATTCAGGTGTTTGTATTCTTAACACACTCTATAATCACAGTTATTGCTTTACACAAGCTGGTTCATGCCAGCAGCAGTTCCTAATTTTCTAAACACAATTTTTTGCTTTGGTGGTATGGACCAATGACAAATGGGTAGGCAAGAGTGTGTATAAGAGACCATAGGGACTTGGAGTATGACTAGCCATGAAATTAACTTTACAACCCTCCAATGTCCAGGGTCTACTTTTACCTAACTTGTGGGTAGAGACAGCAAGCGAAAACAAGCACCCAGATTGATCGAGGTGTACCAGGTCTGTAGTTGCTGCATGATAGTGCAACTAAGAATGTTATTTGCCATTGTCATCAATAACAGCAGACTATATGATCCAGATCAGGAAACCCAATCAATGCATTCTTTATTGAATTAGGTAACAAATCTTGCTCAAGGGTCCAAGCACGAACCTCCAAGAACTTGAGTATTTTACAACTTGTGCTGTAAAAATCCATCCAACCCAGGCTCTTCCCTCTCTCCATATTTTTGAGTGACGACTAACTTTTCTCTAGTCAAGTGGCTATCATCTACCTTTGCTTGGTGATGATTGCTGGAGCGCTACTCTGTCTAGGGCATGTAAATAATTTTTGAAAACTGCATTACTGCCCAATTGTATACACTGTATAATTCTACTGTGGTCTCTGATACGAAGAATAGGCTGGCATTTAGAGCCTGACCCCGGTAACAACCTCCCTGAGACAGGAAACATATTGTTCTACCTTCCCCTGCTCGAGCTCAGCTCAGCAGCAGGAGGGTAGAATCGTATCTGTGGTCGGCAGCAGCACTAGCTTGCTTGCAGACCCTGAAAGTATGTTGCCCAGAGTACAGGGGGGAGTGCCCAAGAGAACCCCCCAGTACATGGGATCATACTTCCAACACTTGAATCTGTGTTGGGGTATGAGTCCAACATATTTGATACCAAATTTGACCGGGTTCGGTGCAGCTATTATATAGTTAGACATCTCAAAATGACGATGTTCACTATGCATCTTAAAATGGCTAACCGCACTTACAAAGCCTGGATAATCGACTTCGAGGTTTGTAAGGGTGTCCTGCTCATGCAGGCGCACCCTCAGACTTATAACTCCGCACCCTGCTGTAGGGGTGTCTTATAGGCTTTAAGTGAAGTGACCTCAGAAATAACCAAAATGACATCTGTTGTGAGGGGTGCAAGTACCAACTCACCCAGGCAGCAATAGTGGGCCTGTAGTCACAGTTTAAGTGGACTCCCATAGGTGGCACAATACATGCTGCAGCCCATAGGAGATCCCTGGTGTACCTATGCCCCGAGTACCTTAGTACCATTAAAAAGGGACTTAGAAGGGTAAAACAGTAGCCAATTGTAGAGGTACCAAAGTACTTATGGTCAATTTTGGAGCAAAAGCACAGTTGCTGGGTTCCTGATTAGCAGGATCCCAGCAGACTAAGTCAAAAACACACTGACGCCAGGCAAAAAGTGAGGATGACCATGCTAGAAGGATCCTACCTTCCTACAGGGTGTTAGTACCCTTGACTTAACTGGGTCTTAAATTATCTCTGTGGAGACTCTAAGCACTGATAATTATGAGTAGATATTGAACTGAGTTCTGGAGAGGTGTCCACTAAAAAGTCACCTCCCTCCTCTGTGTGCATTTGAACTTTCTGACAGTCAGTTGTATGCGGGAGAACAGTACACTAAGAAGTAGTGGCATCTGGTGGTGATGTCTTGACCGGGGTCAGCACATCGATGTCAGGGTCTGGTGGATCATGATATGCATCCCAAGGATCTGGACTATCTGGGGGTTCTCCCTGAAAGTCATCGTCACAAAGTGTAGTGTGTAGGGCTCACTATGTCTATGCCGCTTGAGTATGTGGAAACAGATGACATGGATTGTGGTGAAAAGTCCTGTGGCATAGGGCTGGTTGCCTGGTGTTCCATGGTCTTTTTCGTTGGAGAAGGCTAAGGTTCAGAAATGTTCTGCCTCGTCCTTTTAGGACTTGGTTGTTCTGATAAATGTCCGCCTCCAAAAATCTCTGTTCATTAATCCTTGGAGGTTCTGAAATACATTGTCCTCTGCATTAGGGTGGCCTGTCCTATGGGCTTGGAGATGTGGCAAGTCTCTTTTTGCCTGCCGCTCCTGTGGAGCCAAAGCCATTGTTGTCAGTATCTTTGGTGCCCATGGCTTTTTAGGCCTTGTCACCCATGATGCTCATAGAGTGGACGCCGTATGTAACGGACTGCGACGACTTAGCTGGCACAAAAGCAGTAAGCAACGCAGATGGTTTGTTTAGCCAGAGGACTGTGCAGGTGTTTATGGCATTGTCAGCACAAAATACTACTTTAGCTTTGAGGGCTGTCCCTCCTCTCCACTATTACCCTTTGGTCCCTAAGCCTGATTATGATCGACGCCCTTGCCTTGTCTCTGCTCCGAAGGGTGCTCTCGGTGTCGACCTGAAACAAAAGGCTGTGGCACACCAAGGCAGTAATAAGTGGCCATTGGGGGTAATTGCACAGCATAAGCATGGGACTGGTGACTCTAGGTACTCACGGTCCTAGGAGTAGTCTTCATCCTGGGCCCAGATCTCAAGTCAGGGTTCGTCTAGTGTTAGAAAGGCCAGCCTCAGGGAAGGACAGAATATGTACCTGACCGCCCTGCGACCCACCTTTCCCGGGAGATGTAGCCGAGCACTGGCGGGAGACCCCCTCAAGGCTGGGTCTTGTATCTAGGATTGTACACGCTGATTTAACACCACGCAACACAGAGACACCACACCGTAGATTCTGAAGCACGTATTCTTTATCTAAAAATATCAGGACCTTTGTGATCCGCAGAGTAGTCTGTACAAGTAGAGCAAGGGCTCACAGAGTCTCGGTAGGGGTAGCGGGACAGTCTTAGGATCAGGGTCAATGCAGGTGCGTATCCGGCGCACGGCTCTCAATCCTCGAGCCGGGGGATATGATACGATCTTTGGGATCCAGCCGGACCAGAAGGGTTCTTTAGTTGCGACCAAGTCTACAGGGCTCGAGTAAGGATGTTGGAGGCCTGACAATCTTCAAGGAGCCGCGACTCGGTCAGCAGGGCTCAGAGTTTTCAAGGTTGCGAGGGGAGCCGCGACCGCATCAGCAGGGCTCAGATGACTTAGGCAGAAGTCCGTCTCTGCCAGGTGGAGCCGCGACGCTGTCTGCAGGGCTCACCGAGGTTCCAAGAGTTCCGTTGGACCTTGGGAGGATGTTCTTTCAGCCGCGACCACGTCAGCAGGGCTCTCTTCGTTCCAGGATTCAATCTGCTGATGGTCCCAGAGCGCCCCTTGTTATAGGTCGACTCCTCTTTGATGTCCGGAGTCCTCACAGGCAGGGGTCTTAGCGCCCGGGGGTCGTTTGTTGGGGGTTCCTGCCACGCGGCCCTTTGATCCTTTCAAGGCGGGGTCGGGAGGGATCCCAGACACGCAGCTGGCGTGGAGCCAGCCCTCAGGGTGGCCGGAGGGGCGATCGAAACCATCTCTTGAGAGGAGGCCAGAGGTGTGAGTGAAACTACTCCTCCCTCTCCTGCTCACCGGGAGCTCTCTTCCCCCCCAGCCGGCATGGCGCGACTAGGCCTGGGTTGCGCTTGGGTCGAGGGCGGCCATCTGGGGTGCGGGGCCTGGTCACTGGAGGCCGTGAGGCCGATGGAGTTGGGAGGGTGCCCGGTGTCGGGAAGATGGAGGGAAGGACGGGGGTAGCCCCGGGTTCTGTGTGGGATCAGGTGTGGACTGGGTCGTGTAGACTGTGTTAATCAGGGCCGGGTGGGGTGTAGGCGTCAGTATGGTGTCGCTACGGGTCGGGATGGGCCACGCCACGAGGCCGGCTCCAACATCTAGGAGTTCCATAGGTGATGGCAATGTAGTAACAAAACTTGAGGGGCCCCCCTGCAAGGCACATGGAGGGGCCCCCACTCCAGATTTAATCAGGAGCTTTCAGGCAAGAGTACTGTGCTGAGGGGTCCCCCTGCACAGCAGGGACCTGCGTTACGCCACTGGGTGGTGATGATGATGGTTCATCTGGTCATTCCTCCTCGCATTGTTCTCAGTCATCGGGCATGATAATGTGGATAGCACAAGATGATGCCTTTTTCAGTTCCATCTTGCTCTTCTCCGCCCGCGTTGATATGTGCTTCCACAGAGAATTCTGCCTTGCCACCATCTCCATGGTGTGAGCTAGATGTCGATCGTATCAAGAGCGGAGCCTCTTGTTATTAAACAGGTTGCAGGCTGTGTAAATCCGGTTCTTTATGTTCAGGTGACGGGCAAAGATTACAGATGTTGTGCTGATCTAAGTACGTGTACATCAGCCCACACTGTGGGCACTTTAGAAAAAGCCTTTTTTTTTTACCTTCCATTATATGAGCCGAGCACACTCGATGGCACAAAAGGAGTACAATTGAGGCAGCTGCCTCGGTGAATGCTCCGAAGGTCACTGGGTATGAAACCAGCAGTCGCTGCAAGGTTTCACTGTATTTGTTGATTCCATTCCGCGGTTGAAGTGGTAAAAACGCAAAAGTTGCACCGTGCTCAGGCTCAACCTGTCCGTAGCAGTCAATCTAACAATGGAGACACTGAGCTTGAGCATTCACTCGAAGAGGAGTCTCGACAGCACGTCAGCAGCCAGGATTTCTTTGAGAAAAAAAGAGTTCTAAACTCTGGGCCCAACACTAGATGGCAGGAGCGTGCAAGCATGTGTATCCGCAGCTAACGAAATGGCTACTGTAGGACTAGTTTTGAGGCTTGAAGTAGTTTCTGGATTCACATGCTGTGCATTATTCCGCCATCTAGTGGTTGGGTCCGGATTGTCTTTTTTCTTGTTTCGGTCGCTGTTGACCACCAGGTATGTCCCCTATGTGACGTCAGAAGGTATCCTGGAGGTCGACGTGCATGGTGGCCATTTTGGGATTATTTTTTCTGTTCTTATTCTTGCTTGCAATACTTGAGATGGTTATTAAATAACTGATGTAGTCCATTGCTTCCCCACCTGTTTGTTTTCCTTATAGGGGAGGCCGGGTGGGTTGCATGTGAATCCAGAAAATTCTTCAAGCTGCAAAACTACTCCTACTGGTAAGTAACCATTTCGTTTTGCAGCGTGAATCCTTTTCTGGATTCACATGCTGTGCATCAGATTGTGTAGCGGTTTCTCCCGTGCCTGGGAGGCTGTGGTGAAGGAAAGACCTTGTAAACAGGTGTTGAAGCACCCTTTGTCAAATTTGAGCTTCCTTGTTCATTTGTATATCCACACAGTAATGCCTTGTAAAACTGTGTGGAGATGCCCATGTTGCTGCTGCACAAATTGCGTCAATGGGTACATTAGCCATAAAAGCTTGTGTTGCTCCTTTCTTTCTAGTGGAGTGAGCTGGTGGTTGAATTGTTAGTTCTTGCTTGGCATTGGCATAACATGATTGGATGGCTTGTACTATCCATCTTGCAATAGTTACCTTTGTGACAGGTGATCCTGTGTTGGTTTGTGCGTAGGCAACAAACAATTGTTTCATCTTTTTAATCTGTTCTGTTTTCTGCAAATAATACAATAATGCCCTCCTTACATCCAGGGTATGGAGGCTTCTAACTACTTTAGTCTTTGGAATGTTTTGATTTAAGTGATATTTAGAGACCACTTTTGGTAAGAAATGTGGGTTTGTTTTTAAAATTATTTTATCCTTGTGGATTTGTAAGTATGGTTCTTGTATTGTTAACACTTGCAGCTCACTTACTCTTGGTAGTGATGTTATAGCAATGAGAAAGGCTGTCTTAGAGTAATGTGTTTGAGGTCCGCTGCATGCATGGGCTCAAAGGGCTTTGTCATTAGTTGAGAAAGTACTGCATTTAAGCTCCATGTGGGTACTGGAGCTGCTCTTGGTGGGGCAATTATATTTGGTTCTTCTAAAAAAAACTTTTCATTACAGGTCTTGTAAATAAGCTTTTGCATGATTTTCCTTTCGTGTATGCTACTTTGGCATTAAGGTGCACCTTTATGCTTGAGTAATTGATGTTGCTGCCCAAGAGGTAAGTAAGGTATGTAATAACGTTTTTTTGTGTGTTGATTGAATAGCTTTTATTGTTGGCGGTGCACCATGTGGTATATCGCTTCCATTTTGCTGTATAGCATCTGCTTGTTGACTGTTTACTTGCCTCTTTTAGAATTTACATTGTTCGCCGGGGTAGACTGAGGTGGCCAAATTCTATGTATTCAGGCACCAAGCTGCCAGATGTAGCATTGCTGGTTCCAGGAGAAAAATGTGGCCCTGATGCATTGTTAGCAGGCCCTTGTCTGCTTTGATTCTGATCAGTTCCCCCCTGGATAGTTCTAGGAGGGTTGAGTGCCATCTTTGCCTTGGCCATTGAGGGGCAATGAGAATCATATTTGTTCCTGGATCTTTTGCTTTTTGTAACACTCTTTGCATCAGGGTGATTGGTAGAAAGGCATAAGCAACCGTCTGAACAGTTGAGTGAAAGTGCATTTCCCTTTGACAGGTGGTGTGAAAACCTTGAGGCAAAGGACTGGCATTTATTGTTCTGCATTGTTGCAAACAGGTCTGTCACTGGTGTTCCCCAGATGTTGAACAGGTAAAGTACTGTTTGCTGCTTCAACTCCCATTTGTGGGAGCAGTTGTTCGGTCTGCTCAGCCGGCCCACTGTAATGTGGTCTACTCCTGGTAGATGTACTATCTGCAGGTTGATTCTGTGAGCTATTGCCCATTGCAAGATTTCCTGTGCAAGTTTGCTCAGGGGAAGGACTTTGTTCCTTTGTTTGTTTAGATAGAACATTGTTGTTTTATTGTCTGTTTGGATTAGGATAGTCTTCCACTGAATGGGTTTCTGGAATGCCTTCAGTGCCAGAAATACAGTCCAAGAAGTTGATGTGGCTTGTGGAATCCTGTTTGTTCCTTTCACCATGTACTTTCAGCTGGTTGAAGTGAGCTCCCCAACCGTGGAGGCTGTTACAGATGGAGTTGGGGTCCTGAAAGGTCTCCCCTGTGCTATGTGATTGGATGCCCACCATTGTATCTCTGCTTGCACCCTTTGTGTCACAACCACTAGATCCTCCCAACTTCCTGTGGCTTGAGACCAGCTGTTGCTAAGACATTCTTGGAATGGGCGCATGTTTAGTCGGGCGTGAGGGACAAGTGAGATGCATGATACCATCATGCCCATTAGCTTCATGACCCTCCTCATTGTCAGAGATGAACAAGTTACTTACCTTCTGTAACGCTTTTTCTGGTGGATACAGTATCTGCCTGTGGATTCCTCACCTTGTGAATATCCCCTGCGCCAGCAACATTCGGAAACTTTTGTAGCAGTCCACGCCGGACACGGCTCCGCTCGCGACTCCGCTGACGTCACCGGCTCCATAAGAAGACCTCGTCGGCGTGATGACGTCAGTTCCGCCGTGCCTTCGAGGCACACGGACGGACTGACAGCAATATATACACAGTATACACAGTACATAATATACCATTGCAACACACACAGTGTGGAGAATAGACAAAGGCAAAAGAGATAACACACTGCCTTTGAAAGTAACAAACACATTTTGAAACACCATCATATACTTAAGGTATACAAGGGTGGACAACGGAGAGGCGGATGGGTCAGTGAGGAATCCACAGGCTGATACGGTATCCACCAGAAAAAGCGTTACCGAAGGTAAGTAACTTGTTCTTCTGATGGATACATCTGCCAGTGGATTCCTCACCTTGTGAATAGATTCCCACAGCAGTCCCACTCCTGGAGGAGGGTGTCCACCCTTCTATACCAAAAAGTCCTGAAGGACGGAACGAGCAAAGTGTCCGTCCCTCCTCGCCTCAGTGTCTAAGCAATAATGTTTTGCGAAAGTGTGGAGGGAGGCCCAAGTTGCCTACAAATGTCCTCCACAGGAACACCCCTAGACAAAGCAGAAGTGGAAGACTTCGCTCTAGTGGAATGGGCCCATAAACCCTCTGGAGGTTCCTTACCAGCCAAAGAGTAGCATATCTTGATGCACAAGACAATCCATCTGGAAAGGGTGCACTTGTGCACTGCTCTGCCTTTCCTGCAGCCAACAAAGCCCACGAAGAGCTGGTCATCAACTCAAAAGTCTTTTGTCCTGTCCAGGTAGAAGCTCACCGCCCTCTTAGGGTCCAAGCGGTGAAGTCTCTCCTCCTCCTGGTGAGGGGGAGGATAGAAGGTAGGAAGGGTAATGGACTGCCCCAGATGTAAGGGAGTTACCACCTTCGGCAGAAACGCAGCCCTGGTCCTGAGTACCATTCTTTCAGCATGAATGGTCAAAAACGGTGGTTTTTGAACTTAGAGCTTGAAGCTCACTTACCCTCCTTGCCGAGGTGATTGCAATGAGAAAAAACGTCTTAAAAGACAACAATCTCAAGGGACACTTGTGTAAGGACTCGAAGGGAGAACCCATAAGATAAGTCAAGACAAGGTTTAAGTCCCATTGAAGCACAATAAAGGGAGTAGGAGGAAACCTGTTTGTGAGGCCCTTGAGAAATCGTAGCACAATAGGTGACTTGAATAATGACGGCTGATCCGGCAAACAGAGGCAAGCCGACAAAGCCGATAAGTATCCCTTTACAGTGGCCACAGCAATGCCTTGCTGAGCAAGAGAAAGGGCAAACTGCAGAATGTCAGATAAACAAGCCCTCAAAGGATCAATTGACTTCTCTCCACACCAGAGTACAAATTTAGACCACCTATAAGAATAGATAGATTTGGTGGAATGACGTCGGGCAGACAAAATTACACCTCCCACATCAGGTGGGAGAGAAAAATTATTCAGGTTGCCCCGTTCAATCTCCAGGCATGAAGGTGTAAGCTCTGGAGGTGGGGGTGTAGAACCTGCCCCTCCGACTGCAAGAGGAGGTCTGCCCTCAGAGGGAGATGGAGCGGAGGGCACGAGGAGAGGTGGAGAAGATCTGTGTACCACACCCTTCTTGGCCAATCCGGGGCGATCAATATGACTTGGGCCCGGTCTTGGCGAATCTTCCTCAAAACCCGAGGAATCAAGGGTATGGGAGGAAACGCGTAAAGGAGTCGTGAGCCCCAACTCAACTGAAACGCGACCCCCAACGCTCCCTACATCAGATACTGGAGACTGCAGAATGACAGTCAGTGAGCGTTCTCGTGAGTGGCAAACAGGTCCACCCGAGGAGTTCCCCACGTCTGAAAGATGTGACAAACCACCTCTGGATGGAGCCTCCACTCGTGGTCGGCGGAGAACTGCCGACAGACTGTCCGCACGTACGTTCAGCACTCCGGCCAGATGATTTGCCATCAGACAAATCTGATGGTCCTGAGCCCAGGAAAATAGAGAGACAAAGAGACCCCACTCCTCCCTGCTTGTTGACATACCACATCGCGGTAGTGTTGTCCGTTAGGACTTGAACAGACTGACCGCGAAGGGAAGGGAGAAAGGCCTTGAGTGCCAAACGTATCGCCCGCAATTCCAGAAGGTTGATGTGAAGCAACCTTTCCTCTGGAGACCAAAGACCTTTGATCTCCAGATCCCCCAGATGCGCACCCCACACTAAAGTGGATGCATCCGTTATCACTGTGGCCACCGATGGAGGTAGATGGAAGGGCTTTCCTTGGGACAGATTGCCCTCCACGCTCCACCAAGACAGATCCGCCGCAGCTTCTCTGGAGATCCTCACAGACTCCCTGAGATATCCTTTGTGCTGATACCACTGCCTGCGGAGGCACCACTGGAGCGCCCTCATGTGCCAGCGTGCATGGTTGGCCAACAGAATGCAGGAAGCAAACAGACCGAGCAGGCGAAGGACCTTCAGGACTGGAACGACCACTCCATTGCAAAATAAAGGAATCATTTCCTGTATGTCGAGAATCCTTTGAGGAGGAGGGAATGCCCTACACATAGTAGTGTCCAGTACCGCACCTATGAACAGGTTGTGCTGAGAGGGCACCATGCGAGATTTGGGCACGTTTATCGAGAAACCCAATTTGAACAACAGCTGAGTTGTATCCTGCAGATGATGAAGCACCTTCTCTGGCGACTCCGCTTTGATCAGCCAGTCGTCCAGATAGGGGAAAACCGAGATCACGACCTTCTGAGATGGGCTGCCACCACTGCCATCACCTGCGTAAAGACTCGGGGTGCAGTAATAAGACCAAACGGAAGGACCGCAAACTGATAATGTTGCGACCCTACCGTAAACCGGAGATACTTCTTGTGCGACTTCAGGATGGGGATGTGGAAATACGCATCCTGCAAGTCGATCGACACCATCCAGTCCTCCTGATTCAGCGCTTGAAGTACCTGCGCAAGGGTGAGCATCTTGAACTTCTCTTGCTTCAGATAAAGATTCAAGATCCTGAGGTCCAATATAGGATGCAATCTGCCGTCCTTTTTCGGAATTAGGAAATACCGGGAGTAGCATCCCTGACCCCTCTCCTGCTCTGGAACCACCTCTATTGCACCTTTCTGTAGTAACTTCAGGACTTCCTTCTGTAGGAGAAGACGGTGGTTCTCTGAGCAAGCCCCTTGACAAGGAGGGTAATTTGGAGGGAATTCCCGAAAGGGAAGGGCGTACCCATTTTTTACAAGATCTAGAACCCAAAGATCTATAGTAACAGATTCCCAATCTTGTAGAAAATGGGTAAGCCGGCCCCCCCACAGAACCATTATGATCCAGAATGGCGGATCTAGGGCTGCATTGCGGTGGTGGGAGGGGCTGAGGAAGAGGAGGAGGAGGAAAGCTGACGGCGACGTGTGCGACCCCTGATTCTGCCTCTGTATCCCTTATACAGAGAGCCTTGCTGCTGTTGGGTCTGCCTGGAGGAACGAAAGGTTGCCCTTCCGAAACCCCTGTATCTCTTAAACTATCCCCTTGACTGGGATTGAATGCCCAACGACTTGGCTGTAGCCTTGCTCTCCTTAAAACGTTCAAGAGCAGCATCTGCCTTTTTGCCAAATAAACCAGAGCCATCAAATGGCAAGTCCAACAGTGTTGACTGTACATCCGGGGAAAACTCAGAAGACTTCAGCCACGCACCCCTCCTAGTGGCAACAGAATACCCCATGACCCTTGCCACTGAATCCGCCGTGTCCAGCCCAATTTGGATCACCTGGAGTGCTGCTGCCTGGGCATCCGACAAGATCTCATTAAAACCAACCCTATCCTCCTCAGATAGTTTTGGTGCCAGTTTCTTAGCAGAGTCCATGAGCGCATGAATATAGCGTCCCAAAAGGCAAGTGGCATTTGTTGATTTTAGTGCCATGCTGGCCGACGAAAAGACCTTTTTGGCCGACTGGTCCAGCTTTTTAGCCTCTCTGTCCCCCGGAACCTGAGGAAAAGCACCCTTTGATTTTCCTGAACAAGCAGCCTGAACCACCAGGCTCTCAGGCGATGGATGTGATGTAAAGAACTCGGGGTCCCCTGGAGCTGCCCTATACCTCCTGGCAACCGTCTTAGAGACTGCGGGAGCAGAAAAAGGCTTACGCCACACCTCCAACACAGGGTCAATAATGGCCTCATTAAAAGGCAACAACGGCTCTGAAACTGCAGTAGGAGAATGCAGTACTTCAGTCAGAATATTTGATTTGAATTCAGTAGTAGGCAACTGAAGATCTAACAGTTCTGCAGTCTTCCTAATGACTGCATGATATGGAGCCGCATCCTTCGAGGGTTCATCGGAAGGTGGAGTAATTTCCCACTCTGGAGCCAAATCCAATCCACTAGCCTCTTTAAGCTCCTCAAAAATTTTGTTCGACTCCACCAGCTCTCCTTCTTCTGCTTCTTCCAAAAGGTACCTTCGCTCATCAAGCACCCTTTGAGCTTCCCTCCTGGAACGGATTCGTACAAACGGCGTCGGCGGCGCCGTGATCGAATCGAACGAGGTCGAGCCGGTGAAGAAGGGAGCGGCGTCGATGTCCTCGGCGCCGGTAGATGCCAAGACCGCGTTGCCGGAAAATATGGTATTAAAGGGGCCTGTGGATATACTTGAGGCACCCCCATATTGAAGGCCATTGGACTCATCGGACCCGAAGGTGCACCAGTGGTGTACATGGCTCTCGAAAATACCCCGTACATAGCATTTAATTAATGAGGGGTCCTGACCTGGTCCAGGGAACGCAGGGTACTGATCAGGCATCACCGGACTCGGGCCAACCGGCGCAGACGGTGGAATTAGAGGCGTCACAGGCTCACCCGGTGCTTGAAGCTCCTCCTCCGGAGACGAACCCGGGGCCGGAGATGGAACCGGCGTCGGAGTTGGAACCGGAGCCAGAGATGTAGCCGGAGCCGGTGAAGCCACTGGAGAAGGACCAGCAGGCCAATCCGGAACGGGTGAAGGAGACACAGAGTCCTTACGGCATCGAGCAGGTGACTTCGACTTCGGAGCCGAACTCTTATCAGAGTGACGTCGAGAATAATGTCTCCTCTTCTTTTTGTGCTTCTTGGATCTCGAAGCATGCCCCTAAGTCGACTTCGACCTCAATCGCGACCTCGTTCTCAACTTCCTTCTTCCGCTCTTCTCCTTTTTCATACTTGCGATGAAGAGTTCCGCCTCCCTTTCCTTGAGAGCTTTTGGAGCTCATCTTGCGACAGCAAGAGCATCCATCCATATCATGATCAGATGACAAACACCATACACAGTTGTCATGTGGATCCGTGATCGACATATGTTTTCCACATTCACGACAGGGCTTGAAGCCAGATTTCTTTGCCGACATTTTCTCGAAAAAAGGAACAGAGGAATCCAGTAGAAATACAAAGTAACAGTGAAGCTACAGATAGAGATTCCCGAAATCCGTTGGCGTCGACGACGCGGAAAAAAGGGAACTGACGTCATCACGCCGACGAGGTCTTCTTATGGAGCCGGTGACGTCAGCGGAGTCGCGACTGGAGCAGTGTCTCTGTGACGTCGTCTTTGACCTGCATCGGCGTGGACTGCTACAAAAGTTTCCGAATGTTGCTGGCGCACGGGATATTCACAAGGTGAGAATGACCTCTCTCGTAAAGGGTTGTTTTTTGATGGATAGCTTGTATCCTTTTTTGCGTGGGGTATGCTTTTGCGTTTGTTGTGTTTAACCTTGCTCCCAGGAAGGTCTTTTCTCTTTCTGGTGTTGTTGAAGATTTTTTGTGGTATATTGAGAAACCCAGTGTTTGTAGCGTTTGGATAGCTGTTTGAACATGATTGTGGCGTATTTGTATTGAATGTCCCCTTATGAGCAAGTCGTCCAGATAGGAATAGACGTGGATTCCCTCCCTTCTCAGGTGTGCCGCTACTGCGGCTAGACACTTTGCGAACACACGTGGAGCTGATTGTATTACGAAAGGAAGTACTTTGAATAGGTAATGTGTTCCGTTGTGCAGGAATCTCAGGTACTTTCTGTGTCTGTTCATAGGGATATGCAAGTAGGAGCCTTTGAGGTCTATTGTTGCCATGTAATCTCCCTTTTGAATTTGTGGGATTATTTCTTGGAGGGTACACATTTTGAAGCGTTGTGTTAGTATGAACTTGTTTATGAACCTTAAGTCCATGATTGGTCTTAGAATCTGATCCTGTTTGGGTATTAGGAAATATAGAGAGTAGTTTCCTGTGAACCATTCTAGTTTTGGTACTTTTTCTATTGCCTGTTTTAGGCTTAGTTCCTTGATCTCAGAGTTTAGCAGTGTTTGTTCTGATTTTATGAATTTTCTTATTTTTGGTGGGTTTGCAGGTGGTATTTTTGTTAGCTCTATGCAATACCCATACTTTACCAAATTTAATATCCAATTGTCTGTTGTGATCTTTTTCCATTGTTTGTGGAAAAGATATTCTTTCCCCCACTGGTGTTTTGTGTGGGTCCTTCTTTGTGATGGAGTCAGTTGGATCCATTTCCTCTTCCTGTAGAGGATTGGCCTCTTCCTCTGCCATTGCCTCTCCCTGGAAAGAGCTGCTACTGTTGTTGATACCAACCTTGATAGCTTGACTGCTGACCCATTTGTTGACTTGGGTTCTGCCCTTGAGTTTGCTAGGACATTTGTTGTCATTGTCCAAACTACCTGTGGGCTTTCTGTTATTGAATCCCCCTCTTAAGGAACCTCTCTGTTGCAGGGCCCCCATTGCCCTTGCTGTTTCATTGTCCTTTTTTATCTGTTAAAGGGATTCATCTACCTCTTTACCAAACAGTGCTTCTCCATTGAATGGTCTATTAATGATGGAGGTTTGAACTTCCTGCTTAAAACCAGAGATTCTGAGCCAGGCATGTCTTCCCAGGATGGTTCCTGTGCACATCTGTCTACTAGCAGTATCTGCTGCATCCAAAGCAGACTTCCGACAGGTATTTGCCGCGTTTTTTCCCTCCTGGACAATAGCGTTTGCCCTCTTTTTATCCTCTTCAGAGAGTTTGTTCAAAATCTCCTCGATCTCATCCTACTGTTGGTGGCCATACCTATTTAGTAGGGCTTTTGAGTTAGCAATACGCCATTGTGTTGCTGCCTCCTTTCCATTCTTCTCCCCACAACATCCATCCTCTTACTTTCTTTCGCTGGTGGAGGTCCGGTGTTTAAGAGTGCATGCGCTCTCATTCTGGCCGTGGTGACAATAACTGAGTCAGGTACTGTATTTCCCTGAATATATTTAGGGTCTTTTGAGGAGGCTTTATACATCTTTTCCACCCTGGGGGTTATCCCCTTGTTTGAGGCTGGTTCCTTGAAGGCTTCTTTGCCTTGGTACAGAAACTGGGCAGCATAAGAAGGTATTGTGTTCCTTTTGTAGCTGGTGCCAGGGTTTCTAGTAAGAAACGTGTTCCATATTTCTTCTTCTAAGGGTACTCCATATTGATTTGCTGTCCTTTTAACTATTTCATTGTAGAAAGCTATGTCATATAGAGGCAAAGCTTTCGAAGGGTAACAACAAATCTCTACTTCTCAGCTTCTGGTGTCAAGATCGTTCCAAGTATCTTCAAAAATTTCTGAGTTTCTCTTTTCTTCAGGTACCTCTCCGTATTCCTTAGGTTCTTCTCCACGAGGTTCAGGGGTTGGAGGGGAGTCGAAGACACCTTCTCCCTCGGCATCTTCTGCCTTTTCGGTGTTCGGCAACCGGTGACTTTGGGATTTGAAAAACCTTCAGCGAGGCGTCAAATTCCTTTTTCTTCTGTAGGAGCGTCGCCATTTCTATCTCAAGTCTTCTCCGTTTTCTTTCGACTTTGAGGGCCCTCTCGGCATCAGAGACCAGAGATTTTCGCTCCCCACCTCTCTCACGGGTTCGATGTCGACCCTTGTTTTGGGCATTTTCGGCGATTTTCCATCCTCAGCAACCTTTGGTTGGGTTCTGTGGGGTTCTTTTAATCGCGGCTGACCCTCGATCGCCTTCTTGCTCGGTGTCGGACTGCTTTGGGCGCCTTATGTTCGTGACCCTTCGATTTCGACGGATCTTTATGGTGTCTTACCTTCTTAGTCTTCTTTTTCAGATCACTCGCCTTCTTCTTGGCATGGATTATCACAGAGTCCTGTTGTAGGATCTATACGTCCGATCTCTTGTGTGCAAACTCCATTGGCGCTCCATGTTCTTCCTCGTAGCTAGAGAAACCCAGGTCTCTCAGGGAAGTTTTCTTTGTTGTCTACGACATTGTGGCGTAGTTGAGCTGTCTTTGCTTTCGGCGTGTTCTTAGCGTCTTCGACAGGAACTCACAGGCCTCTCAATTCTTGTCCTGATAATCTTTGGGCAGGCAGAGGTTGCAGACGTTGTGTGGGTCGTGTTGAGCGTACATGTGGTGTCACTTGGGGCAGAACTTGAAGGGGTATTCTCCATGACCCCTACCTCGCCATTTGTGGACCGAAGTGGTCCTCTTGTGGTGTTAACACCGAAGCTCTACTTCGGTCTCCTGTTAAGACGTTGATGATCGATGATGTATCTTGGCAATCTTTTTCGAAGTTTTGGGGTAAAAACAAAAAGAAATTCAGAGCTTCCCATCTTGCTTCCAGACCCAACGGCGGAAAAAAGAATCTGAAGATGGCCACCACGCATGTAGACCTCCAGGATACCGTCTGACGTCACACAGGGGACGTACCTGGCACCAAATGGTGGTCAACAGCAACCAAAATGAGGGAAAAAAAAAAAAAAAAAGACAATCCCGGACCCAACCACTACATGGTGGAATAATGCACAGCATGTGTATCCAGAAAGGATTCACACTGCAAAACACATGCTACGAACATAATGGTTTGGTAATATCAAAATCAGATGGAACGTTTCAGTTCTTTTTGATAATCGGCTGCAGCTTATTAGATTTGGAGTTTAGTTCAAAACACGTGAGTGGTGTATTGTTATTGGGCACCAGGAGTGTTTCACATGCATTATACCAAGCTCTTTTCAAGGCAGTTCCTGTCAATTATTTGGTTTAGTAATCATCCTTGTTAGTACAATTCCTCCTAATATAGAGGAATTTACCAAATGGGACATTTTCCTTACATGTTCTAGGATGTCCAGTAGAAAAGTGCAATAACATGTTGCAGTCTGTCGGTTTCGTATATAGACTAACTGCTAGTGTGTCTTTTCTTGCTTCAGTTCAAAGATTGAGGAAATTAAGTTATATATATTATATTATAGTAAATCTTAAATCCTTTGTCCTTTGGTTTATCGATTCATAAAATGTAACCAAAGTCTGCTGTGCTCCTGTCCCAATCATAAGGACATCATCTATGTATCCGTACCATTTTTTTATGAATGGTATGAAATGCTCGTCTTTGCTATAAACCCACTTTCTTTAAAAATATTACCGAGGTTAGCTATCTCTGGGGCAAAACTACAACCCATCGCTACACTTCAGATTTGTAAATATTGAAACATTTTCAAACTATAAAAGTTGTTTTTCAAAGATATGGATGTTAATTCAACCGAATTTAGTGGGAACATTATGGTTTAGGTTTTAGAATTTATGACCTCTGTGAGCATGGTAATAGCTTCATCCTGAAGGATGTTCGTATACAATGCTTCAGTATCAAAGGTCACTAAGAGATCTATAGTATTATCAAACAAGGACCCCTCTACTTTGTTAATAAGTTCCATAGTATCATTTCTTGGTAACCCCTGTTTTTAAACACCTACACACTATCTCTTGCCTGGATAGGCAGCATTACACATGGTAAGATGGGCGTTGTCAGGTCATTCTCCATCATATGACCTACTCCCAAGCACGCTCAATTCACGACGAGCTGGGTGAATGCATTTTTTGCGTTGCGTCTAGTGGGTAGGCTTCCACAGACCTTTTGGATTAATTTGCATACATCATGCAAGGAAATTAACAATCTACAGTGTTGCAGGGATTCTGCTCATGCACAGAACTATGCGCAGGAAACCAGGACCTCAGTGAATTGTGGTGTACCAAAAACTCACCTCAGAACCCAGAACCCCTATCCGACCAGCATCAGTGTCCCATTCGCTATCCGTATTTATCTCGGCGGTCCCAATGTATAGACAACCCAGAACAAGCGACTTAGTGTATTCTCAGAAATGGTGGGAATCAGAAATACCTGTTCGTTATTATTCTCATATCAGTCCACAACAAGAGTAAACAGAGACACGGTAAAGTTAAGAGAGTTTATTTTATAAACCTCGTGTCCTAAGATGTAGTACTTTGGCTAACATAAGCAGACAAATGATTAAAATCAAAACCATCAGCATAGTTACAATACCATAGAAAATGAAAGGAGAAATCATAATAAAATGACAGTGGAATACAGCCACCTTCCTTTTGCTAGTAAACTAATATCATTAGACTAATAGAAGGTCTCTAGGCTTGAATGGGGAACCCCATACCATAAAGATCAGCTTAGTGGAATCACATCACAGGATCAGGTGTACTCTGCTCCTGGGAAAGCTCTTCTTCCGAATGCATGAATCAAGCAAGCAGCCTGCAATATTAAAAGCCCTCGACTCTCAGGTATTTGCAGCTGTGTGCGTGTTATGGCTAACTAGTGGGCCGATCAACCTGAACCCAAAAACATGCACCGTCTAGCGACCCAGACTGTTTCTTTACACAATGTTCAGACCAAGGTCGCAGCTCACGGCTAGGGATGTGAACAGACAGTTCTCATGTGAAGAAAAGGCGAGCAAGCATTTCTCAAATAATAACATGTAACTGCAGTGTCGTGTGCAAAAGCAGCAAAAGTGGCAAGATGGCTTTCTAACATCTAACATGGTTATGCTAACTTAGCAATGTATGTATATAAATTATAGCCTTCACTACACCCCCCCCCCCCCCTTGATTGGACCACTAACCAATAGGGGTACAATTAAGGAACGCAGAGTTCAAGTCCGATAGAACGGAACTAAGGGCACAAATTGGAAATCCATATAAGGGCAGTGAAAGTTCGAAGAGAAGAAAGAGAAAAAAAAAAAACATTTAAAGGAAAAAAAAATATCGATGGATGTCGAACGAAAAGGCAAAAGTTCTTCCAAAGGAATGTTGGATGACATCCAAGTTAATCCATCAATGTATAAGCACAGTAAGTAGCAACGGCTTCCAAGAGGAAATCATTGGAACGTCCTGCAAAATTATCTGCCATCCAGTTCAGCAAGGGGAATGAACACACATGTTCTTCGACAACTGGAGCCTCTAGTACCATCAGAGGACAACTGGCATGTTCTTCAAGATAACTTCTTTCCAGGAAGTCATCTGCAGCCGTACCGATGTCCCAATTCCCTAGGACTCCATGTGCTGCTCCACAGGCCATAATCCTGACACCAGAACAGTCCAACTCATGAGCCACTAAGGGGCTCATTAGTCGATCATAATCTGGGGCGGGAGACACAGAGTTCGACAAGCACAAATCCAGAGCCCATTGGAACGGACACTCTAGGCAATGAAAGACAGGTTGCACGCATGTAAAGTAAGGAAACCGGAAGGACAATCCATAGGCTAAGCTCAAGGTTGCCAGTGGTAGTGTTCCATAGTATTCAAGCATCCGGTTAAGAAGATGGAGCAGCCGGGACAGGCTGTCGTGTGACACAAATTGTGCATCCATTGCGTAGTAAGCAGACCAACAACAGCACCCCAGCCACGAGGGCGAGAATCAACGGGAGACCTCCGAAGACGCTGGAAAATATAGAATGAAAAAATCCCGGGATCACACCAAAAATAGTTTGGAAGGAGGTCACGAGGCCGGAGCCCACAATTTTGAAAAAATGTGCCAGGCAACTTGTTGACGAGGCATTAAAGATAGTCTAAATCAGGGCACCAAAATGAAGTGGGAGATCAGTATTCAAAAGCGCTTGCACCACTGTGCGCGTGTTTGCTATGTGAAGGACAAATGTTTCCCGGGACTAAGTCAACGCGACTTCTTTTTGAGACAATAGAGCCCTTATTCTGCTCATCTTGTTGAACTCTGCTTTCAAGGTTGGAATGGAAGGCCAGATGGATACATCGAGCTGTCCATGCGGGGGTGGGAAAAGGACGTTGTTACAGCAGACTACTCTCTGTGATACAGTCACTATGTAGGGAATTCCCACTAACATCCCACAGCAAGCTTTATTATATAATAGCAAATAACTACCGTTAGCCAGCAGCGTAAATGACGGTGTTATGACTGGCACTGGAATCCCTTTCAGGACGCAAGCTAAATTAGGAGCGTGCACATTACACGCACCATGCAATTGAATGTGCCGACACACCACAGAGTGATCCGGAGTGGAAGTGCATCCTTCACCTTTTAAGTAAACATCTTTACCATCCCTCACGCACCTGTACGTGAATGGGAGTGACCAAACTTCATGCAGGAAGGCAGTACCTAGTTGTTCATATCTGCCTAGCGCATAATGTTCATGCAGGAACTGAACTTAAACAGGGGAAATGGTAATGTGATTAACCCGTGGATAAGCCACACAGCGGAGTTTAATTCGGCAACAGAGAAAGGCAAAGGTTCTAACTTTTCAATGTGCAGCAATAAGTACGTTGCATCTTTCATGGACATGAACTGTTTTGCAGTTAAATTAAAAGGAAGGAACAAAGATGAAGTATTCATGTAGTCCCAAGGGACTTTCCCAGCCTTTAAAGTTTGCAATGTCCATGCAAACTGCATTATAGAACGCAATTGATTTTGACCATGATATAAAACAGACACATCATCCTGCACAATGTCAACAACAGATGAAACGATATTATCTAACGTATAAATTCTGGAAGACAGGGTGTTAATGCTATTATCTATAACAGCCAATACCTTCTCCATATTGGCTTGATCAATAGCCCATAATCTGGATGCAGCTTCAATTTGTGATAGCTTCCAAACTTTGTTATAAACAGCATATACTCATCTTTTGGACCTGGCCACCGCAGGACCCTTAACAAAATCATTCAAATCTATTTTGTCGTGTAATTGTGATAAATGAAGTTTAACAGATGCTAAGGTGGAATGTTGCAGCCAAGATTGGCATAACTTCCCTACTGAGTAGGTAGTTACAGTATGAGAGGATTCAAAACGGGGGTCCACACGAACTTGTGTATACCCCGAATTTAAATCCAGAAACCGATGTTGACAGGAATCTGAGCTCGTTTGCCATATTAACCATCCTTCCTGATTTAATTTGGAAATATTGAAGGATGTGTTATAAATGTATGACTGCAACGCAGCAAGGGACAGATACGCATGATTATCCCAATTAGGATAAGCACCCAGATCCTGAGTAGAGGGAGAATTTAAATTTTTCGAAGTAGCCAATCCAAAACAGGTGGTCTGAAAAATTGACGAAGTCAAAAATAACACATGGTTCGGGATGAGGCAGGCACGATGCAAAGCTTCTGTTCCCTGTACCTGCCACGGTTTAGAACCCCAAACCGATTTAAGATCAATAGTTGCTTTCCACAGATCATAACCTCTGATTGCCAAATCATCAATAAAGGATTTGGAATAGAACAATATTGTGTGTGTCAGCCTAACTTTCGAGGCAGACTCAGCTGCCACTTTAAAGTAAAAGGAGGCAGGGTTTGACACACTGAAATCAGAACAATATGTGAATTTGTTCACTAACGTGGTGGAGCTGCCCAGCCTAGGCGCTGGACAGTGTTTCCATTGCGTATAATTTACAAAATTTCTAAACGTATTGGCTTTGTGAAGGAAATGATTGCCATAATGTTGATAGCAAAACTGCTCATCATAATTAGCAGTATCTAAATACAAATCCTCAGCATCAAACGCAGCATAATATTTCAAATAAGAAAACAGTGCTTCTATGGCTTGAACATCCCAATCATCTGAGCGGATGCTTTGCTTAACTACATCACCCATAGAAACACGAAATACATTTGGCACATTGATTACTTCAGTGGGACCATGAATTTGAAATTTAACAGCATCTCATGCAATCCCATCCAACACAGGCCAGGCAGTAATATTCACAAAAGTCTGGTCCCTTTTCATGATATGTGATGAGGAGTGGGGGGCCAAAGTTCCATCAATTAGTCTAATTGTAGATCTTTCTCTTAGGCAGTGTCCATTCACAAGACGAAAAAAAACCACCACAAATCCAATGGACATGAACAAAAAAATAGATATGAGCACCAGCCAAATGTAAGTCCAAGGTGGAATTAAAAAATGTCTTTTAAACCAGACAGCAAAGATTGAAACTTTTGATGGGGCATTGGAAGTCATTGAGTTAGTGTCAGAGGAGAAGCGTGACTGGTTAACTGCGGTGGACTGTAAAACAGGCAACGGTACATCTGCAGGATAAGCATACTCAGTATCTTCAGGTAGACCACCAGCTGTTGGTGGCAACAAAGGACCAGTAACTGTATGCATCTTGATGGCAACATCAGGCAATGTGGTAGAAGCTGGAGCCAAAACAGAATTTCTCAGCATCGCAGGGCAAGAAACCACTGGAGTCATACTAAGAAGAATCGGCCACTCGCTGTAGCTTGACATTGTCAATAGAGATGTACCCGTTATCCTTGCGACCAGGAAGTGGAGGTAAAATGACTGTTCGTTTACCCTGCACGCCAAGCACTGGAACCGGTGCACGATAAGAGGGGCCAAACTCCTTGTTCTCCCCCTTCTCACGGACCAGATCACCAACTCTAGGTAGCCAGCCGACTACCGGAATCTGAAGCGCAGCATCAGATGTGGAGGGCACGTGTTCCTTCGCTAGACTGTCTCTGGCTTCTTGTAGAGTCTGCAATACAGCACAGTGATCATCTACGTCAAAGGGTGCGGCTGATGCCACCATGTCTAGACCATCAAGGTCCGGGACAAACATTCGTATGTCAAAGAGCATCATGTATGGGGTCCGCCCACCCAGAGACCTTCTAGGGAGATTATTAAGTGCACGTTGGACGTTATACAAATGGGCTAGCCAGTTCCGGCCAGTGCCTAAAACCCTAGCTGTCAAAGATTGCTTTAAGTCACGGTTCATTCGCTCCACCACACTATTACCCTCAGGTCGGTAGGGAGACGAAAATTTGACTTGGACCCCCACATTTTTCATGGCTTCTTTGTACCCCTTAGAGGCGAACGCAGGGCCCTGATCAGAATGAAAGATACCACACGCAAAACTTCCCACAAAGACAAGCAAATCCCTGATGACAGTACGGGCATCAGCACTCCTTTGTGGCCATACCCACAGAAAACGTGTGCACGAATCCACTGCAACCAAGATATACTTGTACGCAGTATCAAAGGTGAATGGACCGCAGTGATCTAGATAAACACACCCTAGTGGTTTATTAGATATGTACAACTGAGTTTGTGGTGGGTGCGCAGCAGTTGAAGGTTTAATCTGCTGGCAAATGTCACAATCAAGAACATAAGCGTGAACTTGTTTATATAAACCGCACCACCAGTAGCGTTGTTGTAACAGAGATACAGTATCTGCAACGCCCTCGTGAGCCGCTAATATCAAAGATGGTCTGCAGTCCGCGTTGGGAATCAATCTGTCACAAACGTCGTTAATCCTCACTAACGGGACGTTATCAGGACTTAAGTGATAATGATAACGAGAAGGGAAACCTCACGGGTAATTAGTTGCCGTCTCTGTAGCAGAAATAGCTGTCAAGATGTCATCATCGATCTTACATTTGGATCTTGTAACTGCTGCCACCAAGTATGTCGCCACTGCTGTTTTTGCTGCCTCATCAGCTAAGCTGTTGCCGACAGCATGGACACCAACTCGTTGGTGACCGAGAGTGTGAATTACATTCACGAGAGGCAGATGTTCTTTAAGTTCTGCCACTCGAACCCAAAGCATTTTATGCTTAATTGTGCTACCTTTGGAATCACGGTATTCATTTTGAGACCAAAAATGTAGATTGTCGTTGTAAGATTGAACACAATAAAACGAGTCACTCACTAGAAGAGTAGTGACCCGAGAATCAGCACACTCCAGTGCGAGCACCAGAGCATGGAGCTCTGCCAACTGTGCGGTACAATCACCCAATGACTGCGTATGCACAACATCATATTGGAATTCACCATTCTCGAAAGTACCCACCACTATTGCGCAGGCCGCTGAATAGGCATGCTTCGATCCAGTCGCCGGTTGCGCAGAACCGTCAGTGTAAATGACACAATGGTAATCCTCGAGCGGGCGCAAAGACAGAGGAGCCGGATGAACAAATTCATACTGTAAGTACTCCGGAGTCTGTAATGAGGCGTCAAAGATACAGGTGACGTCGGGCGATGTCAAGGAAGTGGCCCATTGTGTCCACCGGGGATGCAAAGCTTTAGAATTTGGTACACTCGCCTTGGTCACTGCCTCAAGGGCAAGATATGGTGTTACCACCAACATGCGTTTTCCTTGCGACAGCGCTCGTTCTTTAAGTATCGCCATCTGTACTGCCGTCAAAACTTTCTCGACAGAGGAAAAGCGCAGTTCAGCCGAAGTGTAGAGGTGTGATTTGTAGGCAATGGGGACGGTGTCGCCCTCATTGAACGTTAAGTACGTGAAACCCACTGCGCCTGGCACAATTCTTATTACCAGGTTAGTGCGGTTATCACGCGTCAGTAAGTATTTTGAAGCAAGAAGATCAGCTTGCAAAGATAGCAAAATAGCTGAATGCTCCGACAGCCAGCATGATTTGGAAAAAGTAGGTTGTACCAAGGCATAAAGCGGCTTGATACGCTGGGCATAATCAGGAATGTATGTGCGACCGAAATTCAGAAAGCCCAGCAAAGACTGTAATTTTTTCAGTGTTGCAGGAGCACGCAGACATGCGATCAACGCGACACAGATGACACAAAAATAACAGCCACCCCATCGTCCGGCACCCCATACATCGTCAAATGACGTCGCAGAGGTGTACGGCTATGTGCAGCAATTTCAACCGCCATAAGGACACACAAAAGATCAACAACAAGTTTAATCAGCAGCACTAGGGCTCAGATATAGAAGAAACCTTTTTAATGATCAAGCTTGAAAGAACCTATTGGGCGAGTAACAGGTAGGTCTAAATCCGTCACTCCCGTTCTCCGGAGTGCGGGAGTCGTGGACTAATATAAGCACTACTAAGGCGTTTCAAATCAACAGACCAAACGTTAGGTGCGCCATGTTGCAGGGATTCTGCTCATGCACAGAACTATGCGCAGGAAACCAGGACCTCAGTGAATTGTGGTGTACCAAAAACTCACCTCAGAACCCAGAACCCCTATCCGACCAGCATCAGTGTCCCATTCGATATCCGTATTTATCTCGGTGGTCCCAATGTATAGACAACCCAGAACAAGCGACTTAGTGTATTCTCAGGAATGGTGGGAATCAGAAATACCTGTTCGTTATTATTCTCATATCAGTCCACAACAAGAGTAAACAGAGACACGGTAAAGTTTAAAGAGTTTATTCTATAAACCTCATGTCCTAAGATGCAGTACTTTGGCTAACATAAGCAGACAAATGATTAAAATCAAAACCATCAGCATAGTTACAATACCATAGAAAATGAAAGGAGACATCATAATAAAATGACAGTGGAATACAGCCACCTTCCTTTCGCTAGTAAACTAATATTATTAGACTAATAGAAGGTCTCTAGGCTTGAATGGGGAACCCCATACCGTAAAGATCAGCTTAGTGGAATCACATCACAGGATCAGGTGTACCCTGCTCCTGGGAAAGCTCTTCTTTCGAATGCATGAATCAAGCAAGCAGCCTGTAATATTAAAAGCGCTCGACTCTCAGGTATTTGCAGCTGTGTGCGTGATATAGCTAAATAGTGGGCCGATCAACCTGAACCCAAAAACATGCACCGTCCAGCGACCCAGACTGTTTCTTTACACAATGTTCAGACCAAGGTCGCAGCTCACGGCTAGGGATGTGAACAACAGACAGTTCTCATGTGAAGAAAAGGCGAGCAAGCATTTCTCAAATAATAACATGTAACTGCAGTGTCGTGTGCAAAAGCAGCAAAAGTGGCAAGATGGCTTTCTAACATCCAACGCGGTTATGGTAACTTAGCAATGTACGTATATAAATTGCAGCCCTCACTACAACAGCGTACATGGTAAGAAGGTAGTCGTGGATTGCGTCCTATCTTTTTAATGTCCATATAGTATTGCGAGCCTTGAAGGTCACATTCTACATGTTGAGGATTAAACCGGCGGTGGCCATCTTATCACATGGCCTACTCCCAGCATAGATATTTCACGATATGCCGCCAATATTCGTCTTTTGCGCTCAGGAAGAGAGTGGGTTTCCACAGATTTTTCCAATTAGAGTGCCCCACGCAAGGGACTTCACTATCTCCAGCTAACGCAGTAAGAATGGATTTGTCGGAATGGTTATTAGACAACTGTTTCAAGTATGTTTTACATGTTGCCTATGAGAGGGCTGACTTCAATGTTTTGTGTGTAGGTGGACCCCTCGAGCAGAGTAGGATTTACTTCTTCAGCTGGTAATAAAAGGCTTTTTACTTGCCTTTTCTTTGATGAGCACAGCATCATTGAAATAACTGCATTATTTACTACATATTCTTGGATACGTCCTTTTGAACAGCCTAAGATGGCAGAGTAGCTGCTTCAATGTAGCACTTTAAGCACTGGTAACACCCAAGTTAGTGCATGCATGTATGAATGGAGAACTAGGAGGTCACCGATGCCTGTAATGCACAATAGTGGTGCAATTTTTTCACTGGTATGGTGAAAGATATAGGCATTTGAGTGTGTGTATTGGTAAGGGCCTCTTACAAGCATCACACCTGTTTCCGTGCACTAGATAAAAACAATTGTGGAGTTCTGGGAACCAGTATTGGCACTTTTTGGTCACTGGTGAATTTGTGTCCAGTGTAATTGTCCTTGATATACATACATTTAATATATATATTTGAAATGTTCAATGGTTTATTTTAGGTTCTCCAGTCTTCCTAGTCCTGATGAGGCCTTTATGGAGGATAGCCTTAACGTGCAACCTTACAACTGGAGGGGTCCAATAGAATGAAAGGAGCTCTGAATAAATTAGTGCTAGAGGGAATTCTAAGAGGAAGTTGCCCTAAGACTTTATTTTGCGACTACCTCTCAGTGGAATGCAAGTTGGACTAAATATGCATCCACCTTGTGTATAGTAACAGCCAGGAAGTAGGGAGATACATTTCTATTGATACATTCCCATGTTGCGGATATTTGCTCTGATGTGAAAAGTGATACCGCTTTATCTTTACATTTTGTAATTTGTGTCCTTGTCTTATCTTTGTCTAGAGATGTATAAAGATGATGGAATGGTAACAGATACACAGACAGGCTCATGTGATTAATTAAGATATTTGTGTCTGATTCAAGCTTCATCCCAGTGGAAATAAATGTTTTAATTATTATGAATATAGGTCTACGAATTTTTTTTCTGTGGTACACTACCACTCTTTTGGTACTGCAATATACAGCATTCTGCAGGGTCTTCCACAACTTGTGTATTTATAAAAGAAGCATGACTACTTATCCAGATGGAGACCACCCTATCATAAGTAAAATAAATATAATAATAAAACTCACCTCCCCATTTTCTCATTCATTTAATAAGTTCAAGGGAATTTAAATGGGATTCGTGTCCCAATGCGATTTGAACATTGTGATCCTTAAAATAGTTGAGCACCTGACTACTTTTGTAATCTAGTTCAAGTACATTCCAGGACATAGGCCCTAATTATGGGTTTGGTTGGGGTTGGGGGGCAGAGGTAATAAAATCGGCTATCCTGTCGGGTTACGGCCACCATATTTATAGCTCCTCACTCCAATGGCAGACTTCTTTGTTCCTTCAGAGGAGCTGCTTCTTTAGTGGCTTCACTGAAGGTCAGTAGCTGAGTTACCTCCTTGCTTTATGAGGCAACTCAGCAAAAACAAACACTCAATTAATCTACCCACTGATCACCCTGAAACAACATATCCCCACCCCCATTAAAAACAATTAACAAGAAGAAAACAATACAACTCATCTCGATTCCCCAAGCTTAGCATCTCCCACACCAAACTTGAAAAACTACAACATAAATCTTACAAATTAGACCCATGCTAACAAGACTATGAGATACAGCACATCATGGAAGGTCCAAATGCACACTACCATATTATCCAGAAGTGTCCTACATGGGCCAAAGGGACAACAGTTCAGACCTGCTCTGCTGACCTTAGATCAAAGGATATATATCCCTTTCTTTATTGTCCAGAGCAGCGGATGCACCAGATGTGCAAGGCAAAGGTCTAGCAGTTAAAAGGTACATCTTAGTTCACAATCACATATCCAGATAGAAATCTCATTATTTCATTTTCCCTATCGCCTCTTGACATTCCTGAATTCCAAAGAGTTTTCTTGATGCTGTCTCAGGGTTTCCCTCTTGCAGGTAGGATGAGGTGCCACCCAGTCATCTACCCAATTTTATGCTGTCACTGGAGAGATTTAAAAAGTGTGCTTTGCCATCTTTAATGAACTTGAACTTGGCTGGAAAGAACCACATCTACTATGGATTGTTTTCTTAAAGTCTTTGCCTGGCAGCATCAAATGAATATCTCCAGTGTTTTACTTGTCGTGTATAATCTAGAAATATTTGGACTCTCAAGCCCTCATATTGTATTTTTTTGCCATTAATTGCTACCTGAAGGTCTGTGTTTCATCTCAATAGTTTATTTGGACAGCAGCGGTCTGCGGCAGATGCCCTGGTGGCTCCAACATCCTATGTGCATGCTCACTAGAGAACATGTAAGAGGGGTTTTTAAGTTGTCAGTGTTTTCAAGATCCATTCTTCCAACAATAGTTCGGAAAGGCAACCCTTCACCGTCTCTGGGAATCTCAAGAAGGTGCAGTTGTTTCAGGGGGATCTTCCTTCTGTAACATCAACTCTTGACTAAATAGTTCTGTAATTTCCTGTAGCTTAATTAAGGTCAGGCTCATTTCTCTGGTAATATTTGTGATTGCATCTTGCTTTTAGTATATCCGCATAAGTAGAAGTGGCACGGTTACATTTACATATGGAGGTTCGAGAATTTTGTTGGGTTGCAGAGGTCATCTAGCTTTTTGTTCACCATCATTGCTGTACACTTTAAAAAAAATATTCTTTGCAAATAGATGTGGATTGATAAATGTTTTGATGGAAGCATAAGTGCTGAGATTCCATGGTTCATTCATATAAACAAGATGAAAAAGCTTTTGGTGGCACTATGCTATAGCTCCTTACGGACTAATAGCCTGGAGTTGTAATTGAATTTTGACCTAAAAAACAGAAGGTGCACTGATGGGTACTTAAATCTTGGTCAATCAAGAGTGGAATCTGGATAGTTACCTCAACAAGACTGCCTGTCACTACTACAATTTTATTCATAAAATTACAATTGAGCATAGTGTATTTTGCAGGTTCTATACCCAAATGAAAAACAATGGGTATGCTTTTTTTTTTTTTAAACTAATGTGGCCACTATGAAATTCCTGCAGGAGGGACCAGTTTTTGTCACCTTCAAAAGACAGGACATTAGATCATTAAACTGGAATTATTAGGTTGCAAGCAATCCACTGAGCCCTATTTGGTTCATGCTTTGTCTAGATTCCTTTTTACATGAGACAAAGAAGAGAAATTAATATAAATTAATGAAATGAAAGATATTTATTGTTTCATGCAATTTAGTATCGTGACAGTGGCGCATTTGTTTTTATATTGCAAAGTTGCACTGTTTTCCTGTATTATCTGAATTGTATTAGACTTCATTGTGATATTTTGTTTTGTGAGTTATTTTTTCACTCTTAACAGAAATTTGTTAAGCATGTAGTTCAGGAGTGTATAGAGCTTGGTTAATCCGGTGTTTTGAGGGTGTGTCTTGGAGCCTGTCCGGTCTCTGTACGGTGGGGGCCCACAGATATATTTCTCCTGTACCCCAGCCAGCGGCAGCCTGTGTGGGAAAGTGGGTGTCGCAGACCGCTGGTCAGGTTGGTTTCCCTAGTCTGCGAAACAACGCAGGAGAGGAGCACCTGGACGATCGGCCGCACAGAGGGAGTGAAACAGGAGCGTGAGGAGGAGCCCGAGCCTATGCAGAGGAATATGGGAAGTCACCTTTCGGATGCAGCAGACCTATGCCTGAGAGCCCACACTGCGGCTTTTTTGGTGGCCATCCAAGAAAAAGAAAACTTCTCTGGAACTCAAAATTGACACGGACAATAAGGCTATGGGGCTGTTCCGGATTTGGAGAAGGGTCTGTCAGGAGAGTTATACACTGAGGACTGTTTGGGATCAGTGGTGCTGGAGGGGAGACCTTCAAAGCGGTTTAATCTGGGAAGGGCACACAGGGTGCTGGGCTCCTACAGCCAGGCAGCCCAGAGGATTTTCTTTTTTTTAAAATGTGTTTATTCGCATTTTTAAGGACATTGCACACAAATCAGCAAGTGAGCAATACAGCAAAGACATGAAACATTTGCCAGCATGCCTCCCTGAGGAAATCAATTAGCATAGTCAATGACACAAATATACATAAGAGTTGCAATTCAACAGCCGGAATAAGTACCTGCCTCTTCCCTCTACTGGCAACAGCTGTTAGGCAAGCACAGAGGGAGGGAGAGGAGGATGGGGGGGGGGCACCACATGTGTGGTGAGATCAACAATATATGCATGAACATAAAACATTTTTTTTTAAATCACAACAAATAAACAATGGATCTCAGGCAGTGACACCCCTCTAAAGTTCAAACACAAGGAGAATGGAGAATGACCAGACCGGGGAACGGGAAGAATACCCCAAACACCCCGTTCATTCACAGTCGCAGCCATGCAGAGCCAGGATTAAAACAGCATCCGGGAGCTGTTACAGGCCGGGGCCTCGGGATACTTGGTTCATTCACAGCTACATCTCCATCCTCTCAAGCTCACAGCCATACCTTCATACATCCTCAGGGTCACTTGCAACGCTCCCAGACCACTCTGGGGACATGGAAGCCCGGCTCCAAGGCCAATCAAAAGGCATCTAGCAGTTCTGTCCACAGTGGAGCTATTGGACGTCTACGTACACCCCTCACCCTCCTCCCCTCTACGGTATGCTAAGTCCTCCACCTTAGCTAAATCTTGAGCAGGTGAGCCTCCCACCTCACCAGTAAAGGGCCAACGGGGGACTTCAAGGCCATAATTATTCACCCAGAGGATGAGGGCAAGTAGCATTGGTCGACCCAGAGGTCGCGATGGGGCAGTGGCTGCCCCCACCAAAACACAAGCTGAGATAGAAAGGGGAACTGTATTGGTGGAGATCCAGAGTGGCTGTGCTTGGTCTGAGGGTAACAGGTGGTTGGTGTCGGATGTTGACAAAGAGGCCGTCAAAGATACAATGGATGGGGAGTCTTCTGCCATTGAGGACGAACCGAAGGAGGGGGGTGCACCACTTGTTAACCCCTTGACTGCCAACTTGATTGACTAGACAATGGGCTCTGCGAGCCCCGGCATGCCTCCAATCTATGCAATTCTGAACGTCTTGGACAGGATGGATCATCGAGTACTTACAGGGGGCGACAGGCACCTCAAGCATTGAGGGTGTGTGTAGTTTTAAGCTCACTGCACGAGGATATGGGAGCAGGGGTGGTTTCTGTTAGGGATTGAGGCAGTTTTAATGCCAGACAGCAGCTAAGTGTTAGTGGAGCCAGACCATTACTGTATGGATTCGGTGGCCTGCGGGTTCTCTCTTGGAAAGTTAATGGTCTTAGTAGCAGCATCAAGAGGGGTGTGGTCACAAAATTACTACCCAGGTATGTCCCAAATGTAGTTTTGCTGCAGGAGACCCACCTTGTGGGCAACAGGTGTGGGTTCTTTAACTGAAGACCTTAGAGGATGGTGGTCCATGCAGGGTTTTCACAGGGTTCCAGGGGTATCAACTTTGAAGGTCTGTCCCGTACCACATGGTGAGGACATGAGTGTTCCCATAAGGGTGTAGGGCAACTGCCTCCAGCAACTGTAATAGGTTCCCCATCACCATAATTTCAAGGTAAGTACCACTGGGCCTACAGACTGAGTGCTTGGTCCACACGGGAGACTGCTCGGTGGCTGCCCCAGATGCCCTCAAGATTGTAGGGAGGGGACCTCAATTTGATGGCACAGGGTGAAAGAGACAGGATAACGCAAGCCTGCCAGCCACTTGGGGTGGCTACGCGCCTGGCTACGTTCCTGGGGTCTATGGGGCTATCTGATTTGTGGTGGTTGTAGCATCCAGACTGGATGCAGTCCTCTTGTAGCTAATGCTATGAGGTAACTCAATAGGCTGGATTACCTGTGGTCCGGCTACATAAGACTGGCTGGTGGGGCAATGCACAATTCTTGCCGAGAGGTATCTCGGATCACTGCCCGATGATGGCGACATGCTGTGGGGCCTAGGGTCCCGGAGAGGTGGGTGGTGATTGGATCTATGGGAACTAATTAACTGGGGCGACAGGAAAAGTTATTTTGAAGAGAACAAGGGGTTGGTGTCCTCGGGGTTGTGCTATGGGAGGTCTACAAGACTGTGGTCAGTGCCATTTGATCTCACACATGGTTGGGAAAAAGTGGGAGCAGGAGTGCTTGGTTCTAGAGAGGAAGTTGGTGTAAGGGGAAGCTGACTTTGTGGGCTCATCAACGCCAGACCTGGCGATTGGAATGGAGAGGGCCCAGGAGGAGTACCAAACATTGGCACATCAGGAAGCTAGGGCCTGTTTTGGTGCCAAGCAGGGGCGACTATCTGAGTTCAGCGAGAAGACCTGGAAACTTGTGGTGTGGTAGCCTAACATGAGGAAGGGCAGAGGTGGATACAGAGTCTGAGGGGGAGAAACAGAGCCCTGCAGGAGGCCATCGCTCGGGAGATGGTGGCCCAGATGCACGTCCTCTAAAGCCCGCACACTGCTGAGATGAGGGAGGGTTTGCTCCATTTCATCTGGGATCTCCAAACTCCCACTCTTGAGGGAGAGGGCCAGGAGGCTCAGATCTCGGACTATGAGATCGCAGAGGCCCTGACTCATTTGAAGAGGTGACGAGCCCCGGACCTTAATAGCCTCCTGCCTGAGTTTTTCAAGTGTCTGCAAACTCAGGTGGTGCCACACTTGGGGGAGCTATTTAGGTGCACAAAATAGGGCGGGGAGCTGCTGGAGGACATGGCCAGGTGCCGACTGTTTCCACTTATAAGGAGGAGAAGATGAGGGATAAGTGTGAATCCTATTGCCCTGTTCCCTGCTTAACATGGAGGTGAAAATACTGGCGAGGATCCTAGCGAGCCGCATGCTACAGGTGGTGAATTGTTTGTTGAATGGGAACCAATAGGGCTTCATGCCACATAGGGCAAAGTCCTGTGTAAATGTATTTTTAGAACAATGGTGGAACACAAACAAAACACTTTCTTGGAAAGATATCAGTTTTTTACTTTTTCTTTTTCATAAAACCAAAATGTAATTCAAATAAGGGCTGTCCAAAGATTCATAAAATTGTAAGACACAAGTGACATCAATTTACCGTGAACAAAGTGACAGAAAGTGAATAGATGTATTATACATTCAAATGACATAACGATACACACAATATACAGGGACAAATTATACAGGGAAAAAATAAGGGTGATGGGGTCCAACCAATTTATAATATAAGTGTCAGCGGTCCAAGCAATAATTGCTTAACAAATCCAAGGACAACGAGACCGAATGGTTTATGAACCAATGTGTCCGTCGATGTTTTGACCCTGAAGTATGCGCGATTAAAAAAGCGTCATGGCGGGTCTTCTTCAGGACAAAAGAACAGGAGATGAGATAGCCAATTCCAATTGCATTAGGTGCAGTATTCGGTATCAAATGAATGGATAGAGATCCAAAGACAATTGGTTCTGGATTCAGGCATGAAAGCCTGAAAATGTATGAGGCATTTGCAACTTCAAAGGCCGTGATCTGAATGGGATGATTCACAAGGATGGTACAACGAGCTTGTGATGCTGGAAACCCTCCGCATAGGTTCAGAAAAAAGTCTGAATTGTTAAAGATCTGAATAAGTAGATTTAGGACCAAGCTCAATGGCTGGATGAAACTGAAGCAATCAGTACGTGAAGGGAGGCTTTTCAAATTCGAGGCAGCCTTACAGCGGTTGCTGGTCATTCCTAATTTCTTGATATTCTTTCATTGACAACGTGCCGCGAGCGTCTGACTCAGACTGCGGTTGAGTCTACTTATTCAGATCCTTAACAATTCAGACGGTTTCTGGACCTATGCGTGAGGGTTGCGTAATCACGAGCTGGTTATACTATCCTTCTGAATCATCCCATTCGTACTGTGGTGTTATCTAAACTTAGAACACATTCAGCTTCAGTGTGAGGTTCACAGTGCTAAAAAACATTATGATTCTCCTAGCCGTGGCAAACTTCAAGTTGAAAAAAATCTGTATTTAGTACTTAATGGTGGACACTCCACTAATGGTAAGAGTCTTACATTTAACATAACAGTCTTTCTGGTATATTTCTTGTTCACATCTACTGTATGTTATTAGTGTCAATAAAAATGTTTGTTGCCTACCTTAATGGTCCTAGTGTACTTGCCTAACAATCGTTTTATTTTACTTACCTCCATCTTGATTGGACTAAAGTCTATTGAACCCACCAAAACTCACATTTGTCACGTGACAGTTAAACAGAGACCACTGCAAATGATTTGTTAGTCTCCTCAGCCTGCAGAATATTAACCAGGCTAGGAAGGATGTCAGACAATGAAGTATACAAGTCATCCAATTAAAAGGATAGTAAAGAAGGTATGCTCGGGATATGGGCGGATACAAGAAGAGAAAGGAAATCCCTTAAATAAGAAGCAAGCACATGTGATCGACAAGAAAGCCACCCAATGAATAATAATGTGCTGACCATTAATTCAACACAGTAGGTCTTCAACAACACCCAACCAATATTCAAACAGTCAGGCACCTAGGGAGAGCAAAATCACAATCCATGTCATATACACAGCAGACAAACTAGACTCCAGAATATGTATGCCTTAAAAATACATTGGCAAATTACAAGTACAGGACTACTGCACAGTTTGGATAGTTAGGCAGCAATTAAACTTGGGTAAAACAACAAACACAACTTTGAAGACATGTACATGGGCACCGTAAGATGCAACTTGAGAATTCTTTAGGTTTGAACCACACCCAAAAAAACTAATGATCCCTTGGCTATGGAGGTCACCATCACTAAGAATACCACTCTCGACATGAAGGGCGTGAAGCCCCTTGAGGGCAAGTTTTTGATAAGACAAAAAAATATGTAGGAGAAGGAAGGGGGTTGAGGACTTCATGTTGGTTTTCTGTTTCACAAAACACACTTTAATTTATCTTTCTGATAAGGGACAACAAGTTTTAGTTATTTTAAAAAGCTTTTATAAAACTAAAAATTTCCAAGCTCTGGAAATCTATAAATGAGGGTGGACTCCAAGAATGGATTTAACTTGGTGTGTTATAACTATGCAGCAGTCTGTAGGTGATATATGATGTAATTGCATACCTGTGCCAGTGCTGAAGATATTGTCCAAGTCAGCAAGTGCTGCATATTTGTCTGCGGATGGGAGACTTGGTTTATTTGTTGCAACTTTACTGGAAGTTGTTGCCGTTGTGCCGCTTTGAGCAGAGTTGAAGGTTCCAAAATCAACACTAGAGGATTTGGGAAAGTTGTCAAAATGAGCAAAATTAGCATTCGCTGATGGAGCACTTCCTCCTGCAAAATATAACAAAATATAAAGAAAGAAAAATCACTTTCTGTGATATTTCAAAATTTAAACAGACTGATTAACTCACTCAAGTTAGTCTAACCACATTTTCAATAAAAAACAACTTACTTTGCTTGAATACAATGTGCTAAGCAGCACTGGGAAATCTAAGATAATGATCATATAGATAATGAAACTTTGTAATGCTCCTTATTGAGGTTTACAGTTGATGGGAGTTACTTACTTAGTAACCAGTTATTCTATTGCCATTCTCAGACTTTATTTACATATAATGTGGTGCAAGGTGGTCCATCACAATATTAATGTGACCTGCATTGCTTTGCATATTTTTTACTTTCGAGACAACCAATTCAATATAATATCTTAAAGATCCTCATTTTAACTTCACTATAAACTCATCAAGGTTCACTGCATATTTTATTTAGAACGGTTCCACACACTAATGCACCCAATCCACTGTGGGCAATCCTAAAAGTGCTAGGTTTACCGGAACTATGAAAATATAAGTCAAAATTTATGAATAAATGAGATGCACGTTGAAAGCTGTACTTATAGTGGTCACTTTGCTGATGGCAACGAGCAAAGGCGTACAACAGACCGCAACTCCACTCACGACGAAAAGCGTCCCCGAGCGAGTGCTGTCTTGGAAACTCGAACGCGCAGAACTGCTGACATTGCGCGTTCTCTTCGGTGGCGAATAGATCTAACCAAGGCTCTCCCCACTGCCGAAAGAGGCCTTGCGCCACGTCCGAATTGAGACGGCATTCGTGATCCATCATGCACCGGCAGCTGAGTTTGTCTGCTCTGGCGTTCAGAGAGCCCGCCAGATGTTGAACCACCAGGGTGATGCCCTGATGTTCCAGCCATGTCCAGAGACGCAGAGCCTCCTGACAAAGGGTCCACGACCCCACCCCGCCCTGTTTGTTGCAATACCACATGGCGGTGGTGTTGTCCGCGAACACCTGCACCACACTTCCCCGGACAACGGGAAGGAATGCCTTCAGTGCAAGTCGGATCGCTCGCAGCTCCAAAAGGTTGATATGGAGCCGAGACTCCGCCGGAGACCAGAGTCCTCTGATCTCCGTCTACCCATGTGGCCTCCCCATCCCAGGAGGGACGCATCCGTCACCACTACGTGCTCCGGGTGGGGAAGGGAGAGGAATCTGCCGCTGACCTAATCGCGGTCCGTGAGCCACCACTGCAACTGTTTTGCAGTGCCCTCCGAGATCAAGACATGGTCGGACAGGTTGCCCCGATGCTGGGCCCACTGAATCTTCAGGTCCCACTGCAGAGCCCGCATTCGCCACCTGGCGTGATGCACTAACAGGATGCAGGAGGCCATCAGACCCAGAAACTGCAGCACCAACCTGACCGAAACCCGGGATAGAGGCTGAAAGATGGGAATCAGAGCCTGAATATCCCAGACCCGCTGCTCCGGAGGATAAGCCCGGAACTGCGCCGAGTCCAGAACCGCCCCGATGAAAAGGAGCTTCTGGGAGGGACTCAGATGCGACTTCGGCACGTTGATGGAGAACCCCAGCAAATGCAGGAGGTTGCCGTAGTCTGGAGGAGGGAGACTACCTGATGGGGCGAGCCCGCCTTCAACAGCCAGTCGTCGAGATAGGGGAAGACTGGAACCCGAACTTGTTTTCCCTTTTCAATTCTCAGTAAGCGCGCCCTCCCGTCCCCGCAGCTGGCTCTCTTCCGGGGCAGCTGCTTGGGCGCCCAAGCTGACTTCCCCTGACAATACAGCATGTTGAATGGAGACACTGCTGCCCCTGTAGCCCCGAGTGTTTGTACGTGACGACACGAGAGAGATCGGCGATCGCCAGCCTTCCTCCCTCCCTCCTTGATCCTGTGGCTGCCTCCCCCATCCAGTCCTGCTCCATGGGGTCGGTTTCCGTGTGGCTTTTGGATGTAATTTTTGGGTATCTGCAATCCCACCATCTTGTGATAAAGTTATTGGGGTCCGAGACCTGGGTCCTCCATCTTGGCGACTTCGACCGATTCTCTGATCGATGCTTGCCGCTGGTCTGTGCCTTTTGTTGCCAGACTGACTATTGCCTCAAGTCAACCCACCTTTTAACTCTGACTTTTTTGGTGTCCCCTGAAGTACTATCTTCTTTTGCCGGTCTGCCAGACCTAATCTGCTTTCCAGCCCCTAGACTCTCCCCCACTACCTTCTATGCGCCATGGGACTTGTTTCTGTGTTATGCTATGCTCTAGTAACTGATGTAATTATGTAACACTGTTTTTTTCTAACGCTAACCTCATGAAGCAGAGTGTAGCGCTGAAAAAAAGATTGCTTTCAACTATCTGCACTCATTTGAAATCGCTATTTGCACAATTTTATTGTCCAATTGAATTTTAACCACATTTTCATGAACTATTTGCACTAGCTTGAATTTCCTTGAACCGCATTTTTAACAGACTACTTGCACTAACTTGAGTTTGCTATTTGCACAGTGTCCAATAGAATTTTAATTGTATTTTAACTTACTCGTCCCTCACTCTTGGTCCGCCGCGGGAGGTCCCGTTTGTGCGGAGGAGTATCGGGATCATTTCCTTAACTTTGGCGGGAGCGCCATCTTAGGGGAAGAGGGTTGGCGCTCTAGTCGCTCGCCACTTCCGGGGGGGGGGGACTTAAAAGCCAATGCACGGCCGGACGCGCAGCCTGTCTGCGCACGTCCGCGTGCGAACGGGACCAGGGGCCAGAAACTCTGCCCAAATTCCACCAATCACAAATGAACCCCTCTCCTACACAACGGAAGAACTTTTAGCCATAGAAGATGCATTTAGTTCAGACAGGGTATGTATAAAAGCATCCCCCACCGTAATGGAAGGCCCATTTTCTTGTAAGCACTGTAAATGGGGAAGCTATGATATACAAGCTCGATACCCAGAGAAAGAATCTAATCTCAATCCCAATATCCAGGATTTGAACTGTATTTATTTTAATTCCAGATCACTCCCCAAACACAGTATTGAGAACTGGGAGACATTGGATGACCTGAGCCCAGACCTGGCCTTTGTTACTGAAAACTGGTTTGACGACAACACCACCCCAGACATTGTCACTGCCTTACCCTTAGGATATAAAATATTAAAACAAAACAGGAAAGGAGGTAAGAGAGGAGGAGGGATAGCAATTTTATATAAAGATCATTTCGCCTGCGTTCCCATTATGGTCACTGAAGCAGGCACACATGAGATTCTAGCGTTCTCGGTGTCTGTGGATGACTAAACTATTTGGAGGGACGGTCATTTACAACCCGCAAGGCTACCAGCCCGGATTAAGTACTAGTCTATTAACACAACTTCTCCCCCTCTGCTTAAAACTAAATCCGTTTCTAGTTATAGGAGATTTTAACCTTCATTATGAAAATCCTAAAATCCCAGGGGTTAAACACCTGGAAGATGACAAGGCTATAATGCAGCTACTCCAAAGGATCACTAAACCAACTCATATGGCCGGCCACATCCTAGATTTATTGTTTTCTAACATAGACTCCATGTACATTCATGAAATTAAACCTCTATTTTGGACCGATCACTTCCTAATTTCCTTCTCTTTCAGCCTACCCAATAATACATCTAAGACTGAGACAATGTACCAGTCAAAGACTAGGGACTGGAATCAAATCACGGAGGAATCATTTAGTGCCTTCTTCCCTTGTGTTTCTAGGCCTCTGTATCAAAACCCTACAAACACACTAGCTACACAGTTACAAGATATCGAAAAAACACTTGATCAGTGTGCCCCTAAACTTACTCGGAAATTAGCCACTAAAACCAAATCAGAAAAGTGGTATACACTGAAACTAAAACTTATGAAAAGATAGTGCAGAATCAAGGAACACAAATGGAGACTTTTAAAAACTAGTACAGATAGATATTTGTATCTAGCCGAACAAAAAACTTACCATGGGGCTTTAAAAGAGGCTAAAACTAAATACTACACAGAAAAGATCAAAGAAACGGGTAGTTCATCTAAAGAACTTTACAAAGTACTTCGGTAACTTTGTAAGCCCACCTCTCTGTCGCAATCTATGGCGCCTTCGTTTGAGAATAACAAATGTTACTTACCTGTAAACTGTGGTTCTCCAGTATTGGTGTCTTTCATAGATTCACATGCTTGAATATTTCCCGTCGTCGAAGTGGGAGTCCCACGGTACATAAAAAGCAATAAGTCTCATGTATATAGATACATACATAAACTATACAAGAATAAAATACATATCTAAATAAACTTTATATAGTTTAAAATAACATATCAAGTCAAAAGTACCATAGGATAACATTGACACATAGAAAAGCATTGAAAAAGGAATCCCTTTACTGACATATCCATGTCGTTTTTATAGTCCAAACTCCAGCCAATCAGGCGCAAGCACCCTCTAGAAGCTTCTCCTCAGAGGCTCAGGCCCTCAGATTTTCGTAGCACAAGAGTGACAAAGAGTCTAATGAGGAGAAGAGAGCCTCTGAGGGGAGGAGGGTGGGTCGTATGTGAATCTATGAAAGGCACCAATACTGGAGAACCACTGTTTACAAGTAAGTAACATTTGTTCTTCTCCAGTATTGGGGTGTCTTTCATAGATTCACATGCTTGAATAGAATAGTGAGCAGTACTCTGCAGCCTGAAGAGGCCGTATCAACGTTGCATGAAATACAATGACATTGTATGATAAAAACACACAACTGATAACAACCCAAAAAGGAGGGAAGTAACAGAGGCTCACCTTATTTGAAGAGATTTCGAAGAACTGCTTGGCCCACAGCCGTATCAGCTTCATTGATTGCATCCAGGCAGTAGTGCCTCGTGAAAGTGTGCCTGCTGGACCACGTAGCTGCCCAGCAGATCTGATGAATGGGCACACCAGCGAATAAAGCAGTGGAGGAGGACATTGCCCTTGTAGAATGCGCCCTCACTCCAGAAGAAAGAGGCCTGCCAGCCTTCTGATGGCAGAAAGATATCGCTGAAGAAATCCAACGTGCAATTGTTGGTTTGGTAACAGAATGTCCCTTACAGGTTCGTCCGTAGGCAACGAACAGTTGATCAGACTGGCGAAAGGGTGCCGTTCTGCTGATATAAAACTTGAGACACCTCTCTAAGTCCAAAGAGTGTAGACTCTGTTCCGCTGGAGATTGCGGATGAGGAAAAAATGTTTTTAAAATTACGGGTTCATTAACCCCTTCCCTGCTCATGACGGAACCGTTCCGTCATGAGCCACGGTTGTCGTGTGCTCATGACGGAACGGTTCCGTCATGACAATCCTGCCGGCGGCCGCTCCGCCTGCGCGGCGCTGTTTCCCCGCCTGTGCGGGGCGACAACGCAAATGGGCGGAGTCATGACGGAACCGTTCCGTCATGAGCACAGCTCAACTGTGGCTCATGACGGAGCGGCTCCGTCATGAGCACAGGCCCGCCGCGCTGCCCCCCTGCCCCCCCCAGCGCTGCAGCGGAATGTCCGCAGCAGCGAAGGGGTTAAGATGAAAATAGGACGGCACCTTTGGCATGAAAGCTGGGTTAGTGCGAAGGATAACACAGTCCGATTTAAATTGAAGAAAAGGAGGCTGGATTGTAAAGGCGTGAATGTCACTTACTCGGCGAGAGGAAGTCAGTGCAAGCAGGAGGGCGACCTTCCAGGTTAAAAATTTGAAATCCGCTGAATGGATTGGCTCAAAGGGCGCCTTCATAAGCTGCGCCAATACGATGTTAAGACGCCACGTGGGCGGAGGACGCCGAATGGGTGGAAACATCCGGAACAACCCTTTAAAGAATTGCTGAATTACTCTAGATGAATAGAGAGGAAGAGCCGTCCTGGCGAAAGCGAGAAATTGCCGCTAGAAAAACTTTTAAGGTGGAGTGAGACAGTCCTGACTGTGTCAACTGCAAAAAGAAAGGCAGAATCTGTGCCGAAGAGGCGTGCACTGGGTGGATGTGAACAGACGAGCACCAGTGACAGAAGCGCTTCCACTTTAGCTTGTAGGTCTTCACCGTGGAAGGCGCCCGCGCTCTGGCAAGAACTTCCCTGCAGGCAGGTGAAATGTTCAAGTGAGCAAATTCAAGGTGCTCAGGTTCCAGGCAGACAATTTGAGTGAACTGGGATTCGGATGGCAGATCCGACCGTTGTTCATTGTTAGAAGGTCCGGCCGAGGGCGAAGAAGGATGGGCTCGCACTGAGAGAGGAGCAGTAACTCCGAGAACCATGCCTGCCGAGGCCACCGTGGAGCAATCATGAGAATGTGGCACGGTTGTCTCTGCATTTTCCACAACACTCGAGGAATCCGAGGTATCGGCGGAAAAGCGTAGGCAAATATCTTGCACCAGTCCATCGAAAGGGCATTTCCGTGCAACCCTCTGTGGGGAAGCCAACTTGCGTAAGACTGGCATTTGTTGTTCTGTGGAGTTGCAAAGAGATCCAGGTTCGGGTGACCCCAAAGGCTGAAGACAAAGTCTAGAGTCGGCTGATGCAACTCCCACTCGTGGGTCGATGACGCTGACCGACTGAGTGAGTCTGCAGAAATGTTGGAAATGCCAGGCAGGTGGACTGCAGTGAGCGTGATCTGATGGAGTATGGCCCAATCCCAGATCTTCTGAGCCAGCCGGGAAAGCAGTGGAGATTTTGTCCCACCCTGCTTGTTTAGGTAGTGCATGCTGGTGGTGTTGTCCGTTTGAATGAGGACTGATTCCCCTTGAAGCTGGAGCCGGAAGGATTTGAGTGCAAGGAAAATTGCCATCAGTTCTAGTCTGTTGATGTGCCAAGAACGTTGCGACAGAGTCCATTTGCCCTTGATGGACAGATCTTGAAGGTGTCTGCCCCACCCTTCCAGGGAGGCATCCGTGGTAAGAACGAGTTCCGGGGCTTTTGCCAGAAAAGAAGTTCCAGCTGCGATGTTGCGAGGTTGTGTCCACCAGTGCAGAGCTTGTGCCATGCGAGCGGTTACGAAGATCTGGTCGCTGAAAGAACCGGAGATCTGACGCCATTGTTTGTCTAGTTCTTCTTGAATGGGACGACTCCTTCAGTCTGCAATGTGGGATCAAAGAAATGCAGGAGGATGCCATCCCCAGAAAGGACTTCAATATGCGGACTGAAACGGACCGCTTTGATCTGATGGAAGCTGCGAGCTGCAGGATCCGTGTTTGCCGATCGGCGGAGACGAAAGCCATGGCCATGGAGGTATTGATGGTAGCGCCTAGGAACGTTCTGTGCAGAGCTGGCGTGAGCTGAGATTTCTGTATGTTGACTGACAGTCCTAGAGAGTGGAACAGAGTCCGACAATACCGAGTATCTAGGGATGCTTGGTGGTAGGACTGAGACTTGATGAGACAATCGTCCAAATATGGGAATATTTGGATGCCTCGCAACCGCAAATGGGCCACCACTGGGGCAAGGACTTTTGTGAAGACTCGACGAGCTGAGCGAAGCCCGAAGGGCAGGACTTTGAATTGAAAGTCCCTGTGGCCTACACGGAAGCGTAGGTATTTCCTGTGGCGTGGTAAAATTGGCACGTGGAAATAAGCATCCTGAAGATCGATTGTTGTCATGAGATCGTCTTGAGAAAGGAACTGAAGAATGTCCCTCAGCGTGAGCATGCGGAATGATTGGTCTTTAAGAAACTTGTTGAGGGACCTCAGGTCGAGGATAGGGCGCCACTCCCCAGATTTCTTTAATACAAGGAAAAACAGGAATAGAAGCCTAGCCCCTTCTGAGATTTCGGAACCACTTCGATGACCCCTTTCTTGAGCATAATGCTGATCTGATGGAAAAGCTCTTTGAGATGAGCGGGAGGAGGACCGGATGGAGGGGTGTTTCGAGGGAATTTGACGAATTCTAGGGCATGGCCCTTTGAAACAATGTCCAACACCCAACGGTCTGAAGTGATCAATGACCAATTTGAAAAGAATTTTGAGATCCGTCCTCCAACTCGGGACGGGGAGCACTGAGGGGAGGGGGATATAAACAAAGAGTCATTGTTTTTTGGAGGAGTTCCCCCTATAGTTGGACTTGCCTCTGTAGGATTTACCAGTCTGTTGTCTGTAAGACTGTGGGTTTTGGGAGGAAAAACGTTGGTGTCCTTGGCTGTAAGAGCGGTATTGAGTGGAATTGCCACAAAAGGAAGAGGTGGTGCTGCGTCCGCGAGCACCCCGAAAAGGCTGCCTTCTAAACTGTAGCGTGCCAAGGGAACGAGCCGTCTCAGTGTCCTTGATTGTTTGGAGGGCCTCATCCACATGCTGTCCAAACAAGGACTCCCCATCAAAGGGCATATTGAGTATTTTTGCTTGGACTTCTTGACGAAAAGAAGTGGAACGAAGCCAGCCTTGCCTCCTTAAAACAGCTGCTCCAGCGAGCTGTCGAAAACCAGTTGAGGCGATGTCTACAGAGCAATCAACCTCTGAAGATGCTCTTTCACCTTCTTGCAGAATTTTGAGAGCGTCCCTCTAGAGGGCTCTGGAATGAGCTTAATGAAAGCCTTCATGTCCGACCACATTTGGCGATCGTAACGGCCCAAGATGGCCAAAGAATTTGCTGCCCTTACTGTTGTGGAGGCCATGGTAGAAAACTTCTTCCCAATGGCGTCCAGGCGACGGCCATCACAGTCAGGTGGAGAGGAAAGTGGAGACGAGGGATTCTTCGAGCGACGTTGTGCCGCCTGGGTGAAGACTGAATCCGGCTTAGGCTGGGATACCAAGCAAGCAGGAGAAGAGTCCGGGGTCTTATACTTTTTCTCCAACCGCGGAAGAACTGCCGGGATTGAATTAGGTGTTTATCAGTTTAATCCCTTCATTCCAAATAAAGTCAATTATGGGCACGGGCCGAACTTGTTTCTGTGGTTGTGATTTGAAATCATACAGAAAGCAATCCTCCTCTCTCACGATCATGGGGAGATTAAATCGCTGCACCGCTCTTTCCATCAGCTGATGGAAACCTATAATGTCAACAGGTGGAGAGTTCACTGGCGACTTCGGAGGCGAAGAAGGCAAATTTATTTGATAATCATCCCAGTCGGCCATGGTGTCGTCGTCATCGCCCTGGAGCTCTACATCTTCTGTATCTTGAAGAACGTCACCGTCACCCTCTGCAGGGGGTACTAGTGAAGGGGCGGATGGCGTTGGCTCCACCGGCACTGGAGGAGGAGTCGGAAAGTTCGATGGTGTGTCACGTGGAGAAGTGTGAGAAGAAGATGGAATACGGCGATTGTAATCCTCCAACATAAATTGGAGATTAGAGATGAGGGACAAAGGAAGCTGTGCCATTGGGACCTGTGTAGGTGGATCCTGCTCCTCTTCTTGATAATAATGATCGTCCGGATCCTCATCCTCGAAATCCTGACATTTAATGAAGAGTTCAGATGGACTGCGAGCAGCCCGGAAGGTGGAATGAATGTCCTCATCAGAAGCAGAGTCCTCCTCGTTGCCAGAGGGAAACAGCTGTTGCGGTGGCTGAGTGGCCGGTGGCATAGTAATGGAGTCCAAAACAGCGTGACGACGCTGAAGCAAGGAATCATCAACAGGAGCAGATGTTGGCGTAGACAACGGCACCAGTGGAAGAGATGCAAAAGTTGACAACACCGTCGACGAAGTCACCGTCGACAAAGCCACCGTCGACGAAGCCACCGCCGACGAAGCCACCGCCGACGAAGCCACCGCCGACGAAGCCACCGCCGACGAAGCCACCGCCGACGAAGCCACCGCCGACGAAGCCACCGCCGACGAAGCCACCGCCGACGAGGCCACCGCCGACGAAGCCACCGCCGACGAAGCCACCGCCGACGAAGCCACCGCCGACGAAGCCACCGCCGACGAAGCCACCGCCGACGAAGCCACCGCCGACGAAGCCACCGCCGACGAAGCCACCGTCGACGAAGCCACCGTCGACGAAGCCACCATCGACGAAGCCACCATCGACGAAGCCACCATCGACGAAGCCACCATCGACGAAGCCACCAACGACGAAGCCACCATCGACGAAGCTGCCGCCGCCGACGACGAGGCTGCCGTCGACGAAGGTTTAATCGTCGACGACGATTTCATCTTTTTGATAGTCGATGAGGATTTGGTCATCGACGGGATAACCAGTTTCTTCGTTGTCGACGAGGAGGATAAAGGAATCGTCGACGAGACAGCCTTTAATGAAACACAAACCACTGTCGACGGAGATAACGTCGACGAGGCAGTCGTCGACAACATAGGGAATTTGCAGGAAACAGTCGTCACCGTCGTCGACGAGGTTGAAGAAGCAGCAGATTTTGTCGATGGAGTGACCGTCGACGAGACAGTCGACGGTCTGGCACGTTTTTGAGTAGAAACATGCGCTGAAGGAGTCACAGACGCCTGAGAGTGAGATCTCGGGGGCGTTGACGTAGTAGCAGAATGTACTGGCACTTTAGAAACTCCCAAAAGGTGAAGCTTTCTCTTTTTTAGAAAGGGAGAGAGCAAGTCCTGTACACTACTACGCTTGGAAGAGACTCCGGTGCGAGCAGAAGCCACACTTTCGACCTCAGAGAGAGGATTATCTGCGTCCTTCAATTTTTGGAGCCACAGAAGGAGGCGACCCTCTCTGTCCTTTAGAGTCTGAAGTGATGAAATGAGGCAGGTTGAAGAACATACGTTGTTTATTAAATGAAAGTCGAATACAGGAACAGGCGAGCGCCAGGGAACACAACTACTCCTTTCCAACTCCAGCACCAGTCTCACCCACACTCTAGAACCTAGAATCCCTACCCATGACATACTACCACTCTAATAACTCATACATACACGCGGCATACAAACACGAGACAACCAAAGTACATGTGTATATACTACAGAGTCTTTTGTGAAAAAGTTCTACAAATTTTACAGTTGCCCACCTTATGGTCGGGGTAAAGGCAGTAAATACATTTTTCATGAGGGTCCTCAGAAAAAAGTCTTAACTTCCCACAGGAAGCACAGGGACGGAAAAGAGACTTCTTACTTGAAGACATGAGGATAAGTTGAAGAAAATCCAAACCAGAGGGGAAAAAAAAAAACTGAGCAGAGCTCAGGGAGCCTCTGAGGAGAAGCTTCTAGAGGGTGCTTGCGCCTGATTGGCTGGAGTTTGGACTATAAAAACGACATGGATATGTCAGTAAAGCGATTCCTTTTTCAATGCTTTCCTATGTGTCAATGATATCCTATGGTACTTTTAACTTGATATGTTATTTTAAACTATATAAAGTTTATTTAGATATGTATTTTATTCTTATATAGTTTATGTATGTATCTATATACATGAGACTTATTGCTTTTTATGTACCGTGGGACTCCCACTTCGACGACGGGGAATATTCAAGCATGTGAATCTATGAAAGACACCCCAATACTGGAGAACTGTGAGCTACTCAACAACTTTTTTATAGATAAGGTGACAAAAATCTATGCAACTTTCATTCCCTCTAACAACGAAGACAATACGGTTTGGGAAAATTTAGCTCCTCACCCTGCTGCCCACACTCATTTTGATAGTCTGTCACCTTTCTCCAAAGAACAAGTCATGATAGAAGTTAAGGCAGGATCTCCATTAGACCCATGTCCACACTTCATTTTCTACCGTTTAGTGTTAGTATTATGCCCCCTTGTCACCAAAGCCCTTAACCAATCGTTAGAGCTTGCTTCTTTCCCAGATATATGAAAAAAAACAGTTTTCCCCCTTTTAAAGAAGCCAGTTCTCAAAATTTACGATCCAGCCACCTATAGACCAATCTCCCAACTACCATACCTGTCTAAAGTTTTGGAGAAATTGGTCAATAACTCACGACTTTTATTGAAACCAACAGTCTACTGGATCCTTCACAAACTGGATTTAGGGCCAACAACAGCACCTAGGCCACCCTGCTAGCCGTGTCAGATAATATTAGGTCACTAGCTGACCAAGGCAAAGCTGTAGCACTGATCCTTTTGGACCTCACTGCGGCTTTCAACACTGTATTCCACAGCAAATTATTACAAATCCTGTACGAAAAAGGACTTTGTTCAAAAGCCTCAGCATGGTTCGCGTCTTTCCTCAAAAATCGATCCCAGATAATTCAAATGGGTCCCTACACCTCCACTGCAAAAAGAATTGATTATGGAGTGCCGCAGGGAGCTACCCTGAGCCCTACTCTTTTTAATATATATGTCTCTTCCCTAGCAGATATCAGCAGGAAATGGGGCTTCAACATATGTTCCTATGTTGATGACACACAATTGATAATGCCCCTGTTTGATAGGTTGACAAAAGTAGATACTAAAGACAATTTCATCCACTGTCTTACAGAAATTGCAAGTTGGATCTCTGGACTTTGTTTAAAATGAATGCCGGAAAATCCGAGATCCTACTTTTCGAAGGCGCACATGCGATTTGGGATAATAGTTGGTGGCCCCAAGCATTGGGCACCGCTCCTGAACCGAGGCAGGCTGCGAAGAATTTGGGCTTCATCTTTGATGATGCCCTATCCATGCAGAATCAAGTACGACTACTGTGCGGGAAAAGTTTTGCTACATTAAAACTTTAGAAGACTTTTTCCATGGAGCCCTTTAAACTGTAGGAAACCAGTGACACAAGCACTTCTTGTGAGTAGGCTGGACTATGGCAATGCACTGTATGTTGGCATGGCTGATTATCTTTTCACCAGACTCCAAGTGGTCCAAAATGCCGCTGCTAAACTGATATGCAACAAGAGCAGATATAGTTCAGCCTCCTTCTGTATGAAGGAATTACACTGGCTACCTGTACGCCAAAGAGACAACTTTAAGCTCATGTGCTATGCACATAGAAAGCTATATAAAACAGGCCCACAAATCCTACATGGTAAATTAAAATGTAATGCACCTTTGCGTAATTTGAGATCCCGCCATCAGGCACTGGCATCAGTCAAGCGTACGACTAAAGCCAGGATGGGTGACCGATCTTTCTCAAAATCTGCTGCGGTCCTCTGGAACAATCTCCCACCGGAACTACGCCTGACTGAAGATTACCTAATGTTTAGAAAAAAGCTAAAAACTGCCTATTCCCCAGTTACTTATCTGATAATTGGAATCTTACACCTGCCGCAACTCTGCTTTGTCTAACCGCCTTGATTGATGTCCCTTGGGATGAACGTCGCGCTCCACAAGTACATATATAATATATAATAATAATGTAAAGCGCTCCGATACCTCCGGGTCTAGCCAGCACTATATAAAACTCTTCAAATAAAAATAAAAAAATAAGCCTCCTAGCATAGGATAGAAAACTTCTCTGCGCCCTGCTTGTTGTAGTACCAAATGGTGGTGGGTGTTTCTGCGAGTATCTGTACAAGCTTCTATTTGAAGGAAGGCGTTCAATGGAAAGTGGATTGCCTGCAATTTCAACAAATTTCACTGAAGGCACATTTCCACCAGAGACTAGAGCCCTTTGATCTCCACCTCTCTCAAATGGCCTCCCCAGCCCAGGAGCAATGCTTCAGTAACCATTGTCAACTCTTGGTGGGGTAAGGAGAGGACTCTGTTGCTGGCCCAATCGTGGTCTTTAAGTCACCACTACAGATCTTTTGCAGTCTCCTAACACTGTCTTGAATCTAAGAGTTTCCACTAGTGCTGTGGGCTAGAACACAGATTTCAGATAACACTGCAGAGCCCCCAGGTGCCATCTAGTGTGGTTGAGTAGCAGGATGAAGGAGGCAAATAGGATCAGCAGTCTCACCATCCTCCTCAATGAGATCCAGGACAGAGTCTGAAACATCAGGATCATTGCAAAAATCTCCTGGACTCTACATTCTAAGGGGAAGACACGAAAGTGCACCATATCCAGGATGGCTCTGATAAATGGAGGAGTCTGCAAAGGAGTTATGTGCGACTATCATGTTGATAGTGAACCCCAATGAGGTTAGATTGTTCACTGTCCACATGCCTTCAACCGTCACTCATCAAGATAGGGGAAAACTGGCACACCCGGCCTCCAAAGGTGGGGTGCGACCACCGTCTTCCTAGTACCTCTTTGGCTTTCTCATACACGGCTCTGCAGTATAATGCTTCTTTCAGTTCCCCTTCCAGATCACAAACTTTCCTCAACAAATGCACCCATTTAACCAAATCCTCTCTGTCATGTCAATGTCTTGTATATATCCAGTGTCATGGTGACCTTTCATGGAAACCTAAATTTCCCTCCATGACCCTGATCTGGAAATCCGTTCAGTGTGGTCTATAATAAAGAATTCCTGGATTTTTTCACAGTTGAGCATGTTCAGCCTCATCCTGCAGAATAAAAAAATTCATCAAATAAGCTGTAATTTAAGGGGAGGAAGAACTAGGGAAACTTCCCACTCGTACTGAGTAGTGAGAGTACCATTGTACAGCATACTTTTACAGCCAATTGTTTTCCTAGGTGTTGATCTAAAATGGGATTTGCCTACCAAATGTTCTGGACTAGAAAAAGTAGGTTTTTATGTTATGTCAGAACCTACGGAAGTAGTTTTATTTCTTTAGATACAGGGTTCCACAATATAAGAAAGAGCAAGACTTAATTCTAGTAGGGCCGGCTGTCAGCTCCTCTGCAAAAATAATAATAATACTTTATTGCTTAGTTAAAATAACCTTTGCAATCCACTTCATTATACAATAACATAAGCCCAAATAGATTGGTAACGTTTTTTGTGTAAAAAAAATAAAAAAAATAAAAATGATTTGATTAATTACTTTAAGAGGTTGCGATATTACCATAAGACTGTATTGATTCTTAAAATGACATTCTGTGCAATCAATAAAGTGCATTAAGTGACTAAAAGTGCAGCCTTTCAGGTTCGGAGTCCATTCTCCTTTCGCTCTTGCTAAAACATTTTCAAAATTCTATAAAAAATGATTTTTGCAAAGTTTTGGTGTGGGGTGCTTTCAAGTTCATTTAACCTCGCCCCTCAAGGACAGCCACCCAGCTAAGTCCATGATGATGATTTCAATTTTTTGACCCTTTTGTTATTCTTTTGTCGGCCTGCTCCATGAACCTGACTAAGGCGTAATTTAGCTCCGGGTTATGTGAGTTGAAACTTGCTAAAACTGCGGCTCTGCAGGATCGGATTTCCATTTTGTTCCAAATTTTCCTTAGGAGGGACCTTCTATCCTGCATCAGGCATGTGCATAAACAGAGAATATGGATTATATCTTCTCTGTGTTTCCCACAAAGGCGGCATAACTGCTGTGTTTGGTCTCTTTTCCACTTCGGCAGGTGACAAAGCAGGTTGAGTACTCCCAGTCTTAGTTTTAAGAAACGAAGTTTAGTATGTGCAGAGAATGGTAAAGTTAGGTACCCCTGAGAAGACAATTTGGAGTACGTGTTGAGGGTTAGCCATCCATGTGACCTTTTTGCGAGGCATGATTTGTCCTCTACTACAGAAAGTTTTTTCATGCTTATTTTTGCCAATCTTTTGAATTCGCCTCTGCAAAAATGCTCGAAGGACTCTAGGACTAGGAGTTCAGCGCAACACAAACATCTTAATGGGAGAGAGAAAATCTAATCTGTTCTTATAAATACTCCGGTACCATCTATGACGTAAGCACAGGCCTTTAATATGGATCCTGGCTTCTAGAGGTAGCTAATTGCACAACCTCTTAACGTCTGTAACCTACTCCCTATTCCTAAGGCCTTTCCTAGCATTTTGCACACTATGGATATCAGCAATACTTTTTTGTATTATACCATTAATTACTTAATCTCAAGTTAACTATGGCCCTAACCAAAGTGACTGAAAGACCGGTAAAATAACTCACCAACAGCCACTGTAGAAACAGATTGAACACGGTTTAATTTATAACCAAGCCAGCAGGCTCATTGCTAATAACGCATCAAGAAACACTCAACTTTGACCTTTGGAGTGATGTACAGACACAGGACGGATGGAAGAAGGGGAGGCAGGAAGAGCTGCAGTAATTGTTTAGGAATGCAGTTAAAGTTTAGGAATAATGGCTTTGGTTTTGAACAGTATCTATCTATTAAAAAAAAACGTTAAAGTTAAGTTATAATTCTGTGTCGACATTAGTTAAAAGCGAACATTTAAAAACAAAAAAACTTCTGAATTTCACTAGTTAACTCCTACTGAGCTAACTATAACTTGCACCCCACACCATGCACTACATATGATCTCACACATTACATCACTGGTATTGATGACTGATGACATCATAAATCATTGTCACACAACGCTACAGGGTTTGTGGACTTGAAGTAACAACACGCTACACCTATGGACAATTTTCTATTCACTTTAATGGAATTATCTTCTTAAAGAGTACACGAAACTGGCCATTTTAAGTCAAGGGGTTGACAGGTATACATCAGCCACCTTAAAGACACCTTCTGTCTTCGGTAAATACACTACACACATTACTAAGATGGGCATAACCGCATATAATCTTTCAGACATGCCTACAACACTATTGCGAGCTGCATCAACTCTAAGTGGGACGCCCCTACATTATTCACGAATCTACAATGCCTCAATAGCTTTAAAGAAGTTCTGGAAGTAAACATGCACAGCTTGTAGAATTTGTCTATATCACTGTAGTACAACTATTTAATATAGGCACACACTGGGGTTACTGTATTGTCAACAGCAGATTTGGACGCTCTCACAGATTTATATAGAACAGGCTTGGTCTTTAAACCACAATCTACTTTCAGACATATCCCTGCAATCCACATCAGGTAGACTCAACCTTTACCTTGTAACATGGAGTTAACAGAGTACTTTTCCAAACCAAACATTAGTGATTTATTAACAGTGCTCCATAATACTTTTAAATGCAGAACTTCCACTAGCCTCCAACGCTTATTTTATTTCCGTGCTATGGCCCATATGTGCACACTCAGTAACTCTATGTTGTATATGGCTATGACATTATCACTGATGTCATCAGTGATGTTTTCCATTTGAGATGTCATAAGTGCTATAATATGCGAGGTCGTAAGAAGTCCTTGGCAGGGATGCAAGTATTAGTTAGTTTAATAAACTATAACTGTTGAAGTTCAGAGGGGTTGAGGGTATAAACAATAGCTTTTACCTTATTTCAACATTCAAATATAATGTCACTTTAACCTTTGTTTTTTCAGAGCATTTTTAAAGTTTTTTCCATGCAAGCGAAGATCTTATTAGCATACCTCACAATATCACTTTAACCCTTATTTTTTCAGTGAGAAGTTATCTTCGGTGGTAGTTCCTAAGTTTTAGGTAGAGCACTATACAACAACACCACCAACACTCTAATACTGCTCACCTTAAATGTCTGCTTTTCTAGCAGAGTTTTTAAGTATAGGATTAGCATTGTGCCATACATGCTGGGCTAGAAAAGTAACAAAGTCCCTTTAAGAATACATCATGCCATGAATTACTAAAACTTCACACCTCCGCTCAAAATGTTCAACCTCTGGTTTCATGCCTGCATTAACATCTCAATGCTTATCTACTTCCGTCTGCTCTTCTGGAAAGCCTTTAAATTCTATAGCCCCAACAAAATGGCTTTCAGGAGTGCCTAAAGTTTGTCTTGAATACAAAATGTTACATCTCTAGTTGTTCATTAGAACTCTGTGGTGACACTGCAGTTCAATACTAGGGAGTTAACCAACATGCTGCTGTACCTCCTTGCCTTCAACCATGAATATATAATCTAGCTAAATTGTTCTTCAGATGCCTCTAACTCTGAGAATCACTGTATTCAGTGAGAGGAGCTTGGTTAAGAGTCAGGGAGGCAACAAGAGACCACTTAATAATCTAGTGAATTTCCAAGTATACCTCAGCATGCAAACTGAAGAAATTTGAAAAACTCCAAGAATGCAAGATAAGGCAGCTGCCCATAATGCATGGATGGTATGCAGTTACTAGTGACTTCAAGAACTACATTTTTTCTACTGGGGTATTACCTCTGAATTACAGCACTTCAGTTTGATATTTGTATACTTATTAAAAACACAACCTACTATTTTATCACATGGCTAATTTACATTACATTTGGTGAATCAGAATAGCCTTACTAGGTTACAAAGGAGACAAAGCTCAAATGAGCAAAATTACTCTTGCAGGTCAAAAAATATTGGCTGATACGTATAGTAAGATAATCTTAAAAGTACTAAAGCAAACTATGCACAATTGTGTTAGCTAAATTGGTTAAAGAAATTGATCTGATCATATATAAACGGAAACACAGCAACTACAGATTTGTGCAAGTGAGGTGGATGAACAATGAGAAACAATACAAAATGTGCTGTCAACAATTCATATGATGTAGTACTACGCGTTTGCCATATGTAAATGGTACAAACAAAAAATATAGTAACTCAGAGGTTACCTACGAGACAAAGTAACAAAACTCTTCGGATTCCCTAATAAACCCTTCAAAACGAGCGGTCTTAGACCACAAATAGAAAGAATCAGAGAGTATGTAGAAGGAACTCTGTACTTCTGAAATCACCTTACGATAAATCTCAACTCTGAATTAAAGAATCACTACTATAACTAAAAAATAACAGCAACTGCAGTCACAAGGAACTTACCCCCCATTTACCTATGATCAATCAGTTTTGGTAATGGTAATGGGTGGCAGCATCAATTAGGTCCTGTAACATCAGCAATTTCTGCTCAGCTGCTTTTTTGTTTAGGACATGCATAAACTTAAATTACTCATAGGTAGAGTCTTGAACAAGGTGCAGTAGCAGTCTAACTTACGTCATAAAATGAAATCTATAGTTTGCAAGGAAAGTATCAGTCTGCCTTCATTGGCCAAATTTCTTGCTGTAGGACTCAATATATTGGACATCAAAGACTTGCTCTTCAGGGACACTGCCATCACTGCAAAAGACTGAACTATAGGGTAGGGTTCCCACACCTGCAAGAGGAGGGGGGGGGGTGGATCCACCGGATGAACTCACTCTGTGTAGCACTCTTGTGGCAGTGGAGAGGTGCACTCCCTGTAAGAGTGGTAAAGGAGCAGCCAAGGCGGCTCACTTTGTGAGTAGCACACCGGGCAGAGGATGGACGAATGGGGTCTGACCAGTCTAGTCAGCCCGAGGAGAAGTTAGCCACCCCATGTGTAGCTAGATACAAAATAGTCACTTATGCATTGCAAAGAATGCACTCTACAGGAAACGGGACGATACACAAAACAGGCGAAGATGCATACTCCTACGGGGTGGACCCATAGCTAGCTATATATATATATATATATATATATATGTATATATATATATATATATATATATATATATATATATATATATATATATATATATATATATATATATATATATATATATATATTTATTTATTTTAAAGAAAGAGTACCAAAAGATCTGCCAACAGCTAGAGTAGACCTGAAATTAAAATAAATTGGAGTGCAAGAGTAAGGCTACTCATGGAAGCTAAGCAACAGCTAAACTTGTAGCTTAATGTAAGTCAGCACAGTAAAAGGAAACAAAATGCATTTTAAAAAGAAAATAAATGAATAAAATGATACATCAAGCAATTGCAAAAACGTGAGTATACAACTGAGCATCAGGTTGAGGCAAATATGTCTAAAATAGTGGCGGGCATGGCAGTCATCCACGTTATTCTATTTACATAGTTTGCTGCAGTGGAGTGACTCACTACCAAATGCCAGAATCCCCTCTCCCTCCTTGCACACATATGCAGCTTGATGTTTAACAATTAGAGAAGGAAAATTATCTTATGGAAATAAACAAATGAAAGAGCTGATGAAAATGTATGACAGTTGCAAAAAATGCCCACTACTAAATTTTCACCAGCTTAACAAATCAGATGGCTACAACGTACAAGCCAAAGCAAAAATTTCAACACAATGAGAAAACAAACTTACTGTGCGCAGCCTGGCGTGACAATGCCGCAGTGAAATCGCCAATGCTGCAGCTGGATGAAAGCGTTCTGAACGCTGGGACAGCCCGAAATAGTGTGAGGATTAAGTTAACAGAAAAGAAAATGCAAAGAAATGTAAAGAAAAAGTAGTAAAGATGGCAAAATGTTCAAACAGAAAGGACAAAGGTAGACAGCACAAGTCAGCAAAGAAAACAGACGAAGACCAAGGAAATACTCACTTGTAACGGTGGGCTCTCTAAAGCCAATATTCTCTCCGTGGGATTTTCAAAAAGGTTATGAAGTTGGATATCATTAGACAGTTCTAAAACTGGATTTCTATACCAAATAAACCCAGCACAGCGACATCAAAGCACACAATCAAGGCATGTAAGGATCTCACCTGCGCAAAAATATTAATTGTCCTGTTCAAGTCACTGACTAACACCATACAATCAATCACGTCCATCAAAATATAAATTCACCAAGTAAGAAAAGATTAGCAATGTTTGGAAACTATGAAGAATTAGAGATTGCTTAAGGCAACAGTACTAAATTAACTGAACATATAACAAAGAATATCAGTCATACATGCTATACAGCACAGATAAGTCTTAAAGCTACCAACCTCCACTCTCTTAAGAGAACTTCCCACCACGAGATGGCACATATTAATATCGAACAGAAACTAATAACAGAACTCTATAACAGACCACCTTCCTACCCAACACAACATCTTCATGCGACTGGCACTGAGATGTCTATTAATTCAGAAGATGTGTATGCAACTGGTGAAGCTCTGTGTATGTACTCCGATTTAAAACTAAGATCCACAGCTTTATGAATAAGAAGCAGTCTGGTATACAACGGGAGTAGCTAGAAAAAAAAATACCCCCCACTTTTAACCCTGTCCCAAAAGGCACTAAATGAGTGAGGCAAGTTTTCCTTAGGAACTCCTGAAAGCACTACGGTAAAATTCTGCCTTCTGTACCTGCATTCTCAATGAATTTGCCGATCCATCAATCTCTGTCCCTTCTCTCCCTCATCCTCCTTTCTCTTCATGAATCCATCATTCCCATCGAGGCTATCCAACCATCCATCCCTGCATCTACCCCTCCATCCATCATTACTTTTCTCCATCTATTCTCTCTATCATCCGGATCTTTTTACCTTCATTTGTGCTATCTCAAGAGGGGAGGATGGCAAGGCTGAGAAACTCCATCTGAGGCGGGTAGCTGCTAGTAGAGAGGACAGAGAAATCTTTAAGCCAAACCTGAGGTAGCTGGTCACTATTCAAACTGTTAAAGGTGCGGAGCCATATCTTTTATTTATGTAAACAATGGTTGGGAAAGGTTACTCCTTTTTCTGTAAATATTATTGTTTAGACGTAAACATCTAGGACCAATTCTTAAAACCTGTAGTTTTTCCCAATATAAGCCTGCACTTTTTTTTCCTCAGTATGTTTCCCGAATATTTTGTGTCATTCTGTGACAGCATTTTAAAAAAATGCCTGGTTAGCTTTTTTTTGTGTATATTTTTTGTTTTTTTTAAATTCTCCTAAAGAAGCTTTATCCTTTGTGTATGTTTTTTTCTTTTGTGTTGCCTTGTAAATATTTATTGTATGTATGTGTTGCACTGGAGCACTTTGTCACTAATCTTATATTCTGCTCAGCTCCGATGCTATCCACTCATGCTATCCACTCATGCATACCTTCATCCCTCCATCCAACACTCTATCCACTTAAATGCATTGTTTAGCATTTTTTCTCTTTGCTGCTGCTCCACCATGCTTTCCATACCAGTGTCTCCAAATGGAATAAAGGCAAACAAACTACACAGTAAATATTTTATGTCAGATAGACTATACTTCCCAATGGGAACCACCAAGCTCAAACTACTAAAGTGGGGCTTCATGACGCCCCTGGGTATATATATGTGATATTTGTACATTGTAGACCCAGCCTAATATAGATGAGTGCTGTACATGGTCAAATGCAAGCATACAGTCAACTAGTGATAGAAGAAGTTGCTGGATTCTGGTAGCTTAAGTGTATTGTTGTTATATACTGATACTGTGCCCTTTAAAGAGACACTTATTCAACTATTTTCTAAATCTGAGCAGCTTCGGAGTGGTCCTGATGGGATCTGGAAAAAGTCTACTTCATTATTTTCTTTTTTATACTTCTTAGTCTACAGTCTGAAGGAGTCCTGGCAGGGAACATTCCTAGATCCTCCAGAGACGGTGAGCTTGACACAAGATAAGAAGGGATACTGGTTGTGATGGCTCTATAAAAGATGCAGTTTTAAACATGGCGCATTCTGACAGGGGGAGCCAATGGAGTTATTTGAAAAACTGACCAAGACAGACAGACAGAGCGACCGACAATACCAGCCAAATCACACTTTGGCCTACAATGATAATCTTGGAATGACGTTGGAACTACCTTGGAAAGTCAGTGGGACTGCGGGAAGCATTTTTTGGCTAAAACAATGTAGGAGTGCTACACAACTGTCAATAACATAGAATAAAACAGGAGCCCCAAACACCATTGAAGAAGGTAGGAAAAAAGCAGATTTCAATAAAACAGCATAATTAGATCAGTTTGGGCAAAAGTTTCCAAGCCTAACTGATACGGTTTTACGATTGTATGCTAAGAAATCCTATGTTCAGATAAAGTTACCTCTTTTCGAATTGCATTTCTTGAATTACATGGACTCCGCACCAAAAGGTACATATGGAAGCCAATTATCGCTGGACAGTTTACTTCTATTTCTCAAAACAGTTCTTGGCATAAAATCTCGCAGGGTATTCAAGGCTCACTGGTGCTCTATAGCATGTACAATACGGAGAGAAAAAAGGAGCTGACCGAAAGGAAAAGCAATTATGGCATCTTATTTTCCAATGAAAACGGATAGGGAAGAGAAAGCGCTTCAATCAAACATTCTGTGGAGACGACCAGTATATGTCCCAATCAGAACGCCGGTCATTAACCTCAGTTTCAAAATAACCGGTGGAACACTACCTAGCTAACAGGCTACGTCAAAAATAGGCAATCTTATAATTGATTTGCGTATAAAAATACTGTTAAAAAAAAGTGAGGTAGCAGAAGGGGAACATATATTAACTTGGATACATTTTGGAGGAGTTGCCTGATAAAATGCTCAAGCTAACAGATGCATCGTACCTTTCAAACTTTTTCCTGAGGCAAGGTAGGCCTATAAAGTGAGAACATGTACAGAAAGCCCAAGTTATGGAGAAAAACATGAGCTGTAGTGTCGAATTGCTTTGCATGAGATTCACGTGTTAGATTGTGCAATACTGACATAAGCTGAGCAACAACGTGGAACAGAAGGAGCTGCTGACTGTGTGCCATTTCACAAACTATGCAGAGAGACGGTATTCACTGGTAGGCCCGCCCAACAGCACAATCTGCTGTCAATAGCTTAAAGACAACAAGCATTAGCAAAGCCCAATATGTATCACCTATGTGAGAGCCACTGGCTTCGCTAATATCCATCTATCTTGTACAGCAGCGTGGCTGCTGCTCAGCATGGCTAAAAGTTAATGGTGTGGCGAAAAGGAAGGTAGAGGAGTGTGGCGTACAGTGGAGTGGTGTGGCATTATGTAGAATGGGGTAGGGCAGGGTGGCGTAGAGAAGTGGTGTGGAAAGGCATTGGGAGGGTGGAGGTTAATTGGGGGATTGGGGAGGCTTGGGGGGATTGGAGCGGCACTGTTGGGAGGAGTGGAGCGGCACTGTTGGGAGGAGTGGAGCGGCACTGTTGGGAGGAGTGGAGAGGCATTGGGGGGGGAGTGGAGAGGCATATGGGGGGCAGCGGAGAGGCATATGGGGGGCAGCGGAGAGGCATATGGGGGGCAGCGGAGAGGCATATGGGGGGCAGCGGAGAGGCATATGGGGGGCAGCGGAGAGGCATATGGGGGGCAGCGGAGAGGCATATGGGGGGCAGCGGAGAGGCATATGGGGGGCAGCGGAGAGGCATATGGGGGGCAGCGGAGAGGCATATGGGGGGCAGCGGAGAGGCATATGGGGGGCAGCGGAGAGGCATATGGGGGGCAGCGGAGTGGCATATGGGGGGCAGCGGAGTGGCATATGGGGGGCAGCGGAGAGGCATATGGGGGGCAGCGGAGAGGCATATGGGGGGCAGCGGAGAGGCATATGGGGGCAGCGGAGAGGCATATGGGGGGCAGCGGAGAGGCATATGGGGGGCAGCGGAGAGGCATATGGGGGGCAGCGGAGAGGCATATGGGGGGCAGCGGAGAGGCATATGGGGGGCAGCGGAGAGGCATATGGGGGGCAGCGGAGAGGCATATGGGGGGCAGCGGAGAGGCATATGGGGGGCAGCGGAGAGGCATATGGGGGGCAGCGGAGAGGCATATGGGGCAGCGGAGAGGCATATGGGGCAGCGGAGAGGCATATGGGGCAGCGGAGAGGCATATGGGGCAGCGGAGAGGCATATGGGGCAGCGGAGAGGCATATGGGGCAGCGGAGAGGCATATGGGGCAGCGGAGAGGCATATGGGGCAGCGGAGAGGCATATGGGGCAGCGGAGAGGCATATGGGGCAGCGGAGAGGCATATGGGGCAGCGGAGAGGCATATGGGGCAGCGGAGAGGCATATGGGGCAGCGGAGAGGCATATGGGGCAGCGGAGAGGCATATGGGGCAGCGGAGAGGCATATGGGGCAGCGGAGAGGCATATGGGGCAGCGGAGAGGCATATGGGGCAGCGGAGAGGCATATGGGGCAGCGGAGAGGCATATGGGGCAGCGGAGAGGCATATGGGGCAGCGGAGAGGCATATGGGGCAGCGGAGAGGCATATGGGGCAGCGGAGAGGCATATGGGGCAGCGGAGAGGCATATGGGGCAGCGGAGAGGCATATGGGGCAGCGGAGAGGCATATGGGGCAGCGGAGAGGCATATGGGGCAGCGGAGAGGCATATGGGGCAGCGGAGAGGCATATGGGGCAGCGGAGAGGCATATGGGGCAGCGGAGAGGCATATGGGGCAGCGGAGAGGCATATGGGGCAGCGGAGAGGCATATGGGGCAGCGGAGAGGCATATGGGGCAGCGGAGAGGCATATGGGGCAGCGGAGAGGCATATGGGGCAGCGGAGAGGCATATGGGGCAGCGGAGAGGCATATGGGGCAGAGGAGAGGCACGGGGGAGAGGAGAGGCACAAGGGAGAGGAGAGGCACGGGGGAGAGGAGAGGCACGGGGGAGAGGAGAGGCACGGGGGAGAGGAGAGGCACGGGGGAGAGGAGAGGCACGGGGGAGAGGAGAGGCACGGGGGAGAGGAGAGGCACGGGGGAGAGGAGAGGCACGGGGGAGAGGAGAGGCACGGGGGAGAGGAGAGGCACGGGGGAGAGGAGAGGCACGGGGGAGAGGAGAGGCACGGGGGAGAGGAGAGGCACGGGGGAGAGGAGAGGCATGAGTGCGAGCGAAAGAGTGCGCGCGAGCGAAAGAGCGCGCGCGAGCGAAAGAGTGCGCGCGCGCGAAAGAGCGCGCGCAAAAGAGCGCGCGCAAAAGAGCGCGCGCAAAAGAGCGCGCGCAAAAGAGCGCGAGCAAAAGAGCGCGAGCAAAAGAGCGCGAGCGAAAGAGCGCGAGCGAAAGAGCGCGAGCAAAAGAGCGCGCGCAAAAGAGCGCGCGCAAAAGAGCGCGCGCAAAAGAGCGCGAGCAAAAGAGCGCGAGCAAAAGAGCGCGAGCGAAAGAGCGCGAGCGAAAGAGCGCGAGCGAAAGAGCGCGAGCAAAAGAGCGCGAGCAAAAGAGCGCGAGCAAAAGAGCGCGAGCAAAAGAGCGCGAGCAAAAGAGCGCGAGCAAAAGAGCGCGAGCAAAAGAGCGCGAGCAAAAGAGTGCGAGCAAAAGAGTGCGAGCAAAAGAGTGCGAGCAAAAGAGTGCGAGCAAAAGAGTGCGAGCAAAAGAGTGCGAGCGAAAGAGTGCGAGCGAAAGAGTGCGAGCGAAAGAGTGCGAGCGAAAGAGTGCGAGCGAAAGAGTGCGAGCGAAAGAGTGCGAGCGAAAGAGTGCGAGCGAAAGAGTGCGAGCGAAAGAGAGTGCGAGCGAAAGAGAGTGCGAGCGAAAGAGAGTGCGAGCGAAAGAGAGTGCGAGCGAAAGAGAGTGCGAGCGAAAGAGAGTGCGAGCGAAAGAGTGCGAGCGAAAGAGTGCGAGCTAAAGAGAGTGTCGGAGTCCGACCCTCCAAGAACCGAATCCGGCCCTAGGTGACAATACCACCCCTTCTTTGCCGTTTCAGCCCCTGGACTGGGAAACCGCCTCAGCAGGACCGACACACTTCCCTGTTGCGGGCCGCTGGCCCTTTAAGACTGAGGAGGAACCTCCCGTGACGAGCATTTGGGGGCGGACCCACAGAGCGCCTTTGCCCGATAAGGATTGGCGGACAGAAGAGGAAGACGGAAGTATCCCGAAGGAGACAGGCGTGGGACGAGCGGAGGAGAAGACAGAGAGAGATCCGAAGAGCGAGCAGACGACCGTGGAACCGAAGACCGGCAAGCCAGGAGGCCAACGATCCTGCTCTTCGCCCAGCCACTCCCCGGGGGGGACGTGGCTCAGCCAGGTGCGGCAGCGCTTGCGAGGGTCGTGGGAGGCGGGCGGGGAGTCCGGAAAGCCGGGGTAGAGGGACGCCTTCTTCTGCGCAGACCGCCCTCGAAGCCGATAACAAAGCGACCCCAGACTCCTTTCTGTTGGTGACGGACCCCCCCCCTCACATTCTCCCATATTGGGTAACCCGGTGGAATACCTCCTCACCCCTATTCCCCTGACACTACGGCAAGAGGCCGAAACACTGAAACGGGTCTCCTTTTTCTTTTATTTATGCCTGGGAGCCCAAGCTGACAACCAAGCTTTACACCGGACGAGTTGTCCCGGAAGAAAAAAAGCATATGGTGGAGAAACCTGTTTGCTGACCGAGTGTTTTACCGGAGGAAAAGACTCTCTTGTTATATGTTTTGGACCGCACCACGTTACAATAAATAATACCTCACGAATAATCATTCTCTGCTGGTTCCCTTCTTCTACCCTCCGACACATGGTGGAGAATGCCGGAAACTTTGACCTCTTGCACATAAGTTCCCCATGGAGAATCTTATACAGCACATCGTCGAGGGCCAGAAGAAGCTCGAATGGGCTGTGGAGCGGCAACTGACCTCCGCGCAGGCCGATAGAGATGCCTTCAAGGACCTTATGAAGGCTCAGATGGAGACCCTGATAAAAGTAGTGGAAGACCCTGCCTCAACCTCCACGGGCCACAGGCTATCCAAGGGGGTATCCGCCCTTCCCACGGTGTCATTACAGAAGTACGTGCCCGGAGAAGACCCGGACGCGTTCCTATTGAATTTCGAGAGGGCTGTCCGGGCCTCAGGATGGCCTGTAAGCAAATGGCCGTTTTATTTGGCTCCCCTTTTGACAGGGGAAGCACAAGCGGCGTACCAGGTGGCAAATGCTAGTGGGGTCACCCCCTATGAAGACTTTAAGACCCTCATTCTAGATCACTTAGGCCTGGATACGGAAGCCTACCGACTACGGTTCCGGAAGGAAAAGGGAACCCCTGCGGACACTCCAAAAACCCTATACTATAAATTGAAGCTAGCAGCAGAGAAATGGTTAAAACCGGCGGAACGGTCAAAGGACGAGGTCATGGGGGCAGTGATATTGGAACAGTTTCTGGACGCTCTGCCTTTCTCAACGCAAAGATGGTTGCGACAGCATGCAAACCTCACTGCTGAACAAGCAGTAGAACTAGCAACCGCCTTTTCCCGTGCCCAACCTCGGACCTCTCCTTGGGAACCGGAAAAACCGAAACCAGCTCCTGCCCCTAGAAAACCCCTACGACCTATTAAGGAACCAGAAAAGATACGACCCCAAAGAAGCGAGCCCCCTATTAGAGCCCCCCAGTGCTTTGACTGTGGGGAGTGGGGCCATATTGCTCGGTTTTGTCCACACAAGAAAACAGAAGAGCCGATGGACGTTAGTTACCTTCCCCAGGACCTCATGTACACTGCTGAGGTGGGAACCTCCTTTTACGTAAGTTTATGGCTGAATGGGGTACAAGTCAAGGCTCTTCTCGACTCTGGTTGTCGACAGTCCGTGATACGGACTTCCTTAGTGTCCCCTTCCCAACTTCTCCCTGGCAGGAAGGTCCTCATCCGCTGTGTACATGGAGACGTCCGTCCCTATCCTGTAGCACGGGTTACCTTACAACCAAAAAGAGGGGTCCCTTCCTCAGTGATAGTTGGGGGTCTTGGACACTCTGCCCGAGAAATTGATCATAGGTACCGACAATCCCACCTTTCTCTCGTTCTTCCAACAAGTGCTGCGAGGGAAGAGGACGACCACCTCAAACACCCCTGTATCTGGTGCACTTTTAACACAAGAACCCTGGGCGACCGATAGGGATTTCCATTGGGCACAAAGCAACGACGTCTCCCTCACGCATGCTTGGTCGGAAGCCCGACAACCCACAAACCCGTCCTACCCTAAATTCCAAATCGCCAATGGTTTGTTGTATAGGCTACCGGGACCCGGCGAGCACCCTCAGCTCTTGGTCCCTCAGGACTTTCGCGAACAAATACTATTCTTCGCGCACTCCCACCTCCTTGCCGGTCACATGGGGCTGAGAAAACTACCCAAGGACTCCTACGTCTTTTCTACTGGCCCGGTATATACGCACAAACCAGGAAATACTGTAGCGAATGTCCCATATGCCAGAAAACAAATCCCTATACTCCCCCACAAGCCCCTCTACAACCCCTGCCTATAATTGGACAACCCTTTGACAGGGTAGGGATGGACCTCATCGGACCCCTTCCCCGCTCCCGGAAGGGATGTCAGTACGTGCTGGTATTGGTAGGCTACTGTACCCGTTTTCCTGATGCATTTCCCCTCCGAGCCCCCACCACCACAAACATCTCGGATAAACTAATAGAGTACTTCTCTAGGGTGGGATTCCCTCGCCAAATCCTAACCGATCAAGGCACCCCGTTTGTCTCCAAATTGATGGCCCAAATATGTAAAACCCTAGATGTACGACACATAAAAACCTCGGTCTACCATCCTCAAACCGATGGCCTAGTAGAAAGGTATAACGGGACCCTGAAACTCACATTAAAAAAACTCTTGTCTGGGGAGGGAAAGGATTGGGACCGCCTGCTTCCCCTTGCCCTTTTTGTTATCCGGGGTCAAGTACAGAGCAGTTTAGGGTGTTCTTTCTTTGAACTGCTTTATGGAAGACAACCCCGGACGCTTCTAGAAATGACCAGGGAAGCCTGGGAAAAAGGACAAAACGACACACAAGACCTGCTAGAATACACCCAGCACTTGCGGGCGAAAATAGGTAAACTTCGGGACTTAGCCCACGCCAATTTGGACAGGAAACAGACCCTGCAAAAACGGCAGTATGAAAAGGGAAAAAAAGCTACGAACCCTGAGGGTGGGGGATTGGGCGTTGGTCCGTATACCCTCCTCCCTTTCTTTCGTTAAAACGGAATGGAAGGGACCCTTTGAGGTCGTAGCCACCCTAGGAGCCACCATCTATCGAGTCCGCCTTGGTCCGAAAAAGGTTCAGACATACCACATCAATCTATTAAAGAAATGGTTGGGGCCCCCACCCGTACCCAACCAGCTGGTACAGACCTTACCTACGGACCCCTGCACTCTCTCTCACCTGCCCATTAACGAAACCTTAACCCCACACCAAAGGGATGAATTGTTGCACATACTAACCGGCTTCCAAACCCTTTTCTCAGACCAACCTGGGAAAACCGATCTTATTGAACACTGTATCGAGACAAAAGCAGGGAAGATAGTAAGACAGAGGCCACATCGGCTTCCCGCCTCACGAAAACAAGCTGTTTCCGAGGAAATACGACAGATGTTACAAATGGGAATCATCCGTCCCTCAACAAGTAACTGGAATTCCCCCATAGTGCTGGTGCCAAAACCCGACGGGTCGATCCGGTTCTGCATTGACTTCAGACAAGTAAATGCCATCTCAAAACTGGACGCATACCCCGAGTAGATCTCGTAGAACGATTGGGGGAGGCTCGATATATAACCACGCTTGACTTAACCAAAGGTTATTGGCAGGTACCTTTATGGTCCTCGGATCAGGAAAAGACCGCCTTCTCCACACCTGACGGTCTTTTTGAGTTTACAGTCCTTCCCTTTGGGTTACACGGGGCACCAGCCACCTTTCAGAGGTTGATGAACACCATTCTGAAGCCTCATCAAGCCTTTTCCTCCGCATACCTTGACGATATCGTCATCCATAGTCCCTCCTGGGAACGCCATCTAGAGGATATACGCGAAGTATTAGGCTCCCTCCAGCAGGCGGGACTGCATATCAATGCGAAGAAGTCCCGAGCCGCTTTTCATAGGGTACGGTACTTGGGATTCGTTATAGGCGATGGGTGCATCGAACCCCAGGACAAAAAGATCAGAGCCATACAACAAGCCCCGTTACCAACAACAAAGAAGGAAGTCCTGGCGTTCCTGGGCTTGCTAGGCTACTACCGTAGGTTCATTCCCCATTATGCAGACATTTCAACCCCCCTTACGGACCTCCTACAGAAAAACACTCCAAAAGCTGCCCTGTCCAACCCCTCCCTCGCTGTGCGAACGGCCATTCAAGAACTAAAGCGGGCCATCACCAGCCACCCCATCCTCATCTCCCCTGACCACTCCCGACCCTTTGTCCTCCAGACGGACGCCTCGGAAGTAGGGATAGGAGCTGTGCTGTCCCAAACCACCAGGGAGGGGGTCGAGAAACCTGTTCATCAGTAGAAAGTTATTCCCGAGGGAACGGGCCTACCCCTTAATCGAGAAGGAATGTCTTGCCATAAAATGGGCCGTGGAAAAACTCCAATATTACCTGGAGGGTACCCATTTCATCCTCTATACAGACCATGCACCCTTAGTATGGATGAGCCGTAACAAGGGGAACAACCCGCGTATCATGAGGTGGTTCTTGTCACTCCAGCCTTATTCCTTTGAGGTGCATCACCGTAGGGGTCTCCACAATGCCAATGCTGACTTTCTCTCGCGCATGCCTATCGTCCCCGACCGGGACGATACTGGGGTGGGGGTGTGTCGGAGTCCGACCCTCCAAGAACCGAATCCGGCCCTAGGTGACAATACCACCCCTTCTTTGCCGTTTCAGCCCCTGGACTGGGAAACCGCCTCAGCAGGACCGACACACTTCCCTGTTGCGGGCCGCTGGCCCTTTAAGACTGAGGAGGAACCTCCCGTGACGAGCATTTGGGGGCGGACCCACAGAGCGCCTTTGCCCGATAAGGATTGGCGGACAGAAGAGGGAGACGGAAGTATCCCGAAGGAGACAGGCGTGGGACGAGCGGAGGAGAAGACAGAGAGAGATCCGAAGAGCGAGCAGACGACCGTGGAACCGAAGACCGGCAAGCCAGGAGGCCAACGATCCTGCTCTTCGCCCAGCCACTCCCCGGGGGGGACGTGGCTCAGCCAGGTGCGGCAGCACTTGCGAGGGTCGTGGGAGGCGGGCGGGGAGTCCGGAAAGCCGGGGTAGAGGGACGCCTTCTTCTGCGCAGAGCGCCCTCGAAGCCGATAACAAAGCGACCCCAGACTCCTTTCTGTTGGTGACGGACCCCCCCCTCACATTCTCCCATATTAGGTAACCCGGTGGAATACCTCCTCACCCCTTTTCCCCTGACACTAAAACGTGTCTCCTTTTTCTTTTCTTTTCTTTATGCCTGGGAGCCCAAGCTGACAACCAAGCTTTACACCGGACGAGTTGTCCCGGAAGAAAAAGAGCATATGGTGGAGAAACCTGTTTGCTGACCGAGTGTTTTACCGGAGGAAAAGACTCTCAGTTGTTATATGTTTTGGACCTCACCACGTTACAATAAATAATACCTCACGAATAATCATTCTCTGCTGGTTCCCTTCTTCTACCCTCCGACAGAGAGAGAGTGCGAGCGAAAGAGAGAGTGCGAGCGAGAGAGAGAGAGAGAGAGCGAGCGAAAGAGTGCGAGCGAAAGAGTGCGAGCAAAAGAGTGCGAGCAAAAGAGTGCGAGCAAAAGAGTGCGAGCAAAAGAGTGCGAGCAAAAGAGTGCGAGCAAAAGAGTGCGAGCAAAAGAGTGCGAGCAAAAGAGTGCGAGCAAAAGAGTGCGAGCAAAAGAGTGCGAGCAAAAGAGTGCGAGCAAAAGAGTGCGAGCAAAAGAGTGCGAGCAAAAGAGTGCGAGCAAAAGAGTGCGAGCAAAAGAGTGCGAGCAAAAGAGTGCGAGCAAAAGAGTGCGAGCAAAAGAGTGCGAGCAAAAGAGTGCGAGCAAAAGAGTGCGAGCAAAAGAGTGCGAGCAAAAGAGTGCGAGCGAAAGAGTGCGAGCGAAAGAGTGCGAGCGAAAGAGTGCGAGCGAAAGAGTGCGAGCGAAAGAGTGCGAGCGAAAGAGTGCGAGCGAAAGAGTGCGAGCGAAAGAGTGCGAGCGAAAGAGAGCGAGCGAAAGAGAGCGAGCGAAAGAGAGCGAGCGAAAGAGAGCGAGTGCGAGCGAAAGAGAGAGAGTGCGAGCGAAAGAGAGAGAGTGCGAGCGAAAGAGAGTGCGAGCGAAAGAGAGAGTGCGAGCGAAAGAGAGAGAGCGAGCGAAAGAGAGAGAGTGCGAGCGAAAGAGAGTGCGAGCGAAAGAGAGAGAGTGCGAGCGAAAGAGAGAGAGTGCGAGCGAAAGAGAGAGAGTGCGAGCGAAAGAGAGAGAGTGCGAGCGAAAGAGAGAGAGTGCGAGCGAAAGAGAGAGAGTGCGAGCGAAAGAGAGAGAGTGCGAGCGAAAGAGAGAGAGTGCGAGCGAAAGAGAGAGAGTGCGAGCGAAAGAGAGAGAGTGCGAGCGAATGAGAGAGTGCGAGCGAAAGAGAGAGAGTGCGAGCGAAAGAGAGAGAGAGTGCGAGCGAAAGAGAGAGAGTGCGAGCGAAAGAGAGAGAGAGTGCGAGCGAAAGAGAGAGAGAGTGCGAGCGAAAGAGAGAGAGTGCGAGCGAAAGAGAGAGAGAGTGCGAGCGAAAGAGAGAGCGAGCGAAAGAGAGAGAGTGCGAGCGAAAGAGAGAGAGAGTGCGAGCGAAAGAGAGAGAGAGTGCGAGCGAAAGAGAGAGTGCGAGCGAAAGAGAGAGAGAGCGAGCGAAAGAGAGAGAGTGCGAGCGAAAGAGAGTGCGAGCGAAAGAGAGAGAGTGCGAGCGAAAGAGAGAGAGTGCGAGCGAAAGAGAGAGAGTGCGAGCGAAAGAGAGAGAGTGCGAGCGAAAGAGAGAGAGTGCGAGCGAAAGAGAGAGAGTGCGAGCGAAAGAGAGAGAGTGCGAGCGAAAGAGAGAGAGTGCGAGCGAATGAGAGAGTGCGAGCGAAAGAGAGAGAGTGCGAGCGAAAGAGAGAGAGAGTGCGAGCGAAAGAGAGAGAGAGTGCGAGCGAAAGAGAGAGAGAGTGCGAGCGAAAGAGAGAGAGAGTGCGAGCGAAAGAGAGAGAGTGCGAGCGAAAGAGAGAGAGAGTGCGAGCGAAAGAGAGAGCGAGCGAAAGAGAGAGAGTGCGAGCGAAAGAGAGAGAGTGCGAGCGAAAGAGAGAGAGAGTGCGAGCGAAAGAGAGTGCAAGCGAAAGAGAGAGTGCGAGCGAAAGAGAGAGAGTGCGAGCGAAAGAGAGAGAGTGCGCGCGAAAGAGAGAGAGTGCGCGCGAAAGAGAGAGAGTGCGCGCGAAAGAGAGAGTGCGAGCGAAAGAGAGAGAGTGCGAGCGAAAGAGAGAGTGCGAGCGAAAGAGAGAGCGAGCGAAAGAGAGTGCGAGCGAAAGAGAGTGCGAGCGAAAGAGAGTGCGAGCGAAAGAGAGTGCGAGCGAAAGAGAGTGCGAGCGAAAGAGAGAGAGTGCGAGCGAAAGAGAGAGTGCGAGCGAAAGAGAGAGTGCGAGCGAAAGAGAGAGAGTGCGAGCGAAAGAGAGAGAGTGCGAGCGAAAGAGAGAGAGAGTGCGAGCGAAAGAGAGAGAGAGTGCAAGCAAATTGCGCTGTGTTTAATGACGCGGCCGCAGTAACCTGATGCCAAGAGGGGGAGGTGTGCTGTGTCTGCCTGCTGGAACGCAAACAAGCAGCAGGTATTTTGAAGCACTCTGGCTTGTGCTGGCCTCCGCCTTGCAGGAGCGAGCAGCGGTGGCGCGAGAACCATATATTTTCAATTAGCACACGCGCTGCTGCTCGCTCCCGCAAGGTGGATGCCAGCACAAGCACAAGTGTGCTTGAAAAGGAGCAGACCGATTTCTAAAGGTCATCTCCTAGCTGCCTAGGCGAGACCTAAAAACACTATACGAGTGCTAATATATGAAACTGTGTTGTCCACGTTGGAAAGAAGCTGTTACGAGTGCAATACTAAATACCAATGTAAAAGATAAGTCTTCAAGATGGGATGAATATAATCATGGTTTTTGCAATGATTGCTAGTCTGTGTTAGTTTTTTTCAAATCAGGACAGGGCACAACTAACTGTTGTTCCTGACTGGAGTAGAAACTGGATTGGAGCAGAATAGCTATAATGCTTATTGCTTGGATTCTCTTACATTACAGTCGTGGAGGCAAGGATCATGCAACACTTTTTTCACTTTATTTCTCCTGCAGCCAAATTAACACCCCAAAACCTCCTTTCCTATGAACACTTGTGAACAGATAAAAGTCAACCAATCAGAATAGAGGTTGCCCTTCAAAGTCCTCTGTCTACTTTCGCTGTTCCAGCAGCCTCAGCTAAGTGCTCCTTGTGCTCTCACAGTGGGGCCTGGTTTTGGGGAATTTGTTGTTTGCTTTATATGCTATAACAAACTTTTGTTTCACCAGTGTCACTGTTGGAGCCCTATCCACTCCTTTCACGGTGAGGGTATTGACTACAGATCAGAGTTGGGAAGATGAGCACAAAGCAGTCCGCCAACATCTAGAGGGTTTCCACGCTTTGCTAAGCGCTCTTTACAGACAAGCTCTAGCCCCCACGATGACTGCTCCTGACACTTTCATTGACAAATGAGCCTGACGGTGAAGGGTTAAAATACAGTCTTGGCCGCAAAACCTACTGGATTCATTCTGCCTGCCGCCTGGAATATGGATACCCTACGAGGTCCAAATTTGCTTGTTGACTGCACAAGAACGATACCAACACTGACCTAGGTGAAATAACTATACGTGTATAATTATATATATATTTTCCCTTGGGATCTGACAAGGTGTGTGGTGTCCTGGGCATTTGACCCTCATTCTTCAGGCTTTCAAACTGTAAATGCCCCCCCCCTCACAGTATTATAAAAAGCAAAATAATGTGCAATGCTGCAGAATAAAAACAAAATCTAACACATCCTATATGGAGAAGGAGTACATCTTACCTGCCATTGGGTGATGGATCTACTAAGCGGTGTCAGAAGCCAGGACCCCATTTAAACAGAAACTTATGGAGCAAGCACAGAAGTGCTTTGAACTCCTCTGTTGGATGGAGGAACTGCCCTCCGGCACCCTCAACCTCAGGGGAGAAATGCAGAAACACACCTGGTGTTGCTTTAGATGCTTTTGACAGGTTTAAAAAGGCTGATGCATACTTCAACCCTGGGTGAGCAACTCTACTTCCTGCCTTTCCCCCAGGGCTAAAACACAGAGACAACTCTGGCTTAGAGAGTTTCAATTCCACTACTAAAGATTCTCTAAACAGGGATGACTCACAGGGGGATTCTAACAGTGACATGGGGCATGATAGACCTTGGTCCCCTTCAGCAGGCAGCCCTACATGCACCCCCAGGGAGCGACTGCTGCCAACCCAATTTCAGACATGCTACATTTGGGGGACATCCTCAACCCCCGTTCCTCTAAATGGGGCCCTTTAGTTAAAGTGGCTGTGTATGTGGCAGGCAAATTGCGAAATCCCCTGAACTATGAGTTCACAACTGCCCCAGGATGAAATGCCCTTATCTGTCCCTGGACAAGAAAGTGGCTCTCACCCTAAATTGACATAAGAATGGCCACCTTCTTGGTCAAATACATCCACGACCCCAAGAAATGCATTGACCGCTCCTGGGGTTCATGCCAGGATAATCGGCCCGCTTACAAAGATCTTGGACATGGCAGAGGAAGCTAAAGAATAGGGCTCTCTCATTTCTCCTGATATTCTATCCAGCTGGACACAGCGTGACATCATTTTTCTTGACAATTGCAGCATCTCTACTGAGAGGCGCAGAACCCCATTGATCAAGATGGACCCCCAAGCCCAAGTTGGGGGATTTGGCCCTTCCGAAGTAAGAATAATAACCCAAGGGGTTTCTTTGGAGAACAGTTTATCAAGGAACTGGGCAAATCTATGGCAACCTTAATCTCCTTGGACAAGGCAACTATGAGAAGTAGTTTTACTTCCAAGATTTTCGCCAGGGATGGTTGAGGCAGGGGATGCTCGGCTGAACGTTTCCAACACCAAGCCTGCTACAGAGGTCAAAGGCCCAACTGTAGCAAATGGCACGACTAGCACATATTCTTCCCCTCCAGAGGCTGCAAATGCCATCATGGATAAAGAGGCAGCTCTGAGGGCTTCCGTAGCAACAAAACAAGTAACAGTGAGTGCTCCCTCTTCTTCTCGATTGAGGTTAAGGAGCAGGTTGGCAATCTTCCTCTCCAACTGGTGAACAATCACCTCCCACACCTGGGTTTTGCAGACAGGTTAAGGGTTTCACATTGAGTTCTATGGATCCCCTGTCCAGCCTTTCCACCCTCGACCCATTGTAATGCCAGAACGAGATGCTTCCCTTGTGGACGTGGAGATATCAGTCTGCTGGCCACAGGCGCGGTGGTTTCCATACAGGTCCATCTCAAGGGTTACTTAAGCAAGGCTTTCCTCGAAGACGGGAAGGAGACAGAGTTCATCGCCAGGTCATAAATCTCAGACATTCAACGAATGGGAGAGCAATAGGTACCTCTTTAGGAAGGAATTATCTGGAAAATTAGTGATGCTGCTTTGCTTAGTCTCCTGCAGACAAGTTTCTGACGTTAGTGCTCTAGACGTAACAGGTAGAGGTTTTAACATAGGCAGGGTTGCTTTTCATATTTCCGGACAAACAAACTAACTCCAAGATTGTGCCTTATCCTTCACTTCATAGTTGCCCAAAACTGTGTGTAGTGAAATGTATCAAAGAACATGACTGAGGACATTAGTCCTCCATCGGCGCTACGGAAACCCCACGGGGTGTATTAACCCACAATCACTAGAAGGGTTTTTGATGGGTTGTGCAGGAGGCTGGTATTGATACAAAAATGTTTGGGGTGCACTCCGCGAAGGGAGCTGTGACTGCTAAGGCTTTTTCCTTGGATGCCTGATTGGAGGATATCCTCAATGAGGCAGACTGGTCTTCTGATTTCATCTTTAAGAGGTGTTTTTTTAAACCAGTTGCGGATCTGGCTTCTCTGGTAGTAAGCTTTGAACCAGCATAATCCTCGCTTTCAGTCCTGTAATTGAATACAAATTTCCTAGCTCTTGTAACAGAACGCTTCAATTCTATTATGGACATTGAGGGGAGGATTATCCCACTCTGGCATCTGACTTTAATTTACCCCTTTGATCTCAAAGTTCAGAGCTGTATAAGGATATATTAGAAGTTCACTCTTTTGGGGAGGTACCATTACTTTTAGTAAGACATGCTGTTCTGAGTCAATGCTTCTGTGATTAGAGTATGGCAGAGAAAGTTTGTTTATTGTCAATTTCTTAATGATTTTCAGTAGGTTGTGACGGGACCACGTTGGCGTTTTTGCAAGGAACGACAATTCCAAGCAGGATTGAACTGAGTAGCATGGGCTTCTGTCACATGTAGAAAAAGGGAGCATGACAGAAGGCAGAGGACTTTGAAGGGCAACCAACCGCTATTCTGATTGGTTCCAACATTTGTTCATCATCTCACAAGTGTTCACGGGAAAGGAACCTTTTTGGTCTTAATGTGGTTGTTGAAAAACTAAATCAGAGAGTTTCAGCATAATCCTTGCCTCCGTGCCCTTAAAAGAATCGAAACTTTACGTTAAAACAGCTAGGAAATCTTTAATTTTAAGGCAAGACAAATTGGAGGCGTAACATGCAATATACCTTGGTTCATACCCTCAGCAGCAAGAGTGGTAAGTAGGATAAACTCTGTCACATTAGAAGTCTTTAACTAAGCCAGAGACACGCCAGTGGTTGCCTTCTTACTGCTGCTCCTGGCAACAAGATACGCAAGGCATCCATGTCTTTCCTGATCTTCATTTATGACACTTAATCTGTCTTCTCCTTTGAAGTTTTAATGTTTCCTTCACACCTTAGTGACCGTTCCCTTCTCTACTTTTCAAGCAGCCTCTTTCCATATGAAACTTTTCCCTATTTGGACCCTTATATGTGTGTATTTTAATACACCTGGGTTTCTTTTCTTTATCATGTAAAGAAACTACTGTTTATTTTTTGCCCAGTCCACTGATAAGATTTCACTGGAGACAGCGCATTTGTGCCATCACCTGCAAGACATTTTGTTTACTAACATGAAGCCTGGAGACCGCTTGTTGCTAACCATTGGCTTGCTTAATCGGCACTCTCATTTCCTTGCTTAACTTTGATCAACACATGCCCGTTTCACTTCCTTTTCATGTGTTTGTCCCTCCTGTGGAGTACGGCCCAAGTACTGCTTCCTTTACTAGTGTCCGTCCACTGCTTGTGTTTTCGGAGCTACCTTTTCTTGTTATACAAACACTTCATCAGAGTGTGTTTTCACTTTCTGTCACATTGTTTGTCCACTCTTGCCCTTCTCCAGCTGTCCATAGTGTTGCTTGCCCCCCACACGACCTGCGCGGTTGCTTCTCTTGATCCACATTGTTGCTTGCCACTGTTTGTTGCTTGTCCTCGTTGTTCTTGGTTTCTTGCACATCCATCCCTCATTGCTTCTTGTTTGTTCCCCTCCCCTGCCCTGTTTGTTGCCTTCCTCCAACCCACTTTGTTGCTTGCTTGCCCAACCCCATGAACCTCCCCCCTTTTTGTTCGCCTGCACCCATCTCGACCCATGTTTGTTGCTTGTACAAAGTTGGAAACAATGGCACTGTTGTGTCATGCTGAGTGAAGACAGGAGGTGAAGGTTGAAAGGCAGAGTCAGACCACCTGGTTTTGAATGTGTGACCTACAAACAGATTTTGCAGTAGATGCATTTGTTAAACTAGCTTGGCCCATTTTGTTGGCAATACTTATAATGTAGAAGTAATGGAAACTTCACATTATCTAGTGTAATGTTATGTCATACACATATTACAAGGCAGTGTTACTGGTCTCTGTTTAAAAAAATTGCAGGGTCTGGGTTTAATCTTGTGTCAGTTAAATTTGGTGACGTGTTTTGGTATTTTTTAAATTCCCACTTGAGTATGAGACAAGACTGACACTTCATATTTATGAACTAGCCTTAATTCAAAAGAAAAACTAAGGAAACGGAGATTAGCAGTAAAACATATACCAAAAGGTATCGACTTAATTCAGAAAAATACAATACGGATTTAACAATGAATTGCACTGGCAGTTAATAACTAATTGCTACAGCTTAAATGAGTAAGAATCTTGAATGCTTCCCTCGAAACAATAGGTTGCTGTTTTAAAAAGGGGGTGGGACTGTTGCCCTGGAATTCAATGAAGTTATCCATAATGGGAAACTAGTAGTGCAAGCAAGTACCTTTTCTGTCTTTATCAAAGGATCTGCATGGACCTTCATGAGCATTTAAAAAGAGTATTGACAACATCAAAATGAGGAAGGATGTGAAACACCACATAACTCAAAACTAGGGAAATGCAAAAGATTTAAGAGAGCCTTGACTCCTCTCAACATCTATTCTTAAGTCAGTCAAGACAAAGGAGTCTGAGAAAAGTGTAGTGACCTTTGTGTGCCTGTTTTGCAATCTTTGCAAAATGGAATGTTTCTATTAGGAGTCGCAGTGGTCACTTTATCCCTAGTAAAATGAGGGAAACGTTTACTCAAAAGACTCCACTGCTATTTCACAGTAAGTGGAACACAAAACAATGTCCATCTTTCATCTTTCAGTGGAATAGCCAATAGCAGGAAAATTGGTATGTTCAGCTCCACGGTTTAAAAGGAGCTGCTTGGTCTAACCTCCCTGGTCTCTTTCTTAATAGTACCTAAATAGCCTCTTTACATCAAAGATGTAAAGTGTCATTTCTTTTGGAATTTAGGGATTCTGGACAGAAGAGAAAGTACTGTAAAGGTGTAAATGGTATTATAAGAACGCAATGCCTGAATGTCACTGATCTGTTTAGCAAATGGATCAGTGATATTCAGGCATTGTATCATTTAAGAAAGCAATGTTCCAAGACAAATGAGGTAATTCTAATTTGTGCATCGTCTAAAATAACTTTTAATATAATTGTGTGCCACAGGGGAGTGTCCTTATTGGGGGATACTGCTTGTTTAGCCCCTCTAGTAAATACTTATTCATTAGAACAGATTAAAAAAAGGATGTCCGAAAAAGACATTTTCTTTACGTTGTATTAGCAGTTAAAAGAGTGTTAAAGAGATGCAAACTCCAGGTTATGATAGAGACTGTACTGTTATCCTCTTGCTCAGTCGGTCTTGCAGGTTTATGTCTTTCCTGATAGACAGAATCACCTCAATTTAAACTAGGATTCTGCAGTGTGGCTCACAAAGGTAGACGAGTTTCAGGATAATCACAAACTATTTATATGATTTGATTTTATATTAGTTATATGTAAATGTATTTCGTTGGCACAGCTTGAAAACCCTGCAAAATGTGTCCCAGTGGAGCATATTGGATAATTCTAATTTGAATGCATGCATGCAAGTTTCGTGTTTAAAGTCTCTTGGACTGCTCCATGAAATCAATAAGAAGGAAAACACAAGAGGTCATACTGCAGGCATTTCAGAGTTAGATAGTCCAGTTCAGTGATAAAAGAAAGGGTTAAGAAAGTAAAAGAGAAGAGAAGTATCTCGTTGTCACATATCACACTGTCAACATGGCAATAAAACAGATATTCACTTTAGACGCTGCCCTAAGAGGAATTGTTTAAGAATGTGTGTGTAATTAAAGACAAGTGTATGAGATAGAGGATAAAACACAAATTATTTTTGATGGTGAGTTGTACACTACTGACCAATGATGGGCAAGTTCCCATGCAGCTTCGGAGAAGTTTCCTGGCATGAGCAACAGTATTTCCTGATAACTTAAAAATTCCTAGCCCTTTAAAAATGCCTGATGATTTCAAATGAAACCTGATATTTTCTTTGGTAATAAAAATATAAGTCTATATACGTTAGTTTGCAATAAGTCTTAAAAAAAAAACTGTATCGAGGCCTTTCAGGCCGAAATGCGTCATGGTGCATGTAAATAATTTGCATTAGGAACTTGAGGCTGTGTCCCAGCGCCTCCTTTTGGGATTTGTGCAACGGGTGTTTAAAGATACATACATACATATACATATAATACACATATATACACAGCTTGATAGTGATGCCATGGAACCGACATCACAGACAAGCAAGGGCTTAAATATGGTCCGCAGAGATGAAAGAGCTCTAAACTCGTCAAAAACAGTTACAGGGTAATATATGTGGCTGCAGGCTAAACCAAAAAACAGCTTGATTTAGGTTTTGCACTAGAATATCAAGTGCAATTTGCCTCCCCGATGTTTCCATTTTCGGACAAAGCTGTGACAATTCTCCCACGACAGAATTTCAAGGAGATAAGGAGTCTTCATAAACAAAACAAGACAGATGAATGCTACTTAGAACTTTCATTTTTATGTGTGGGAAATGGGCAGTAGTATCAGAGCTGGCAACATGGCACAATTAAACAAAAGTATTTAGAAGTGAAATGTTATGAAATGTAAAACTTTTCAACAAATCTCCAAACGCATGAACATAAAAATGCACTTGATTTTAGTGAGGAGCACCTACGGGAAGCATTATTAGTACGAGGCAGTGCATCATATGGCTCAGCTCCTAAAAACAATTTAGCAAAAGGCAGTACAACTGCAATAAGCTACTAATAATTAGTCTCTCCATTGAAGAATATTCTAACATGAATATGAACACTGGAGGAATTAAACTTGTAAAGTAAAAGAAAAAAATATGACAACAGTAAAAAATAAATAAAAAACACAGAGTAATAAAGTACTCCCTGAACAATTTTTCAGACAATGGTTAGTACCTCAGGTTTTTCAAACAATGCTTTGAAATTACCTAGAGCCAGTTAAAGCAATTTAGAAACATACTTCTGAATAAAGTATTTAATGAGTCCTGTTAAGGAAGACAGTCTGCCAAAAAATAATTAGATTGGAGAAGATTCAGAGCTTTAAATTTGGGATTTTACCAGTAATCAATTGATAGTATTAAATTTATAGGAATAATTAAAATGAACTCATTTTTTCTCATTAAGATTAAAAACATTCAAGCAATTCTACCTGTATTTGGGGGCTGAAAAGTAGACTGACTCGCTGTGGGGAAACCTCCAAAATTACTCGAACCACTAGACTGTCCAAATGCTTCAAAGTTTGCAAAATCTGCATTTGCAGAATTTTGAGCTGTAAATCATAAAGGAACAATGAAGGTTAATGGACTTAAATTTAAAAAAAAACACATGTAAACAAAAAAGATGAATTTCAACGATGACAAACAACAGCTTACAATGGTTATCTAATAACAGTAATTGCTAAAATGAAAAGATTTAAATGTTTAGAGATTTAAAACAAAATGATGTATTAGCTTGGCCACTTACAAGTCCAGTGGTTACCAGTTTTAGCTTTCCCAGGCTTTATCAGCCTTTTCATGTTCTGATGTAGGAAAGATGAATTTCTAATAGCTTTTTATGGAAATACTTATACTGAGGTCACTACAATATTACTACATTTGTACATCAATGACCATAATCCCTGACATAGATATGACCAAGTCAGAGCAAAGAGCAAATCAGTGTTTATGTCAATTCATCTACAAAACTTAAGAGGGGCTATGTTAGACCAGTCATCCTTAGGGTGGTCTTCCCGATCACCTTTTGCATGCTTACCTAATCTTCGACCTGTATTTTGTTGACCGTATGACTCTGAGCACGTTACCACTGCTGACCAGGGCTAAAGTGCATGTGCTTCTCCCCTAAACATGGTGACATTGATGTATATCCATTTTACATATTTAGTTTATTTGTAAGTCCATTGTAAAGTGGTATATCAAACCCAGGGCCTGTAACCTAAATGCTACTAGAGGGCATGCAGCACTGATTGTACCGCCCACATAAGTAGCCTTTCAAACCTATCTCAGGCCAGTTTACTGCCACTTCAACCTGACATTTAAAACCACTTGCCAAGCATTAAACTCCCCTTTTTTTACTACACCTAATTCACCCCTAAGGTAGGCCCTAGATAGCCCTAAGTGCAGGGTGCTCTGTATGTAAAAGGTAGAACATGTACTTTTAAGTTTCAAAATGTCTTGGTAGTGACAAACACCCAAATTCGTTCTTCACTATACTGAGAGGCCTACTCCACTTATAGGGTAGCATTGGAAATTCCTAAATACACTTTTAAGATGTAATTCCAGATTAAAAAGGAGTGGCTACATCATGTTTCTTATCTTTGAAATGGTAATGATAAATCCTCTGTCCCGATAAAGTTGGATTTACCATTAATATTTTAGAAATGGTCATTTTCCTCTTCTTATTGCTCTGTGTGCCTTGCAGGCTATCTCCAATACACGTCTTGGGTGAAGGACAGCTGCAATTTATGCATTCCTTCTATTCAGTCACAAACACAGGAAGGGTGAGTGGGACAGAGAACTCATCTGTATTCTGATAACTCTTCCTGGGCAGGAAGCGAGAGGGGAACTGACACACCTAAATAAGCAGTATCCTGTTTTCCACACAAAGGGCTGATTACTACTCCCTACTGATAGTCTGGAGCCATGGCTGGGAAGAAAGGTGTACCTGTGCATTTTAAGGGACTGCTTTGAAGTCACGACCCCTTCAAAGGCACAGCTGGGTGTAAGTACTGGGAATCTGACCGTACCATGACAGTACACTACTGGTCATGTGAAGAACTGTACCAGGAGTAAATACTTCTGTGCTACAAGGATTGCCACTCTGCTTGACTGCTGCTCTTGAAGAACTGGACACATCTCACTTTAACCCAGAGTGACTTCAATACTTTAAGCATTGCCACTGTCAATAAGCCTGGTTACTCTGTGCCAAGCTACCACAGTGTGAGCATAGGTTATCTTTTAGTGTATATCTAGCTTACCCTGATTAGAGGGGTGGCTCCTGCTTGGACAGGGTACATACATCTGCCAACCAGAAACCTCAGTTCTAACAGGCTATTACATTAATGTAATGACATTCATTTTCAACCTCGACAGACTAAATCAAGGAACATTTAAAATTGTGGTTATCATCCTAAAGAGCAACGCTTCTACAAAAGACAATGAAAAGTAAAAAATAAAAAAATAAAACAATGTTCACTCATGACTGATATTTTTAGAGCCGCTTTTTGTATGTGTCATCTCAGGAAGGGGAAATTTGTTTTTAAACTGCTATTTATTTCTGCGATCCCTTAAAAGAAGCGTGATAACTCAGACACAGTCTTTGCGCTGTAAGGTAAATCTTCTCATTTGGAATTATTCTTCATCATGGAGTATATTCAGTAACAAAGACCATTAGAATGTCCCTTTGGTTTCCACATGATCCCAGATTATTAAAAAAATAAGGCATAAAACTAAATTTTTTTAAAATGTACACATATAAAGGAAATACTTTTTAAAGCAAACCATATATACAGAGACTGGAGAAATTAGGCACTGCCCCGTTATGCCTCCATCCCTGATCAAACAGTACCTTACATTTTATTTCTTCTACTTGAAGAACCACAAGAGGCATCATAGATTACGAAGATACGGGTGGGGAGATTGGAAAATCACTCAAGGTGCCCAGGAATAAGAAGCAAAATTATTGCCATGAACATTTACCTTCTCCATTAAAAGGATCTTCATTAAAACCAACACCACTGAAACAGAGTAAACGCCTTACACCCAAGAGGGGAAAAAGAAATAAACCGTATCTAATGGAACATGGTTTCAAAGGCATTCTGCCCTAACAGAGAATCCATTTATATAGAACAGTCACTGCAGCAATTTCAGGGAGTTTAAACTTTTGTAGGAGTATAAAACCTCATGGGCATGTTCAATACCACAGCTGAAGTTGCTTAATTTCCCAAACCTCAGACTGTGTAATTGCAATTTGATAACAGAAGCATATTCAATAAAAATGTCCATCTATGTATGGCTTGCCAAAATAGAGATGCCCTTGTGCCCCAGTGGTCCAAGATGCATAGTAGTTCTAAAAATTCTACATTTATTTTCCTCTAAATAAGAATTTTGTATCTGCTTAACATAGTTGGTATGCTATGACTATTTTACTCGAGCTGTAGAATTAGCAACAAACGCAAGACAGATGAGCTGTCTAATTTAAATGGAAGTCTGAAATCATCTAATGGGGCAGAAATGGCCAGCATGATGGGCATTTCTATAAATTCAGATCATAATGACAAAAAGCCTGAATATGATTCACTTATAGCACAATTTTAACTGTTGAGAAAGTTATTATCCAAGACATAGGTCTCATGTCTTTTTTGTCTACAGTACATCAAACACAGAAAAGGTAATGGGAGGAATGCTTGCAATTTGTCTAACCACTGGCAATCGCTCAGTGTAGCATCACAACCCATCACTGTTTTGCTCAGCATGATACCTCTATTTGGAAGCAGCCATATGCAAATCATTCTCAAGCCTGTTCCTCATGGGAATAGTGCAGCCCAAACTGCCAGACCCTCACTAAACCCAAACACAACCACAACCAATATAGGGCCTGAATCGCCCTGATAATGGCTCATTATCCAGGTATAGCTTGGTTCCAGTTGAATCACCTTTGTGTGTTAGATGTACCACCCTAAGTGGTAAAGGCATGCCCAGACACTTGCCCCATGCTCACTGTGCTCACAATCTTATGTGCTACGATCTTGAAGGTCACTAGCAGGACTGACAGCCTGGACCATTTTTATCAAAGCAGATGGCAGCAAGCATCCCTGAGAGGACTGGGGTGCTCCTTCAAGAACTCTGGTCACCTGCTCGGAGGGACCACAACCTCTTGCTTTCTTCCCCAATAGACGTGTTAACTTCTTCAGTCCTCCGATGGCACATGTCAGTGTCAGACATCTTCGCCCAGCTCCTGCGGCAATTGGTAAGTCTACCTCCTGCCTTATTCAGCACGACAAATCAAGGCAAGCCCCATAACTCATGCTGGCTCCACCACAACTGGTGACACAGGGGAGGGGTTGCTGACATCCTGCACACAGGCAGTGGTCCTGTCTTCAGAGGCCCCCTTCCTAATGATATGGAAGTTGCTGATCCTACATGGGTGATGGCCTGTACTTAATGGTGGCCCCACTGCCAGGTCACATGAGTGTTCGCCAACTTTGATGCTCACACGGGCGACAGCCCACATTTCACAGTGGCCCCCTTCCTCATGACACGGAGGTCAAAGACTTTGGCAAGATCTGGATCGTAGCCTGAACTCTTTCTGCAGTTCCGACCAGAAATATCACACTTCACTCACTAAAATTCACACGTCAGGATCACCACTGGGCCTAGCCCCCCTCCAGGAGCTCTCCTATTCCTCACACGGTCCACTGGACTTGGCTGACTGGCAGAAGGCTCTGGTAAAGTAGTCTTGACCTTCTGTGTAATGGCCTCTCACCCTGCAGGCAGTTTGGCATACCTGCGTCCCTGGTCCCGGTTCCAGCAGCTAGAAGTCTTGGCGATCTTCTTTCTTCTGATGAACAATGCTGTTGAACAACTTGTAGGTCAAATAATCCCAACCTCATAGTCCAACTTCAGACATAAACGTGATTTAGTGTTCTTTCCTTTGAAATTCAAGCGAAGGGTTCCAGCTCCTCTGAAGTGCTCTCTCCTCTGCAATGTCATTTGTCAAAGGGACAATCTGCCACAGTAGCAGTGGCTCCAATTTTGACTTGTCCACAACACAGACCAAGGGAGGAATGGGGGATCACACCAGACTCCACTAAGAAAATACCACAAAGTTTCAAAGGCCTACGCCTTCCTCTCTGTGAAGATGGCTTGGTTCACACTTCAAGTAATATCAGTCTCGCCATCTCCCTGAAAAGAGTCCATGCTCTAATGACCTGTAACTCTTTCTGGAATTTAAGAGACCTTTGATGTGAACAGAGGATGCTCTGCTCCCAATTATTCAATGTGTTCCCCCCCAAACCGCCCTCAGGTACGTTAGAAATGCACATTTCCTGTCTGAGGTTGTAGTCCTGACTTCTCCTAACCTCTCAATGCCCTGAGTTTCTAATATGGAACCCACAGGCCTCCATGTTATGTCCCACACATAGGCACACAAAAAACATTATCTATCATACAGAGGGGACAACATCACAGCATGCACCCACAAGTGTCATGTGATGCCTGGCGCTACACACAATCCATGCAGGCCAGGGTTGAGTTAAGTTCACAGCCAAAGAACTTACACGAGTAGGCCAGTAGGCATCACTTGCATGGTACAAGTAAAAAGGCCTATTAACATTCATCAATATGAAACAAAAAACGGGTACACTGCCCCCACCACTGGTAAGTTCAGTAGCCCTCTACCATCGAAAGGTTAGTGCTTAATGTGTCCCTCGCAGCCTAACAAGACCACATTACTATGAGCGAGGCCAAGGTCATGAAATACATGAATGGGCATTGTCCATATCAGACGCAACACTGGTGATATTTACAATTAAGAAAAAGTATTTTCTCTAGATAGATCTAAGCCCCTCCGCTGAAGGAAACACTTCCTTGACATTCATCATCAGTGGAGTCAGCTGTGATTTTAACATTCTCTGAGTGTTGTACCAAACAAATAAGTATACAGTGTAATGTTTTTGCTCGAACGTAGAGGTAAAATATTGATCTACAAACAAAGATTGATCAGAAAAGTATTTTTTTAAATCTATCTATTTACTTGAAACATTTTTTTATTAGTAACACTATGTTCACCCATAGCCGCCTTTATGTGAGCAATCATTATAAAGCAAAAAACCCTACTCTGAAAACAGTGAAATTACCAGCCAGTGAATACATCACAACACAAACTAAACTGACATTCTGGAAAGACATTAGGGATACTAAAATGTGATCACTCATTTGGAAAATACATACCAGTGTGACTGTTGAAATGTGCAAAGTTTGCAAAATTTGTTGAAACGGTTGAGTGAGAAGCAGGCGCTGGAGCTGCAAAGATGTCTGTGCCAAGGTCGCTTAGGAGATCAAACTGTTTCTTTTCGTGCTGTGTTTGCGGTTGTCCTTGAGAACGGCTAGCCACAGGAGACTAAATGCAATATACAAATTAGTCAACAAGGTAGAAATAAAATCTCAAACATGGTGCTCAAGTAAATTGCACCCGGAAAATGATTATTTATTTAAAAAATGAAATAAAGCATACAAAATTACTGCAATTGTATTAATCAAAATATTGTATTGAATACTGCTTACCAGTTTATTCAATCATGTAAGATTAAGGATATTATAAAGCTAGCTCAAAGATCTCCACACAATAGCTCAATCAATTGCAAAGGATTTAACTCAGGAAGGTGTGCTGTGTCCTCTAGTAAGACATTGTGTGCCCTTTTTGATCAGATTCCATTTCCAATTAGTAGGTCAAGGAACTAGGTCAAGACGAGTGCAGACTAAATGACCTGAGCAGCCCATCCTAAGCGGATATCCCTGTAACTGTATTCTGGAAAATATTAATAGACTAACAGACTTGCTACAAGTTCCAAAACATATTTTCCTCACACAAGTATTCACAATATTTATATTTTAAAGAGTTCTAATTCTTTAAATGTGTTTGCTACACTGGTATAGACAGTGAGGTTTAATGTAGTGATTATACCTTGTTCTTGTTCTATTTAAAGCCCATGATTAAGACAGTATATGCTTATGGATTTTCATTGAAGTAAATGACTTAATAACCAGTCAGGCTGACAACTTATTTGGTACGAGACAAGTACTACACAAAATGAGTCTCCAAGTGCAGTTTTATGTCCTCCTTCACATGGCACTACATTGTGCATCATTTTTCTGTTTCAAAAGGTGATGCAGGAGAAAATTTAAGAAAGTGCCTCTTTAGAATCCATGCAGTGGTTTTAACTCCAGTCAATCTAAAGCCCTTGTCCTCGACCACCAAAAAGATTCTCAGGAGGCAGGGCTGCAGATGGTAGTGAAGGGAGTGTGTTTAGGCATTTGAGCAGGGGAAAGAAACGCTTGGGCATGACAGACACAATAAATTTGTCTCACACCAACTTACCAAGCGTAACGTGATAGAATAACTGCGAGCGCAGGTGCAAGAGACGTAGTATTGAGTTGAGACTAGATATGATCTGCACTGCACATGTACATAAACTTTTTGTTTCACTGGTATTAGTTTGAACGGTGTACTTGAGCATGGTTGCTAGTCTTGTTGCACATTTTTATGAATTCTGCAGTGCTTGCTTCCTATTTTCAGAGTTTGCTGAAAAACCCAAAGATGGTCTGTACCTGTTGTGTTGGCCTAGAAAGTTTCAGATGGGTCATATTTCACATTAAATGCAACATATAGTCAAAAATAGCTATCAAACATTTATTTCCATAGGTGTCAAAGAATATGGATAAGAAAAGCTCATCCAATTTTTGTGGCAAGCTTCATCAGTGGTGTCCTATTCCTATCTTGACAAGGGAATACCAGGAATGGACTCAACTTTAGCTTTATGGAGTTCCTAATACGAAGTTAATAGATGTGCAGGGATCCATGTATGCCAAAATTACCTCAAAGTAAACCCAAAATATATCTTTTTAACAGGGGGTACATTGAGTAACATTAAAAACGGATTTGTTGAGTGATGTCTTTGAGGTCAATGGCTCAAACATCCGCTATTAAGTGCCAACATGTTTCAGTCATACACATTGCCCAGTTGGGTCAATGGTCTTCATCAAGACTGGCTAGATCTATACCTGGAGAGCATACACATTCATGCATTCATAAGCCTACTAGGAACAACACTCTCATACCTCCATCAATAGTCATTAGAAATAAACCTTCAGTGTGGTTAAAAAACGGTGGTTAGGGTTACAGCTTATCTACATCGTCATTGTATTAAAAGACAGGTAAAAGCAAGCAAACACTGATTTCCAAAAGGGATGTGTAGCGGCGACACAACAAAGAGAGTGAGAGGAGAAATGATCTGTTGCACAGCCACCATATCAAAGCCATATCACAATAAATGTGACAGAGTCGAAAATGACTATCACACCCCTATTTTCCATTGGTCTGAAAGATTATGGCTAGACACCTCACACACATTTGTGTGAAATGCTTCTTCATTGGGTCCTTCTCCCATCCTGGTAGGTGTACACCACCTAACTAGGTCTACATGAAGCCTTTCATGAAAAGTTTTATCAAGAAATCATTGGCCATGTGTACAACCAAGAGCTATCAATAAACAATTTTGACCAAGGTAGACAGTGAAGGTGGTATTCATAACTCACTGAGAATGACTTGGGAAGAAAGAAATAATGTAGCCTCAATTTGAAAACCCATTTCCAGCAACAACATTTAGCCTTGGATCCTAGGATGAAAGGCTTATTTTGTTTCTTCAATTAAACTTCCCTTCAAGCTCTTGGGACTAAGATAAGTGATGCTACCCGAGAATAGGCTTCTTAGTTCAGTAAAGCTTGGCATTGCAGCAGATCAAGACTGACTGGACAACATAAAAGTTTTTAGTTTCGACCCTTTGAAGAGCTAACAAATACTACATCTTAAATCTGCTATGATGTTTGTTCCCCAAAATGATTCTTTTAGAAGTGTTATGCAAAGGAAAAATAAAAATAGACCAAGAACCTTTCATAGAGTACAGAGTGTTAAGACATAACTTTCAGAGGGTGAGCTTTAGAAATATTCCTAAACATTATCATAGCCAAGTATTCCCCTGAAGGTCTCTTCGGTTTGTTCCCTCGCACCTGCATTAGGATAAATCCGACTAGAGGTTCTTCCTTCAGTTTTTGTTTTCAAAATTGAAACTTGGAAGGCAGGAATATTTCAGGTTGCACTTAAATACTAATTTACATGTTGTCACGGACGTCATTTACGGCAAGACATTAATTTGATAAAAGCCTACATTTTCAAAATATGGGATTTAAGACTTCTTTCCCCAACTGTTTCCTAATCTGCTGGTTCCAAAACCCACTAGAAAATGGGACAGGTTTCAATAAACTAAATAAATTGAGCAAATGTAATAAACATGCGAACAAGCTAGGATTAATACTGATTTGTTGGTCTAAGACTTCCTAAATGGTACAATATTCCTGTGATGGACTAAACAGCTGTAAGCCACATTTGTTCAATGTTTACTTCATGTGTTGCAAATAACTGTACGGAATTATCAACACACTTACGCTGATATACCAACTCACAAAATGAGTGTCACTTTACCGAGGTGCGCACGTTTTGTTTTTTTTCTTCAAATACAAGATGCCCTTATTCCTCATCAGCAAATAATCGCAATTCCCAATTACTAGTTATGGTTACTTACCTGACTTGGTGTTCCCTTGTTTAAGTGCAATGGTGGTGCAGATTCTCCTAAGAGAGTTTTAAGTGGTTTCACTTCAGGTGTGCTGCTTGTACTGCTTGCTGAGGAACCTGAAATGGAAGCATGGACTGAGGCCACAACCTTTGCTTGCTCCGGAGGCACATACCTTCAAATAAAAAAATAAAAAAACAGTAGATTACACATTTGAAAACATTAAGTTCTAACATATATATAGTTGGAGTTAAAACACAAAACTAATTTGTGCTGTAACGGGTGCCTGTTTCTTGATCAACTCACATAAAACATGAATGCCTGTGAGTGTAAATAAAATGGAAAAAAATAACACAAACTCATTAAAGAACAAGTTACTTACCTTCAGTAACGCCTTATCTGGTAGAGACTATATCCAGCTGCAGATTCCTTACCATTGAATTTTCCAGGCGTCAGATTGGATTCGAAAGATTTTTTGTAAGCAGTAGCCTCGAGTGCTCGTGGGTAGCGTCGATCGTCTCTGAGAGACGCCGTCTGTGCCGGAGATTACATCTGCAGCACCTATATGGCGGCCACCTTGGCACACTGACGTCAGTTTCTTTTCACGGCTTTCTACGCCAGAAGCATGAAGACATGAAGAACACAGACCACTGGTGTGGAAAGCCAAGGCACTGAAAGGGATCACAATGTACCTACCTATCTGCCTGCAAAGCAGGGAGGATTTGTGGGTCAGTAAGCAATCTGCAGCTAGATATAGTCAATATCAGATAAGGCAAAGAAAACTTGTTTATCGGAGAGAGACTTAGAGCCACAGATACCTTACTTTTGAATAGATACCAAAGAAATACCTCAATGGAGGTGGGTCGACAGAACAATTTCACACAAGTCCTCCTGCGGGACTGATGTGGTAAATAATTTAATTACCGGTACTTAATTTGATGCGGAAAATCTATAATAATAGCTCAGTAAAATAAGAGGCAGAATCCGTGGTATTAGAGGTTCGGAACGGGCTTTATTCCAAAATCAATTCGAATTGAGGACTCCATATTCCGTCACCACGAAGGTTCAGGAAGTGAAGGACAATACTTTATTGACAGATAATCATATTTATAGAAGAGGCATTATAGTGAAACAGATGCAGGAGGCGTAACAGTTGATAACAGAGATAAAAACATACATGCGTAACTAAAATGGGTGTAACTAGGCGTAACTAAAGAACGTCATTAGGTATGATGTCACAAATGGGTGGTTCCATGAAAGAATTTCGCAATGTCAGCAAAAATACTTGGCAGAGATGCGCGCGCAGCAGCATGACGTGTGATTGACGTGTAACTAGAGGGTGAAGGGGACTTGACATTTAGCTCTACATGTGGAGACAGAAGTCTGGGGTTATGTCAACCTAATCCCGAATCATATCTAACATCCTATGTTTAAAGAACTATGTTATCCAAAAGGAGAGGTCTCTTATGATAGAATCTTATTCTATACTGACTATACTGACTGTTAGTGCGTGTACAAGCGTCTAAGTGTCTACATGAGATGCAAGGGCAGAAATCTTCCATAGTAACAGGGCTATGAATTACTTGCATAAAGACAGAGAAGCCGGGCCCTTTTACACGGTAGCTAGAGGAATGTTTACTTAAACTGCTAGACAGGAATGCATTGGATGAGGAGCGGAGCAGAGCAGATAATCTTGAAGGTGAAATACAGTTTTTGGCAGGCAGATAGGCCGACAGGCCGAGTCAGGCACCGTTAGCCGCGCAGGGAGTAGGACAAAGTTCATGGATACAGATGCGAGCTCAGACTGGAGCTTTCAGAGGCAGAAGGCAGGAAAAGGCTTAATGGCAGAATCAGGGCCTACTCGCCTGGACTGTAAAATGGGATAAATGAACCATATAAAGCCGGTGGCCTTTCATACTTAGGAATAGAATATCCGGCCCATTCATGGCGGATCTGAAAGAGGACATGTTGACGGTGGACGCACATGTGTTTGCGTCTTCATAACTGGAACTGGAGGGAACATACATGTACTTGTGATTTATACATGAAACCGTTGGGGTCCAAGATAGGGGACATAACTGATCATAAAAATCCATATTTCCACATTCCCTCCTTGTCCCCTACTTGCCCTTAAGAGATATCAATCTTCATCAATCCGTTGATCTGTTCATATAACATCATTTGTTCTTCTTTCTTCTTCCGGAATCTCGAACGAAAACTTAGATGTGGGATACACGAGGTGGCACACAGACCACAAATCGCTGGCCCACATTGTAGACATAAGCAGCAACTGAATAGTATGAGAAAGCCAATACCTAGGAAGGAGAGCATTCTCCATCCCCAGGCTGACAACACGCCCCAGAACCAACCGGACCAAGTCCAGGTGCCTGGATTCTGGTGTATCTGGCTTACAATCTTATGAAGGCGGGTTATGGCTTTATATACAGACGGCGAATTTTCTGGTATGAAAATGCAACAACTTGATCCGATGACCCTACAAGCTCCGCCCCTATCGGCCAGGATGACGTCAAGGACAAGACTATTTTGAAGCACAACAATCCGCATAGCAGACTGCTCTTCTGTTAAATTGCCTAAGGCGGAAATAGTTTCGTTCACTACTGCTTCAAGGGTTCTGGTTAATCTACGTATCAGCTTACTATTAGTGACTGTACCTATATAAGGAAAGAAACCTTTATTGAAATCTGTGTATTTTTCCCATGCTGTTTCAGTGTAATCGACGATTGGGAGATCTCTCTGCTGTCTATTGTGTACTAAATGAGTATTTCTATGATAATCAGGAGGAGCTAGGAAAACAGGTGGCAGAAGGAATGCTATGTAACAGGTACCATCCCAGTCTAGAGGTAGACGTATATATGCGGTCTGGCCACATATGAAGTAGGAATGACGAGAAGCTCTAAATGTAGACTTGCCTTGATCACTGAATTCTATTACAGTGGTGCATCTACTATGGCCCATATGTATGGAACCATTCTTTCTTACACATAATTCACCTTTAACTGGAAATACTGACATAGCAGGCAAAATTGGTGCAGCTTCGGATTCAATATTCAGGATCATGAGATTAAGCGTGAAATTACCTAATCCATATACTTCATTTTCTAGATCAGTTCCTGTTCTTTTGGGAAGTCCCTCCTTGTTAGGGTAGCAGACTTTAAGCAAAACTAAGTTCAGGTTTCCCCATACCCAGTTGTCTTGATAAACTGCGGAATTCGAATCTAGGGATTTAATTAAACTAAACCATGCTCCACAGGAGCCATTGTGTGTGAACGGATATGGAAAGAGAGGCAGAATTCCCTTATAGTTCTGATAGGGAGGGAGTCGGCCACATATCCAACAATTTGTAGCATTGCTAGCCTGATGGGAATGATGTAACATACTAATAAAAGTGTTATTGCGCAGCGCAAATCTATAGGACAACTCATGCGGGGGTAATTCACTAAAAGAATGTTCAACAGTAACATTGTAAACATGTTTAGAAATAGGATAATATATGTGCAACAATATACTTGCAGTGATTATTAAAAGACTTAAGAAAAACAATATTAATAACGTCACTGTGCAATGACTACGCAGTGATTTACAGTACGCATGTTGTTTCAACTGCATCCTTCGGTTTCTTTCTCTATTCAGGTCTAGGGGATACATGTCAGAGACAAATTCGACCGATTCACCTTGGAGAGGACTTAAACAATCAAATTGTCTGACTTGTTAGACCGTAGTTTTAGTTTATATAGTTCCTTATCACTCGGTTCAACCAAAGGAAGCTTTGAGTCAATCGGTGAAGACACGCGAGGTGTATCGTTTACATCAGACGGTAGTCCATGAAATTTCTTGATGTGACTTGAATGTATCCAACCTTTGCGACCTTCGATCTTCACGGCTGTCCTCGTGGTGAGCAGTACAAGTTGAGGCGATTTCCACCTAGGATCCAGCTGAGTCTTCCGGTCAAAATTCCTCACTAACACCAGGTCCCCGGGAACTACGTCATGGGGTTTCACCTCGGTGTTGTCGGGAAAGGCTGCAGCTACCTGTGAACGACAAGATTGTAGTGCAGACATCAAGGAAGCCAAGTAATCTGTCAGCATATTACAGTCAACATCAGTTATTTTGCGTGGTATAGGCGTCCCCCACATATTTGGTGGTCTACCGAAGATCACCTCATAAGGGGATAGCCCTGTTCGAGAATGTGCTACCATTCTCATGTAAAAGAGTGCAACTGGTAAGGCTACTACCCAGTCGACACCTTTCTCTCTACATATTTTGGACAATCTAATTTTCAGAGTTTGATTATGTCGTTCCACGAGACCTGCTGCCTCGGGGTGTCGGACACAGTGAAATCTCCATTGGTAGCCTAACAAAAGTGAAACGTGTTTCATTAGTTCGGATGAGAACGGCTGGCCGTTATCTGAGTAGACAACACGTGGTAAACCGTACCGTGGGAAGAATTCTCGAACTAACTGTTTGGCAGTAGTCGGGGCAGTGTAATCTGAAACCGGGTATGCCTCTGTCCAACGGGAAAGAGCACAGACAACTACGAGAACATATTTGAATCCTCGACATCGTTCCATCTGGATATAATCCATCTGGAGGACTTCAAAAGGGTGATCAGGAGGCTGAAATCCACCCTGTTCTACGGGAATGCTTTTACCTGGGTTAAACTGACAACAGATCATACAGGTACGAACTTTTTGTTTAGCTGCTGCTTGTAAATTTTTGTTGAACCAAATGTGTTGAATGCTGTCTAGCATAGCTTTTTCTCCTAGGTGGGCTGGACTATGTATTGTATTAATGATAACTTGAACCATAGAATCAGGAAGGAACCACACAGATTTTTCCTTCGTCATCCATCCTTGATCCGTTTGGATCCCTCCTAATTCAGTCCATTTCTTTATTTCATCTAGTGTAGCATGTGTCTGTATGTCAATTACGTGAAGAGCGGGATCCTTAACCATCATGCAATGTGTTGGTGTCGGAACTATTGTCTTTGTCATGTCAGATGTGTGAGTTTGAGCAGTCTGTTTAGCTGTTTTGTCAGCTAGATCATTGCCTTGGGAAATGATATCAGTAACTTTCGTATGAGCTTTACATTTCATAATTGATATTGCAGCGGGTAGATGTATTGCATCTAATAAGGCATGAATGAGGGGTCCGTGCTGAATGTGGGCACCGTGAGAAGTTAAATAACCTCTCTCTCGCCACAGCACGCCGAAGTCATGTACAACTCCGAATGCATAACGTGAATCAGTGTATATGTTGACTTTCTTATTTGTGGCTTGAATACAGGCTTGTGTCAGAGCGATGAGCTCTGCTGCTTGAGCTGACAAGGTATTTATGCAATTTGTTTCAATGACTTCAGTGTCTGTTGTGACTGCATACGCGGCCACTAGCTCTCCTGTACTTGTTCTCATACATGAACCATCGACATACAATGTCAGGTCTGGGTCTGACAATGGGACGTCTGTCAAGTCTTGTCTGGGTTTCGTCGTGATAGTAATAACTTCAATACAATCATGTGCTAGTGGGTCTGTTCCGTCTACTGGTAACAGTGTAGCAGGATTTAACGTACTACAACGTCTGATTTCTATGTGTGGCTGAAACAATGTTAATTCGTAACCGGTGAGTCTTGCTATAGTCAAGTGTTGTGTTTGCGTTCGGTTCAAGAGAACCTCTACTGCGTGTGGTACTTGTACTGTCAATTGATGTCCTAACACTATGGCATCGCTTTGTCTGATTGCTAAAGCTGTCGCTGCCACTGATTTCAGGCACGCAGGCAGAGCCTGAGCTACGGGATCTAATGTACTAGAAAAATAAGCACATGGTTTGTGTGATCCTGCTTGTTCCTGTGTGAGTACTGACAAGGCAGTACCTTCGCGTTCTGTAATAAAGAGTGTAAACTGTTTATTGTAACATGGTGTTGCTAAAACAGGTGCTTGACATAAAGCTTTCTTTAGGCTTTCAAAAGCTTGTGTATGTTCCTGAGTCCAAGGGAGGACAGTCGATGTGGCTGCCTCCTGTGTTGTCAACTGAATGAGTGGTTTTGCTAGAAATGCATACTGAGGGATCCACTGCCTACAATATGAAGTGAGGCCTATAAAAGCCCGCACCTCCTTTTGTGTCTTGGGTATTGGCATGTTAGCAATTAACTGCATGCGATCGGGTGTAAGCTGCCTTCCCTCCTTGGACAGCGAGTGACCAAGGTAAACAACTCGCTGAACACAGAATTGCAGCTTAGAAGGGGACACCTTGTGCCCCTTTTCGGCCAAAAATTGTAAAACCGTCAGTGAGGCTTTTTCACATTCAGGTTCGCTTCTAGCGGTGATCAGCAGATCGTCGACATATTGAAGCAGGGCAGTGTTGACTGGCATGTGTATACTGTCAAGTTCTCGTTTCAGTGCTTGGCTATAGATGCTGGGGCTTTCTGTGAATCCTTGAGGTGCGCGTGTGAATTTAAAGCTTCGTCCATTTAAACTAAATCCAAACAAGTATTGGCTTTCCGGATCTATTGGGACGCTAAAAAAAGCATTCTTGAGATCAATTACAGTAAAGAATGTTGCTTCGGAATCAATGGCTGTCAGTAATGAAGAAATGTCTGGGACTACGGGGTATTGTGGTACAATACATTTATTTAATTCGCGCAGATCAATAACCAATCGATATACTGGCGGGGCTTTTGGATCAGTTCGTTTAAGAATCGGAATTATCGGGGAATTACATACATTGGAGTCAGTTTCCACAACCACTCCTTGGGTAATAAGCTCGTCAATGATTTGCAGTAAAGCCACTACAGCATCTGGGGGTAACTTGTATTGTCGCATTCGTGGTAGTACCACTCCTGTCTTTAGTGTGACTCGATATGGTGTAATGTTCATGCAACCAACATCTGTAGGGCCTTGTGCCCATAAATGTGCGGGTAAAGTCTGCAGTCGGTGATCCATGTCTCGGGACACGTAGTGCCCTTTGAAATCACGTAAAAACAATCTTACTCCTTCCGGAGAACAACATATTATAGCTCCTAGAGCTTTCAATGTTTTTATACCTAACAGGTTTTCTGGACATGATTTAGTAAGCAATAAATCTGTAGTTCGTGTCAAAGGACCAATCGTAAGGGGAAGAGGCTGTGATACTTCGTTAATGATAGGTTTTCCTGAAAAACCAAGGGAAATATTCTGTGAGCCTGAGAGGGGTGCCCCTGGAACTTCACTACGTTTTATTGTTGTTCGGCTTGCCCCTGTATCAAGTAAAAATTTTCTGTCTTGGCCTAATAATTCACTGTGTACATAAGGTCCTTCTTGATCTACAGGGACCTCAATAAGGGGTAAGCCAACTTCCCTCTCTAGGCTGTTTCATGAGTATCGTTGATAATCAGGATAGTCATACTGTGCGGTCTGGTACATCTGTTGTGTCGTTGTCTGTGTGGCAGCAATAGGCTGCGGTGGTGGAGCTGGCATAGACTGTTGCGGAGCTGGCATGGACTGTGCATGCTGCGGGGCTCCTTGTTTGTTCTGATCCTGTCTAAGTGGCCGTGGTCTTTCTTTTGTATTACCTATGGCGATATTATGTTTTAAAACTGGACAATCGTGTACATAATGACCTGGCTGTTTACAATAGTTGCATGTCCCTTTTACAGGACCTGGTGAAACACTGGACTGTGTCATACCCTTTTTATGACCGTCAGCTGGAACTGTCTGGGAAACTAGCATTTTCATTTTCGTGTCTTTCATGCGTCTTTGTTCATGTTCTTGTTCCTCTCTAATTCTATTGTGATGTTACTGTAACATTTGTAACATTTGTGACGGAGTGTTACCTTGCCAGGTACTCTCGAATTTCAATACTCTATTCTTAACTTGGGGCAGGGCATTTTCAACTAATTTTGTCACAAACAGATGTGGATACGATTCGCTACTTGCTTTTATTCCACTATTTATACCAAAACATTTTTCGAATCGGGCATAGAAATCACTAGTGTCTTCATCTTGCTTTTGTTTACAGGCTGAGATTGCACCCCAGTCTTCCTTTTTCGTAGTTAATAAACGTGGCAGTACCTGTACTAATAAACCTGGTAGTATTTTGGTCTTTTCCCCAAGCCCTAAACCTGGACCTCGAGCTGTTTCTTCGTTTTCTAATGCTGTCCAATCTATCTTTTGGTCTCCCACCTCCCAATCCTTTTCCTTGAGTTTTTCGTAAATGCCCGCAGGCATTAATACCTTTAATATTTTCATAATGTCGGGATAGGTATACTCTCCCATGAGCAACATGTCTTTAATTTCACGGTGGAAACCCGCTGGGTCTTTGTCATGACTGGGTACCACTTTCTTCATTTCTAATAGTTCCATTTTGGATATGGGTGTGTATACAAACACACGTTTAAACTGATTGTCATCACCTTTTATCGGGTGCACTTCGCGTAAGGGATTCTGTCTATCCATATAATACGTCGTTCTTTCCTTGATGGGCAGTGAGACATGTTCGGGGCATACAAAAAGAATGTACTGCTTTCTGGATTCTAGTATTTCTCTAATTAACTCAGTACCTGAACCTCTCCATTTATTCGTGAGTAATTCAGTCAATATATCAGGTAAGGGACCAGGATCGGAGTGTTGGCTTTTATATAATACGAGGAGTTGTTGAATCATATAGATACCAGCTAAACGCTGTTCATCTGGGGTGAGGTTCAAAAACGTGTGCGCTAATGTATCATCACTATATTTTCCGGGACTGTCAACCCAGTGAACGGCTGACCTGGCTAATTCTTGTTCGTCCATAGAATCGAGTATATGATAACCCCTTCGTTCTCGGAGTAATTTGTCAGCGGCTTGGAACGCATGTTCGGGGGACCTTATATTTATTATAGGTGTTTGGAAATTTCTGTTATTATCTGGACGTATCGGACGTATCGGATCAGTAAAGCATCTAGTATTATTGCAAGATCTTCCTCTACCTACATAGGCCATTGTTTCTAACTGTCCTGTGGGCAGTTCTAATTCTTCCTCCTCTTCGGTTTGTTCAGGCTGGTCTACTGCTAATCTTTCTTCGTGTATTCGTTCTACTTCTTTGCGGATTTTTTGGCACATAGCTATTATACTTAATCGTTTATCATGTCTCCCTTCTGATATATTCCGACTCCATGTGGTAAGAATTTGCATTTCTTCCGGATTTACTCCTGGTCGGTCTTGATTTCTGATCACACAATTTATGAGGAAACGTAACAGTTCCCCCTGTATTTCCACTTTCTGGTACTCCATGGCTCTATTAATACTCTCAGAATCTCGCCCTGACTGGACAAAATGATATATATTTTCTAAATGTGTAGTCATTCCTGGTAGCCTCCCTAAATATATTGCAGCTCGTCGGATACGTAATGATGCCAGCAGCATTTCGTCCTCTTTGCCGGGCACAGGATCATATCTACAATCTATTAGAAGTTCCTTAAGCATGTCGGGAGTTACTAGTTTGGGCGTACGTTGGTGGGCTAATTCTTGAAAGGAAAGTTTATTTACTCTGGGTGGCGTGGGAAAAATGTTTGTTGTACCTCCTGTAGCACCGCATGGGGTGCTGGATGTGAAAGGATTCGTTGATCGTGATATAGCAACCATAGGTGTGGGTACAGCTGTAGAAACAGATGTGCTTGCCGGAACTTGTATCGGAGTTTGTTGTTGCGGAGGTACAGACGGAGGAGGGTCTTGGCGTTGAACCCCCTCGGCAGGCGGTCTATGTGGCGCGGTATTAGCATACTCGGGAGCTGCGTCGTCTAAATAAGAAGAAAGGAAAACATCTTCTGCGGTTCTGGGATGCCCTTTGGGATGTGCTTTTATCGGAAACAATGGGGGTGGCAAGTCTTTTGGTATCTCCGGAGTAGCCTTAGGTAACCCTTCGGCCAGAAGAGGATACATACCATTCATAAGGGCATTTCTTTGTCTGTCTACTTGTTCTGATTTTACTCGAGTACCTTCTTCAATTAATAGATTTTCTCGGATTTTATTTGAATTCTCCTTACTTTTCTCTTCCTGTCTGAGTGCTTTTTCTGTACGTCTATATGATTCTTTACGCCATAATTCAATGGCATCTTTCTGTGATTGTCTAGCTTTCTTTTTCCATAATTCTTCCTCTACTTTCATGATGCAATCTGCATCCCAGGTCCCAGCTGCGGGCCACCTCTGACTTTCTGGTAATTCCTTGGTGTAGTCTGCCCATAAATCAAGAAATAATATGGCGTCTAGGCCATGTTTATGATACATGAAGTACCCTGGAGTGTCCCTAGGAGGAATGGGAACAGCTTCTTCGAGTACCCCTTTTCTAGTTTTGATCTGTCTTAATTTCGAAAAGAGCGGCATATTGAGAACTGATCTGATACCTAATTCTGAACACGTTTAATACAACAAAACACAATAATGAACAGTCATTCACACCACAATATGCAGAACGTATTTAAAACATTTTAACATTTAACATTTAATGAACAACAATGATGGCCATTTAGGGAACTAGTCACTAAGCATAATACTCGGCACTAACTAGGTAATTCTGAATTATATACTAGACATACTTGATATACTGCTGAACAGTACAGATACACTGCTGAAACAGTGCAGACCGGATTTGTGTACCCAAACCCGTCTTGACCGGCACAACCTATGTGCACGTCAGAACGCCTCCCCGACAATGGTACTCACCGGGTAGCTCGGAACGGAAGGCCTCGGAACTGAACTGAACTGGACTCGGACCGGACTGGACTCGACTCGAAACTTCGGAACCTGGTGGGCCTCTGTATACCTCGGATCTTGCTCTCTCAGCTAGGCTCTGGTCGGGATACTTCGCACTTCTCACCGCCTCGTCTGGGTGTTGATCGCAGCCTCAGTTACCCCCGCTCGGCAGGAGGGAGATACAGGAAATCCTGTGGGTACGCGTTGTTGTCCGTCCAGCTGTGGCAGGAGACCGGGCCTGCAACGCACCTCCGGCGCGTGAGATGAGAAAGTGTCCCTATTCGGGCGCCATATATGTGGTAAATAATTTAATTACCGGTACTTAATTTGATGCGGAAAATCTATAATAATAGCTCAGTAAAATAAGAGGCAGAATCCGTGGTATTAGAGGTTCGGAACGGGCTTTATTCCAAAATCAATTCGAATTGAGGACTCCATATTCCGTCACCACGAAGGTTCAGGAAGTGAAGGACAATACTTTATTGACAGATAATCATATTTATAGAAGAGGCATTATAGTGAAACAGATGCAGGAGGCGTAACAGTTGATAACAGAGATAAAAACATACATGCGTAACTAAAATGGGTGTAACTAGGCGTAACTAAAGAACGTCATTAGGTATGATGTCACAAATGGGTGGTTCCATGAAAGAATTTCGCAATGTCAGCAAAAATACTTGGCAGAGATGCGCGCGCAGCAGCATGACGTGTGATTGACGTGTAACTAGAGGGTGAAGGGGACTTGACATTTAGCTCTACATGTGGAGACAGAAGTCTGGGGTTATGTCAACCTAATCCCGAATCATATCTAACATCCTATGTTTAAAGAACTATGTTATCCAAAAGGAGAGGTCTCTTATGATAGAATCTTATTCTATACTGACTATACTGACTGTTAGTGCGTGTACAAGCGTCTAAGTGTCTACATGAGATGCAAGGGCAGAAATCTTCCATAGTAACAGGGCTATGAATTACTTGCATAAAGACAGAGAAGCCGGGCCCTTTTACACGGTAGCTAGAGGAATGTTTACTTAAACTGCTAGACAGGAATGCATTGGATGAGGAGCGGAGCAGAGCAGATAATCTTGAAGGTGAAATACAGTTTTTGGCAGGCAGATAGGCCGACAGGCCGAGTCAGGCACCGTTAGCCGCGCAGGGAGTAGGACAAAGTTCATGGATACAGATGCGAGCTCAGACTGGAGCTTTCAGAGGCAGAAGGCAGGAAAAGGCTTAATGGCAGAATCAGGGCCTACTCGCCTGGACTGTAAAATGGGATAAATGAACCATATAAAGCCGGTGGCCTTTCATACTTAGGAATAGAATATCCGGCCCATTCATGGCGGATCTGAAAGAGGACATGTTGACGGTGGACGCACATGTGTTTGCGTCTTCATAACTGGAACTGGAGGGAACATACATGTACTTGTGATTTATACATGAAACCGTTGGGGTCCAAGATAGGGGACATAACTGATCATAAAAATCCATATTTCCACACTGAATGGGTGAAGTGCCCATCTCTACAAACCAGACTGTTCAGACTTTTCGGACAGTAATGTTCGCCTCTGTATAGAAACGCCCTTTGTGATCACCTAGCCATCAAATGCTGAGTTTGTCTATCCTGGCGTTCAGGGAAACTTCTAGGTGTTGAACCATCTGGGATATGCCTTGCTATTCCAGCCATGCCCAGAGATGCAGGGCCTTGTGACAAAGGGACCACGACCCCAAACCACCCTGTCTGTTGCAGGACCACATGACAGTGGTGTTTCCCACAATTATTTGCACTAGCCTTCCCTTGATGGAGGGCAGAAAGGATTTCAATGCCAATCAGATCACACTGAGCTCCAGCATTTTGAGGTGGAGTCCTGATTCCACTTGAGAACAGAGTATTCTGACCTCCACCTCTCCCAGATGGCCACCCCATTCCGGGAGTGACACATCTGTCACTACTTTGAGATCTGGTTGGAGAAGGGAGAGGAGTCGGCTTCTGACCCAATCATGGTTCATTAACCAACCCTTGCCGGTTCTTTGCAGTCTCCTCCGAGATCTGGACCAAGTCAGAGAGATTACCCGGACGCTGAGCCCACTGTAACTTCATGTCCCACTGCAGAGCCAGCATATGCCATCTGGCATGTGCGACTAGCACAGAGGTCTTCAAACTTTTTGATGGCTAGACCACCTCGCAAAAATTATTTAGGCATAAGGACCCCCTCCTGACAAACATTTCTAGAACCTGGTACTCCACATCATCGGCAGCCACTGACAACCATACACTCCTCCAATTCCCACAGCAAATCATGTTTATGGTGGGGAAATAATATTAAACAGTGTTTATCAAACAAATGGTTTCTGGGTGGCAGTGGTTTGGTGTCAGAGGCATACCACACAGTTCAAACAAAAATTATTCCCCAAAAAGGAACAAAGGTACTTTATTTTTCACAAACAAAACATAATTTGAAAAAAACGTATTTAGATGATAACACCTTTCTGAACTAATGTGATGGGTGGGCCTGTTCTTGTCCAGAGAGACGGTCAATCTGTAGTTGCACCTCGTTAGTTCCAGTTTAACACCTAACTATAGCAATAAGCAAAACAAAAAGGTGACTAATCCTGCTTTGCAAACAGCCTTCTACTGCGTGACAACACGTCGCTGCTTTTTAGTAAATTTTTAACCGGGTGAGTTATAAACGAATTTTTCTTTCGCTAAAATCAGCAGATTATGCAGCAGATGATGGATTACGTGATATTAAAATCTATAATTATGCAAACCTCGCGGCGGTCACAAAGTCACATAATCCCAGTGACCCTGGGTATAATGGCTGTAATGCATGGGCTTTGACTTCAATGCACGACATCTGAAGAGAATCATACTACATTTCATGGAATGCTGACAGCTTTGTTTTTACAGCTGCTTGGAACTGGAGGTTGCTGAACATCATTCATCATAATTAAAACATACCATATACAATCATTAATGATGAACTGTAAGGTCCAAGTAAAATGCTTTCTTTATTTAATTCCAGGGGAGGGGTGGTTCCTTAATCTTCTTTCAAACAGTTTTTCTAAAGAGGGTTTTAAGTTTACCGTTATGAAAACAGACGCTTCTATTTTAGCAAAAACGGACCCCTGGTTCTTTTGTTTACTACTGTTCTTGACTTCAGTCGTGTTTGTGGGCGATTTGTGTATTTTCAGTTGTACTAGGTCACAGCCAGTGACACAAAGCACAAATTAAGTAACTATGGTATACCTGCATTACACAGACTAGAAGTTAAACTGCTACAGAATGTGCAAAACGTTTTACGATAAAATGGTGGTTTCAAAATATAGATTTTAGTAAAACTGGACCATACATAATGCAATTTCTTTTATTTTAACTGTCCCTTGAACACCTCCACAAGGATAATAGGCACTATGTAAATACAATTAAAAGTATGCACTTCAAAGGTAAGTTGTCCATTCGTAAACATCTTCTCTAGTAGGGTCTATCAGTATATTGATACTTTCTGTGAAAATTAATTTGAATATGACACTGAAGTACCCCAACACTTTGTCAGCTCCCATAAAAAGTCAGCTACAGGAAAGTCAGAACAGGAATTCTTAATGTGCCTGCCAGGTAAGTGACAGTTTACAGCAGCAATCTGTAATGCATATTACCAGGTGGTTGGGCAATTCATCGGGTATGTGTTTGTCTCTCTTAGACCCTTAAATTGCATCCTTTCAAACTCTTTAAGTGGCTAATTCAGAAAACAAATTTACCACCTTGGGAAATGACTGACTATTGCTTTACGTTTTGTTGCAAAGGTTGCGTTATTTAGAAACATGCAGAGCTCACAAGAAACAAGAACCTTCAATCCAGCCACACATACTGGTTCTCTACAATTGTATTAACACTTGACTCTAACCCATCCCCGTGTGTAATATTGCCCTCCCCAAAAATCTAGCATCCTCCTGCCTTTATCAAAACCCCCAAAATGTTATAAATAAAACAGTCCTATTTTTCCAACACATTTCACCACAATTTCTTATCCATCCTGCCCGCCCTAGACCAGGATTTCTCTGTTTATAGGCTACTTACCTTATACACCTCATAGTGCGTATTTGCATTTCATTCAGGCAAGCAGGCACTGTGGCAGGAAACCTTGTATAGCTGGCTGACCGGCTTCGATTTCACAGCACAGGACACACTCTAAATGAAACTCCAGCTGAAGCATTTTAACTATTGATTAACCATTCGGAAAAAGTTGTTGTTTTCCAGATTCCAGAAGTGAGGCTGGGCAATGGGTGACCACTTCCAATGACTCCACGCCCCCCCCCCCGGGGGATCGTGTCCCACAGACTGAAGACCTCTGCACTAACAGGATGCAGGAGGCCATGAGGCCCAGCAGCCTCAGAGTCAGTCTCACCAAAACTCAGGATAGAGGCTGAAAAATCAGTATAGCCTGAATAGCCTGGATTCACAGCTCGGGAGGATAAGCCCGAAACTGCACTGTGTCCAGAACAGCTCTGATGAAAGGGAGCGTTTGAGAGGGAGTCGGGTGTAGCTCCTGCATGTGAACCCCAGCGAATGCAAGAGGCCCGGGTAGCCTGGAGGTGGGAGATGACAGCCTGGAGAGAGCCTGCCTTCAGTAGCCAGTCATCGAGATAGGGGGAAGACTTGCATCCCTGCTCTGCGTAGATGAGCTGCAACCACTGCCATCACCTTGGTGATCACCCGAGGGGCGCTGGCAAGGACAAAAGCGAGCATGGTAAACTGAAAATGCTTGTGGCCTACCGTAAATCGCAGGTAATGCCAATGGGCAGGCAGGACGGGAATGTGAAAATAGAAGTCCTGCAAGTCCAATCCAACCATCCAGTGTTCTGGGTCCAGGACAGACGAGACCTGAGCCAATGTGAGCATCTAGAATGCTCCTTTTTATAGGAAGTTGTTGAGGGCTCGAGATCTAGGATAGGACGAAGACCCTTGTCCATTTTTGGGACCAGAAAGTAGAGGGAATAGCAACCACAGCCAACTTCTGCCGCCAGAACCCACTCTATGGCTCCCTTGGCCAAGAAAGCCTTGACTACCTTGCAGAGCAGGGACAAATGATCCAGTCATCGTAAAATGGAGGCAATGAGGGCTCAAAGGGGAGGGAGTAGCCTCTTCGGACAATCTGCAGAACCTGTCTGTTATATACTGCCAGTAGTGGAGGTGATAGTAGATCCTTCCACCTATGGACGCCCACGATCTAGAAGGGCAAGGAAAGTTGAGTTCGGAGGCTGCAGCTGCTGGGGGTGGAGGTGGCTCGACCAGACCGCTGCCTACCTGTCCCACGAGGTGGGCATAAACAGAGCCCTTGTCGACACAGTGGCTGGGTAGCTTGTGTGGCTCGGTGGGTGGAAAAGGGTTTGAGAGGTGGCCTTGAAAGGTGCGAAACGCAGACTGGGGATGACGTAGGGCAGCCGAGAGGCCCAAGGACTTAGCAGTAGCCCCAAGTCCTTTCGCACTCCAGTGCAGAGTCTGCCTTGTCTCCGAAGAGATGGATGCCATCAAAAGGCATGTTCATGAGGGAAGCCTGGATATCCCCCGAAAATCATGACATTCACAGCCAGGCGTGGCATCTGAGATTCACTGTAGACAAAACCGCTCTGCCCAGCAAATCGCTCGTGTCCAAACCACAGTGTAAAGTGAACTTTGCTGCATCTCTCCCGTCTGTTATTGCTTGGGAGAGAATGGCTCGGGTCTCCTCCAGGACCTGTGGCAGCACATGCTCAACTGTTTTCCCACAGCGTGTGGGAATAATGGCCCAATAAGCATTCAGTTTTCCTTGCCTGCAATTTAAGGCAGGCGGAAAAAAAACATATTCTTTCCCAAACTGTCCAGCCTCTTGGACTCCCTGTCAGGGGGAGCGGCAGGAAACATACCATGGGAAGTGGAGACTTGGACCACCATGCTCTCCGGGGTAGGGTGCTGGGTGAGGAAATTTGGGTCCCCTGGAGCAGGGTGCTGGTGGCGGGCAATTGTCCAATTCACTGAAGCCCCTGTGTAATAATTCAGAGGAGGAGACTCCTGGTTGCAGCACCTTCATCAAGATGTTAGTCTTGAACGCCACCGAGGGAACCTGAAGGTCCAGGACCTCAGCGGCCCTCCGCACCACCATTGTATATGTAGCTCCCTCCTCCATAGCCACGATAGGGAGAGAAAGCATACTGGTATCTGGAGAAGTTTCCAGTAATCTGGCATCACCCAGTTCCTCACACCAGTCCATATCCTGCCCATACTGGTATTCTAAAGGGTCCAGTGACCCCTCCCATTCCACCCAAGGCCTACTCCTTCAGAATAGTGTTCAGACTCTGACCTAGGATACAGAGGTCTTGTCAGCGTTCGAATCTGCGTCAGTCGGCTCTGTCGTTAGGGATCACAATGGGGCGGGCACTGGAAGCATTTTGGCCGGCGCCGGCCACAGTCGCAGTGGCACGACTGGCGCAGGGACGGTTCCATGACCGGATACATGGGGGCCCACAGGGGCCGGAGCACTTGGTGTCTCCCTCCAACCCTGCGTGGTCCAAAGATACGACAGAGAGGTTGGGCTGCTATAAATGTAACTCATGGCATCATAAAATCTCATTTGAGAAGGGTCGCTCCGGCTCCCGGAAAACTGGGGAGGTGCAGTCAGCCCAAGCTTAGGTTAAACTGGCACAACGCCTCAAATGCCGGTGTTCATTTGTTGCATCTGCCGAAGAAGAGAAGTCGAAGCTTGCTTCAACTTCTGGTGTTTTTTGTGCATCTTAGCCGAGTGCCAGGACGATTTTGAATTTGACGAAGAGGACTTCAGACTCTTGGAACGGTCCCGAGACTTGAGCGGGACTGGGCCTGTCGCTGAGTTACATGGCAGGCTGCTAGCAGCTTTATGGACCACTCCCTCAAAACATATGTCATGTGGCCCGGTAGTCGGACCACAACTTTGAGGTGTGGTCACACTTCAGACACCACAAACACACAAGGTGCAGGGCCGTCACTGACATGAGGCAGTGACAGGTGCCACAGGATTTAAATCCAGTCTTCCTCAATGTCATCCTCGACACACCAGGAGGAAAATTCCTCAAAAAGATCGACAAACGTAGCAAAAATCTGACAGAAGGATAGTTCTTCTTTCGGATCAGTGCAGGCGGAAGCAGAAAGAAAAAAAACTGACGTCAGTGCGCCAAGGTTTTTCCTATATAGGTGACGTGGACGATACCACAAAGAGCAAACCAATGCCACCTAACGGCGCGCAATGGTACTGCATACAAAAAATCTTCTGGATCCAGTCCGATACCTGAGGAAATTCAAAGGTGAGGAATCTGCTTCTAGATGTCTCTATTAGATATTATTTTTCAAATGATTGCCTTGCCACTCCATACAGTTCAACATCTCCTACGTTGTGAAGCCCTGATAGTATAGTTTGCTGTACAAAATAAGATGTGTAATATTCTCATTTTCTTTATATTTACACAAAAGCAAGGACTCTTTCCTTACTCATATCTGTTACCTTCAATGAGAGATTGGCCAGGGGAAGAATACCTAAGCAACATTCTAAATAAAGGTTTTGCATATCTGGAAGTGTCATTTCATCCAGATATTTGTCTCCTCCTGTAATGCTTTTATAATAGAGGAATAGAACACCAAGGAAGGATATACGAACACAGTTAACATATGCAGAAAACTATGAATCTCAAAATGTTCTTTTAATCAGGTTGATACTTCTGGTAGTTAGCGAAATCAATTAATTTCGAAACTCAAGACTTAGAAAAGAGCATGTTGAGTATATTTTCACCTTTGCAACTGAAAAGTCCTTCTACGGATTGTCACTAGAGCAATATATTAGAGTTCAATCATCATTTTGCCCAGAAGAGAAATTGTCTGATGCCTTCACTATACTTCAATTTTCTTTACAGGCAATCCAAAACGAGCTCCCGATCACCAACTGGATCAGGTTAGCTCCAAACTCCCACACATTACGTTCCCGCGTCTGTTTTAGCTCTAAAAACCTCCAAGGGAGCCGAGATGGGGCCATTTCTCAACTTACATTCTAGTGCCCTCAAAACAAACAAGTACTGTGTTAGTTAACATCTAGACAGTTTTCAAAACCTGTGCCCCATGTTCCTTTATGCTAAAACATGAACCCAGATAAACGTCTCGGCAAACTGCACTGCTTCTCCCAATAGGTTAAAGGGTTTGGTTGTGTGTTTTGGGCAGGCAATGAGGGTTTTACTTTTCTTATTTCTACTTTTCTGAATGTTCTGCACCACTTGTTCTTCTCTCAAAATGTTTCAAAGACAGATAGTACACAGAGGAGGCTAATTGCAGTCTTAGCTATCAAAACTTCAATTTCTGCAAGCAGACACCAGACACAACGACCCTCATCCTACTAGACCTCGCAGCAGCCTTCGACACCGTCTCTCACCGCACGCTCACAGCCAGACTTCACGACGCGGGGATACGAGGAACCCCCCTCAACTGGATCCGATCCTTCCTCTCCGGCAGAACCCAGAGGATCGACTCCCTCCTTTCCTCTCCGAACCAACAGAGATCACTGCGGAGTACCCCAAGGATCGTCACTCAGCCCCATGCTCTTAAATATCGACATGGCCCCCCCTCGCCGTCATCCTCTGACAGCATGGGCTCAGCACAGTCTCATACGCCGATGACACCCAGCTCATCCTCTCCCTCACGAAGAACCCGGAGGACACCAGACTCGGCTTCCAGGAAGGAATGAAGGACGTCGCTCGCTGGATGAAAGACAACTACCTGAAGCTCAACTCGTAGAACACTGAGGTCCTCATCCTAGGACCCTCCAACTCGGCCTGGGACAACACCTGGTGGCCCTCTGCCCTCGGGAGTCCACCCACCCCTACAGACCACGCAAGGAACCTCTGCATCATCCTGGACTCCTCCCTCACAATGACCCGCCAGCTCAACTCCGTTGCCTCCGCAAGTTTAAACTGCCTTCGCATCCTCCGAAAGACCTTCAAATCAATACCCCCCAAATGCGGAAAGACTGTCACCCATGCACTCATAACCAGCAGACTGGACTACGGCAAAGCCCTCTATGTCAGAATCAACAAAACTCTGCTGCACAAGCTTCAAACCATCCAGAATGCCGCAGCAAGACTTGTCCTAGGGACACCACAACACGAACACAGGACCCAACACCAACGAGACCTTCACTGGCTCCCCGTCGAGAAGTGAGTGACCTTCAAACTTCTCACCCATGCCTACAAATCCCTTCACAACATTGGACCTAAGTACCTCACCAAGAGAGTCTCCTTCCACGTACGCAAAAGGAACCTCTGCTCCGCTGACCTCGCCCTGGCAGAGACCCCCCCAGATCCGCAGAAAGAGCCGGTGGACGAGCCTTCTCCTACATCCCAGCCAAGACCTGGAACGGGCTCCCAGCAAACATCAGACGCTCCCCGAACCTGCACACCTTCGGAAGAACCTAAAGACCTGGCTCTTCAACTGAACCGGAGCTGCGCCCACCCCCAGTGCCTTGAGAACATCACGGGTGAGTAGTGTGCTTTATGAGCCCCCTGATTGATTGATGTAATTCATAAACGTATTAAATAAATAAGGGGAAGAAGACACCCGTCTCAAACCCTCTCCCTACCTGAAGGAATCAGTCAACTGTCCACAGGTGCCTTAGCGTAAAATAGAAGTATTCTCCGAATAGAGGTGAAAATGGTGTCTGCTAAGCTTTGACCAATATTCACATCAGTCTCCTACAACAGCCCTTAATGCAGAATGATCTTAACCTGCAACACCTTCAGAACGCTTAAAGTATAGAAGCACGTTTGCAGCTATAACAAAACTTTTTGCACCAAATGAAGTGATTTATTTTACATTGTTTGCCCATTTATTACGAACAGTGGTTAGACATTAATTTTCAGGGTTGTGTAACGCGATGTAATGCCCTGAAATATTCAGCAATTAAGTAATCTCACACAATTGTAACCAGCTTACCATACAAGTATACAACCTTTTCAACCAGAGTAAAGGTTTTTTTCTGCACCTTCAAATTAGCAGTTGCAGAACAAACACGTATATCAGCACTGCATTAAAAACGTAATAGAAATGAAAGGGATCACTTAGTGAGAGCCTACAGGGAACCACACAGACTATAACCACGGTTTGGGAACTTACCCCAGTCGTAGGGCATTTTGAAGTGTGGTAAATGCCAAGCCTGTAGGTTTACGTGGAACATCAAAGTTCTGGAAGTGGGCACAAATAAAGTTCAACTACTGTCCCATTTAATTGTAACGATAAAATGTTATTTAAGTCATTATAAGCCCGTGGTAGCTCAACTACGTTGGACTAACAAACCAGGTGGTTAAACAAAGAATCTGCCAATACAGGGGCCATGTCCGCTGCAAGACGAGGGAACCTCCTCTGGGTGAAACATTACATGGAGGTAAGGCATATTAAGTATGACTTACCCTGGCTTATGATGGAAGTTGTTAAACCAGACACAGGAGGTGACATTGAGCATCCTCCTCTCTGTCAGGGAATGGTTCACAATATTCGCCCCACCCAACTGACTAAGGGAGACAGTGAAAAGAATAAGTCACTATAGGAAGCAGCTTTTCTGCTGCTCCCAGATGGTTGCGGGCCTCCTCCTTCCTTTCAATGGCTTTCACTGATGATATACCAAAAGGACACCACGGGGCATGCCCAAATGACCCTCCCATACCTGGGCATAGAACATCTATAATATATAAACAATTGGTATAGGAGGGATCAATCTCATTTATTTTTGCACAAGAGCCTATAAATTACCTTGGCAATATACTATTTCTTATAGCGAATTCAACAATTATTTATCAGGTGCAAATATCTATCGGCGACAATCAAAATTAACAGTATATGCACATAGAATTGTACACAAAACTAAACAAACTAATCACAATTGTTCAAAAATACATTACAAGACAACACATATATACATAATCATATATAAAACATATACATCATATACATTCCCCTAACTACTTTTTAAATATGTACACTTCTACATCTCAGTGATATATTCAGAGGTAGTCCTTTTGGCGTCAGAGGTATCATTCCTCTATCTCAATCTATTACGTATGCCGAATAACTAATACTTAATCAAAGCAATGGGTGGACTCCTCCTTAATCTGTATGTCGACGCGGTCGCGTTTCAGCCTCCAATTTCTTATTGGCTTCTTCAGGACAGGGGTACACTCTGTTAGATAGTCCAAACTAATCAATCATCTGAACAACTTCTTATTTGTATACTGGAATCAGCTTTGGCCCCATTCATCGGTATCGTTATCCTCTATACACTCAATTCGTCTATGGGATACCTGGCATTCTTCTCGTATCTCGCCTTACTAATAGTTCAATTATTTATTTTGACAAATCGCTGCGCAGTCCTCCGGCACTTCCTACTGTCGTTTCAATCTGCTGATGATATGACTGCTTCTCCTGGTGCTGCTGTTGCTGGAGAAGAAAGTAGTGCCTAATAAATGGTCTGTCTCCTTTCAAATTTTCCCTCTTTAAGTTATCAGCCCTTAAGGTGTCTATCTCAGACTTCATTAGATTCACTTCATCATTGACATTAAAGCCGAACATGGAATTTCCTATAAAAAAAAAATGGCAGATTTAAAATTCATTGCTGTGCCTCCAGGTTGAGGCCACATAGTCTTAGCAATGATGCACACCTTAAGCTGTCCTTTTGTTCCAGAGTTTATTTTTTGTGGAATTCAGTGGCGCTTTCTCAGTGTTTTCCAAACCTTTTGAAATCAGTGCATCTCATTGTTTATTCAGTTGTCTAACAAACAATATATATGAAAATGTTTACAAAACATGCTGTTTTGTAGTGGCTGTTAGAAAGCACTCATTTTTATTTAAAGGAGAAGTAATGCAGTGTATAACAACTTTCCACTGGCAGTATGTCCAATCGACATACATTAGACTGTTTTAAGCTTAGAAAGTCTATGCATTGCATTCACATTCCACCACCGTCTCTCGCATCTCAATTTCTTGCCCATGTGGAGCTCCCACTGCAACATTTGGTAAAGAAGCAGCCCATGAAGAAGAGCATCAAGCCTCGAAACACGTCAGCACCAGAGAATAATGACCGGAACATCGGGGCGAGTTGAAAAGACACACCGTATGGTGGGCGAGCTGTTGAGTGCCTTCTCAAGCTTTCGGGCGTTTGTTGGAAATCTAATTGGCACGGCTGCCCTGCCGTGGGGAAGGGCACCATCTGTTAAGGATAAGAGGCTGTGGAGTGGAATGGTGTCCAAACCGTTACAGCACAGCGAGCCAAACACACAATAAACCCGTCTTGGTGCTCCGGATCCTACTTAAGGAAAAAGAAATGCTTTTAAAATGTACAAATGTGAACTGAACAATTTTTGCTCCTTTTAGGTACTACATGTCCCAGCATGCAACAAAGGACACACACACTTAGCAAGGCCCATGGGAACCATCAATCAATGAAAGCATGTCGGAATTTATATAAATGGGAGCTCTTACTGCGACATTTGGTAAAGGAACAGCCCATGAAGAAGAGGTGGCAAGCCTTGAAACGCAAAAGGCTATAGGGCCGCCACTGTAGTTGCTCTCCGATTTCACTCATACAAAACCACTGAAATTCAGCAGTTATGGTTACCTGAGCGAACTATAAAACCCCACAATGCACTGCTTATGACCTGACATATTACATCACTCATGTCATGGTCAGAGACATCACCGATAACATCTTAAATGACATCACTCATGACATCACCAAGTGAGTTTGTTTTTAAGAGTTTATGGGTGCTAAACATATATAATAACCTACTACAAAAGTTAGATTAGTAAACTAGTTTTATTACTTTTGAGTGATACTATGTCTAACGTGTGATCTGAGTGGGTGAGTGACTGTATCAGTGTGTAAGTGGATGTGGAAGTGCATGCATGAGTGACTATGGGTGAATGAGTGGGTTTCTGACAAGGTCTCTAGATGTGTGAGTGGTTGTGTCAGTCCCAGTAAGCTTTGTTTTTTTTAATTGAATTTCTATTTTTTAATAATCTGTCCATGTAACCTTTGTTTTTTTTTTTTTAAGTGAATTACTATGCATATTTGAAGAGCGGTGGAGAAAGGGGTCAGGGCCTCTGACGATCTCTCAGCAATTTCACTGTGTGGGACTTCCTGGAGGTAACAGGATGGGGTTCTTGGCCCCCCCAAAAACCCTCAGCATCCAAGGGAACTTCATCTCCTAATTAGTACTGGGCAAGCAGGCGCGTTGGCAAAGTGGTGGAGCAAACAAGCGGGTTCTCGGATGAGCTCTCAGCAATCCTGCTGTGTGGGATTTACTTGAGGTAACAGGAGGGGTTGTTGGCACACAAAGACCATCAGCAGCCAAGGGGACTTTAATCCCCCAACCAGTAGTGCACTAGGAGGCTTGTTTGCAGAGTGGTGGTGAAAGGGGCAGGGCCTCCCACGAGCTCTCAGCAATCCTTCTGAGGGACTTACTGAAGGTAACAGGAGGGGCTGTCGGCACCCAAGGACCCTCAGCAGCCAAGAGGACTTCATTCCCCAACCAGTAGTGCGCCAGGTGGCCCCTTTGCAGAGCAGTTGAGCAAGGGTCCAGTGCCTCAGGCAACTCCCCGCCCCCCATCCCTGGATGACCAGTGTTTGTTCTTTTTTTTTTTTACATTTTCTTATTGGGTGAGGAGGGCCGGGCTGCTCCCCTCCCCGGGCCAATTTCGGCCCTGAAGACCCTTGCCTCGGCCCGGCCTTTTTATTACTTCTTTGTTAAATAATCATCCTAATTAGGGAAGGGGGACCATGCAGCCCATCTCCCCAGGCCGATTTTGGCACCGGGTACTCTATCCCCTTGGGCCCAACCTTTTTGCAATGGGGAGGGGGCCATACTGCCCCTCCCCAGGCCGATTTTGGCCCAGGGGACTGTATCCCCAGGTGCCCGGCCTTTTTATAACAATGGTTAGAAATCGTGTAGGGGGCAGCGAGGCACCCCCTCCTCTGGCAGATTTCAACACCAGAGACCCCATTCCTCGGGCCTGGCCATTTACTAATGGGGAGGGTGGCTGCGTGCCCCACCCCCCCCACCCTGGGCTGATAATGGCCCCAGAGACCCCATCTCCAAGGTCTGGCCAATTGTTCTGGGTCGGACCGCGGGAGGAGCAGGAAGGCCCCCGCGGTCCTTGCTGGCTCCATGTCTCTTGCAGGAGTCAGCATTGCTTTCAGACACAGGGAGCTGCTAAACATGCAGCTCCCCGTGTCTGAAAGCCATCAATCTGTTTCCCTGCTCACTTGATAGCAGGCAGAGAAACAGATGAATGTGAAAGCATTTCTCCACTCTCGTTTGCTGGAAACGGAAAGTTTGCTGTGGCTTGACAAGAGCACTTAAAGCTCCAGCCAAGCCACAGCAAACAGCAGTCTCACAGGGGTGGGGACCCCGGGACATAACGGGAACCGGCCATGGTTGATGGCGGTCCCTAGGTCCGAAAATGGTTCAGGAGGGGCAGGGAGCCCCCATCCCACTTTTTAAGCTACTTTGGCCCCAGGAAGGTGGTCGTCCCTGGGGCGGGAGGTCTGCACGCCCTCCCCCCTCCATTACATTTAATTTAGCCCCAGGGAGGTGTTGATGCCTGAGGCTGTGGAGTCCACGTGTGCCCCCCCCGGTTTAATTTTGCTATGTGGCCCTGGGGAAGTGGTGGTCCCAGGGGCCTGGGGGGGTCTGAGCGACCCCCCCCCTTTTATTTCACATAAGCCAGGGGAGGTGGTGGCCCCTGGGGCATTTATAAGCCCCAGGAAGGGAGGGCCCGTGCACAGTCCTCCTTTAATTCCCCGGGTCCTGGCCTACCCAGGGGCCTATTGGAAAAGAAGTGTGGTAGCATGCACTTTTTGAGGGGAGGGAGCAAAATTATGTTTAAAAAAAGCATTTTTTCCTCCTTGGCAAGGTTCCTCTGGGACACCCTTCCCCCGTAAGAGGCATAGGTGGTCAGGGTATTCTTACCCTGCCCCTTCTCGTCGTGCACTATACAAGTACCTCTACATTTACATTTACATTCTCATTTTTGTCAATGTTTTTTGTGGGCATTCAATATGGCTGCCAACACTTCTTGGTTTCAACACAAGGACTGTTGGATCCTCACAGAATCCTCGTCCCTCTGTATACAATTACTTTTTTTCTTAATATCCTATAAAAAATAAAAAAATGGATTTACGCCAATTTACAAGAAAGTCGCTTTCTGGACCAAAAGCTACCTTTCTGCCAAATTTGGTCAAATTCCATTCAGCAGTTCTGGCTGTAGTCATGTCGAAATTCTCTATGGCAATTAACATAGGGTAGTGCGTTTTGGGACTCCTCATCCCTTTTCCTCGCCCCGTTGCGCTTGACAGACCATAAGGAAACTCAAGACAGCAGCTGAAGTGAGCGTCCTATTCGTTTTTAAATTGTGTGAGGATTCATCAAACACCACCAAAGTAATAGGAAAAACTAAAAACGCTCTCCCTATGGAAACCAGGGGCTAGATGTAGGACTGTTTTTAGCGATGGCAAATGGAAAATCAGGCTGTTGGCGACCATTAAAAAGGGTTGCTGCATGTACAGACCCCATTTTGCAAGTAGGTAACATATTACCGACTAACAAAATAGGGTTTGCGAGTCGCTAATAGAAAGGGGCATGCCATGGGCATCCCTTACTAATAGCCAGTCGCCGAGGGATGCAAAATTGATTTGTGACCGCAAATGCAGTCACAAAACAATCGCAATTGCCACCAATTTCAAACTGGCGGCAAGCCATTCGCAAATGGATCCCCAGGGGACCCCTTCTCCTTTGTGATTGGCAGTAAAAATATTTTTAGGGGCAGGCAGAGCTCATCTTTATTTTGTAAATGCATTATGTTTTCCTTTAAGGAAAAGAAATAAAAACAGCTTTATAGAAAAATCAGTAACAAACATGGTGGTCTGCTGACCCCAGCAGGCCACCATACCTGTGAGCACCAGCCATTCCCAATGGGTTGAAAAATACCACCTGCCTCATGAATATTAATGAGGCAGGTCCTTTGAGACCCTTTGTGGAATCAAAAACAGTGTTTCAGACACTGTTGTACATCAGTGTTTGCGACTAGCAAAAATATGCAAAGTCGCAAACACTGAGGTCTGTACCTCTGGCCCCAAATATAGCTACCTACTGGTAACCACCAGTAGGTAATTATCTATCTGAGTCATATTTGTGGAAAAACATCCGAGATAGCTTCAAATTTCTCAAGTTCATAATGGAGTATGCAAAATATATTTTCATAAGTTGCCATATGACACATGTCCTTTACCCATGAATTAAAATGTGGTACATTAGTCGTTTTCCAGAGGCCTACGTTTCCTATTTTGCCATGGCAAAGGATGTAGAAAAACATATCTAGACGGTTGCATGACATAATATTGAGGAGAAAAAATATTGTTTTCCAAAATATTGTTTAAAAAAATATTGAGGGCCAAAATAATAAGAAAGTAAGTATAGATTTACTATTCTTAACTTCATATCTATCTATCTATCTATCTATCTATCTACTCCTGTGGATAGCCAGTAGGTAGTTCTCGTTAGGACCAACTTTTCCCATAGATGAAGCGTTTGTTTAGCATAATTTGACAAATCTTGACGAAATTTGAAAACCCATTATGCCAGTTACTTCAGCTGCTGTCTTGAACGTTGCAGAGTGATTCGTCAAACGGGGGCCAAGAAAAAGGGGGTCCCAAAAAGCTTTTTCCCCATGCAACGTCTTTAGGGATTTTGAATTTATTTTTTTAACACGAATACAACCCAAACCACTAAATGGATTTAGACGAATTTTGGCAGAAAGCTAGATTTTGGTCCAGAAAGATATTTTTGTCATTTGGTACAAATCTGTTCAATACTATTTGAGTTAGCAAAGAAAAAAACTTTTATATATCTAGGGATGCGGTTCCACTCGCAGAGGATCTGCGGATCCAGAGCCAAAAGTAATGGCCCTGATTGGTTGGCCGCAACCTGAAAGGAAAGTTGTGGCTGTCATTTTGTTTCTCTGCTAGGCCCCCAGAGAAAATAAATAAAAACACACTTAAGGGGTCAGTTTAGAGATCAACATCTCGCTCTGCCTTTCCGCCTAAGTAATCCACCGCGGCCACCTTGGGTGTCCTGCTCGAGGAATTACAACTTGTACATGAGATTAGGGCTAAAAATGTAACCACAATATTTAACTTTATGTTCAAAACAGGCCATTTTACTAAAGTATGGAAGGTGGCTTCCATACTTCCTACAATTAAAAAAACCTAACTTAAGCCCAACGGATCCCAATAACTTTTGCCCCATCGTGCGTGTCCCTTTGCATGAACAAGCTAGTAGTAAAGTTCAAGAATACTCAGATATCAGACTTTATTCAGGCCACTCAACTTCAGAAGTGGCTACAGTACTGAAATTGCTCTGATCAAAGCTTCCGAAGAGATCGGAAGCGCCCTGGTCGCTGGAGGCAAAGCTACCTTGGTCCTGCTCCATCTTTTGACAGCTTTTGATACGGTCAATCATGACCTTCTGATTGACCGTCTTGCCATGATCGAAGTGAAGGGGACAGCACTTAACTTGTGGCATTCCTTCCTCTCGGAATGTGAATAATCAAGTAGCACTTGACTAGTTTGTCCCTGAATCCTTTTCATTGCCTTGCGGGGTCCTCACTTTGCCCCACACACTGTCTTCACTGGCCTCGCTGATCATATAATTTGGCTTCTCACTCACTTCTTATGCTGATGATACGAAAATTGTTGTGTCATTATCTAACCATGACAGACATAGGATGCAGATTCCACGATTGCATGTTAGCCATCAGTAAATGGATGGGCAACATGGATGGACAACAACTGGTTAAAACTTAATTCAAGGAAAACGAAGTCATGCACTTTGTAAACCAGACTTCCTTCTGGTCACCATCCTGGTAGCCGGAGGAATTAGGCACCCTCCCATCACCGGAGCGAAAGGCCATAAATGTAGGCATCCAAATGGACAATAAACTCACCATCTGGACCAGGTTAATGCAGTTACCACATCCACTAGTGTTACCCTGCGGATGATAAAAAAAACTCTCCACTACAACCCGCTGACTCACAAAAAACAGTTGTCATCTACCTAAACTTGATTACTGTAATGGGCTGTATCTAAATATGCAGCACCAGCATCTGAACAAGCTACAAAATGCGCCTGCCAGGTTATTATCTGGTATTCCCAAATTTAAATCAGTAACTACTGCCCTTCAGAATCTTCACTGGCTCCCTGTTAGGCATTGTAATAAGTTTATGGCCTCCGTATCGCCTATGAGGCACTCCATAACACAGATCTCACTGCTTGAGTCCTCACTGCCTGAAGCAAAACTTTAAATCATATGAACCAAACAGAACCCTTTGTTCTTCGGGTGCCAAAACCTGCCTGTGCCCAGATTCAAGCAAGCCAACTGGGGCAGAAGAAGGTTTCTAACCTGCACAGTCAAGACTTTGCACCTCGTGCTCTTCTACATCGGATCCTCTCCTTGTTTGTTTCCTTCAGGAAAGAGATGAAAACTTGGCTCATCTAGAATTAGGTCTCGCCTTTTTCTAAACCAGAGCTAGTGCCAGGACACCTTCAGGTAATCGAGTGCTCTATATATTTAACATAACATTCACAAGCATCCAGAATCCATGCTAATAGAGTGATAATGTTTAGCAATGTGTACTTATTTTAAGGATCTCTCTAATCTCTTCTGTCTAATACATTCCTTACTATATTGTGTCACATGCTTCTATGGGCCATCAATCTAGACTAAGGGGGTGTCTTACTGAGTAAGTGCTAAACAACTCTTTCATTTGAGGATGTTGGAGAACTCCTTTCTTCTCATTCCTTTCCTCTATGAGTTTGAAGCATTTTTGCTCAATCACATCCTTCTCCATATCTAACATTTACTTTGCTAATCACAATATTTCATCACCACCTTTTCTCCTCCTCAGTGAGATCAAATTCCTCATCATCCTCACTAAAATATTTGCTTGTGTCTGCTTTTGGCACCTTCTCTTTATGTGCCGCCTTGGACACCCTTTCTTGTTGAGGTGCTCTGATCACGTCTTAATTCTTTAACAGATATCATCAGTTTCTCCAGTAGTCAAATGCTACGTCTTCATAAGGCACTTGCCACCCTAGTCTTATTCTTCCCTCCTTGAGCCCCCTGCTCGCTGACTAAACGCACAAAACAACTTTTTATTCAGTTTCTTTTTTTTCCAATCATTCAAACTTTATTTAGTGGAGAGACCATAAAAGTAAGACATAAAGACACTTAGAGCTGTACGAAAAATATACATCAACCGGGGACTCATTTGGCACATTACGAATTACATAAAAATATGAAAAACAGAAGCGAGAGCAAAAAAGGCTCGAGTAAGCAAGTACAGCATGAGTTCATACATAATAAATTATAAAAATAACCTGAATGGAAGATACCGAAGGATCATTATAAGTAGGACTCCCGGTTTTATGGTATTTATTTATTGACTTTTCCGTCTGTTTATATCCATATTTATTTTTTGCTAATTATCTGTATTTATCCATATTTATTTTGGGTTCTGGGAAAAAAATTGAGCCGAAACTGATACATTTATTTAACCGATAAAAATGCACTCATGCTTGAATGTCTGCCAGGTTTCAGTGATATGAACACCGGCAGAAGGTAAACCGATGCACTTATATGGAAATGTACACATTTCAGTAGCAGCCTTGTTCATATCTACTGATGTTTAAGCCTCTTACTAAAATTCCTTTCTTTTTTTTAACCCCCTAACCTATCACACTACTCCGCTCTTGGCTTGCTAGTCAAGGCAGAGGGTATTTAGAATTACTCAAAAAGCAACCCAATTTTCAGTTTTATCCACACTTACAAATAAATACAGACAAGCAAATAAATTAGTACAAACGGAAAACAGTGAGCCTTAATTATAAAATAAACAAGAAGCATTACAGTAAAAAAAAAAAAAAACGTATTATTACTGTGTTAAATACAGTGCCTGGGCGAATCCCGTGAAATGTAATATAATGATGGTGGAATAAGGAACAGCAGAGCTCAGGAGGACATTTTTATGTTTTGAAATATAACGGGAGGGCTGACAACATGGTATTGCAGATGCTTCCTACCAGTCCCATGTTCAAGTTAAACGCATATGGTTGTCGTGCACAACCCCACCAACAGCCCTTGCCAAGTCGTATCTGGCTCAGAGTAATATGACACAACAGTGTCCTTTCTGCTTTGTATGGATGGTAATGCCCCAGATCACAGGTCCAGAAAGGCCTGATCCTCATCTCTTTAAGGGTATGCTATATCCTGCGCTGGTAGGGCACTGTTTTACAAGGTGGTTTCTGGTGTAAGCATTGTGGGTGGAGTGGTGGACATGGCCTTGTAGAGGGGAGGACCGACGTGGCCCACATAATAGTTAGCCTACTCCTACTAAACTGAATCTTGGCAGCCCACTAGTGCTTGGAAGGGGATGGAGTGAGGGTGTGGGACTGCGGTGTTGAGGATTGTGATAGTATACATGTATGTGCTAGTTGTATAGCGGAATCCTTGGTATAGGGAAACAGCCTTTACAACTCGGGTATCACAACATAATGCATTCACCACGCATTCATTACCACGCAATGCCTTTATCACAAATTGCCTTTACAACGCAAGCCTTCACCATAAATATACCTTTACAACACACCGCTTTACATAGCAAGTGATGTAATTTGAGATGTCATCAGTGATGTAATCAGTGATATCACTGAACATGACATAAGTGATGTAATATGTGAGGTCAGAAGCAGTGCATTGTAGGAGCGCAGGTTATAGTTAGCTTAGGTAACTAACTGCTGAATTTCACTGGTTCTGTAGGAGTGAAATGTGAGCCTAAATAAAACGTCCATGCAACCTGAATTTTTAAGTTTTTTAAATTCCTAACCATAAATTCCCTATTATATTGTTTTTAAGCACCTTTCTAAGGTTTTTTAAATTCTATTTCCTACCTGTAACCTTTAAAAACAAACATTTACAATGCAATAGGTCTTGCAATGACATTATTTTCAGCTATTGACATTGTAAATGGCAATGTCTTTTAAAAAAACATAAAAGGCATGGTATATTTACAATACCAAAAGCAACACCTATTGCATTGCATAGCGCGGTGTCCGTGAAGACGGTGCCGCGCTTATTAAAGTTAAAAAAAAAAGTGTGTGTGGGGGGGGGGGGGGGGGGGGGTGATGGGGGTCATAGCCCTGTGGTGACTCACTCGAGAGCACCTTGAGTGCTGCGCCCAGAAGTTCCCCAAGCTTTGTTTTCTTAGGGTGAGGCCGGGGATGATGATGTACATGCCCAAGTCCTGGGAAGACTTATGGAAATCGGTAAGTGGTGAGAATGGAGAGACGAGTGAGTGGGTGAATGGCTGAGTGAGTAGGTGGGTGAATGGCTGAGTGGGTGGGTGGGTGAGTGGGTGGGTGGGTGGGTGGGTGGGTGGGTGGGTGGGTGAATGGATGGGTGAATGGATGAGTGGGTGGGTGGGTGGGTGAATGGATGAGTGGGTGGGTGAATGGCTGACTGAGATTGTGGAGTTAATAGGGTGGTGGACGAGTGAGCAGATGGATGTGTTTAGCGGTGGCTGGAAGATGGCTGGAGAGGATGATTCAAGAGTAAATAGGTGGAGGAGGAGGAGCCTAGCGCGCAACCAAGATGGCCACGTAGGCTACGGCTCTCGAGGGCCCCCGCAACCTCCCACGTCTATCCTGACTTAATCCTGGTTTATTCGACGGGCGTTTGCAGATGAACTTGCGCTGAGGTGCCACCAGTTTTCCAAATCCGGATCGGACGCCGGGAACCGGAATGGTTGCACTCCGAAGTTTGCGGCCTGCTCTCGCCTTGGTCCCGATCTCGAGTTGGTGAAGTGCCCGGGTACGAAGTGAACAACAGCGGCTGGTTGGGCTCGACCTGTCACGGACCCCGCACTTTCACTTTCGTTTTCAAGCTCGTTTTCTGATATCGGCTGAGAGACTTTGGTGTTTCAGAGGGGCGCAGACGGCGGAGTGTCTGGCCTGACTCTCGGACTATACATGGGCTTACTGTCGGCGACGGCTGTGTTCAACTGAATTAGCTACCTGGCCTCTTTTTCCTGGTGCGGGCGGGTGCCAACCTTGGTGGCCTCCGGACGATGGCGGCGAGACTAGACGGAGACAAGTCGAAACCCAAGTCAACTCGGAGGGGTGCCTATACCCAGGTCAATAATATGGATCGATATGCGCAGGCAAAGGGATCCCCTGGTAGCTCGCATAAATCGCCTGAGAGGTCTAAAGAGGTCTCAGACCCATCGTCAGAATTGACTTTGCTGGACGTCATGGGCGCCATTGAGGAGATGAAGACCGCTGTGGGTCAGCAGTTTGATACCTTGGCTCATAAATTGGACGCGGTCCTGATCGATGTGAATTTGGTCAGGGCAGACCTGTCCAAAACTAACGAGCGGGTCGACTCCTTGAGTCAAGCGGCGTCGAGTCTAACTGTTGACGTGGCCGCCCTGCAGACGGAGGTCCGTAGGTTGCGGCTAGCCAGTGATCTGACGGACCGTCGACTTGAGGACTCCGAGAGCAGGGCTAGACGGAACAATGTTCGTATCATTGGAGTGCCGGAAAGGTCGGAGGAATCTGCTGCGGATCTTTTTGTGGAGGATCTGGTGATCAATCGTCTCTCGCCCAAGGGACTGAGCAAGTTCTTTGCGGTGGAGCGGGCCCACAGGATTCCGGGTGGTGCGCCCAAAGTGGGTGCTCCCCCGCGGCCTATAATCGCCCGACTCTTTAACTTTCGGGATAGGGATGCTATCCTTCAGGCGTCGAGGGTGGCCGGGCCGCTGAAGTTTGAGAACTCTAATGTTAGCTTTTACCCGGACTTCACGCAAGCGGTCCAAAAACAACGGCTGGGATTTTTGGGCGTCAAACGGCGCCTGAGGGTCATGGAGCTGAAGTATGCGATGTTATTCCCGGCTAGGCTGCGGGTTGAGTTCCGGGGTCGCTCACACTTTTTCGACCATCCGGAGGCGGTTGGAGACTGGTTGGATGCCCTGCCTCGGGGACAGGATCAAGACAGTCGGACGGCGGAGCGCGGACAGGATTTGGTGGAGCAGGCCTAGAACTTGGTTCCTGGTGGTGGACTGGACAGGTGACGTTTTGTACCTTGGCTCAACTGGACCCTAGTTTGGCACAATATGCCCTCCAAATGCCTGGGGGTTGTGGGGAGCTTATTGGGGTCCTTTCCTCCTTCTGGGGTTCTTTTTGTGGTATATGTTAGGGCGACAGGCACACTGCAAGTTGGGGGGGCTGTTTGGGCTCAAGCAGGGGTGCAGGGAGGGGGGAGTTGTGGTTTGGGGATTGTGGGGGAGGGGGGTTGTTGGGGGTTGTTTGTTTGTTTCGCAAGGCAATGTGAAGTTCTCTGCTGACTTATCCGGTTTGTGCTTTCCGGGATGTTGGTATCATGCACAGGAGTGGGATGGGGGGTAGGGGATTGAGAATCCTTTCGTGGAATGTAAATGGACTGGGGGACAGGATCAAGCGCGGGGTGGTGTTGCAGTTTTTGAAACGGACTTCGCCCGACATTGTTTTCCTGCAGGAGACACATTTAATTGGGAACTCCTTCCATGCCCTAAATAGGAGGGGCTATCGCCTTGCCGCTCACTCTGGTTTCACTTCTGGCTCTAGGGGAGTGGGCATTTTGGTTAGGGCCTCTCTCCCATTGGAGGTGGACGAGGTGCTTCACGATGATAGGGGGCGCTATGTGGCACTGGTGGGGAGATGGGAGGGTAGGACTGTTTCGCTCGTTGCTGTGTATGTGCCTCCGGGGTTACAGACGGCTACATTTGCTGATCTGGGGCGTTTGGTCCTGGGACTCCCTGGGGGGGTTCTGGTGTTGGGGGGTGACTTTAATGCTGTTGTCTCCGGGTTGGAGGACCGTCACCCCCCCAGGGATCTCCCTAGGGCTCAGGCCTGGTTGGGTGGCTTTTGGACACCTTGGGACTTGTAGATTGCTGGAGATTGATGCACCCGGGACAGGCGCAATATACCTTTCACTCGGGGGCCCATGGGAGTCTCTCGAGACTTGATTATATGCTTATGCCGGCGATCCAAGCTGGTATGATTGGGGAGGTGCGTCATTTAGCCCGTGGTATCTCTGACCATTCCCCTATATGGTTGCAACTGAAGGTTGTCCCTGGGGCAGAGGGGAGAGTAGCACCCGTTAGCCCTTGGTATATACGTAACCCTAAGATCCGCGTGGAACTGGTCAAGTCCACTGATCACTACTTCAATGATAATGTGGGGTCTGTGTCGTCGGCCGTCTCCCTATGGGAGGCTTATAAAGTGGTGATCAGGGGGCAGGCCTTGTCCCTTATCTCCCATGCTAAGAGGTGCGAGATAGCAGAGGTGGTTCGCCTGGAAACTGAAATAGCTGAAATGGAGGACTTGGAACGGGGAGTTACTGATGAGAAATTGCACGTTTACAGCCTCAAACAATCAGATTATAGAGCGCTAGTCACGGAAGCCGCTAAAGGGATGAGTAGAGAGCAGCAAGGACGACTGTATGATGTGGGGGATAAGGCCGGAAAGTTGATTGCTTGGTTGGATAAGAAGGAGAGAGCGAGCAGGGTGGTGCCCGTTGTGGAGAGAATGGATGGAGTGCGTGTGATTGACCCGGTGGAGATCGTTGACTGCTTCGCGGATTATTTCCGCGGGGTATACTCTCCGGTTTCTGTGCGTTCGGAGGAGGATTCTCATCTGTTGCTTAGAGATATTGCATTGCCAACCCTATCGGAGGCTGATGCAGTATTGATGGAGGCGAAGTTGTCGTCAGATGAGATCGCTCTGGCCACTCGCTCGATCGCATCGGGTAAGGCTGTGGGTCCTAATGGTCTTCCCATCGAACTATATAAGTTGCGTCCCGATAAGATAGCGCCGTATCTTCGGGACATGTTTTTCGCGGCACGTGCGGCGGGCTTCCTCCCCCCTGACCAACGCCTTGCCAACATAGTTGTGATACACAAAGAGGGGAAGCAGCGAGATCGCTGCGCCTCCTATCGGCCCATTTCGCTGTTGAACGCAGAACCCAAAATTCTGGCTAAGGTATTGGCCAATCGACTGGTCCGGGTCGTGGGCGACTTGATTCATCAGGATCAGTCCGGTTTCATACCCCATCGGAATACCGCTTTGAATTTGAGGCGGTTGCACGGCGTGCTTGCTAGAGCGGAGTTTATACGTGAGCCGGCCATCTTGGCATCTTTAGATGCCACTATGGCGTTTGACACTTTGGAGTGGCCGTATATTTGGGCCGTGCTGGCGAAATTTGGGTTCGGCCCTGAGTTTATTGGTTGGGTAAAATTATTATATGCTGACCCACTGGCTCAGGTGGTGGTGAATGGTAGGGTGTCGGCTCCCTTCGCACTGGGGAAGAGGTACGCGGCAGGGATGTCCGTTGTCACCCCTTCTCTTTGCACTTTCTTTGGAGCCTCTCGCCGCCTGGTTGCGTTGGGAGCCGTCGCTGCGAGGCATTAGATGGACGCCGGAGATTGAAGACCGTGTCTCCCTTTACGCGGATGACATCCTTCTGTATCTCACCTCTCCCCGACAGTCGCTAATTGTATTGGTGGACGTACTGAATTCCTTTGGTCGCAACTCTGGCCTGGTCATCAACTGGGCCAAGTCATGTGTTTACGTCCTCTCGGGCGATGAGGTTCTGCATCTGAGGTTCTGCAGCGATCCGAACCCGTGTATTCGGTATCGTAGTACTGACACGATTTTGGTACCAATGAACCGTAAATGATCCATTATATGCATGACAGTGTTTTCGCCGCACTACGAGCATGAATTCACTGAGAAATAGGGCATTCTGTTGTAATATCATGGCATCCATTTTGGATATGGCACCCATTTTGTTTCTTGCCCTCACATAGTCAATGGACGAGCGATGACCCCGGCAGAATCACCTTGTAATTACACGTAAGCTCAAGCCCGAGGAAGCTGACGCTGCGTGACTAGGCAGAATCAAGCTGCCTCCCCTGCCTGAGGCCAATCCTGCTATACTAGTTCTCGTGTCCATTGTCCTGATTGAGAGGCCGAATACGGTAGCCGTGCCCGTTTACGATCCATAAACACCTCTTATCCTGCTTTTCAATCCCTTACACCTGGCTCTGCTCCTCTCCTTCTGGGCTTTTACAATGGGGAGGATACGATTTTTATGATGAGGAGGATCGGGCAAAGAATGGAAAACTGACAAGGAGACTTGATCGAATACCGAAAACCTACGACTAATTATTGTTTGATGTATGTTTATTGTCTGTTTGGGATTCCGGGTTGGGCATGAAAAATATTCGTGTAATGTTGCCTAAAGACATATTTCGTGTATTTAAGGAGCAACCCACTTCTTGCAATTTGAACAGTCTCGTAGATTCTGCCTTTGTGTGGTTCCTATGACTTCTGTGTCCCTGCAGTAAATAAATCTTGGTCTCTGACGCCACCATCGAGAAGCCCGCGTCTCTGTTTATTTGTGCACCGAGACAGGAAGGAACTCAGGGGTCTTTGGGTGTTGTTTCCCTGACACCTCTGGACTCTTAAAAGTCCAGAACCTCAAAGTCCAGAACCTCAGCGAGGCCCCCCTCCTGCCACAGGATTGCCCCATCCAGATTGCTACACTGGGGTTCAAATATTTGGGAATCTTTATCTCTCTGGATCCCGCGGTCCGCTATGAGCGAAACCTTCTCCCTCCCCTCCAGCGATTAAAGGCCGACGTCGCGAGGTGGCGACGACTTCCGCTCTCGCCGCTCGGACGGGCGGCATTGTTTAAAATGATGTCGCTACCTCGCTTCTTGTATGCTTTGCAAAATACTCTGGATGTCGTGCCGGCCCGTTATTTCCGGGAGGTGGAGGGTCTTCAGCGCCAACTGTTTTGGGACGGGCGGCCGCGGATTGCTCTCGCCAAGTTGACGCTCCCTTGGTACGATGGGGGGGGGGGGGGGGGTCGCCCTCCCCAATATTAAACGATACTATTGGGCGTCTCAGTTGGCGGCGGTGAACCACGGGATATACGGTCCTGCCTTGAATCCGGCCTTCGAGATGGATACATTTCTGCTCCCGGGTGGGGATTATAATAGGGCGCTGTACGCGGTGACCCCGGACACGCGGTTGACAGGACCCACGCAGGTTGCGGTACGTGTGTGGCATGCGGCGAATGCTGCAATGGGGTGGAGGGATCGCTTGACTCGGGCGACGCCGTTGTATGCCTCCGGGCGGCTGGGCTGTTTGTGGAGATCGAAAGGCTTTGAGAAATGGGATATGATTGGTATATGTAAGGTGGGTGATCTTTGGCCGAAGGGGTCTTTCAAAACGTTTGAAATGCTTAAAACTGAATATAAATTAAACGATAGAGAGTACTTCCGGTATGCGCAAGTTTACCATGCGCTGTGTTCGGTTTTTCCGGACGTTGCTGCTATCCCCGAGTATTCCCCACTGGAGGATAGAGTGTTGGATGGCTACGTGCCCGACAGCACTATTTCTCTGATTTATAAGAAACTCATTAATGATCGCGCGGACTTGCTGCTCCGTCTGCGGGAGGCATGGACGGGCGATGGCTTGGAACTGGACGATGAGGACTGGGTTTCGGCGGTGGCCTCCCCGAAAGAGGTGGCGATCCCGGCCCGCTTACGATTCGTACAGCTGAAGATCCTTCATAGAGTGTATGTCACGGGGCCCGGTCTGCTGCGTATGGGTTACTCGATGGATGGACTGTGTAAGCGTGGATGTGGCCTGCCGGGTACCTTTCTTCATATCTTATGGGAGTGTTCGGAGGTTGTGTGATTCTGGAATGGTATCCACACCGTAATGGAGGAGGTCACGCACGTCGCTCTGTTGCCAGAGGCTAGGAGGTGTTTGTTGAATGTCTGGGAACCGAATGATTATAATGCGGCACAGATGCAGTGGGTGACTCTGGGGTACATGGTGGCTAAGCGTAACATTGCACAGCTATGGGGCTCCCCGAGGCCGCCCACGATCGAGGTATGGAAGGTGAATATGGACTGGTGTATGTTTAGGGAAAAGACGGTGTATGTGGCGAGAGGCAAGCCAGGGAAATGGACTAAGGTATGGGGTCCATGGAATTTATATCGTGGACGTATCTGCACCCCGCCTCTGCCATTAGAGGTCGATATTGCTTTGTCCCCCTAGCCACGCATTCTGCGGGATGGTGTGAGGTGTGTTCCATGCTTTGTCTTCCCGTTGCCCCCCATTACCGCTTCCAGACAAGAACTGCTTTGGACACTGTACGTTTCGCTCCCCGTCCTGGGAACGGCGCGCTGCTATTTTGGACTCTCATTGCCTTGAGTGTGTTTTATATTTAATAGAAAATGAAACTGTTTTTTCCGATTGCTCCTGGCCTATGGCCACAGCCTGTTACATGTGCTCACGAACTGCCGGGAGCTTTGCCTCTGGTTCATTTGAATGTGTGGCGTTGCACTGCGGGCCCTCGTGCTCTATAGCGGCCGGCCCTGGTGGTTGTAGGCCCTTGTCTGTATTTTATCGTGTACCTACGGTTTCTAATAAAAAAACAATTTTTTTAAAAAAAGAGTAAATAGGTGGATAAGATGGTGGATGAATATGGGGTCGAAGACGAGTAGGTAGATGGATCAGGAAGTAGGCGGATGAATGTGTGAGTAGCTGAATGGGTAAGCGAATGAAAGAGGGGGTGGATGGATAAATGAATTAATAATTGGGTGAGTGAGAGGGTGGAAGAGTAGGTAAACTTACATGTGGACGAGAAGCTTGCAATACAATGAGAAGGATGGCTATGTATAATGGGTTGACATGCACAGTTGCTAGTCTTCCCATTGGTAATACAAATCACAAACTCGACCGCCACAGACTGGAGGAGCGCACTGCCTCCAGAGGTCTAATTAGAAACAGATGGCCCCACAAAGATAAGAAATAGCTTCACAGCAGCCAGCAAGCATTGAATCCAGTCCAGATGGGCCGGACAAAAAGGAGACAGGGCGTTAACAAATAAGCCTCATTTCTAATCGGAGGCCAGCATTTTGAATAAAGGATGACGCCAGCCAATGGGATTGATGGGCGGGGTTTCAAGCCCCCTTCTGAAATCTTCTCGATCACAAGAGGTCTCGCAGAGCGAGCAGCGCGTTCGCAAGACCTAAAGAGTGAGTGCAAGGGTGCCTCAGTGGGAGGGGGGGGGGTGTCTGTCCGTCTATGTGGGTCTGGGACTACCTGCATAAGTGTTTGCCTGGGAGTGAGAGAGGGCGCATCACTGTCTGTGTGAGTCTCTGACTGTTTAAGTAGATGTCTAAGAGGGTGCATGAGTGTCTGAGTCGGGAAAGTGACTGGGTACACAAGGTTTTTAGCAGAACAAAGCAGTCAAGCTTAAAGTGACAGGGTTTGCACTAGTAGCCATTACCCATGTTTGAAGGACTTTTTCTGTACATAGTCGGCAAGATTGTCTTCGTTATTGCCTACATACCTGAGAGAGTGTTGAAGTACACCTCTATCAGTGCCATGAGATGTTTAAGTAAATGTGCTGGCATGTAACGGTCTGTTGTAATACATCTATGGTAGTCTGAATGTGTATGTAAGTGGCTGCAGAAATACTTCAGTGCCCGTGTTAGGCAATACAGAGCTACGTAGGTGTGACTGCAATTACCTTCGAGTCTGCTGCATGTATTAATAGTTTCTGGTGAGTGACTGAATCTTTATGTGCTTCTGTAGCTGTTGCAATAGCTGAAACACAGGTTTTATGTTTTTCTGAACATGTATGTCAGTTGCTTTAGGGATGGCGTACTCTGTAGTACTTGGCATAGAGGCATGCAAGTGAACACAAAAGAACATCTTTTAAGCACAAACCAGCAAGCTTTATAGCACATCTACAGCATCTCTCACATGTGACTTGTGCATAATGAAACTTGGATTTAAGACTTGACAAACAGCTTTTACATGGCAAATCAAGCTACAAGTGAAAGTGCACGCACTGGACCTATTTTACCAAGCATCATCCCTGTGTTAAAGAGTATTTCTCTACATAAATGAGAAGATTGTGTTAGTACTTGCCAACATATCTGAGAAATTGTCAGAGTACACCTCTAGCAGTGCCACAAGACGTTTAAGTAAATGTGCCGGTATGTGACTGTCTATTTTAGTATCTCTACGACTCTCGAAATATCTATGTAAGTTGCTATAAACAAGCACCTCAGTGCCTTTGTTACAAAAAAGAAAGCAATATAGATGCGACTACATCTATGTTTGAATCTGCTGCATGCACAAGTAGTTTCTGGGTAGGTGAGTGAATGTATATGTGCTTTTGTAGCTGTCTGACAAAGCAGTGTACCAGAACTACAACACACAATTTAAAAAAACACTGAGAAGTGCACATCATATATGCACATGTAAATATCTCCACATCTTTTAATGCCTTGCTAACTAAAAGTTTAACTCAATCTGCAGTTGTTTTACTACCAATTACACCATTAGTAAGCAGCAAATGTACCACATACTCATTAAAAGCAACAGATTGTGAACTACCTTCTCACACACCTATTATGCGAATCAGACAAACTGTCACATTCTCATACACTCAAAGCGTCTTACTTATTTGTTATAACAAACAAAGCCACTCACAAAACCCCTCATACATCACCTTATGTATTTCCAATATTTTCTCAAAAATATTTAATACTCTTATAACATTCTCACATACACATATACCTTTTCAAACTTTTCTCTACATTAAATGTAATTCACATACCTGAAAATTTAGTTAATTGATCAAATAGTATTTTTTTGTCTTATCAGATAGATACAATAGTCAGGAATTGTAAAAACTAAGCATAAGAATGGCACACCACTTTCACACAAAGCAACCATTAATGGCAGCTATTTAAACTTTGCACCCTACGATAGTGAGGAAGGCAGCGATATAAAAATATATCTTTAATTTGGGTTTTTTGTCACTCCATTCCTGAATGGTAGTGTGCGTTTCCCCTTCCACGCACTTTTATAAAGAAGCCCAATATGTGTGGGTGTTTTGCACACTTCTGACATTGGTGATAATTGAGCTACATTTGGGCTCTTTTCGCTCTGGTGGCCAACTTTGGAGACCTATTTGTTACAAAATTCCCCAATCTCCTTATTTACTGCAGCATTCTCAGTAGAAAATGCTTTCAGTTTTCCTCTTTGATTACATCAAGATGGCGGTCAAATGTGCCACACTTAGCAAAAATTCAGAATGTTAGCACTCCAGTTACTCATCATAACACTGTAGTAAACTGCTGATCACCCAGGAGTTAAATGGCAGTCTGCTGCTGATTTTGAAAGTGCACGTTTCAGAATGTTTTCATGAAAAAGAGGCAGCTATTTGAGAACTCACTTAAAACGTGTCCTAATTTTTCGTAATACAGCACTAACCATAATTCCTATGACGAAATAAACCCCTTCATTTTGTTCCTTTCTTAATTAAATGTTTTAAACTTTACCAGTTTGATTCAATCAAGATGGCTTCAGGAGTGCCATACTTTGTTCATAAGTAAGTCTGTTAGCTCTCTTGTTCTTTAGAACACTCTGGGAGGCTGCAGTAGAACACACGATATCAACAGACAGGCTGCTCCTGTTGGAAGTACATGTTTTACTGAGAATGTCAGACTTCATCTTCATATGGCTGAGAAAGCTAGTGTTAATTTACAGAACATATGGTCAGATCTTAGCTTCTGGAGCACCTTCTATAACCTCTATAGGAAAATCATGAGAAAACGTCTCTCAATCATGATTGATGTACTTCCAGCAGACCCACTCACTCATCCATACAGCCTTTCAACACAGCCACTCACTAAGCCATACAAACACTCACACAACTAATTACATACCTATTCATACAAGCACCCACCCACCCACCCATTCAGAGACACTCTCTAATACAGCCACTTACACACCAAGTGCCTTAATAAAATTTTCACTGAAACAGTCACTCACTCTTTCATACAGCCACTTACACACCTAATCACTCACCCATACAGTCATTCAGACACCCTCTCACTTACCCATACATACACTACACACCCACTTACCTGCCTATGGAGCCATTCACACAAAGCCACTGACACACCCACTCACTCACCAATACAGCCACTCTCACAGCATCTCATTCACCCACACAGCGACTCACACACTGACTTAAACACCCATACCGTCACTCACACACTCATACATAAAAGGATACAGTTGCACAGCCACTCACATAATATAAGTTAGAAGCAGTATCATTCAGTAGTAGTGCACCTAGAATAGCAGTTTAACTTTTGTAGTAGGTTAGTGTATATATTTAACAATCAAACTCAGACAATTCTTACACTCACTGGATGATATCATCAGTGACGTCATCAGTGTTGTCACTGACCATGTCATGAGTGTTGTAATATGTGACGTCATCAGCAGTGTATTGCGGGGGCGAGTTATATTTAGCTGAACTAACTATAACGGACGAATTTCTCTGGTTTTGTACGAGTGAAATGTCCAACTAACTAGAACGTCCATGAAACCTGTGGTTTTTTCAGTGAATTTCTAAGGTTTTTTAAATGCTAATTTCTAACTACTCCTACAGAGGTAGGACATGTGCAGAAAGAGGAAGAAATGCGCAGAAAAAAGCAAGAGCAATGCAGAAAGAGGCAACAGAAGTCCAGAAAGACAAAGAGAGGTGCAGAAAGAAGCAAGAGATGTGCACAAAGAACCAACAGAGGAGCAGAAAAGTCATCCTGTGCCCCCAACCTTTTGCTGACAGGTACTGGTGGTAACTGACCTGGAGCCAGTGCTATGCTGACACTTAGAATACAGTGAAAACACCTACATACACTAGGGTACACTATGGGTTGGGGTACCTCTGTGATCATCATGACCTCCCCTGTATGGCCCTAGTACATAATAGGGCAGGGGGATTAAAACTACCTCTAACTAAGAGGTGCAGAAAGGCAAGAGAGGTGCAGAAAGAAGCAAGAGAGGTGCAAAACGAGGCAAGAGAAGTGCACAAAGCATGCCCCTTTTCATGCATCACTTTGTGTGTACAGGGGGTGCAGTGGGTGTTGCTGTAGGTGTTTACATGCAACACCCACTGCATTTTGACGATGCCCCAGATTTACAAGAAATCTGTAAATCGGAAGCATCGTGCCAAAACTAACACCAGTGAAAAGCAGGCATTAGAGTGGCTCAACGAGGAAAAATACTTTTATTTCTCCTTGTTGTTTGCTATTGCTATGTGTGCAGCAAAACGCCATTAATGATAGTTTTTGTGTGCAGGACGGAACAAAAACAATTAATTAATGGCGGTGCTGGGCAGCTGTTTTTATCACTGGCGCAAGGGAAGAAACAGGCGTGCGCCGTATTCTTGTAAATAAGGCGCATCCCTGTGTTTTTTAAATGACGCAACATGGCACTGCAAAATTGCTCGCTGTGCTGCATCATTTCCTAGTAAATATACTCCTTTGTGCTAAGGACGTTGAGCCCTCATCCAGGGCAGTGCTATCTATGAACCTTTGCGAGTACCTCAGTAGGCTAGAACTTGTGTGAGAAGTGGGAGCAGTGTGGGAAGGGATTCAAGCCTCACCACTTGACTGTGGAAGGAGCAATTGGCACAATAATATACTGTGAAGAGAGCTGTATCCCAATAAGAGGATATTGCTAGGGTTAAATACCCAATTGATTGTTTTCTTGGAGCGGTCATGCATAACTGACTGTAGGTAGGGCTTGCTGCCAGTCAGGCAGTAAACATTTAAAGTTTTCTGTGAAAGCTGCTGTTTCCCGGCATGCTATCTTGAAAACGAACAAAGATGTTTAATTGCGATGTTAATCACTGGGGTGCAGCAGTATTGGGGCTGGTAAACGCTAAAGCTGCACATCTGTTTTTAATCAAGACCCCCCCCCCCCCCTCATTTCAGCCATTTCACACGCAGCAAACTACAGCACACCAGCGGGTTCCCCTTCATTATCTGTACTCACGTCGGGAAATTATCCCGAATGAAACCCGCATTCATTTCATTTTTTCATTTCATAAAGCTTTATTCGGAGCTTAAACACAAAGTCCATAAAAGCAAATACAATCACACAACAAATACATCCATCATAAAGCCATATTAATAAAAACTACAATACAGATTACATGATTTAAAACAGTTAAAATGATTAAAATAGCATGCTAGACCTTATTTTGATAGCTTGTAGGAGAAAAGTAGCAGTGAAGAAGCAAACATCAGGGTAGGAATTAAAAAGCAACTTCATAGCATCTTGTACATTCCTAACTCCATATTTCAAAAGGATAGGTTTTAAATAAGCTAAGCGAAGATTACCATATAAATTACACAGCAGTAGGAAGTGCATAGTGCTTTGTGCTGAAACATTATCACATGGACATGGGCCATTCGGGTGTTTTTTAATGCAAGGGAAGGCCACCAAATGGTGCACTATCCCGAACCTTAATCTCGTAAGGACAAACTGGTGGGAAGCTCGGGTGACTAAACTCAAATACGGTTGAAAACCCACAGTTTCACAAAATCTTCCGTAGAGCATACATGTTGTAAGATTGCCACTGATCCTCTCCCGCCTCTCTGATTTATGGTTCATAAAAAATGACTTCATCTCAGTTTTGAACAGACTAGAGGTAACATAACAATCTTCTTTAAGATTGAGACCATAAATCTCTAAGAAGCAGTTGATGACGAATTTAATCCAGGGAATCTTTAAGTGGTCATCAGTGGAGAGGCAGTCTCCAATGATAGCTCTATTTAGGGAAGTCTCCTCCTTTGACCAGACGGCACGCCACAACATTAGTGGTCTTATAGCTACCAGGTCAGAAAGATGTTGAATGCCAAACTCCCTGTGCACCAAATCATTAGAAGCTGATTTAGGCAAACACAGGAGTCTCTTAAGGAAGAGATTTTCATCCACTTGCAAGCTCCCTGCCGTGGCATGTCCCCAAACCCCAGCACCATAAAGAGACACAGAGAGACATCTCATTTGATAAATTTTTAACATGTCTTTAATCCGTTTGTCCCCGATTTTGGTAGCAAACTTAAACACCCCGTGGGCACTTTTCACCATCTTGGCCCGGACATGATTAATCTCACTGGACCAACTACCTGACTTAGAAAAGGTAATGCCAAGGTAGTTAAAGGACTCCACCGTTTGCACCTTATGCCCTTCAATAAAATAGGCATGGGGTTTTTTACGTCCCACACCACATTCCATGATGAAAGTTTTGGATTTATTGATCAGCAACTTCCTATCCTTGATGACCAGCGAGAACCTGTCCATCAGGCGTTGCAGGCCAATGGGGGTCCTAGACAAGATTACGGCATCGTCCGCATAGAGTAGTATAGGGACGTAAAGATCTTTAATCTTAGGTGCATCAGCCGGAACCGTCTTTAAAACTAGGTCCACTTCGTTAATGAAAAGAGTAAAAAGTAGGGGGGCAAGCACACAACCTTGTCTAATACCACGCCTAATCTTAAACTTTGGGGTGCGCTCCCCACCCGGGCCATAACGCACACTGGTACTTAAATTGGCATAGAGTCGTGCCAAAAAATAAACAATCCCTCGGGTGCCCCCATTTCTAATAATTTGGCTCATAAAATATTGTGGTCCACCATATCGAAGGCACTACTCAAGTCAGCAAAGCAAAGATAGAGGGATCCTTTTTTGGCCTTCGTGTATTTCCCGATTAATAATTCGAGGTTGAGACATTGTTCTATGGTCCCTCTACCCTTCCTAAAGCCATATTGGCAGTTAGCCAGAATGTTGTTGGATTCGGCCCATTCTTCCAATCTAACCATAAGCACCCTACTCATAATTTTCACTGAGGAGTCCAGGAGGGAGATAGGGCGATAATTCTTCACATCCCCTCTGTCTCCCTTCTTGTAAATAGGTATAATTATGGATTCCTCCCAGGTGGGTGGAACACCATTGCATACAGCAGCATTAAAAACCTTAGTTAGCAACGGGCCCCAAATCTCTGGTGCTGTTTTATATACATCGATGGGTACCCCGTCGGGCCCCTGGGCCTTCCCACCCCTGCTGGAGGCAATACTACCCCGCACTTCGGCGATGGTGATGTCCAAGGGGACGACAGGCCAACCATCTTCATGTGCTCCCCTAGATCTGACCGAATCAAAGATCAAAGAGAAATGGGTAACCCAGCTCTCCACACTAACATTGGCCGTCAGTTCGGGCATTTTATCATCCTTTAAAAATGGACAATTAACTGTCGCCCAATATAAAGAGGAATCTGCGGTTGAGGCAGCCTGATCTAATTTGTCCCAAGCCTCTTGTCTTAATTCTGATTTCCTACATTTAACTGCAGCCTGATAGGTAGCTCTCAATTCCCTAATCACACTTTTATCCCTGTTCTTGGCTGCTAATGCTGCTTTAAGCCCCTTTAGCGCAATAGTGCATGCATGGTCAAACCACCCCCTTAATTGGAATTTCCTACCCTTTGAAAGTATGGTGAAATTGCTATCTATAATTAGAATAATATCAATAAAATTACACACGATTTCCTCAGTTACTTCCTCGCTCTCCAAAATGGTAGTGATTTCAGTAAGACATTTGGTAACAATGGAGTTTGACGTGATATCCGCTTTGTCCCCTTTCCATCTAATTCGAATTCCATTTGGTCGATGTGGCTCAATATTGGTAATTGTACAAATTTTAGGGCCCAGATGCTCCTTCCAGAGTATAACCTCAACAGTAATACAATTATGATCACTGAGTAAATTATCCACAACCACAGGGGCCAAACACCATGGGCTAATACCAGAAGACATACAAATGAAATCAATCACTGTATTAGCGTTCCTTCCCGTGAAAGTAGGGATAATTACTCCAGAGGGATTTTCCTTGTTAACCAATATTTCCATATCGTAAGTTGTCAGAATCTTATTCAATGAATCGCCGTAGGAGTTGTGAGGAAAGTGGGGGATGCCATCTCCAAAACAATTGATAAAGCCACATACCCTTTGGGTGGCAAGGGGACACGCAGCTGTGTTGAAATCCCCCACCCAAATAAAATCGAAATTAATGTCAAATTTGGTTGTAATGTCTGCCAAAGCGGTCTCCAAAGCAAGCACTACCTGATGTCTCGAACTATCAAAGATATTGCTATGAAAGTTAATTAAAAGGATGTTTCTACCCTGCTCCTGATAAAGCCATAACATCTGGGACTGGGCCCCAACCAAAACATGTTTCTTAACAATAATAGGTATTTCTACAGAAATCAATACCAGTAGCCCACCCTTTGCCCTGCCCGACGTGGAGGCCACAGCTGGTAAATGAAAAGAAACAAAACCGTTATAATTGATGGGGTCCATACACCATGTTTCCTGAAAACATATAATTTTAAAAGCATTGATGAACTCTGTCCAACCCAAACAGGCATCCTTAAAAAGGAGTCCCCGCAACGTTCCAGCTGGCAATCGGACAAGTACTATTGTTGTGAGAATTGGATAATGTTGGGGGGCTAATAAAGTCAAGGGATACATGATTAGAGGACGAATCCTTATTTTTGCCATCCATATAAACCTGTTTCACATTATCCCGGCATCTGGACACAACGTTGAAATTAGCCAGGGGGTTACCGTTACCTCTGGGGGCCACAATATCTGATACCCTTAAAATAGCATCACCCCCCATACCTCCCATAGTGGCAATTGCATCCTCTGGTTTAGTCAGAGCTGGCTCCAGTCAATCATTCCAATCCAGTCCACTCAAAGACTGGAATCGGTTAGACGTAGTGATGTTAAAACCAGGATATAAGTTCATATCTCTTTCCCTTGTCCCAGCAGATTCAACATTAGGTCGGTAGTTAAAATGCCTATAAAAGTACCCTAGGGGGCGAAGGGATATCCCTTGATCCCGGGGAGAAGATAAGGGTGCTCTTAACAGGGCAGTTGAAGCGAGATGGGGGTTTCTAAAATTAACCACTATACAATCGCCCCCACAGGTCTTACGCGAACTGCCTATCCAATTAGTTCTTCTAGTGCTGAATATATCATCTGCTAGAGCAACTGGGAAACCGCATTCCCGGTGCAACCAATCCACAGTCTTGCTCTTCAAGGAGGCATGGGATTCACTATTATTACGACCAGTCTCGCTTACAGGGGCAACATTGGTGAGGACTTCCACGAAAGGGGCACAGGCTGGGGGTAAGTCAGGCCTAGGAGTAATATGGTTATTGGCACTATGACTGGGTCCCTGGGGCTGGGTTACGTAAAGAATTATTTTGCCCCAAGATCCGCGATGTGTTGGGAGCATTAGTTCTCTCCTCGCGAAGTCCCCCGAGGGTAGACTTAGAAGGGTTGGTCATGGGCATTGGGATAACCTCATTAGAGGTCTGCGGGGGGGACATTGCTACTTCCTGGCTCCTTATCCTTAACTTTGGAACGTATACTAGCATTAAGATGTGATTCCAGCAGACCTCCCAGTCTAACCACTTCGTCAGCTACCGTATCAAGTTTGATCAATAATGGTTTAACAAGCAGATCAAACTTAGCATCTATCATGCTAATTAAGAAATCAAATTGCTTACAGTCTAGAATGACCGAGGTGCTGTCCCGCGCTGCATTGGAATCACAAGCAGTGTTAGTTAATAAGGGATCTACTCTCTTATTTGGTCGAACCCCCCCCCCCCCCCCCCCCGCTTAGATTGGACATTCTTATTATTATTCCGGCTGGAATGTAGTACTCTCTGTGATCTAGAGGCCGTCGGGCAGGGAGTCAATGGTTCTGGAGAAACAGCCTGACTAGGTACTAAATCAGTGGGAACCCCAGACGTAAAACTAGCTTGGTCTAGAGGTACCACCACGATAGAACTGTCCATAAGGGTCGACTGGTTACTTACGTCCTGATTGGAAACAGACGGGGGGTAAGAGAGATTGTGTTTAAGGAGGTTAGGTCAGCAGTCCCCGACCGCCCCAAGGACTTTCTCCGTTCTTGATTAATCTAATCAACCATTTTAACTAGGTAGTTGTCCATGGTCGCTATCACAGGGGTAGATTTAGCTTTCGACATGAAGTAATATCCTTAATAGCTCTTGATCGAAATAAGCTGCACAAGGCGGTGGGCAACCCCTTACTTGCTACCCTCCTTGTATTTGAATTCCCACGGGATAACACCACATACACAACACACTGGAAAACAACAGTGAATAACACCTACTATGCGACCTACGTTTCAGGACACCTCCACACAACACATAATGTCCGAGGCCCACTCCAGCACCCTCCTGTCCCGGACTGTCACAGACTGTCCGCCCTTTGTCCGCGCGCCGCCCACGAACGTCCCGGAGGGAGCCTCGGTCTTTTCAGCGCCTCCGGGCGCGTGGGAGGCGTCAGCGGGCGCCAAGTGACCTGGGAGCAGTAGTCTTCCCCTGCTCACAGCCGCGTGGTGGAAAGGCGGCGGCAGGGGAGACACACAGCGTTAGGGACCCAGCAGCAGCGGTAGAGCAGGCGAAGCAACAGCAGGACCCCACGGCAGGTGAGGCGACTCTAGGCAAGGAAACCCGCATTCGTGCACCCAACAACGATCAACAGACACTTGTGTTTTACTGCACCGGTGTGTACATATGTTCAGGCTGCGCGGTTCCCACAATACTACAGCGCGTTGGCATCCGGTCACGGGTGCCGGTTCGGAGGGCAGTGCGTGCCCTTGACAGACTAGTTTGTGGATTACAGATTTTGTTCTCGGCAGTTGCTCCAGGGGAAAAACGGTGTGCCTTGTTTGCTCGCACATTGCTCAATAGGATTGTGTGTTCCTTTTGTACCAGGCACGATCTGGGAACAGTGGGCGAGAGGGTAGCTACCCTTTTCGAAGTGCGCTGGTTATTTATGAGTTCACACATTTGGTGCAAACTGGAGTTTGATAGTGCGATACAGCATTTCAAATTAAATGGGTCACTGAGACTGAGATGCCCTCAGCAGAGGTCGAAGTGGAAATGTATGGGAACTCTGATGCTGCGCGCAATGGGGGTGGGGTAAGTGAACATGGGGGCGGGGTCAAAGGCCTAGCTAAAAATATAAAAATATCTGTAAATTTCATTTTTCTTTCACCTTCAGTTTCTTAAATTTTAAATAATACACTAATTAATTTTAAAATAAATTCAAGTTAAGTTAACCAGCGGGGAAATGTACTCTTACATCATACAACATCTGTTAGTTAATGTATTGCGGTGGTTTGTATCTGTAACCCGAGTGCCTCAGAACTGAGCTCTGGTTGCTGCGGTGGACAATAATGACTTGTGTTTGTTTAGTGCCACAAGGTCCCAGTCTGTGGGAAAGCACTGTGAAGATGTAAGTCATTATTGTAGATTAGCCTCACATACAGTGTAAGATAGGCTAATACAAAATGTGCAAAAAGGTTAAAGATAAAAAAAGTACTTTCAAAATATAGATTTTATTGATCTTCAGACAGTACAAAGCACATTTTTTTATAACTGTCCTTTAAAAACACACACTTCCCAGCTCGGCTGGTAACTCCCTTGCAATAACACTCAAAAATAATAAATCTGTGGCATCAGGAAGCTGCAAGTGTTTCCACCAACAAAAGCCAATAAGCTTCCAAGTGCTCTAAACATTTGTAGGTTAACCAGTTGTGCACATTCACATGCCTTTCAGGCAAGCAGGCACCCTGGCAAGATGGCTTGCTTAGCGATCTGCCCCTCCCTTGTCTCACATCCCAGGAGAGCTCTGTCTTACACCTCGGCAGAAGCATTTGAAATCTCACAGTTAACCATCCCAGGAAGGTTGTCTTTTCCAAAAAGTAGGGGGAACTGTTTTTCTAAAATTAGAAAGGTATGGGCACATGTGTCCCTCAGATCCTGCTCTCTTTGACCTCTGCCTTAAGTGGGAGGCCAAGACGTGGTGCGATTGATGTATGAGGTGTGTAGTTGCAAGCAGGTATACACCCTGCACCTGACTAGGCAGATGCACTGGGTGTGACGGCAACCAAAGTGAGATGGGAGGGTGTGGGTGCATGCAAGTGTGACACACCCAATGAAGGTAAAAAGAAACGTACGGTTAAAGCAATGTGAGAGAAACAAACCCGAAGGCAGTGGATAAGCTTTTTGTGGCTGCAATGAGGGTGGCACATCAGGTGTGCGCGTGCACGGCGGTATGAAAGCCATACTTGTGAAAGTGACACGTGAAGTGGGTGGTTGTATCTAGGTGTGATACCCCACGCCCAATAAGGGTGACACGAGAGTGCATTTTCTTTGCCGTTGTTGTAGCGTGAACTCGACCAGGAGGTACTGAAGGGCTCTAAATGAGTACCAGTTACATTCTATGACGTCACAGTCATGGTTTTAAGCACAGGCTTTTTAGGCACAGGAAGATTAGGTGATTTGCCCATACCCCACTTCAAATAAAATGGGTCATTGAGACTAGTCCAAGGTGAGAATGCGGTGAGCTCAGGTGTGAGACCCACACGCAATGAGAATAATGCATGACCTGCGTTGTTGTAAGTAGGCGTGCGTCCTACGCCTGACGAGGGAGACACGCGGGCATGGGCGTATGCATGTTTATGGAACATACTCCATGAAAGTGGCATGGGAAGGTGTGGGTGCAATCAAGTGTGAGACTCAGACCCAATGAGGGGGCACAAGATGTGCATTTGATGCAATGTGCCACATACACACCCCAAGGTAGCAATGTGACCTGTGACAGCATGCAAGTGTGAAACTTACACTCATTAAGGGTAGCACATCAGATATGTGCGTGCATGGAGGTGTAAAATCCAGACTTGAGAGTCACACGTGAAGTGGGTGGTTCTATGTAGGTGTGAGACCAACTTCTGTGAGAGGCCCATGAGGTGGGTGGATGCACGCAGGCGAGAGACTTGTGAAGAGGACACGCAAGGTGCATGATGTATATAGTTTGATAGAGAGCATATCAGTTCCTGGAGAAAGGAAAAGCAAAAAAAAAAAAACAGGAATGAACCACCAGCTGTGCCCTGACCCCCACACCTTCCTCGTGCCCCCAAGCACCTGCCCTGGAGGGGCGGGCAGCGAGCCACGCACTCTGAAGCGAATTGCAGTTAATTGGGCACGTGGAGACGTGAGTGGGCGTCTTATCCGGGGTGGCCGCCTCATCTGCCCCTGCGTCACCTCTGTCTGAGTTTGACCTTTGCCACGTGTGTTGGCGCAGGCTTCGGGGCTGCCTCCTTCCGCCGGATGTCACTCCCGGGTGGGCGAGGGAGGGATTTATAAAGGGAGAGGGAGGTGATGCGAGGCGATCCTGCCAGTGACTGACTAGGGCGCACCGGAGAGGAGGCAGCTGCATCTGTCCCTGGGAGAGGCGTTGAGCAGGCTGTTGGGTGGCACCAGGCGGGCACCAGACGGTGGCACACGGCTGCCACGCTCTGCATCCCCAGCAAGGGGTGGTTCAGGACAGTGTGTCTCTGATGTGGGCAGTGTGTCTGGTGGTCTCTGCTCAGAGGTGTATCACCGGCTCTTTGCCGGTCTCTGATCAGTATTTGAAGTACGACTCTCTGCCTCGGACAGGACACGCCTGGCTGGACCCCGGGCACGGTTTCCCCGCTCGCCTGTGTGGGCTCAGGGGCCGAGGTCCGCTCCCCCCGCGGATGAAAGGATGCTGGAGGGCAGCTGCAAGGTGGTGAAGGAGGGAGTGCTGGAGAAGCACAGTAATGATGGTACCATACTCATTTTAGGAATTGTGGTGTGTTCTAAGGCGATTTTACCATGTGAAAAAGCCTTCTGCTGTGATATCATGAATCATGTTTGAGAGAAAACTATTTTCTCCTGCTTTTCCCACAGAGGTTTGGAAGGTGATCTATAAGCTAACTGAGAGCATATTTTCTGTAAATTCACATTATCTTTCTCAGTCATGTGAGAATGAAGTCTGACATTGTCAGTAAAACATGTACATCCAACAAGGGCAGAGACTGTCAGTTGATTCCTTTGTGTTCTACTGCAGCTTCCCAGAGTGTTCTAAATAACAACTAGAGCGCTAACAGACTTATGACAAACGTATGGCACACCTGAAGCCATCTTGGTTGGAATAAAGTGGTAACACTTAAAACATTTAATTTACAAAGGAACAAAATGAGGGGGTTCATTTTGCCATAGAAATTATGATTAGTTCTGCAGAAAGAAAAATTAGGGCACATTTTGACTTCTCAAATCCTCTTCTATTTCATAAACAAATTCTGACATGCAGACTGAAACATGCACTTTGAATACCAGCAGCAGACTTCCCTGGTGAGCAGTAGTTTTACTACAGTGGTCTAATGAGCAACTAGAGTGCTAACATTCAGAATGTATGGCAAATGTGTGACATCGGAATGCCTTCTTGATGGAACCAATATAAAAAACTGAAAGTATTCCCACTGAGGAGACTGCAGTAAATGAGGAAATTAGGAAACTTCATAACAAATAAATCTCCCAAGATGGCCACCAGACACAAAAGAGCCCATATGTAGCCCAAATATCACCCAGATGTAGCCCAAGTATAGCCTAATGACAGAATGTCCCAGAGTGTTCTTAAGAACAACTAGAGTGCTTACTGTCTTACTTATGACAAAAGTATGGCACACCTGAAGCCATCTTGATTGGAATAAACTGGTAACACTTAAAACTTTTAATTTAAAAAGGAACACAATGAGGGGGTTCATTATGCCATAGAAATTATGATTAGTGCTGAAGAAAGCAACATTAGGGCACATTTTGAGTGACTTCACAAATCCTCTTCTATTTCATTACAAAAATTCTGATATGCAGACTGAAACATGCACTTTTAATACCAGCAGCAGACTTCCGTGGTGAGCAGTAGCTTTACTGCAGTGATCTAATGAGCAACTAGAGTGCTAACATTCAGAATTTATGGCAAATGTGTGACATATCTGAATACCTTCTTGATGGAATCAAAGTAAAACACTGAAAGCATTTCCTACTGAGGAGACTGCAGTAAATGAGGAAATTAGGAAACTTCATAACAAATTAATCTCCCAAGATGGCCACCAGAGACAAAAGAGCCCAAAAGTAGCCCAAAATCACCCAGATGTAGCCCAAATATAGCCCAATGACAGAAGTGTGCAAAACACTTATTTTTTGTGTATTTGCAGTTTTATATAGTGCAGACTTGTCAGGTATTGGAATGCTTTACATGAGCATTGGTTACATCACACAAGATCAAATTCATTTTGGTTGTAGACATGGGGAGATTAAGTGATTTGACCAGAATCACAGAATGTTGAGCTGAAGCAGCAACTCCAACCTGGTTCCCCAGTTGCAAAGTCTGCAGCTCTGGAAGTAACACCACATCCTCTCCCAAAGGTGCAACATTTAATCAAGTGGTCAACTGGATAAAAAAAAACAAAGATTACAAATAATTTAAAAGTTCTTTGTCGCTATTTGAAAACTCAGAAAATGTCCTCATTTTAGTTTTTTAGAGCACTAACCATAATTTTGATGCAAATAAGACCCTCTCATATATGTAATTTCTAAAGGAAATACTCTAGGTATTACAGTTTTGATTACATCAAGATGACGTCAGGCGTTCCACACTTTTGTAATAAATATAGAATGTTACCACACTTTTGTAATAAATATAGAATGTTACCAATCTAGTTGTTCATTGGGATACTGTTGAGAGGCAGAGGCCAGGGGCACGGACTCTGAAAATTGAAAGCAGGTAGGAGAGTGCAGAGGCAACAATTTGACCACACTGGGCAGGCAGGAAGTGCAGTGGCAGCACAACAGACTATGGAGGGCAGTGGAAAGGGGGGCAGGGGCAACAAACCAAAAATACAGGACTGGCAAGAGAGGCTGTGGCGATATATAATAGACCATTGTGGGCAGAAGGAAGAGGCAGTGGTAGTACAACCATACATGCCAACAGACCCGTTACAGCCAGGAAACGTCCAATGTTTTTAAGCTCAAATGGGCTTTATTTGATCTGTCTCCTGTCTACAATCTCCTCTTTTTCAATGTAACTCAAAGGGGAAAATCAATACCCCAGGTTTTTTTTTCAAAATCTCCCTCTTACCAAGTTCAAAATGTTCGCAAGTATGGTACATTGAATCATGGTAGGCAGGAGGAATTGGGGTAGGGACATGGACTCGGATAACAGAGGACAGGAGGGACATGGAGAGGTGCACCAAACTGACCCTACAGGGCAGGCATCAGGGTTTGCAGCAGCACAATACACCACACAGCGCATGCGGGACGGGAGTGCAGCACAACAATCCATAGAAACATAGGGACAGGACCATGCACATGGACAACAGAGAACAGATGGGAAAGAGGCAATGGTAGCTAGCTGACCATAATGGACAGACAGGAGAGAAAGCTGCAGCATAACAGACAATAAAGGGCAATAGGGACGGATCAGGGGCATTACAATGGAACAGACAAGCCAGGAGGGAGGGAGGGACTAGGGGGTCTGCACATGGAAACCGAGGGCTGGGGGCAAGGTGGCAGGGCAGGAGCAGCAAGATGACCATGGAGGTCAGGCAGGATGGGCCTTATAAACAAGACACACCATGGAGAGCAACAATGAGACTATGGTGGCATACACACAGACCATGGAGGGAAGGTGGGAGGGGGGTCAGGGGTAGCTAGCCGACCACACAGGGAAGGTGGGAGGGGCCATGGCAGCACAGAAGACCATGCATGGCAAGCGGGAGGGTTAGTGGCAGCACAATGGCTATGATGGGTAAGAAGGTGGGTGCAGGGGCATGCACAAAGGACCATGGAGGATAAAAGGGAGGGTCAGGACCTGGGCACAGACGAGAGTTCAGGGGAAGGGGCCTCACAACAAACCGCGCGGGGCAGGCAGGAGGAGCAGTTGCAGCACAACAGATCAGGGAGGGCAGAAGATTGTGGCAGTAAAATGGACCACTGAGGACAGGAGGAAGGGGATAGGGGCATGGCATGTGGACAGGCAGGGTGGAGGTGGCAGGGACAGGTTACAGTCATCTGACAATGCTAGGCAGGTGGGAGGGGAGTGGCAGCTCAACAGAACACTCAGAGTAGATAGGAGTGGCAGGTCCATGGAACATGGTGGGCAAAAAGGATGGAGCATGCACAAAGACATCAGAGGGCAGGGGGAAGGAGAATAGGGGCAGCAAGCTAAGCACAGAGGCTAAGCAGGAGGTCAATGATGGGCCATAGAATTGGGGAATGGAGGGCAGGAGGAGTGGACTGGTACATCATGCTAAATGGAGGGCAGTGGCAGCACATCAGACCATGCATGGCAGGAGGGAGGAGGCTAGTCCATGGATTCAGACAACAGAGGATAGGGAGGAGGTGGAGGGGGCAGCAAGCTAACTGTTCAGAGAAGGTGGGTATTAGGAACTTTATTGTTTTTAAAATGTGTATCTGTGCGAACTACTTAAAATATGAACAAGTATGCAGCATAATCTCACTTTTATTCAGGAAGAAAAGGACGTTTGTGACTGTGACTCCGGGCTCACTTGGCAGAAACACCCCCTGACCCTCCACCCCCATCGCAAAATGTAATGCCCGTGAAAAGGGTAGGTGGACGCAGTGTTATATAGAACATCGTCCTGAGAGCACGATTGAAAATGAAAACTAGATGTAGTATATGGTATAAACTATGCACCAAAAAGTGTGATATAAGATGAACCGGGGCGTGAAATATAATATGCAATACATTGTGCGCAATGACAGACTCATTGGAGAGCGCGAGATAGCACAGGCACTAGCGCGTGCTATGCGATATGCGCCTTGGAGTGTAATATGCACAGGGCAGTGTTGTGTAACTTAACTAGTCTCTAAAGTTGTAATATAAAATATGTGCTGGGGAGTGTAACGTTGCCTATGCACTGTGACAAAGATATGGATCCCAGATTGTAATATGTATGGCATAGCGCTGTGCGTTATAACATACACATCGAGGAAGGCACGTTAGATGGGGCAATATAACCCTTGCGAAGGCAAATGTGGCATGACATATTCACAGGGTGGTGTTACAGTGCACATGGGCTAGAGAGTGTCATAGCATACGCACTAGCTGGTGGAATACAACACAGAGGTGTGAGGCAATCGGCGGGCACTGGTGGGTGTAACACAGCATTGGGCTCAGCCAGGAGCACGTTGTGACTCTCAAGTGAGGTTCGTCTCCTTTCCAGAGAGTAAAAAAAAAAAGTATTACACATCCGGCGGTGGATGTGTTTTTTATTAACCGTGAGGGGGGTTTCTTGCATAGTTTGGTCGAATTTTTGTCGAATCCCCTTTGAACGGCTTGGTGTGCGTGTATATTAAATGTGCCTGTCAATAGCTACCCATGTTTGTATAAATAAACTACAAGGGTGTCTACTTGGAGAGTACCCACCGGCGGGGGCGCCGGGATTAGGCACGGTAGGGCGTCAGACACGTCAGAGCTTCACTAGCGGTGTAAATACATTCCATGTGGATTCATTCTATGCATAGTCGCATTTTAATGAATATCACGCAAATCGTCATGGTGATAGGTACATACGGTTTGTCCAGCATGTCCTAGGTGTTTCTATAAATATATATTTTTAAAATAATAAAAAACAAAGGCCGGCCCCGGGGGATGGGGTCCCCGGAGCCATAAGTGGCCTGAGGAGGGGAGCAATGCAGCCCCCTCCTAAAGAATTTAAATAATAAAAAGGCCATGACCCGGGGGTTGGGGTCCCCGGGGCCGATTAAGGCCTTTGGAGGGCCAAATTTATTTTTTTCAACAAAGAAAATTAGGGTGCAGGCCCTGGGGGATGGGGTCCTCAGGGCCAGTAAATTAGAAAAAGAAGGGGGGCCACACAGCCCTCCTTCTTACAAAAATAAAATAAATAAAAGACCGGCATCGCGCTGGAGGCCACGCCCCCTCCTTGCAGCACTCTGCAAACACGCCCCCTGGCCAGTTGTAAGTTGGGGAATTAATTCCCCTTCAATACTGAGGGTCCCTGAGGGCCAACTAGCCCAACAGGTATCTCCAGTGTGCGCCAGGGAGCTGCGTTGCAGACAGGTGTTCTGAGGCCACGCCCCTTTTTACACCTCTATGCAACGCAGCTCTGTGGCGCTTACTGGAGGTACCTAGTGGGCTAGTTTGACCCTAGGGACCCTTAGGATTCAAGGGGACTTAATCTCTCAACTTAGAACAGCCACAGGGCGCGTTTACACAGTGGTGAAGGGAGGGGACGGGGCCTGAGGTGACGTGTGCACACACGCCCTGTGGCGCGTTTTAAGTTGGGGAAATAATTCCCTTTCAATCCTGAGGGACCCTGAGGGCCAACTAGCCCACCAGGTGCTTCCAGTAAGTGCCACTGCTCTGCGTTGCAGAGAGGTGGTGCAGGCCGTGCCCCTTTTTACACCTCTCTGCAATGGCGCTTACTGGACGTACCTAGTGGGCTATTTTGCCCATAGGGATCCTCAGGATTCAAGGGGACTTAATCTCCCAACTAAAAACGGCCACAGGGTGTGTTCACACAGTGGTGAAGGGAGGGGATGGGGCCTGAGGTGACGTGTGCAAACAAGCCCTATGGCGCGTTTTAAGTGGGGGAAATAATTCCCCTTCAATCCTGAGGGCCCCTGGGGGCTAACTAGCCCACCAGGTGCTTCCAGTAAGCGCCACTGAGCTGCGTTGCAGAGAGGTGGTCCAGGCCGTGCCACTTTTTACACCTCTCTGCAACGCAGCTCTGTGGTGCATACTGGAGGTACCTAGTGGGCTAGTTGGACCCTAGGGACCCTCAGGATTCAAATTAACTTAATCTCCTAACTTAAAACGGCCACAGGGCGTGTTTACACAGTGGGGAAGTGAGGGGACGGGGCCTGAGGTGACGTGTGCAAACACGCACTGTGGCGCGTTTTGAGAGGTAGTTTTAATCCTCTGCCCTATTATATACTAGGGGCTTACAGAGGAGGTCATGCTGATCACAGGGGGACCCCAACGCATAGTGTTCCCTAGTGTATGTAGGTGTTTTCACTGTATTCTGAGTGTCTTTTAACATAGCACTTGCTCTAGGACTGGTTAGTCAGACTCAGTTACCACCAGTATCCGTCTGAAAAAGTTTAGGGTACAGGATGATTTTGCAACAAGGCTTCTTTCTGCTCTTCTGTTTGTTCTTTCTGCACGTTATCCTTCTTCCTGCACTTTTCTTCGTCTTTGAGGACTTCTGTTGCTTCTTTCTGCATTTCTTTTTTTTCTTTCTGTACGTTTTTTCTTCTTTCTTCACATGTCCTATCGCTGTAGGCATAGTTAGAAATTAGCATTTAAAAAACCTTTGAAATTCACTGAAAAAACCATAGGTTTCAGGCACGTTATAGTTAGGAATCAGCATTTGAAAAACCTTAGAAATTCACTGAAAAAACCATAGGTTTCATGGGCGTTCTAGTTAGCTGGACTTTTCACTCGTACAAAACCATTGAAATTCCCCCGTTATAGTTAGTTCAGCTAACTATAACTCGCGCGCCCGCAATGCACTGCTGATGACGTCACATATTACATCACTCATGACATGGTCAGTGACATCACTCCTAGACTCTTTAGAGACACCTGCAGCCCGAACCCCTGGATGGAATTACACCGAGTTTTACACAAAGCTAGCTCTCAGTCTGCAGATTGTGCTATTTGGTATAAATCTGTTTAGTAGTTTGCAAGTTATCAAAGCAAATCCAAATCACAATTTACCTGTGGCCACAACAAATTTGCAAATAATGACGAGCTCGTGTAGAGTTCTGAAGAGCTGATTGGCTGCTAACACTTCAAATAGAAAGTGTTCGCACAAAAAAAAATAAGTTTAAAAAAAAAAAAAAAAGGAAAAGGGTAGGAATACCCTGGCCCTCAAGCCTTGGCCACGCAGCCCCCTCTTCCCCGAATCTTTGGTCAGGCCCCGGAGGATAGGGTCCCTCTGCCCAAAATTGCCTGGGGAGGGGTCCATGCAGCACCCATTAGGTCATGGCCATTTTCTGGGGAATGGGTCCATGGAGCCGTTCTGGCCCAGACGTTCACTTCACAGAAATTAAACCTCAACTGGATGCATTTACAAATATAAACACAGCTAGTGCCCAGCTGAATCTCTACTTCTGTAAAGTACAAATAATCCTAACTCCTGGGCTTGGGGAAGGTAAAGAAAGTGTATTTTCTCTGCAATTCCATTTTGAAAGACAATCTGAAATGCCGGAGAATGCATTGTTGATCTATTGGAGCACAATCTGTGGTGACAGTGATCAGAAGGTCCTTTCTTGCCCTTACCTGGTGCGAGTAGAGTTCATGATTCTCCCTTTAAATTTAAACCAAGAAGCACTTCCTTCATATAGTTAAGGAAAAAGACCCTTGTTTGGTGAAGATTTAGCTCTTTGTAGTCTTTGTGTTTTTTATAGAAAGATTTATGTTATCACATATTTCTGGAAAAAAAAGCACCAGGGCAATCACATTGCCAAAATGCACACAAGGTCACTGTTGAAATTTCCTCGTGCTCTATTACACAGCTGAAGTGTAGAATATGTATTGGATATTTATCCAAGGAGGTAGCACTTACTAATTAACCAGGAGAAAGTACTCCACTTGGGTGTATCTTTTGTGGAAAACTGTGGACTGCTAATGGATAAAGGGCCAGGTGTGGTTCCTTTGTAGCTCAGTCACTCACACAGCTCCTGACACACCCATACAGATACTTCGACATCCACTTACACACTCAGGCACTCACAAACCGACTGACAAACCCAAGCAAACACTCACATACCCACTCACAGGCACACTAAGGCACTCATACACCCACTCATACACTCACTGATTGACTCATGCACCCAGTGAGACTCTATTGTAGCCACTCCCAGACCCACTCACACTCTCACACCCACTTACAGACCGACTGAGACCCTCATGCATTCACTCACACACTCTCAAAGGTTACATTTACGGGTCTGGCCCTCTATCTGCAGAAGCATCTTTCCTTCTACCCTCCTGCACGCTCCCTGCGCTCTTCGTCTTTATGTTATGCCCAGGTCCCACGTTTCAAGCGCCAGAGGATAGGAGGCAACTGTTTTGCAGTGAAAGCGGCGGTCGCATGGAATGCTCTTCCTCTGGTCCTGCACATCATCCAGGATACAGCTGTTTAAGAAGAAACTGAAAACTCATCTTTTCATCTGAAACCCACTGCTCTACCCCTTCGGTCTTACACCGGGACACTCATGAGTAGCCGTGCACGTAATAAATTCATATAACATAATGTAAAAAACCTTCGAAATTTACTGGAAAAAAAAAAAACCTTACGTTTACAGGGACGTCATAGTTAGGCTCAGATTTCATTCATACAAAACCATTTAAATGAAGCAGTTATACACAGGCTTGAATTTTGACTTATGCACACGGTTTACAATTTTTCTTCCTGGGAGCCTGCAGGCAGGTTAACAATGCAAAATAGAGGGCCCAAGTCCTTTTTTGCTTTCTTTCTTTTGCAAGCCTGGCAGGGACCATCTACAGTGTGTGAAAAAAATCACGTTCAAGTATAATGGAGAGTTTCCTTATCTACCACGTCATTATGTTTTGATGTGGTGGCCATAATAGGTGAGGGTAAACCCTTCAGAAGCCATGGAGAAAATGCAGCTTATAGCATAGTCCTCTCCCTTTTGTGCTGAATTTAATTGCTGGTTTTAACACTCTGCCCACTGGGGCACTGCCATTTCAGTGCCCAGTGTATGCCCTGCAATTTAAAAAAAACAAATATGAAATTGGCATGGAAAGTTACATTTCACCTATGAAGTGCGGCACCTATTGTGCCATTCACTAGTGCAGCAAGGCAAACGTGACTTGAGGTCAACCACTGCAGCCTGAGTGTTGTGGTTTAACATTGCTTCCTGCCTTATTAAAACAATCCCTTTGACCGGAGAAAAAACTTGTGTCTTAAATATACAATCTTAACATGTCCCTACAGTGACTAGCATTTAATCTTTTTTTCACTATAGAACGCTTCACTGGCCCTTAGACAAACACTGGAAAGCAATATTGCATTTTAATTCTGCTAGCTCCGGTTTGTGGCCAGGGAGAAAAATCATTCAACCACTATGTTTAATATTTATTACAAGATCAATTCCATAGTAAAGACTGGGTTTTAATAAATATTTAGGAAAATTAACTTTAATAAAGTTACTGTTTTCCTTTCTGGTTTCCATTAGCTCTCAAGCAGCTACCTAGCCAGTGCTTGACATTAAGGAGGTGTGACACCTGCTCCCACCGCAGAGACGGGGGTCTGGGTTTATGGAGGTCCTTTATTTTCCCTTGAAGGAGGACCAGTTAGGATGGACCCAGGAACTTCATAAACTTGTAAAAGCTCTTCCCTTTTACGAGTAAATATAAGGTGAGACATTGAGAAGTCAAACTTTTGTTCCCTACCAGCCAGGCTGCCTTCAAACCCACTGGGAGTAGATCTACCCCTGGAACAGATTTTGAGCGACCTCAGAAGAGAGTACTACTCATTTTCCTGTGTACACTTCTGGGTGGGCACAGAGGTTTGTACAAGGGAAGAAGCGTTTCCCAATTTTTGATTTTGAAAGTAAGCTGTACTGTGGGACTGGTCACAGTAGTACAAATAGGAACTGCTGCAAAAATGGGTAGGGTTGCACACAGGAACTTTACTTTTAGGAGCCAGGAGTCACCCTACTTGAATTCAGTAACTAGTGCCAACCATTAATGTGGCTCCCCAATGCACATTCCCGGAAAGATTTCTGTATCTGTGGTAGAACAGAAGGACTGCACTTGTTTGAGACCTGTGAGGAGACATGAATGGCTGAACATGCTCTCACTTGTACTTATGACAAAAGTGGAAGCAACAAACAGCGAGTCCTTTTCCTGAACTTTCCACCCAACTAGTTGCAACTGGACCTGTACTGGACCCTGCTGGTAGCATCTGCTGCAGCGAGTCTTGGCCCCTAAGTGGTGTCCATAAGGTCCTGGAACTCTTGGCTTTTTCTAACTGGACTTCTCCTAACATCTCTAAATTGGGACCTAGAAATCTATTGACTTCTAGACCTCCGGAGGACCGGATCCAACCACCCAAGACAATACTTGCAACATGCAATGTCGCCGGACTGAAGAAACAGATTTCCCTAGCTTAGAGCTTTGCCAAAGTAGCAAATCCGTTTCAGAGGGCCCTCAGCAAGGATGTATCATGCCTTGTGGAACTTATATCAGATACAGCCTTCAACTGTCTCCTACTGGAGGATTCTGAGCTCGGAAAAAGAGACTAAGTCCAAACGTAACACAAGGTGAAGGCAAAAAAAGTATCTGGCTGACATGAGGACTTCTCTGAGAGCGAAATTTGAATTTTCCCTCTCATCATCCAATGTTTATTTGACCTTGTGGAACTCACTTTAGATACAGCCTGCAACTTTGATTAGCTGTAGGATTTAGACTTCCATTTCAGAGACTAAGTTTCAAGGTAAAATCTGCGACCAGGACGAACCTAGCTGGTATATCCAATCTGCAGTCGGCCTGCAATCGTGAATAGGTCCCTGTCAACCACAACCCTAGACTACTATTGGCGGTTCATTTTTCTTGGTACTTTTTTCTCTATTTTTATAAACTGGAGTGGGATTTTTTTTTTGTGTCGTGTTTTTGATTTAACAACTTTAAATGATTTAGTCTTGACTGTACAGCAGCCTAAAAATAGTTAAAAGAGGCCCTTAAACCATCCCCACGCAATGTGGCTTAAGTCAGACTGCTTAGGTCCTCTTATAAAGCCATCATGGAATCCAGAAAACAAGGTTAGGAAACCGTCCTGGGATGACTTACAAGCAGACTCTGCCCTTAGATGCACCAGGGCTTTCTGGAAGTTATCAACAGACCTTACTTGGAGACAAATATGCCCAAGATAGAATGTATAATCACAGTCGATAAGTTGATTAGCCATTTTCAAAATCTTTTAGTGATGATTGCTCCCCTCAACATGTTCAAGAGGCTCGATCCCCTCCCACTGCTGAAACCCTAGCCTTGAGCATGGCCACTTTAATTAATGTGGTAACCAAAGTAATTCTCAAATCTTGCCCCCGGAAAGGCGCCCAGGCCCAAACGGGGTTCCGATTGATGTCTACAGAAAAAAAACCTTTTTGTGAGCCTCTGCTAAGAAATGTTTTTTGTAGTATAGTTAGAGGTGCGATCACTACATCTTGGACGGATTCCATCATTGTTCCAATTTTTAAATAAGGTAATAGGAACCTGGCTCGTAGTCCTATTTCCCTCCTGGAATACTCTGTAAAGATTTTGGGGTAGGTAATTCTCCAATTACTGGAGGATTGGGCTGCTGATAAGTTATTCTTGAGGCTTAATAATACGGTTTCCGTCAAGGACTTGGCACAGTGGAACAAACCATTAATCTCATGATATCAGCCAAATAGATCCATGCTGGGGGCAGGGATCTCCATATGGCCTTAATGGACATATTGAGCGCCTTTGGTCTGCTAGAAAGGGATAAGCTGTGGCTACTGTTAGGGAAAGCAGGAACCAACCCTGCTCTGACCTTCTTAAACGACTGCACTGGGGGACTATGGTTCAAGTCTGTTACGATACACACAGAGACTGTACCCCCATTTTCTACTCAAACAAGGACGTAAACAGGGATGCTTTTTGGCTCCTTTTTATTTCTTTTTTATAAACTCTCTTGAGGGGGAATGGGTAACCAGAGGTAAAGACCTTCCATGAATCAGGAACCATGTCTTCCCAGCTTTACTTTACACGGAAAACACAGTTTTAATTGCCTTTACAGCAAATAGCCTTCAGTTGTCTAGATATTTTTAATGATTTTATGGATGAGCTGAATTTGAAAATCAAAATCACTCAAAAACGTACATTATGATTAGTGGACCTAAATAAACCTGGTCACACCCCCATAATATAGCAGAGATTCCCATCACAAAAGTACACAATTTTAATTATCTTGGGGTTTTGTTGTTGTGTGATTTGAGTCAGGCAGCTTGTAAATTGGAAGGAGGCAAGACACAATTTTTAGGCTCTCCAAGATACTGGGATATAAGCGCATCAAAGAACTTATCACTCTGTACAAGAGAAATTCTCAGGGAATTTATAGCCCAGGCATCTGGGGTAACACTTCGCCTGGTAAACTACAGGCGATAGAAACAAATTCCTGGGCAGGCTCCTAGCAATGCCCAGGAGCGCAGCCAGTCTTATCACTCACTTGGAATCTGGCCTTTCTTTTTTTTTTTTTTTAAGATAAAGTCCTTGTTGCTCAAGATCTGACTCTCACCGTATACTTCCTTTTCCCAAATGATCAACGAGGATTGCACAAGGCAAGACCATGCTGCCTCCATCCCATGGCTATCTTATGTTCAAAAGACCTTCATGGACCTTGGGTTGCCACATCTTTTGCTTTTCCCCAAAGAAATCACTGATAGCACACAAAACAAGGTAATATCCTTGTTTTTCCAGCAAAGAACCCAAGTGAGATGTCTAAATGTTAGTTTTTGTATACAGTTTCCAGCTATCTGGATTTAACCCTTTCGCTGCGGCGGGAATTCCGCCGCAGCGCTGGGGGGTGTGGGGGGACAGCGCGGTGGCGCGGTGCTCATGACGGAACCGCTCCGTCATGAGCCGCGGTTGAGCTGTGCTCATGACGGAGTGGTTCCGTCATGACTCCGCCCACTGCGCTAATCGCCCGCACAGGCGGGGAATTAGCGGCGCGTGGGCGGCGTGGCCGCCAACGGCCGCAGCATGACGGAACCACTCCGTCATGAGCACACGGCGACCGTGGCTCATGACGGAGCGGTTCCGTCATGAGTGGGGAAGGGGTTAAAGCAAGTAGGAGATGAACCGTATTATTTACCCAAACATAGGTTTTTATTAACCCAAACATAGGTTCTATTTAACCCACTTGAGACTAGGCTCTTTGCACTTTCTGGTAGCACACCCTCAGCAGGACACAAGGCTTCACAGCCTACCACCTTGTCCTTGCGACAGCTCAACCAAACACTTGTTTATTTTATGTTCTTTGGTGGTTTTTATATTCAGCCCAAACTGAAGTTTTTACAGCTCTTATTGAGAGCTTTTGGCTCCAGCTCTCACATTATCCGTTTGCACTGCCTCCAACTTTTAAAGTCTGGATGGTGCTGTTATTCTGTTTTAGGATAGGTCTGTCAAGCTCTCAAAATCAAAAAATCTTTGAATTAAAGTAGCTCTGCTTTTATACCTTATTTTAACCTTAGAATTATATCAGATGTATAAATGGCTTATTATTAAATGTATTGTTTTTTTCTGTGCCAATATGGATCTATATAAAAAGTGAATTCAAGGACCTTAACTTGAATCATGCTAACCATAAACTGTTTTAGCATTTTACTATTTTAAATGTATGTCCGTTTGTCCACATTTAAGTCCTATCTTTTATGGCTATCTGATTGACTTCTTAACTCTTTTGGTACTTCTAAATGCTTTACATGCTTTCTTTGAGTTAAGCCTGTCTGCCCTGTGACATATTTACCAAGCATTGAGCTTAGGTTTAAATTACGACACAACTGACCGGACCTAACAGGTTAGTGACTTTATTAGTTGTGGTGGCCTCTCATTCACCCAATTGATCATTGCAGTACTTGCAAGTACAATACAAGCACTTTCTGCAGAGGGACACAAAGACTGTCCAATCTTTGTAGTCAAAGTGATCAACATGTGGGCAGAATCAAAGCCCCTCTTTCAGCAGTGCTTCTTAAAGCTGCTTTTTTCCCCTTTGATCACGTAAGGTATAGTGACAGCTGCGCTGTCAAGTCAGAAATAAAAAACAAACAATATGTTTCAATTCTGCAAGTCATTCACCTACCTGAGGTTTGTTGAATTGCACCATCTATCCACAGGTTTAAATCTCACACTCTGAAGTGAGATTAAGGAAGCACATGGCATGTGCTTAGAATGGTAGGTAAACATGGGCTACCTACAAGTATTACATTGTCTATGTTTTCAGTTAACATTTAAGACATGAGACTTCTATATCTCTACTTTAAAAGAGTGAACATCGAATGGTATTGGTTTTAAATCCTCTGGCAAGTCACTAATCTATTGTCCCTAATGCTTACTGAGGTTGTGTGACCGGTTTAAAGTTGTAAAACAAAACTGTGCACTTACAATTAACAAAAAATACAGCACTGGTTGCGTTTATGTCTTGTTCGTATAAATGATGTGACCTGCAATCTTCACATAATGTACTACTTTGCCAAATACAATGATACACACAGCCACCAACTGTACAGTAATTGTAATCAAACAAAGAAGCAATGTCTCGCTCACCATCTCTTCTTTTCATACTTCTCTTGCAGAAATTCTTTCACTTTCTGTGGATCCCTAAAGTCTGGAATTGTTGATGATCTGTCATCAAATAACCCAAGCCATATTTGTTTACAGACCTTTGAAAAAAACAAAAGAGGTAAACTATTAAAAGAATTTACATTAGTAACGTTTAGTTACTGTTCTTTCTGATATAAGCCAATCTGAAAGGTTATATTCTAGGTATAATGCAAATACCTGCGAGGCTGTTGGCCAAATATCAACTATATAAATTCAGTTCAAGCACTCACCTAGAAAACAGTCTCTGCAAATCCAGCTCTCAAGAGGGATCTGGCTGGCTGAGTCTAACTTATCGCGCAGATAACAAGTGTGTGACCATAGCTTCTGACATTAAACAATAATAGTCCAGCCTTTTTAGCAGCTGAGGTAACAGTAAAGGCAAACAAAATATGTATACTGCTTGAAATAGCGGATGCAACAGTAAAGGTAAACTAAATATGTATATTGTTTGAAACATCTGGTTCAGACTGGTTCAGCAGCAGCCTAGGTAGTGGGGCTGGCACCTACATGAAGATTCTGTGCACTTAAACCACTAAATTGAGAATTACCACCACTATGTGGCGGGAGAGATCTGCACATTATGCATGCCATGCTGGTATGGGCTGACCTGGAACTCGTGAGCTTAAATCCCGATGAAACCAGCAGTCCCTATCGTTCTTCTAAGTTTGATAGCTTGATTGTATTAAAACCTATTACTTGCAGTGATTTCACTGACTTGCCATGTCCTTCCGTTTTGTAGAGCTTTGACTTTCATGTGGTAGTAAGTTAGAACAGTAAGGGCTAACTGTTTAAGGGTGGAGTGAGCAGATCAGATACCAGTAGCATAAAGATATGCACAATAAAGATGTTTTCTGGAAAAGAGATATTTCTACTAATTCACATTACTTTTCAATGCTATTCAGAACACTGTTGCCATCACGGACTGCCAAACAGCAATATGCAGGAGGATGTGAGGAATCAATGAACATTAGCAAACTGAGAAAATGTGGTGTTGCTTATGTGATGCAGTGCATGGTCAGCGAGTTTTACACACAAGCAATGCAGAGTGCTCTTTTCAGTGTTCAGTACAGTCTTATGCAATTTTCGGTGGTCAATGGGAGCAATGGTGTGCAGCATAAGAGCTGCGGCTGTGAGCAGTGTGTCTCTGGGGTTGTATGCCTAGGGTTGACAGGCATAAACCACACTCATCATCACAACATAAGGGGAGTGTATAGATAATGAGATGGTGCGACCTTCGGTGGTTAAGCATCACAACGTCCGGTAATGCAGAGAATCAAGTGCAGAAAAGCTTACGCTTCCCAAGGGACACAAGTAGGAGCTTTTACCTGGGAGGAAGAGAGCCTTAGGTAGTCCAGGTCTACAGCAAGGGTCAACCACATAACCTTGTTAAGGTTTTGTCATACTCACTTGGCAGATAAGTGATACAATGTTTGGGTATTCTCTCATGAGCAATGGATTAACTTCAGTCAGGGTTGCAGCCCCACAGGTGGCCTTCTTGGACATCTCCTAGTAGGCAGATGCTTTCAAGACCACTAAAGGCGTAGCTGGGCCAAGGAATGTTCTAAACAAGTCAGACTATGTACCTCCTTCTCCATCAGGTCTTTTCAGTTTAAATGCAACTCTGCTCCTTTTGTTGGGAGAGTCAAAATTCTATTCTCTAGTTCATTCATTTTCTCTTTACTGGAGCACAAAGCTTTTCAAAGTCAAAAGGTGGCCTTATGTACCTGGCTAACAAGAGGAGTTTATTTGCACACCAGAGGAAGTTGGTAAGAATCCAACTGGCCAATCAGATTTAAAGTTGCAGGGAGGGATTCAATCAGTAACAATTTTATTTTGATAAATCTATATTACATATTTGGGACTATTTCACAATATGCAGTAAAATAAAATATTATTTCAAAGGAAAAAGTAAAATATGGAAACCTTTCAGCTTCTAGTGAAATAAGGGTTTTATCATAATGGCAAACCCAAGCCACTCCGCAGACCTCTACCAATGTCCGGACAAATAGTAATCCAGGACCCTGGATATACCTTCGTAAAAAATGGTTGTCTAGAGAGTTTCATCCTTGATTTATGTTTTTGGATCATTAGAGAAGTACTTTAGCTTGGGTAGACATTGCTGATCCGAGCCAAATTATTCTGGATTCCTTTTTTTTTTTAAATGGCGGATGTGCTGCAGTGATAACGTAATATTTCAGGAACCATTAGATCAATATACATCATTTTGGTGTCAAAGCATAGGGTTTGTGGGTTAAATAGTCTTATAGAGAAAGAAAATAACTCCTCAGAGCAACCCTTCTGCCATTTTCTAAAATGTCAGCTATAATAGAGGAAGAAGAGACATATATAAAATGAAACAAATAATAATGGTGTTTAATACTTTTATGCATACACCAAACAACGTTAATGACCTGAATATGAACAAATAAAAATTGTTTATCACTGCGGATTCAGACACATTTACATAGTTTTGTTTTGGCAATCACTCGTGGTATAAGTGCAGAATGTTGAGCATTTAAGAAGAGCATATTGACAGGGACATCTTTTTGTAACACAGGTTTTGCAAAGTACATGTAAGTACTGTGGATACTGGCTTTCGACATTTTGTAGGTTTTAGCACCCCATCTATATCTTCCTAAACAAATTCACACTGACCTTTTTCTACATATGCATGATCCAAAATATTTAAACATCTTATGATCAAGTAGAATGCTCTTTTCATGTGTCCATGCACAGAATATGATGTTGGTGGAAGGTCACTTAGTGGTTCTGATCTCTTAAACTGACTGTACTGAAGATCTTTAAACGTGTAACAGTCAGAACTCATTTTCCATAAGTGCACAAGGTATTTTTTTACTTCTTTAAAGTCACATTCTTCTTCTGTCTTAGAAAATCCTTTTATAAACTTCACAGGTTCAGCAGTTTAAGTTCCAAGCTTTGTTCCACTTTTGCTCAAAGTTCCAGCAACTGTTGGAATATGTGCCTTGATAACACTGGGCATCTCTGGGTCACGTTTCTTGTACAGAATATGAAGAGGATTTAAGTGTCTTCTCTCCTGTTCCAAAACGTATCCATAACTATGATAATCCTTGACTTAATATTGCATCAAATCTAAGTAAAGCAATAATAAAATCTGTCATTTGACAGTACAATGACTCGATTGGAACCATTTCCAACACTAAGTTCGGCTTCCTCCAATTTGCGGTTTAGTTCTTGAACAATATGGTCCGTACCTTTTGAATACATCTCTGCAAGCACCAACTCCTCATTGACAATCATTCCCCTTTCGATAACTGGAAATACAGTATTTACTGAAGCATCAGCAATGTTTTGGCAAGTAAACATATCCAAGGTCATCTGGTTCGATGTGGACGACCAGAATTTATCAAGTTGCACAGTTAAACGTGTCGAATTTTTGATGCAGGCAAGGTCAATTTTTCCACATGTACACATTCGCCTGATTCTTAAATTCTCTGACAAAAAACTGTCAAAGACAATGTGCAATTCTTGCAAGGTGCACACTGACTTTGATTTCTGTACAGCAGCCGCTCCAAAGTTTTGCTAGGACGAAATACTGACCTTTCGCAATTGTGACATATAATCCACAACAACAGCAGTTTTCAATGAGGACACCATTTCAAATTAAAATTCTTCCGGTCAATGGCTTTTTTTCGTGCTCTTGTATGAATTTGTGCTTCACTGGTTTGGTTGCAGCATCTCCACCAAATAATGCGTTTGTTGGAAGAAGATCATGCGACAATGTCCTTGATAAATTCACCCCTTGCTTTTGCTATAGCCATCTCTCTATGTGCTTGCGAAAGTAGATTTTTTTGTAACCTGTTTTGTAGTGGCTGGTTGGACGAAACTCTTACTATGGCAATTAAAGAGTAGAACTTTAGCTTTAGTGATTATTTCAAAGAGCTTTTTCTCTTTCAATACAAATCTCTCCTTCAGTTTTATTTTAATTTTTTTTCATTTTATACAAAACAAATTTGGTGCAGCAAGTCATTGCATATTCATCACAAGATATAACACAAAAAAATACAGTGGCAAGCTTGAAATAACAAAAAATGAAGCACTGATACACTACATAATTCTCAGATACAGCCAAGAATGTTGGCTCAATATCCGTTGTCCACCCTATTTTAGAAGACAAGAATAATCACGCAAAATAAAAAACAAACGTGCGAAAAATACAAACCTAATGTTATTAAACATTTCCCAGGCTTACTGTAGCCAATTTGTGACAGGATCCCATATTTGACAGCCCAAGACTCTTTCTTCGTCCTCTCACTTTATATATTGCAGATTCTACGTTATAGATAGCTAAGGGCCTTGATCGCCAATTAATAAACATAGGGGGAATCGGAAGTAATACATAAACGAACAATGGCCATCGCGATAAACAAAAATCCAGTCATGGATCGCAGGCTTGAGTTTCCGTCCATGGCAAATCCTACACCCAAAATAACACAATCGGGCGTGATAGTTATCGGAATCCCTACAATAACAGACATAAAAATTTCGACCGCTTGCAGAAAAATACTCAAGAATAAAACATATGAACAGAGTCCGCTGCCTGAAATCCACACCCGCTACATTTCCCCCCCCCCCCCCCCTCCCCACCCCCCCACCACCACTTAGCAATCTTTCCTGGAGAATAATAAAGATCAAAGGCAGACATAAAATGCTGGCTCCTGAGACTACACGTAATACAAATCTGATTTGCCAAATCCAAGGATTCCTCAATTTTTATTCCTACCTTTCCCAGCCTACTTTCCCACTTTATATTCCAAGATATCATCGGGGAGAGCCTCAAGCAGTTGTTGATAAATCTTCTCGATCTGAGATTTTTTCGTATTATTTCAATCAGAGGAATCTTATCAAATCTTAACTCTGATCTATGCATACCTCTCGCTAAAAAGCTACGAATCTGTAAATATTTGAAAAGGAATATGCTACTTACCAGTATGCATCTGTTCTTGGCATGTAGAGCTGCAGATCTGTACACTTTTGCATAGATCGCCATCTGGTGTTGGGCCCGGATGTTTGCAGTTTGTTTTTCTTCTTGGACAGTCTTTGGAAGTCACGAGTTCGGTAACTCCTCCTTCGGTCCGTACTGCGCATGGGCTTCGGCTCCATCCTCAGATTGTTTTTCGCCAGCAGGGAAAAGATGGAGCGTAGTGATAATAGTAAGAAACCCATGTGTGTTGTATCTAAATAAGATAGACTGGAACGGATACAGGTAGCCGGGGAGGCAGGTGGGCGTGTACAGATCTGCAGCTCTACATGCCAAGAACAGATGCATACTGGTAAGTAGCATATTCTGTTCGAGGCATATGAGCTGCAGATTGTACACTTTTGCATAGATTATATAGCAGTACCCAGCCCTAGCGGCGACCACCGGTATCAGTTACAGCTGTTTGAAATAGTGTCTTTAGTACAGCCTGGCCCACACTAGCTTGTTGCTTGGAATGCACGTCTACACAGTAATGTTTTGTGAAGGTGTGCGGAGTGGACCATGTGGCTGCTTTGCAGATGTCATCCAAGGGTATGTTCCCTAGAAAAGCCATAGAAGCCCCTATCTTTCTTGTAGAGTGGGCTTTAGGTGGAACAGATAATGTTCTTTTTGCTTTGTGATAGCAAATTTGTATGCACTTTACAATCCACCTAGCTATCCCTGATTTAGAGATGGGATTGCCTTTATGCGGTGGAGAGAAGGAGACAAACAATTGTTTGGTCTTCCTGAAAGGTTGCGTTCTTTGTATGTAGTACAGTAAAGCCCTTTTAACATCAAGTGTATGTAGAGCCCTTTCCGCAACAGATTGAGGTTGCGAGAAAAAAACCGGTAATTCCACCGATTGATTAAGATGGAAGGGGGAAATGACCTTGGGCAGAAATTTTGGATTTGTACGAAGTATCACCTTGCTGTGATGTATCTGTAAAAAGGGTTCTTGTATAGTGAACGCTTGTATTTCACTAACCCTTCTAAGGGAAGTGATAGCTACGAGGAAAGCTGTTTTCCAGGTGAGGAACTGTAGCTCACATTTATGCATTGGTTCGAAAGGCGGACCCATTAGCCTTGTAAAAACTACGTTTAGATTCCATACAGGGGAAGGTGGTGCCCTGGGTGGAATTACTCGTTTAAGGCCTTCCATAAAGGCTTTAATAGCGGGCACTCTGAACAGTGATAAATGCTGTCTGTTTTGCAGGTAAGCAGCAATTGCTGCTAGGTGTAGACGTATGGATGAATATGCCAGGTTACACCTTTGAAGATGGAGCAGACAGCATATGATGTGCTGTATGGATGCATCTAAAGGGTTGATTGTATTGTTACGGCAGTAAACAACAAATCTCTTCCACTTTGCGGCATAGCATGCTCGAGTGGTAGGACGTCTGGCTTCCTTGATAATGTTCATGCAATCAGGGGGAAGGTTAAGGTATCCCAATTCTAAGATTTCAGGAGCCAGATCGCAAGGTTGAGCTGAGCTGGGTCCGGGTGCCTGATTTCTCCATGGTTCTGTGTTAGGAGGCATGGGGACAGGTGCAGTTTTTGATGTGGTACTACCGATAGCTGTAGTAGTGTGGTGTACCACGGCTGCCTGGCCCATGTTGGGGCTACCAGAATGAGTGTGAGGGAGTGCTGTTGTAGCTTCCTTACCACTAATGGAATTAGCGGGAGAGGTGGAAAGGCGTATGCAAATTTGCCTGACCAGTTCATCCATATCGCATTGCCTTTGGACAATGGGTGTGGGTATCTGGCGGCGAAGCTTGGGCATTTTTTGTTTTCGTGGGTGGCGAAGAGGTCTATCTGAGGATGCCCCCACTTGTGGAAGAATGGGCGAAGAACTTGTGGATGCAGTTCCCATTCGTGCATTTGCTGCGTTTGTCTGCTGAGCAGATCTGCCATGGTGTTTTGTATGCCTGGGACGTGCTGTGCCAGGAGAAAGATTTTTTGTGGAATTGCCCATCTCCATATGCTCTGTGCTAAGCGGGAGAGCTGGGGAGAGTGTGTCCCCCCCTGTTTTTGAAGATACTACATTGCAGTCATATTGTCTGTGCGAATGAGGACTGCTTTGGCTGAAATTTGTTTCTGAAAGGATTTCAGGGCTAGAAAGATCGCCAATAGCTCCAGATGGTTGATGTGGAGTAATTTTTGCTGTGGCGTCCATAGACCTTGCACTGTGAGGTGTAGAAGGTGCGCTCCCCAGCCAGAGAGTGATGCGTCCGTTGTTAGAATCACCTGAGGAACTGGGTCCAGGAACGGCCGCCCTTTGGAAAGGTTTGTGGTGTTCCACCACTGCAGAGAGTGATGGGTGCGGCCGTCCACCAACACCAGATCCGTCAGCTGTCCCTGGGCCTGGTTCCACTGCAGTGCTAGGCACTCTTGGAGTGGACGCATGTGGAGTCTTGCATGGGGCACTATGAAGATGCAAGATGCCAACATCCCTATTAGCTTCATAAACACTCTTGCTGGGAGAGAGTGCTGAAGAATGAATGTTTGGCGCAAGGCTTGTATGCTTGCGATTCTGGCTGAATTGGGATAGGCTATAGCTTTGGAGGTGTCTATAGTGGCCCCGAGATATTGCTTTGTATGAGATGGTATGAGGTGGGACTTTTGATGGTTCACCGTGAAGCCTAGCTGGTGGAGCAGTTGGATGGTGCTGTTTGTATGTTGCACACACTGGTTGTAGGACGCGGCTTTTATCAGCCAGTCGTCCAAGTAAGGGAAGACGTGAATGTGTTGTCTTCTGAGGTGAGCTGCTACTACCGCTAGGCATTTGGTAAACACCCGTGGTGCGGTTGTGACCCCGAAGGGGAGAACCCTGAATTGGTAATGCTGACCGTCCACCACAAACCTGAGGTACTTCCTGTAAGAAGGGTGTATTGGAATATGAAAGTATGCGTCTTTCAAGTCCAGTGTAGTGAGAAAATCTCCCTGACAGAGGAGTGGGAGAACTTGTTGGAGGGTGACCATATGGAAATGGTCCGAATGTATGTATGCATTTAGAGGCCGGAGGTCTAGAATAGGCCGTAGGGTCTCGTCTCTCTTTGGTATTAGAAAATACAGAGAGTAGACCCCTAGATGTTGCTGATTGATTGGGACCTGCTCTATAGCTTGTTTTTGCAGGAGGGAGATTACCTCCTGTTTGAGCAGTGTGGTGTGTTCTTGTGACATTGTACGGTGCCTGGGTGGAATATTGGGTGGGGTAGATGTTAGTTCGAGACAGTAGCCTGACTGAACAATTTGTGTCACCCAATTGTCTGATGTTATGGTCTCCCAGGTGTGAAGAAAATGCCGTAGTCTGCCCCCGACTGGAGTGGAATGGTCTGGAGGAAGCGGGCTAAAGTCATTGGGCGGGTGGTGTGGCAGAACGGGTGTTGTTGGTTTTGCCCCTACCTTTATTATTGTTTCCCCTATATCCACCCCTCTGATAGCCCTTTGAGAAGGTATTCTGAGGAGGGGACTTGTAGGAAGTAGAGGCGCTATCGGCAGAGTAACCTCTGCCTGTGCCCCGAAAGGAGGAACGACGAAATGAACGTCTAGGGGTATGGGATTGTAATGCCCCCATAGACTTTGCTCTATTTGTGTCCTTTTCATTTTCTCCAATGCTTTGTCCACCTTTGGACCAAATAGGTGTTGTTGGTCAAAGGGGTGATTTAATATAGATGCCTGGACTTCTGGCTTAAACCCTGAGATTCTGAGCCAGGCATGACGACGAAGCAAAACACTGGTGTTTATAGCTCTAGAAGCTGTGTCTGCTGCGTCGAGGGCACATTTAATTGAGGTATTGGTGATGAGCTTTCCCTCCTGTATTAGCTCATGAGCCCTGTGTTTATGTTTGTCTGGGAGGTGTTGCATGATAGCCTCCAGTTCATCGTAATGTGCTCTATCATAACGTGCAAGCAGAGCTTGTGTGTTGGCAATGCGCCACATATTTGCGACTTGCGAGGCAGTGCGTTTACCAGACGCATCTAAGAGCTTTGACTCCTTATCTGGTGGCGGAGCCTCCCCTGAGGATTGAGAGTTAGACTGCTTCCTAGCTGTGGATACCACCAATGAGTCCAAGGGAGCAGGTCCTTTAATATATGCAGGATCTATGGGGGCTGCTTTATATTTTTTCTCTATCCTGGGGTTTAGTACATTAGCTCTGACTGGGTCCTTGAACACCTCTGCAGCATGTTTGGTTACCCCTTTTAGCATGGGCAATATTGCTGTGGCCTTATCTTGTATGTCAAAAGTATCCAGTAGGAAATCGTCCTCAACTGGCTCGCTATGTAATTCTACCCCATGGTAGTGTGCCGCCCGCTGTATTAAGTGGTGGAACCCCAGGGAGTCCTCTGGAGGAGATGGCCTGGATGGATAAATGTCATCCTGAGGCACATCTGGTACATCGGGGTTGTGGTAATCCTCCCATGGGTCTGGTGTCCCTGGAGGTGTGGGGTCTATTGGGGCGTCTGCCGGATCATAATCTGGATCTCCATAATCAGGGTCTGGAGATGGGGTTGGAGAGCGGTGAGGCAAAGGTGGTGGAGATATGGAGGAGGTGGAGAAGGTGGAGGAGGTGGAGGAGAAGGTGGAGGAGGTGGAGGAGAAGGTGGAGGAGGTGGAGGAGGTGGTGGGGAGGGTACTCTGAAGGGGGATGTGGCAGAGTCCTTCCGTTTTGGCGGTGGAGGAGGATCTGGCTTGTGTAAATGTCTTTTTTGGGAAGACACAGTTAAATGACCAGTCTTTGGATCCTTTGTTAAAGTTTTTTGATAAGGATCAGGCGTAAATAGTTCTTCTGGCACCGAATCGTCTGTCGGTGCCGATGTTTTCGGAGCCGAGGGCTTCGATGGTTTCTCTATGCCATGCTTTTTCGGGGTCTCCGATTTCTTCGGTGCCGAGGCGGGCTTCGGCGCCGGAGCGTCGGTGCCGAGGGGCTTATGCTTAATCGGCACCGAGAGTGCAGGTTTCAAGCCCGATGACTTCGGAGCCGAACTGGGTGTGGTTTTCTTCGGTGCCGAACGGTGTTTTTCGGCACCAGGAGTAGGCTGGCTCGAGCCCGAGCCGCCGGGAGACTTATGATGCTTCGACACCGGGCCCGAAGGTGGGGTGATAGAAGCTGTATGTTTGGTTTTCCCTAGGCCCGGAGGCGAAGGTGTAACTGGAGTCTCTTTCGGTGTGGGAACGGGAGTGGGAGGGGGTAAAGTACTCACGACCCTCTGCGCCGGTGTTATCTCCTCCAGGTCAGAGTCGTCTGCCTCGGAAGCGCTGACGAGTTCTTCCTCCTGCTTTGTGTGCTGCTGCCCCGAAGCTCTGGTGTCGTCTCCGAAGATGTCGGGTGGAGCCGAAGTCAATGAGTGCGCCATGGTGCGTCGAGCGCTTCGATCCCGGATGGTCTTTTTCTATCGAAAAGACTTGCAGGCGGGGCAGTCTCGAGCCTCGTGTTCGGGAGAGAGGCAGAGGTTACACACCTGATGGAGGTCGGTGTGGGGAAATTTAGACCCACATTTTGGGCACTTTTTGAAGGGAGTCCTTTCCATCGGCCGAGACCGGAGTCGAGGGAGGCCCGTAGGCCGGTGCCGATGTCTGGAATCGAAAAGTGCCGCCGAGAGAGATGAAGAAGATGATTTTTTGTCTTAAGAATCTCGATGGACGAGGATTTTCCGTCTAAGGTCGAACTGGAAAGGTTCGAAGCCGGAGCACGAAGTATCACATCCGAGCCCGATGGCGGAAAAAAAACAATCTGAGGATGGAGCCGAAGCCCATGCGCAGTACGGACTGAAGGAGGAGTCACCGAACTCGTGACTTCCAAAGACTGTCCAAGAAGAAAAACAAACTGCAAACATCCGGGCCCAACACCAGATGGCGATCTATGCAAAAGTGTACAATCTGCAGCTCATATGCCTCGAACAGTCCTGTTTAGAGAGACCAAATTTCTCCTGCAGATTCATAAATGAAAAAATTTGGCCTCCATCAAATAATTCACCCAGAAAGAAAACCCCCTTAGTCCCCCAACTAAATAAATGTAGTATGATCTTGAAAAATTGATGGGAGGATGCCGGGGGCCAAAAACGGAGTATAGATATTTATATTTGGGATCTTGCATCAAATTTGTTTCCAGACTTTAAATGTAGTCTTTTTATAATAGCTAGGTTCTAATATCCTAACCAAGCAACTATTTGCACCATCCCCCAACCCCAATTCATATATGGTTGGTCTACTAGCTAACAGGATTTCAGCCTGAACCCCAGCTAACAAGATCCCCATATGTTGCATCACGGATGCCCAGTAATAAAACAAGAAATGAGGGATCGCCCATCCTCCCCGATGTCTTGGGAGAGTCATCCATTTAAGCGCCCTTGTTGGTCTCCGATACCCCCAAAGAAATCTGGAGTAGATCTTCTCTACCTTTACTAGACAAGAGGTAGAAAAAACAAGAGGAATAGTCCTAAACAAATATAAAAATTTGTGAAGGACCATCATTTTTAACATGTTGCAATGCCCATGAAGAGACCAATGTAAATGGTCTAGCCTCTATAGTTTTCTATTGACAGTGTCCATCACTGGAATATTATTCAGATCAGGAATTTGATCTACTAGCGGTGTGATCTTAATTCCCAGATAAGTTGCTTCAGAGACAACTGACAGATCTACAGGATACATGGTATGTGAGTGAAGAATCTGGGTTTCCCCATTTAATTTATAGCCTGAAAACATACCAAACTGCTCTGCCAGAGTCCTCACCATAAGGAACATCGCCAGTTAGCACCACAATATCATCAGTGTATGCCAATGTTCTATATTCCATCCTAACTGAATTAATATCTATACTCCGGTTTAGTTTATTGAGAAATGTATCAATATATAATGCGAAAAGCAGGGGGGGGAACATGGGCACCCCTGCCTGGTACCTCTACTAACACTGAAAGATCTTGACTCCTGTCCAGAGATACGAATAACAGCTTCTGGAAGTACATACAGGGCCTTAACTGCTTGAATGAATTCCATACCGAACACCTTCCAATGCAGGACATCCCACAGAGACCGCCAGGGGACCCTGTCAAACGCTTTCTCAGAGTCTAACAGGATCACCCCTAAAGGAGACTTTGTTGCCTGAGCCCAGTCAAGAAGAGCAATTACACATCTCACATGGTCAATTGTATTCCTTCCCGGGATAAATCCATGCTGGTGGACTGATACCTAGGCAGTAATGACTTTCCCTAACTGCCCAGCCAAAATCTTAGAATAAATCTTACTGTCGCAGTTGATAAGTGAGATAGGCCTCTACTAAGAGGGATTCAACTCAGGCTGATCTTTTTAAAAAAACATTTATTACTATAGTGGTCTTTCGCCAGGAGTCAGGGATAGAGCCTCTTTGGGCAGACTAAAATAACGTCATAATATCTTGTCAGAGTACCTGCCAGAATGTCCTAAAAAATTCCAGAGGGATGCCATCCGGGCCAACCGCCTTTCTAGTAGCTAAAGACATTATAGCCCCCTCCACTTATTCCCATGTAATCGGGGCTGCAAGAATCTCATTTTGTTCATGTGTAACCTTAATTGTCTCGAGCTACAAAAAATTCCTGCATCAGATCTTCTCCTCTTATAGCCTCTCCCTCAGTGTACAATTGATTATAATATCTATTAAATACATTCAGGATTTTGGCTGGGGAGTCCTGTATCTGGTCTAGATGGTCTTTAATCCTATGGATTCAATTAGCAACTTCCCTCTGTCGTAATCTCTTTGCTAAAACCCTCCCTGTATTTTTGCCTAATTCATATATCTGGGCCCTATAGTGCACATATTTAGCAGCTATCTCCTCCCCAAAGTACTGATGAATTTTTGCTTTAATAGTAGCAATAGTCTTTTGGGGTTTGTCTATGTTTCAACTACTCGCTATTTTCCTCATAAGATCGATTTCCGCTAGTCTCAATTGTTGAATCCATCCCCTAATTTCCCCCAGCATTCTCTTCTGGTTAGATATTCAAAAGCTAAGAGTCTTTGCGTACCACAGCCTTAAAGGCATCCCAGACCATAAAGTCAGAGGCTGTATTTCGATTTATCGTTAAAAAAAACTACTCAATCCAGCTTGCTATATGTACACAATATGCCTGATTCAGCAACAGTTTTCTTACAAAAGTCCAAGGTCTCTGTTCTTTAATCTTGGTACTCAGTGGAAATTCTATTATTATCGGGTTATGGTCTGAAATAAACCTGGGGGAAATCTCAATTTTAGCGCTCTCAACAATTTGGTTAGAGACAAAAAAATAATCTAAACAAACTAATTTATTGTGTGGAGCAGAGTAAAAAGTGGCCTCGGAGTCATCTCGTTTATGCCGATGCCAAACATCCACCAACCCATATTCCCTGATTAAACCTTGGATAGCTTTAAAAACTTTTACTTTCCTTCCCTGATATGGGAGATTCCCAGTTAAATCAAAATCACTATCTAAATGAATATTAACATCTCCACAGATAATTAAAGGGTGAGGCCATAGCGCCAATTCGACACTCAAATAATTCATCACATCCGGATTGTCTAAATTGAAGCCATAAATAGAGAAGATTGATAGAGGGATATCATTAACTATGATTTCTAAAATGACCAAGCGCCCTAAGTTATCTTCCTTCACTCGTGTGCAGACTCCAATTTTTCGGTTTGCCAAGATGGATACCACTTTAGTTGTTGTACCTTGTCGAGTGCAGGCTAAAATATCAAGACCCAAGTCCCTCAACCAGCTACGTTTATTCCAGGGTGTAGGAGTCTCTTGCAAGCATAACCAATCAATCTGCATAAACTGGAGCATTTTAGCTGTCAGACCCCCCTTTTTGTCCTGTCATTCAGGCCACATACATTCCAAGAACAGATACAAATTCTACCCATCATCCCTGTATCTGAGATACTCCATCTCAAGTCTTGCCAACCCAAACCGGAAACCAAAACCAGTGATATCCAAAAATGCATTCTTTCTCACATCAAGAAAAAAGCAATGACCATAGAGAACACAAAACAACAGAGCCACCCTCTTACACCCCCTGCCCCACCATCCCACATTCACCCTCCTACCCCCTCACCTCTTCCTCCCAAATGAAGCATAAGGACCTAGGTCCTCTGTTATGGAGGGCTGTTGATCGCCCCCCCCCCAGCCCTCCGACCCCCCATAGTACAGAAAACGTGCGAGAAAAAGATTTGATTGAAAGAAAAAAGCATCGGATTATAGTTTATAGACCTAAACGTCAATACTACTAAGCACCTTATATGAATCAGAAAATACATTGTATCCCATTATGACCGGTTATACACCTCAAATTGAATCTAGAAATTCTTTAGCTAGAATTTCAGAAGAAAAAAATTGTCTATCCCTTAAATATAACTTTGAATTTAGCAGGATTTAGTAAAAGAATCTGTGCCCCCTTTGCCTGAAATAAAGGAATGAATTGTCGAAGGTGCCACCTTCTCTCAATTGAAGCCTGACAAAAATCAGGCTGCACAAAAAATTTGCATCCCTTTCCTGTTGTCTTCCTGTCCGGTCTAGCTAGATCGTATAGTGCTTCTTGAGCTAGGAAATTGAGACAAATCAAAATGGCTCTAGGTCTATCAGTAAGTTCCCCCGTTTTTTCCGTTGTTTAAAAGGAAGCCGATGGGCCCTCTGCAGTTCCACTGACCAGTCCCATTGAGGAAGTTCGGGAAATGCTTCTGAGAGGAGCTCCACCACAACTGCTGAATATCAGTACCCTCCAGACCTTCAGGCACCCCCAAAATCCGCAGATTATTTCTTCTTGAGCGATTTTCCAACTCGGTCAACTTCCAGACTGTACCATCTTTCTGGGACTTCAAAGATTCTGTAATAGACTTTTGCTGTGCTAGCTCATCCTCCAGTGTCGATTTTCTAGCTTCAGCCTCACCAAAACTGGTTGCGAATTCTGAACACGTCTTTGAAAATTACAGAACGCAGTGCGTAGAATTGCAAACTGCGTCTTGGGTCGGTGACCCCTCTGCTCTAGTCTCTTCCCGATGAGCCATTATACTCTGGTAAACAGTGGAGAGAGCAATTTTGTCTTGAGATTCTGTGTTTGACCCAGAAGCTTCCGTGGAGATTCCTCCATGCCCCACTTCATTATCGCTCAATTTTGGTGAGAATGAATAATCCCAAACCAGTGAGCCTGCTGGGCCCAAGACTTTATTAATCAGAGTTTCGGGTTGTTCCCTATGTTTGCGAACAGTTCCAGTGTTTAAAGAGTCGTTGTCCCCTGTCTCCCCCTCTTCCAAGCGTAGGCTGCTCGAGTCACTTCCATCCTCAGCCCAATCTTTGTCTGGACTCATCCCCCTTAGAATTCGAGGGATCTGACAGAGTAAAACTTATCCCCTGAATAACCTTCCTTCGCGAGACCCGTGACTGACTGCTCTCCATTTTGTAAGACCAGAGCTTCTTCTTCACCTCTCTCATTACAGCTATCTACAGAATTTTGACTGATAGCTCTTTGTCCCACGCCAATCTTTTGAGAAGTAGTAGCTTCTAAAACAGCCATTTTAGCCTTATCGACAGGTATAACACCACTTGAAGTGCACTCTACAACGGTGACCGAGTCCCCCTCAGGGCCAGTAGAGTCAGTAAGATCATAAGCCCCCTCAAGCCTCCCTGAGCTCCCCTCCTTCCACCGCTCTCCTCACTCACATTAACTACATGAGTCAGTACCTTGTAAGAGCATTTCCAGGGGTGGGGCAGGCGCGTCTACTGCAACAATGTTTGCATTTACCGGAACATCAAGTGCGTCCGCCACATTCTTTCCTTTGCCTGCTTTAATCTTGAACAGCGTGGGAATCGTGAGGCGGGTGCAAGCAGGAGTGCCACCCTTTCCCACTGAAGCTGGAGAGAGACCGTCCGCTTGTCAACGCGCTCCGCCATCTACCGTTTTGCCACTGTAAGCCTTTGCGGGACTCCCAGCTCCAACACCCATGGCCGCAGGAAGCCCCCGGGTCTTAGCGCCCTTAGCGGTATTTTTAGGCAGCATCGAGGAAGCCGTAAAAAAACAAGCAGCTAAGGGCGGTTGTATACCGCAGACATGGAGGACCTGCACAAGTAAGTCTCCAGGGCAGAAGGAGCTCCAACCGGCAAAGACGGAACCTCCAGATCATCCCGCTACACGACTGAATCAGTTCCGCTGTTCATTGCTAAAAAAAGAAAAAAAAAAAAGACAGGAGACAAGGGGGGGTGGGGTTTGAGCCAGGAGGACGACGAGAGCCAGCTCACTCGGCCGAGCGCGCAGCTGCCGTCTTGCCTCCTCTCACCTTCAGTTCTACATATAGTTTCTATCTATGTTCCAGGATATCTAGTAGACGTGTCTATATCGTTATCCACAAAATGTTTGATTGCAAAGTTGTATAGTCACATAAGCTCAGTCATTTCAAACGGGTTTCATTGCAGCTGCATGAAATGAAGAAGGCTGTCACCATGTTTATTAAAACATCCCCCTCTCTTTCCCACAAGTTCGTACGTTTCATGATGGTCCATTAATTTTGAATTGGTCATCTCTCTGAAAACACTGCAAATAGAAAGGACTTCATGTTAAACTAGCTGCCATTGAGCAACATATTCACTTTTGTGTGTCTGACCACCAACTACCATGGAGCTTTTCTGTGATCTTTGGACCGTCTTTTCCAGTTTGTATCTGGAGCCGCAGCATGGAACCTTCCCCCTCTGTTTTTCACCACAAAATGTATTTGGATGAATTATTCGTAGAGGTATAGTTTTTCTACCTCTAGCTTCTTCTGTCTTTTCTAACGTCAGAAACCATATCTCAGGCAGTTTATGCAATCGAATTTGCAAAACACAGCAATCAGTGTCTCCACAGCCTTCACGTGCATCTCCCAATCACCTTCCCGAACAGCATATACCAAGTTTTTCACTAGAGCTATCATGTGTAAAACATTTCCACAGTACTTGCTAAGTTCTGATTTTTTTCCAATCTTAGACAAACTCTTTGTACTTGGTTTCCTGATATTGAACTGAATGTATTGAACCTTGCCTGGCCTTCCCTTATGTCTTCTGAATGAAGTGGACCCTGTACCTTGTTCACTTCTGAGATAAGATATGAAACATTTCATTTGTAATTCTTGCTCCAGAAAGCATTCCAACGCAATGTTTCTTTAGCCTCAGATATGATGAGCATACCTTGTAACAAGATAACGTGAGTTCCGCTCAATACTGACTGGACAGTTTTTTTCCCCAAAGTTTCGGCCTCAATAAGTGCGTCATCTATGCCACATCCACTAAGATAACTGCCGGAACACCACAACGCAACTTTAGCCACGTGAAAAACGCCCATCATAGGATATAGATCATCAAATTGTACTGGACTTCTCATAAAAATGTCAGCTACAATACAGAAAACAACTTTATCGCAGAAAATTGGCAGGATAGGCTGATCTTCAAGCTGAGCTTGCACATTATGGAAATGTTTTTAGAGCTGTGTATACTGTTGCGTAGTTTGTGACCGGAGATGGTATTACTGGTAAAAACCCAACCTTCTTCAGTGGGATGGTATTTTGGGAGATTAGAGCATGAATCCCAGCCCACGGAGGAACTGGCTTTTCTTCAACCTTCAGTCCACACCGATTTAGTCATAAGATAAATTAAGTTAAATCAGCTTTGCGGACCGCAGAATCCGATAGAAGATCAATGTCCTAAGCCACGTTGAAACTTTATGGTAGACTGGGACATGTTGATGGCATGTAGTGGTTTTGCACACGTAGGCAAGGCAGTTAGGTTATACGTTTGTAGCTTTATTTGTTTATGCGTACAGGTGACACAGTTTGTATTCCAGCAGCTACTTCATTGGTACAGTCTTGAAAAAGCACCATGGCAGTATCATGAGAGCTGGATGTTCCAGACAAAGATTAGCGGTCTTCAAAATTAGCAAGAGCAGCAATTGTAAATCCTTTCCTGGTAAAGTGACTTGGAAGTGGTGTAAATCACCAGATTTTACAGCATGAGCTACTAACCAGTTCCTGCTCTGTACTGTCAGTATAACTTTTTGATACACCAATCCTATTAATTGGAGGGACTAGCTGTCTGCTTTTGCACATGTCATAGATTGTGTGGGCAGTCCTCATGTAGCGGAGTTTACTTATTGCCTTGATGTAATTCATAAAATAGGATTTGAAAAAAACAGTACATTTGCACAGCATAAGCCTGTCGGTTCATGGAATGGTCTTAAACGTCTTTGCTGATATCTTCAAAGCCATCATCAATGTTGTCCTCTTCTTTCCCAAACTTAAAAACTTTAGTTTGTAACAGTTTTGCTTTGCTGATATTGAAGGATGATGTATAAAAATGTTAGGACAACATCATTCTTGTTGGCTCCCATGATTTGAAGAGTTCTGGGGCATCACAAAATTTGCTATTAAGTCCTAAATAGTTCAGGACGTTACTTACAATGGTTCCTGCTGATTTTACTGCATCCTGTGATCGTATTTTGGCAGCAATGACTTCAGGAGTCACAATAGCTGAGAACACTATACGTGGCTCATTTTTTTGGTTAGACGGACCAAAACAAATTTCGTCTTTTGTACATTCTAACCAGACAAGTCTTAATTTCATTATTATGGATCAATACAGTTTCATCAATGTTGACCATTATTTCTCTGATCTCACGGAGTGTAAACCCATAGCCAGCTCCCGAGTGGCTTTAAAACTTCATTTGCTTTTTCATAGAGTGCTAACTTAGCTGAAGGCTGGGGATTACATTGCTGCTGAGAGCTAATTGTATGTTCATATTTTCAAATGTATGCACGCATGCAGTTCGAGTGGGCATACAAATTCGCTGCAAATACTTTCACCTCACTGTTAAGATCAGCTACTTGACTGAAAACTCAATTTTGGCAGAAATTAGCTGCAGATAAAAACATGTTTGCCCTTTGAGACTCACATACTCTGTACTTTGTTCTTTCATCAATCCATTTGGCCCTTGTTCCGGCTAAACTACAGATAACACACTGAAGATCCTCTGCTTTCGGATCATGGTTTGGAGGTGGATGAGGGGTAGCCATCGATCTTCTAAGTTGATGGGCATTGGGTTTGGTTGTTGTTGCTTCTTTTCCAGACGACTCCGATTCTTGTTGTGATTCACTGGTTTCTGCTATTTTTTTACTTATTTTTTCCATTGAATACAATTTGTACCACTTGGTTTTACAATAATTACATAGTTGATCCTCTTCTCCCATCAGTTTCAATCTTTTGTGAACTTCGTCTTGCTGTATTTCTGCAGCATCCTGTATTCTCTTCTGTTCAGACATAGTGGATGTTAGCTTTCCTTTCAGATTAGTTTTGCAAATAACACATTTTTCATTATTGAAGGAGTACTTAGATTTTGTAGTTAGCAACACTCTGTCAGGAGGTAAAGATGCTCTCCTACCACCTGCTTGCTCATGTTTAAAAATGTGAATCAACGGAAAACCTAAAACAAACACAATATTAAAATAAATTACCGATATGATAACTAAAAGTCATCATTATAGAACCCCCATCTTGGAAGATGGCAGAAGGATTGCTTTGAGGAGTTATTTTCTGTCTCTATAAGACTACTTGACCCCCAAAACCTATGTTTTGACACCAAAATGAAGTATATAGGTCTCATGGTTCCCGAAATATCATCACGGCAACACATACGCTATTTTGAAAAATTGCAGCCAGAAAAAAATAAGCCAAATTAACAAAGTCTACCCAAGCTAAATTACTTCTCTAATGATACAAAATCAAACACAAATAAAAGATGAAAATCTCTGAACAACATTTTTCTTTTTTTTTTACCTCGATACATCAAGGGGCCAGGACCATAGGATTATGCAGCAGGAAATTATTAAGCAAGTTTTTTTTAATTACGTGCCAAAATACAAATTATGTGGCATACTCTGTAGGTATCATTTTCATCCATTTGAGCTAAAAACAACTTTTTTTGTGAAATCTGAAACTTATGTGGCACAAATGGTAAATCTATAATCATTCAGTAAACTCTGCATCCACACTAACAATAGGCAGCAATCAGTGCCCACTGAAGTGGCACTTTGAAAGCTATCTACCCCAAAATAAGCAAGCAACATAAAGAAGTATATAACGGATAATGTATTATATTGTCCTACATTGCCATCTTCGGGTCCTAGTGACATTTCCAAGTCATCAGGCTTTCGGCTTGTGGATTATGTGGCGAGCATAACTGCCTTGGTGGAAATAATGGCTCATATTACTGTTCCCATTACATATTACCCCTGAATATACATATAGTCTTTATGCAGATGTGCAGAGTGTAATATGCTATTACCATTTGCTGGAAAATGGCCCTCTCTGAACGGTCACTGCAAACGTTTTGCCTTCCTCCTATGTTTCTGACCTTTTTGTTGGTTTTAGGACTCTGAGCACTTTACCACTGCTGACCACTGCTAAAGTGCATGTTCTACAATGATGTCTGCTGTCTCAGGGATTCGCCTTTAACATGAGCTCAGTCCTGCACGTCAGATTGAAGAATTGTTTTCGTAGCTCTAGAGACTTGCCAAGACTGCATGTGTGCATTGGACACTGCAGCAGCCTCTCCTATGGGGTTATCAATTTCCCTGCGCGAGATACAGTTTTAGTGATCGGTGGTTCACATGACAATGGGGAAGGTCGGGGATTGCGTAATGCAGGGGTTGCTTATAATGATTGCAATTACACAGTTCAGAAAAGCAAGTCCCAGGAATCGAATAGTTTCTTACCTGTCGGAGTAGTTGTGCAGCTTGAAGATCCTTCTGGATTCACTATGCTGTGCATTATTCCGCGGTCTGGTGGTTGGGTCCGGATTCGTAGCCTTTCTTTTGTTTTTTGTTTTTTTTTTGTAGCCCAAGTGGGCGTCGATGTCGATGTCCCACAATTTGGTGCACCTCTCGTGACGTCGTCCTGCTTCCTGCGGAAGTTCGACCTCGGGGCGCCATCTTCGGATTTTTTTTTTCGAACCCTAGGTCATTTACCGTATTTCTTCTCAATTTTATCCTTTCTCACATTTCTTTTAAAAACCTCTTTGTTCTCCATTCTGTCTTTCCCCCCTCTACTCCATCCTCATCTTTCTGGCGGAGGTGGGAGGGTTCGCTAGTGAATCCAGAAAGATCTTCAAGCTGCAAAACTACACCGACAGGTAAGAAACTTCGTTTTGCAGCGTGAATCTTTCTGGATTCACTATGCTGTGCATCGATTTTGTAGCGGTTTGTCACTTTTGTGGCGGCTGGGTGGAAGATGAGCGTTGGTCGTTGAATATATGTTGAAGCACCTTTTGTCCTACTTGTGCTTCCTTGTTCATTTGTATATCCACGCAGTAGTGCTTAGTGAACATGTGCACTGAAGCCCATGTTGCCGCCAGGCATATGTCTTGAATGGGTGTGTTTGCCAGAAAAGCAATTGTTGCTCCTTTCTTCCTTGTGGAGTGGGCCCGTGCCCTTTCTGGTAGTTCTTGCCCTGCCTGTTTGTGGCAGAACTGTATTGTGAGTGCGATCCATCGCGCGATGGTGCCCTTTGTTACAGGCCTACCCAGGAAGCTGGTTGCGAAGGACACAAAAAACTGGTTTACCTGTGCTCCTTGGTTCTCTCAATGTAGTGCATCACCGCCCTTCTAGCGTCCAGAGTGTGCAGTGCCCTTTCTGTGCCTGTGGTAGGGTTCTGAAAGAAGCTTGGTATTAGTATTGTCTGGTTCATATGAAATGCCGACACCACCTTCGGCATGAAGTGTGGGTCTGTTCTCATTACAACTCTGTCCTTGTGTATCTGGATGTAGGGCTCTTGCAGTGTTAGCGCTTGCAGCTCGCTTACTCTGGCAGCGAGGTTATTGCCACCAGATAGGCTGTCTTCATTGTTAGCATTTGAAGGGAGGCCTTGTGAATGGGTTCAAAGGGCGCTTTCATAAGTTCCGTTAGGACTAAGTTGAGGTTCCACGCTGGCGGCGGCATCCTTTTTGGTGGCGCTATCCTTTTTGCCCCCGTCAGGAACCTCTTTACAACTCTTGATGTAAAGAAACTTTCACCCGTCTCACATCGTGTGTAGGCAACAATGGCTGCGAGGTGTACCCTTAGTGAGGATGAACATAGTTTAGCCTTTAGTAGGTGCGTGAGGTATCTTAGCACCGTTGATTCCCTTGTCATCTTATTTTGCAGTTTATGTCTCCTGCACCAATGTGTGTACCTCTTCCATTTTCCCCATAGCATTTCCGTGTCGTCGGTCTCCTTGCTTCCCGGAGCACTCGCATAGTGCTTTGAGGTAGCCTAAGGTGTGCAAACTATGTCTTCAGGAGCCATGCCGCTAGGCTGAGGCTCTCTGGCTCTTCGTGTAGAACCTCTCCGTTCTGCATAGAGAGTAAGTCCTTTCTTTTGGTGAACTTGTGTGGTGGTCCCTGTGCCATCTCCACTATTTGTGAGTACCAGGTCTGTCTTGCCCACTGTGGTGCCACTAGGATCAGTGTCATGTTGCTGGTCCTGCACTTGTTGAGTACCCTGTGTATCAGTGGTATTGGTGGAAAAGCGTAGGCAAATGTTTTTGACCAGCTTATCCATAGGGCATTCCCCTTGGATTGGTTTTCTGGTTGTCTGGATGCGAAGCTTGGGCATTTTGCATTCTGGTGTGTTGCAAACAGGTCTATTGTCGGTGTACCCCACCTTCTGAATAGCCTTTGCGCTTCCTGTCCATTAGCTCCCACTCGTGGGACGCCAAAGTCTGCCTGCTGAGCCAGTCTGCTTCCACACTGTCCTTCCCCGGTAGGTGAATGGCCAGCAGGTCTATTTTGAGTGGGATGGCCCATCTCCAAATCTCCAGCGCCAGGTTGGATAGGGGAAATGACTGTGTTCCTCCCTGCTTGTTGATGTAGAACATCGTTGTTGTATTGTCTGTTTGTATCAAGACCTTTTGGCTGTACAGTTTTTACTGGAAGGCTTTCAGGGCTAGGAATACTGTCTTCAACTCCAGGTAGTTGATGTGTCTGACCGCATCCGCTGGAGTCCACAGACCCCTCACTTTGAACTTGTCCATATGTGCTCCCCATCCTATCTGAGATGCGTCTGTGGTGATGGTCACCGTTGGGTTTGGTGGTGTCAAGGGTTATGTTCTCCCAGTTCCACCATGCTATCTATTCTTGCACCGCGTGCGTTAAAACCACTAGATCCTCCCAACTTCCGCTTGCCTGTGACCATTGCTGTTGCAGCCATTCCTGCAAAGGCCTCATGTGTAGGCGTACATTGGGAACTAGGTGAATGCATGACGCCATCATCCCCATGATCTTGCTCGCTATTCTCACTGTCAGAGCTTGGCCCTTCTGGTAGAGGCGCATCTCCTTCAGCAGGGTCAGTGTTCTCTTGTCGCTGGGCATCACGGTTCTCTGTAGGGTGTTGATCTTTGCCCCCAGGAAGATCTTCACCTGTTCTGGTTTCATAGAGGATTTCCCCCAGTGTATTGAGAAACCCAGCTTCGTTAGTGTGTTCGTGACCCGCTGTGCGTGTTCCTCGCACTTTTCGCGTGAACTTGCCTTTATTAGCCAGTCGTCGAGGTAAGGGTATACATGAATACCTTCCCTCCGCAGGTACGCTGCCACTGCCGCCAGGCATTTTGTGAAAACCCTTGGTGCGGACTTTAGCCCGAATGCTAAGGCTGTGAATTGGTAGTGTTCCTTGCCAATGGCGAACCTTAGCAGACCTTTGTGCTGCCTGTTCATTGGGATGTGCAGGTAGGCGCCTTTGAGATCCACGGTGGACATGAAGTCTCCGTCTCTCATTTGCTGGAGTACTTCTTGTAGGGACGTCATTTTGAATTTTTGCGTCCTTACGTACTTGTTTAGGAACCGTAGATACAGGATGGGCCTTAGTGTTCCGTCCACCTTTGGTACCAGGAAGTAGTTTGAGTACACTCCCTTGTTCCTTTCCTTGAAAGGTACTGGCTCTATGGCATCCTTTTGGAGTAGTTCTTGTGCTTCTTCTACGAGTTGCACTAGCTCCTGTCCCGAGTGCTCCCTCCTCTTTGCTTATCTGTTTGTGGTTTCCTTTCCAACTCTATACAGTATCCGAACTGTATGATGTTCAGTATCCATTTGTCTTATCTTTTTCCATTCTTGAAGGAAACGTCTCAGTCTGCCGCCTACTGGTGTTGCATGTTCGTTGGCATTTGGTCTGTGTAACCCTCTCGTCTTTGATCTTTTGTTCTCCACCCTCGGAGGGTTTTTGTGGGTGTGCACTCTTTCCCGTGTGAAGTCACTTTGAGGTGGGTTGGTCTCCCCCTCTGCGTCTCTAGCCTCGTCCGTTCCCCCTGCTCCGAAAGGACTGGCCCCGAGGCTGGTACTGCCAGTGTTGTTTCTGCTGGGCCTGCTGCCCTGGATTGTCGCCCCGATGGCCCTGCTGGAATGTTTGGTGTGACGTTCCCGGCTGGTTTCCTCCTCTTCCGTAAGGTCTCCGTGTCAGGGTACCTCTTCTCATTCCTCTGAATTGCAGGGCCCCCATGGACCTTGCTGTTTCGTTCTTTTTGAGCTGGGTGAGTTTTTCATCCACCGGTGCCCCGAACAGCGTCTCTCCGTTGAAAGGGGTGTTCAGGATGTTGTTCTGAACTTCCTGCTTGAAACCTGAAATCCTGAGCCAGGCTTGCCTTCTTTCTGTTATTCCAATTGCCATCAGCCTGCTTGATGTTTCTGCTCCATCCAACGCCGTTTTAAGGCAAGAGTTAGCTATATTCTTTCCCTCCTCCACTAGGTGCGCAGCTCTTTGTTGGTATTGCTCGGGGAGGTGCTTCATCAGTTCCCCCATTTCTTCCCAGTGTTGGTACTGGTGCCTGTTCAGTAGGGCATTGGAGTTCGCCATGCACCAGTGCATTGCCACGTTTCTCTCTATTTTTCTCTCCGTCAGGTCCATCCTCCTGCTTTCCTTGTCTGGAGGTGGTCCAGAGGTTGCTGGGACATTTGCTCTCTTCCTGGCAGTAGATGCAATGATAGAATCTGCTGTGACGCAGCCTTTTATGTATGGAGGGTCCTGGGAGGAGTGTTTATATTTTCTTCCGTCCTAGGAGTGATGGACCGGCATGTTGCTGGGTCCTTGAACGCCTCGTTCCCCTGGTTCATGACACTCTGGAGCATGGGGAGGAACTGGCTCCTAGTTTGGATAGGGAGCAGTGTCTCCAGTAAAAAATCTGCTTTAGGCTTTTCTTCCTCCAGTTTAACACCAAAAGCTGCAGCCGCGCTTTTGACTACCATGTTGTAAGCCCCTATGTCATCTGGCGGCGAAGGCCTCGAAGGGTAAGTCTTCACAGGCTCTTCTGGATTTTCGGCGTCGAGGTCCTGCCACTCCAGGTACTGCGTCGTAGACTGCTTCGAGCCGTAGTTCGATTGTTGTACCTCATATTCTTCACCCTCATAGTAAAGGTGTTCTTCTTCCTCTCCAGGAGTCTTCGACAGTTCTTCTGCGTCGAACTCCTCCTGTTCCTCGACCTAGACGATGATGGACGGTGGTTTCATAGGGATAGTGAATTTTTTCATCTTCTCGTCGAACTCCCTTTTCCTTTGAAGGATGCTCCCCATCTCTGCTTCGAGCCTTCTCTTTTTCTTCTCCATTTCAGAGGCGTGTTCGACGTCGAGTGCCGGTCTTTTCGACGGAGCTTGTGTCGACGCGACTTTATCTTTCGAAGTCGAACGCCCACTTTCTTAGCCTTGCTTCGACGACCTTTGCCTTTCGGCGGTCTTCGGCACCTGGGAGTCCTTCTCGAAGGATCCGCCGGTCCTTTCGTCCTTGGATCCACTCGCAGTCGTCGAAATTTTCGGCGCCGGTGTCCCTTTCGAGGACTTTGACTCTGTTTTTCGAGAGTCTGACTGTTTTTCGGGGTCCTGTCGAGGGTTTAGTGCTCGACGTCTCTCCTACCTTGTCAGACGTTTTCTTATCGGTCTCTGCGACCGTGAAGTCATCAGGTCCTTCGGCGACGTTGTCTTCATCTTCGGTGGAGAGGCCCAGTTCGTACAGTGTTGGGGCCTTCCCCTTGCCACCCATGTTGTAGTTGGCTCTCCTCTGTCTCTCTCTCACCCGGAGCGTCTTCGGTGTAAAGGCCGAACAGGCGTTGCAGTCCTTGCTCTCGTGGTCAACTGGCAGGCAAAGGTTGCAGACCAGATGTTGGTCCTTCTGCACGTATTTGTGTTGACAGTTACGGCAGAATTTAAAAGGTGTTTTGTCCATTCCTGCGCTCAGTGTCCCTGAGTGCGCATTCTCCGTTGGACGTCGAAGATCTCGAAGATCTCGAGGTTCTCCTCCTTCTTCGTCGTCCCGGCTTGTTGCTCTTCCTTTCTGTAGTCTTCCTCAACTTCTTCGATGAAACTCATGCTTTTTCTTCTTTCTTCGCCCAAAAACTCTGAAGCTTCACGGTTACGATCCAGACCCAACGGCGGAAAAAAAAATCCGAAGATGGCGCCCCGAGGTGGGACTTCCGCAGGAAGCAGGACGACGTCACGAGAGGTGCACCAAATGGTGGGACGTCGACGCCCACCTGGGCTACAAAAAAAAAAAAAAAAAAGACAAAAGAAAGACTACGAATCCGGACCCAACCACCAGACCGCGGAATAATGCACAGCATAGTGAGTCCAGAAAGATTCACGCTGCAAAACTGTAGCGGCATTCATCCACTATATGAACCAAGACCTCTCTTAGACAATACACGGAAGCAATGGGAGGGGTGGACATTGTAGCTACAGTGCACGTGGTATGCGGACACCAGGAGGGAGCGAAAGGAATGCAAACGGGCGGGAGCAAAGGGAATGCGTACAACGGGAGGGGGCGGGAGCATGGTGAACACGGACAAGGGGAGGGGGCGGGAGGAAAGAAAAACATAACAGGAAATTCAAAAATAAGCCGAGACAAAAGAAAAAGTAGTGCAGATACCAAAACATATGGCCCGTATCGAATGGATCCATACAGCAGGGGCAAACACCAGGGCAGAAATAAAACAGCCCCAAGGGGGGACAAAACGATTGTATTTAGAAAGGCGGACTAAGTAGCCAATCACAATGGGTGGGCGTGTGGTGGGTGTCTTGTAACTTCCCAAAGACATTACAGCATGCCTCGCAGAGCAACGCATGCACGCTGCCTCTAGACTCGACCTAAAAAGAATTAAGCAGATCTGCAGTATAACACTCTTGACACCCCCCTCCCCTCCCCCCCAGATGAGATTAACCCCTACGACACTGGATGGCACTTACTTATATTGGTATGTATCATTACATTTTCTTGAAGACTTTTTGTTTTGTTGCCTCTCACGAATGTATAACTGTCTCTATTGTGCAACCAATGGCAGCTGGTCATAAGAGTTGGGAAACTGTTCTATTCCTTATATACAGTGACTTTTTAGGTAGTGCAGCATTGAGGTCCCTGGCTGCTATAATCTGAACAGTCAAAGTTGGATTTAACCCATTTCCCTTAGTGCTTTAAATCTGTGTTTTCTAAGTTAAGTAAGACCTTTGACCCTGCGGGCAGGCAGGTCGCTCCCCCCGCCACCACACGGCTGCCAGCTGCTCTGTGCCTCGTAATCTTGTGGCTTCCATTCCATTCTGATTTTCACTGCCTGTTCATTTTTGTGCCCACGTCCTGTCTAGCCAACAAATCCTTTATTTTTTCCTCAGGTCCTGTGCCGGTGCCCACCGGCTGCTGCTCGCCACATTCCCGCTGTTTTTTCCTGCTCTTCCCGCCGCTGCGTCCCTGCGGCCCCGCCCCCCTGCGTTCCCATTGGCCACCCCGCTCCCGCCTCCCAGCTGCCCCTCCCTCCCTCTCCCCCTCTTATGGGGGCCGTGCAGTGAAGGAGCGACCTTTGACCCTGCGTGCAGGCAGGTCGCTCCCCCCGCCACCACACGGCTGCCAGCTGCTCTGTGCCTCGTAATCTTGTGGCTTCCATTCCATTCTGATTTTCGCTGCCTGTTCATTTTTGTGCCCACCTCCTGTCTGGCCTACTAATCCTTTATTTTTTCCTCAGGTCCTGTGCCAGTGCCCACCGGCTGCTGCTCGCCGCATTCCCGCAGTTTTTTCCCGCTCCTGCCGCTGCGGCCCCGCCCCCTGCGTTCCCATTGGCCACCCCGCTCCCGCCTCCCAGCTGCTCCTCCCTCCCTCCCTCTTATGGAGACTGTGCCGCCAGCGTGCCAAAGGCAAGCCCGTCTGCGCCCGGACCACGCCCATCGCCAGAACCCCTGGCCCACGCGCAAGCCACGACGCTAGACTCCGATACGACACCAGCACTCTCCTCGCACTCAACGCCGGCCGAAACCACCGCTGCCTCCAGGCCACCCCAAAACGCGCTCACGGACCTTTCTCCTGCCGCACCTGCAACTTCACCTGCTACAGATCCACCAAACCTCCAAGGACCGGACCCAACCACCTCCGCTGCATACTCAAACACCCTCTCTGCACGCAAACATGCCGTCGAGCTCTGGGACCTGCTCGACACCTCCGACCCACACGTTGCCTTCCTAACCGAGACCTGGTGGAACGACTCCTCGGCGCCCGACATCGCCATAGCCATCCCGGACGGCTACAAGATCACCAGTAGGGATCGCGACAATGGAATTGGAGGCGGCTTAGCCATCGTCCACAAGTCCACCCTCAAGGTCTACACCCATGCAGACAACACCCTCAACACCGCCGAAAACCTGCACTTCCGAATCCACACCGACCCCAACACCACACTCAGAGGAACACTCATCTACAGATCCCCCGGACCCCGTGCTCAGTTCAGCAACTCCATCGCCGACCTCGCCAGCACCCACGCACTCGCCTCCACGGACTACATCCTCCTCGGGGACCTGAACTTCCACCTCGAGAACAACAATGACGCCAACTCCGCCACCCTGATAGACAACCTGGCCAACCTCGGCCTCAGACAGCTCCTCACCGGACCCAGTCACTCCACTGGCCACACGCTTGACCCAGTCTTCTCCACAAGCACCCACGTTGCCCTCAACCACGCCACTGAACTCCACTGGACCGACCACCGTTGCATCCATTTCACCTTCAAGAAACCAACCACGCACCACCGCACCCAACAGCTGCCTCGCCGCTGCTGGAGCAAAGTCACGGAAGATCAGCTGACCACCACCCTCGTCCAGAACCCACCCACCGACCCAGACATCGCCGCCCACAACCTCAGACAGTGGATCGACGACTGCGCCAATACCCTCGCCCCACTCAAGAACCCCTCCAACAGCCACACCAGCAAGAAAGCATCCTGGTTCACCTAAGAGCTCCAGACCTCCAAACGTACATGCCGGAAACTAGAGAAGAAATGGCTCCACGATATTAAACCGGACAGCCACGCAGCCCACAAGGACGCCACCCGCAGACATCAACTCATCAGAGCAGCCAAGAGATCCTGCTTCAAAGCCCGCCTGGACAACAACGCACACGACAGCAAAGAGCTTTTCAGCATAGTGAAGGAACTCTCCAACCCAAGCTCCAACACCAACGACATCCAACCCTCACAAGAGCTGTGCGACTCACTGGCCACCTTCTTCCACCGCAAGATCGCTGACATCCACGACAGCTTCAACAATACGACCGCCCCGACTACGGCTGATTCCACCTCCCCAGCGAACACCACCTGCACCAACCGCCTGACCTCCTGGTCCTTCGTCAACGACAACGAGACACACAAGGTCATGAACTTCATCCACTCAGGACCTCCGTCAGACCCCTGCCCACACCATGTATTCAACAAAGCAGACGCAACCATCGCACCTCAACTACGGAAGGTCATCAACATCTCCTTCGAGACAGCGACATTCCCGGAAAACTGGAAGCACGCCGAAATCAACTCCCTCCTCAAAAAGCCCAAGGCGGACCCCAAGGACCTTAAGAACTTCCGGCCCATCTCCCTGCTCCCTTTCCCGGCAAAGGTCATCGAGAAAATCATCAACATACAAATGACCCGCCACCTGGAGGACAACAACACCCTAGACCCGTCTCAGTCCGAATTCAGATGAAACCACAGCACCGAGACAGCCCTCATCGCCGCCACAGACGACATCAGATGACAGCTAGACAACGGCGAAACATCAGCTCTCATCCTCCTGGACCTATCATCCGCCTTCGACGCTGTCTGCCACCGTACACTAATGACTCGCCTCCAAAGAGCCGGAATCCAGGAGAAGGCCCTGGACTGGACTATGTCCTTCCTCACCGGCAGAACCCAGAGAGTCCGCCTCCCACCTTTCTGATCCGAAGCCACCAACATCATCTGCGGCGTACCCCAGGGCTCATCCCTCAGCCCGACCGTGTTCAACGTCTACATGGCCCCCCCTCGCACAAGTGGCCCGCCAGCACCACCTGAACATCATCTCCTACGCCGACGACACCCAGCTCATCCTCTCCCTCACCAAAGACCCGCACACCGCCAAGACCAACCTCCACGAGGGAATGAAGGCCGTCGCCGAATGGATGAGGAGCAGCCGTCTGAAACTGAACTCAGACAAGACGGAAGCCCTCATCCTCAGCCCCACCCCCTCTGCCTGGGACGACTCCTGGTGGCCGACCTCACTGGGTACAGCACCGACACCCACGGACCACGCACGCAACCTAGGATTCATCCTCAACTCTTCCCTCTCCATGTCGAAGCAGGTCAACGCCGTCTCCTCCTCCTGCTACAACACCCTCCGCATGCTCCGCAGGATCTACAAGTGGATCCCGACTGAAACTAGAAAAACGGTGACCCAAGCCCTCGTCAGCAGCAGGCTGGACCACGGCAACGCACTCTACGCAAGGATCCCGGCCAAACACCTACGACGATTGCAACGCATCCAAAACGCCTCCGCCCGACTGATCCTCAACATCCCTCGCCGCAGCCACATCACCCCCCACCTGAGAGACCTACTTTGGCTCCCCGTCAACAAGAGGATCACATTCAAGCTCCTCATCCACGCACACAAGGCACTCCACAACACCGGACCAGCCTACCTGAACAGCAGACTCAGCTTCTACACCCCCACCCGCCAGCTCCACTCCGCCAGCCTCGCCCTCACCGCCGTCCCCCGCATCCAACGAGCGACCTTTGGTGGCAGGTCCTTCTCCTTCCTCGCCGCCAAGACCTGGAACACCCTCCCTACCCACCAGAGGCAGACCCAAGACCTGCTCACCTTCAGAAAACACCTCAAGACCTGGCTCTTCGAGCAGTAGAAGCACCCCCTCCCCTCAGCGCCTTGAGACCCTCAAGGGTAAGTAGTGTGCTCTACAAGTGACTGATTGATTGATTGAGTTAGTAAACAGAGTCTTAAGTCATTCTGCGCCCCTCGGTCAATGTGTATTTGTAGTTCTGCTTCTATTTTTGTGAAATGTTCCAGTTTTTGGTTTTAAAAACCTGGTAATTTTACAATTACCAGGTTCAATTTCGGACTGTGTAAACGTGGTCATGGAGATTGACTTTACTCTATGAGGTGGATTTAAGCCTCGCCTAGGGAAGAAATAGAAAAGTCTCAATTTGTGAACCAGTATACTGTGAAGACAATCTCTCAACTTGAAATGTATAGAGTATGTTTCCAGCCGTGCGAGTGGAGGCTCAGATTTAACAACTATCCCAGTTCTGTGTGATGTAAGAGATGTGACCCATGCTTTTGTTTTTGTGTTTTGGCTGTGAGTGGTCATCAGAGGTCAGGGGCAGAGCATGGCTTGACACAGTAGCACCCTCCCTCTGTTTCTGATGGTGCATCTGGGGTGGCAGAGATGCGCTCTACTATGTTGCATCACAGATTTCTCAGGAGATTACCGGAGGTGTGGAGGTATTCTACTTTCTCAGGCTTCCTAGAAGAACTCTATATCTAAAAGCTGGCAGGGGTGAAGAGGAAGAATGGCTTGTGAGATAATGCTGGTGGTCCAATGGCAATGGGTGGTTGGAGGAGGGCTTAGAAATCTGTTGTTGGATATATGTTAACACCCAGACTTCAAAATAGGCAGGAAGACGGGCTTGTCTGTATTTTATGTGACAGAATTGTGTCTGTGCGTTTGTTCGATTATAATGAAGGGCATTTATAGTAGTGAACAAAACCGAGTTCTTTTTTTTTTTTTTGTCCTCCTACTCAGCCCATTAGGAACGGCCCAGGCTTTGGAGAGAGAAAAGAGTGTAACACCGCCTCAGTACACTGGATTTGTAAACTTTATCAACGGACAAGCTTACCGGTGCTTCCTTTACTCAAACACTGGCCGAAGGCAATATCCACTGAGGGGCCCATTGCTCAGCCCAAAAAGCGATAGCAACTCATCCATCCCCTACATTTAGGGAAGAGGAAATCTGTCTAAGCAGGAAGGGCAATGTAATCCTTGGACAGGGGAAAAGAAAAAAAAAAGAAAAAAAAAAAAACACCCCTATCTCCATTTCATAAGTTTCCAAAATTCTTGCTTCTTCTTACTTCCTGGTCTTGTAAGGTCCATCTTGGATATCTTTAAGAGAGAAGCCTGCCAGTCTAGGAATTCTGGAGGTTTAGGGTCTTTCCATTTGATACAAATCTCTCTTCTTGCTATTAGAATGGAGTAGAATAGCAGATTCCTGGGTGGGCCGACCAGGTTGGGTATTAACCCAAAGAAAATCAAGGGTAAGTCAAAAGTAATAGATATCCCTAATGAACTGGACAGCACTTTCCCCACTTGGTACCAGAAGCTCGATAAGAGAGGGCAAGTCAAAAACATGTGGACGTCTGAAGCAGCCTCTTCTCCACATCTAGCACAGCACACTGGAGGACCTTCTGCGAATTTAGTTAGCCTCTGTGGTGAAAAGTAGGCTCTATGGATCGTAAAGATGTGATTCCTTCTTAACCAAGCAGGTTTTACAATATCCCACAGTGTCTTACAGGAATTAAGCCATAACAGCTCGAGGTCAACCTGTGAAATGCAGCTATTCCACAATGAAGATGGGAGTTTAAAAACTCCATCGATCTCGTCAAGGATAGTACGATACCAAAATCCAGCCTCTTTTCTAAATGGAGGTTTCTGCATGGCCTGTGTCTCCATCTGTGTAACCCTACCTAAGATGTAATTGCTCCTAATAGCATAGTTTGTGGTGGCCCAGCTAGAAAGTTGGAGATATTTGAACCTAGAGAGAGAAGAACCAGTGTTTTCCCGGAGGACCTCCCAGGGGATCAGTGAGCCTTCCACAAAAAGTTCACCCCACCTCGCTATGCCAGCTGCCCTCAATGGTAAGGACAAACTGTCTTTTAGGCACTCTGGTGTCCCAGGAGAGTCCCAGATTGGAGCTAAGCTGGAGAAATACCCCATCTTCATTGTGGCACGCATTTTGACCCAAGTTTTTAGCAGACCCCATAATACCTTTAATCTGACTTTTTTTTTAAACTTGGGATCTCCATATTTAAGAAGAAAGCCGTCTTCAGAAAGGCCGCCCACTCTTAGCATGGACAGGAACATCAAGCCCATACCGCTACTTTTTGGCCTCTTTAGTAGCATCCGCGAGTGGGCAAGTTGAAAGGCCCAAGCATATATTTGCAGGTCTGGAGCAGCCAGGCCGCCCTTCTCTCTACGTCTTCTTATTTTCTTCCAGGCGATCCTAGACCCCCGAGAAGCCCAAATAAAAGTATTGAGTTCACTCTGTATTTTTGCAAGAAGAGCACTCTCAAAAAATAAGGGAATAGAATCAAAAAGAAAAGTAAACCTTGGTAAGATTGACATTTTGATCAGATTGACCCGACCCAACATAAACAGAGGTAGGTTGGCCCAGTTTTTCAATAATTTTCGGCTTTCTTTTATGATTAATAGTAAATTGTGAGAGGGAATCTTATCGATTTCATGAAGAACATGGATACCAAGATATCTTATATCAGTTTTTAAGGAAGGAAGGTGAGAATCTACGTGCATATTCCAGGTCATAATTTCGGTCTTCAAAGTGTTGATCTTATAGCCTGAAACCGACCCAAATTTCTGGGCAAGCTCGATGACAGCTGGAAACGCCATGTTCAAGTTTGCTGTCAAAATGAGGATGTCATCGGCATATAATGCCACTTTCCTTTCCCACTCTCCATATTTAAATGGAGACAGCCTGGTATCGTCTCGCAACATCTGTGCGAAGGGTTCAATATATAAATTAAATAGTAAGGGGGAAAGAGGGCCTCCTTGGCGCGTGCCCCTTGTTATCGCAAGGGATTTTGTGAGGGAACCGTTAACCAGAATATTAGCCGATGGATTACAGTATATGAGAGAGATGACTCGTCTAAATTTATCACCTAATCTGAATTTGGCCAAGACCTCCGACATAAATAGCCAGTTGACCCTGTCGAAGGCCTTCTCCGCATCCAGTGTCATCCCTGCCAAGGGGAGAGACCATGCTGAGGCCATGTCGATGGCTCCTATAAAATCATAGGTTACATCTGACAGGTGACGGCCCTTAACAAAACCCTTTTGGTCTGGATGTAATAATTCACCTGCGACTCCTCCAAGCCTACTGGCCATAATGGACACAAAGATCTTATAATCGGCGTTCAAAATTGAGATTGGCCTATAAGATTCGCAACTTGAGGCAGATTTCCCCGGCTTCAATATCAATGATATTGTTGCTTTATTCCAAGAGGGAGGGAGAGGAATACCTTCTTGTAAGATTTCATTAAACAAGATAGTCAGAAGTGGAGCAATCTCTTTAGCCAAACATATATATATTTCCGAAGGAAGGCCATCCGGCCCGACTGCTTTCCCCTTTTTTGAGCTCATTATAGCCCTAAATACCTCGTCATAGGTGATTGGTGTATCTATTTTTGTTTGTTGGCCTGAGTTTAACTTAGGAAGATTTATACTATTTAACAAGGACTGAGCTTTAGCAGGGTCAGAATTTCCCTCTTCCCTGTATAAATCTGAGAAGGAATAAAATTGTGCTTTAATATCCTCATCAGAGGTGTACGATACCCTGCATTTAGTAACTGAGCTGATGTAGTTCCTTGCCCGGTCTGATCTAATTTTCCAGGCAAGAAGTTTCCCAGCACCTTCCCCGTACTCAAAATGGGCGATCTTACTAGCTTCCCATCTTTGTAATAGTCTAGAGCTGAGAACAGACTCCAGGTCCCCCTTCAGGGACCATAGAGTCTCTTGAGCAGCCTCGATACTATCTCGATCGCCCAGATCAATTACTACTTGGATTGCTTTGATCTTACTCTCAATATCCGCAATGTCCGCCTTGTACCTCTTTGATCTATAAGAGGAGATACTTGTCATATGTCCCCTCAAATAGGCCTTAAGAGCCTCCCATATAGTTACCGTTGGAGCAGTTTGGGCATTTCTAACTAAGAACAGTTCCGTTTCTTTTTGAAGGTCCACTATTGTCTCTTCCAGCATAAGAAGAGCACGGTCCATTGACCATGTCCTCTCTACTGGGGGTGCCGGTTTGTTAATGAATAGGCTAACCGCAGAATGGTCAGAGAGGTGAGACGGAAGATAAGAAATATCCCCCACCCAACTTTTTATTGATTGACTCACTAGAATAAAATCAATCCTAGATTTGTGCCTGTATTTGTAGTTGCAAAAAGAGTACTCTCGTTTAGAGCCAGCCTTTATCCTCCATATATCCAAGTAACCCATTTGTTTCATAAAATCGATAAGACATGTTCTAGTTTTATGGGATGTAGGTGCCCTGTACTGTGAGGTCTTATCTAACAGGGGATTCAATATCATGTTAAAATCTCCTGCCAATCCTCTCAGCTGCCATCCGAGTCCGCAGGGGCACCCGTCAGGGCTGCCCACTGTCCCCATTACTGTTTTCGCTGGCCATGGAGCCGCTGGCTGCGATTCTCAGGACACACGGGCTGGAGTGGGGAATCCCGTTGGCGGATGGTATACATGTGGTGTCGCTGTATGCAGATGATCTGCTACTCTACGTCAGGGACATGACTGCCATCCCCGCCTCCCTCACTGACATATTCCACACCTTCGAGAGAATGTCGGGCCTGAGAGTTAATTGGGCCAAATCAGGGGCATATCCCTTCGGCCCGGACACGCCTGAATGCGACATCCGGCTGGGAGGGGACAGACTGCAATGGCATCCCACCACCTTCCGCTACCTAGGGATACGGATCTACAGAACCCCGGTTGATATTCTGGAGGGAAACCTCTGTCGAGCGATTGCTTCTGTCCGAGCACAAATCGGCTTCTGGAACACTTTGCCCCTTAACGTGCCTAGCCGCGTGGCCCTGTCCAAAATGATTGTACTGCCTCGCCTACTCTACTATTTCGCGAACATGCCTCTGTATGTCCCTACCAAGCTCTTCCGAGAATTAGAGGTGCTGCTGCGCAGCCTCATCTGGAATAAGGGGCGACCGCGAGTGGCGCTGGCTAAACTATACATGCCCACGGATTCCGGAGGGCTGGCAGTCCCCAATCTGGAATTGTATTATCTTGCGGCACAAATGCAGTGGGTGGCGGGATGGCTGAGCGGCAGGCAGCTTGAGGACACTGCCTCACACACCGCTGCCTGGTCACGCACACAAATTAATACGCTGTTTCACCCAATAACCCGCACGGCCTGCCCTTCCCAGATCTACTTAGCAGTGGCGCGCAGATGTTTCCTGAGGTGCCTACGTCTCACACGCGCAACAACGCCCTACGCCCCGAGCTTACCGCTCTTGGGTATGCCTGGCCCGACAGGGCCGCTCACAGAGGCCCACTTGGCTAGCTGGGAACAGGCGGGGGTAGACACGCTGAGCGATCTGTATGCAGATGGCGATCTGCTCACGTTCGCAAACCTGGCTGACGACACGACTCTCCCGGCGGGCCAGTTCCTCCTACACGCCTCCCTCTTGCACACACTCACCGCTTCCTGGGGAGACTTGGCAGCAGAGCCTCCGGTGCATACCTTTATACAATACCTACATGTAATGGGGAATGGCGCACACATCGTGCACTGGCTGGCGCAGGCGCTGCAGGCGCACTCGCAACCATCCACATCAACGCTAAGAGAACGCTGGACGGCAGATAGGGGAAGAGACTGGACAGATAAGGAATGGGCGCTGATATTGGCCGGCCCGACCACAGTCCCGCGCAATCCCAGATTCAAAATTATACAATACTACATATTGCAGCGCGCATACCTCACGCCCGACAAAATCAACAGATACTTTGCGCGGACAGATGCGACCTGCCAGCGATGCTTGCTGCCGGGAGCGGACCTCTTACACATGCTTTGGCACTGCCCTACTCTACAGCCATACTGGGACGACGTACTAACACTGCTCGCGCGTGGCGCCGACGGACAACTCCCGCGCACATGGGAAGCAAGCATACTAGGGCTCTATAGGCGAACGAAAGACAACAAAGTACAGGCACGCTTTTGGGACATGGGCCTTATAACGGCCAAGCGCTTGCTCACCAAGCATTGGAAGGCAACCGCCCCCCCACACATCCGACATTGGAGGGCCTCCTTTACCAACTGGGCGCAGGCAGAAAGCGCGGTGCTTCTTCGTGAAGAGACTGCAGGGCTCCGGAAGTTCCCCATCGCCCAGCTTTGGGACAACCTTCTTGCAGCGTTCCAGAGGGCCTGCCAGGACAGAGGGATAACTTGAATCTCTGGGGCTTGCCACTCCCCCCACTAGTGGGGGGGCGGCGGCCCTAGACCTACTGCCCTCTCACCGGCCCTCTTCCCCCCCCCCCCCCCTCTGGCCTGCGGCTCCCCGCGCACGCTGCGCGGTCCCACTGGGCTCCGCTTGGCGGAAGATGGCCCCCCTGCTCGATCGCAGAATGATCTCCTCCTCCCTCCTCCCCCCCCTTCCCCTTACCTGAGTTTACGACCCTAACCTTGACACCCCTTTATTGCTGCACATACATGGGGAGTAGTTTACATATGGGTCAAGTTCCCAGATCGAATACTCATTTCACCACGGATACCTAACGATGGCTGCGGCGCGCGGCGCCCCCGGGGGGCTGCCCTCCCTAGCGAGCCCCCGCTTACAAAAGACAAGGTGTTGCAGACACGAGCTCCCCGCCTTGGGCGGATGCGCCCGGAGAACACGGCAAACGCTTGACCTAGGCGCACTCTGTGCCATGCCGGATTTGCGCCGACACTTGGCGGCTGGGGAGGCGCGGTGCTGGTGGGACGGGTGCGCACCGCGTAGCACACTCATAACCATGAGCTACGAAACTGCACACTAGACTCGCCGGGCCTACACACCGTCAGATATGCCGACGTGAGCTATACCGCAGCATCTTTGTCGCGCTTCAGCCTGCACTATGAGCACGACGCTGACCCTAAGCTGCCCGGAGGCCTTTCCACTTGGGATACTAGGGATGTCCTGTGAGAATCCAGATCAAGGCCTAGGTAGCCACCGGCACAGCCGCGGAGTGGGCTGAACCACAGCGCCATCCTCTATTGTTGACAACACACATCAGGGACACCACAAAACTACACCCGAAAAAGGAAAGAACCCCATGTACCAGATGTTTTGACACTGTACGCGTCTCGTTCCTGTATACACGTTAACCTGCACAACGCCGCCGGACCCCCGGGTTGCCGGCTGAATAGCTGTGTTTCACCATCAGGAAACGTGCGCTTTCACTGAATCGCCGCCTGGACGGTGACCGTACTTTGTAAGATGAAGCAACTGCACATAATAAAGGTTTTTTCACAAAAAAATAAATAAATAAATAAATAAATAAATCTCCTGCCAAAATAGCTGGGCTAGAAAACGCTATTAAAGCAGATGTCATGCTGTTAAAAGGTAAAGGGTCATCCTGATTTGGACCATAATAACCAGCAATTGTTATTCTTACATCCTTTACTTGACACTCTGCTATGGCCCATCTACCCCCTGGGTCCACAACTTTAGAAAGAAGTGTTGCATGGGCCGATTTTTTGAACAATATAGCCACACCCCTGGTGTTAACTGATTGAGTGGTACAAACAGCAAAGTCCAACCAGCCCAACCTCTTAACCAAAACAGATAATTCTGACTCAGTTAAATGCGTCTCCTGCAATATAATGATCCGCGCGCTACTATCCCGTAAATATTGAAAAATCCGATGCCTCCTGGAATTAGTGCGCAGGCCATTAACATTCCAGGAGAGAATATCTAAACTATTCATATTACCGGGTCATCCTCATCATGCAAAGAAAATCCTCTTAACTGGAGACCCCACACAGAACTTATCATAATTCTAGCTCCAAAGAAAAAAAAACAAAAAGGAGTATAATAAAGAGAATGAGGACTTTTTTTTCTCCCTTTTTTCCCAATGCAACACCCACCCCAATCACCCCCCAGTGCCCTGAACCCAAGCCCTACCACCCCTGACCACCCACCCGTGGAAACCCTTGCCCCAAGAATCTGGACCTGGTCCAGAATTCGGCACCTCGGCTGCATAGTGCAAAGCACTCGACTGTATTGAGCATCATGCCTATACTATACCTTTATCTTTTTTTTTTTTTGTCATCCAGAGAGCCAAGGAAGTAAAGGAAAAGACCCTTTTTTTTTTTTTTAGTTACCTTCCCCAGAGCTGTTGAAGAAGCACATCCGTTGCCTCCACAGATCTAAGATTGTACATTTTATTGTTGTACATCACTCTCAAGGCAGCAGGAAACTTCAACTGGGCCACAGCACCTAGCTTACGGAAGTCTTCCAGTCTTTTGCCTAACTCCCATTGTCTTTCAAGAGTAACTTTTGAAAGGTCTGATCTAATCAGAAAAGTGAAGCCTTTAGCTGAGAGTGATTTCTGTTTGAGAGCCAGAGTTAATAACTTCTCCTTAAGGGTGTATGTCATGAAATTAATTAGAATTTTCCTGGGCTTCTGTCTTTGTGGGGATTTACGAAATGGGTCTCTATGGATCCTTTGTATATCCCGCAATAACTCCTCTTCCGATATATCTGGACCCAGAGCTTCTTTTAAAAGGGAAACAATAAACTGCTTGATATCGCCCCCTTCTCTTTCCTCCGGAACATTAAGAAGTCGGAGGTTGTTCCTTCTACTATTGTTTTCCAGGGCCTCCATTCTCTCAGCTTGGATAGCTTCACTAGCTTTTAAGAACTCTATTTTATCCTCAGCTTGTTGAAGACTCGAGGTTAAATTTGTGACATTACTTTCTAGTGTTGCCGTTCTAGTATTTAGAAGATCAATTTTTGTCTCCAGAAACTCACAAAAACTCCTAATCTCCAACTGATTAGCAGTTGAGGCCTGAAAACCTAATTTAATGTCCTGAGAAAGTGCTCTCAGCATTTGCCCAACGGAGTACTCTTGATGTTCATCTATTGGGGGCAGAGGGGGCTCCCCACTGGGAAAGGACACGATTGTACCATTTTGCAAGTCGGTTATATCGGATATAGCAGTTGTAGCGTCCCCGCACTGAGACTTAACCCCCTGTTGAGATTGCGAGGGTTCCCCAAGAGCCTGGTCATTCTGAGAAGAACAACTTGGTAGTTCCGAGGAGCATAGGACAGGGAGGTCTAAGGAATCCTGCATTGAGCTAGTGCAAGAAGTTGGACTTTTAGGAAGTGCCAAAATCTGAGGTAATACCTTAAAATAGGACCTCAAGGATGGTGTAATTTTGAGAGCCCCCCCCAGTTGGCTTCTTCGCTTCTGTTTTAAGGTCCGTACCTTACAGGCCACTGGGGTAACTGCTAGTACAGAAGGTACAGCAGGTGCAGAAGATACTGGTTCCGTAGGATAAGTGGCGTCTGAGAGGACTTCTGAGCTATCCGTCTTAAACTGGCCAGATGACTTACTTGTAGAACCCGTCTTCTGCTGTGGTTTCCAAACAGTGGCTTCAGTAGCAACAGTGGTAACGATGTTTTTGAGAGGTTTAACTACACTCCTTTTCACCCCCTTCCTTCTATTTTTAGGGTCTTGTTTATCCTGGGCAACCACCTGCCTGCCCTGGCGTTTAGAACTTCGGGTGGCACAGGCAGTCTGAACTTGTTTAACATTTGCCGTTCCCCCTAATGGGCTTACCACCTTGCACACTTTGTCCTCAGTAACCAGCAGCTGCTCAGCCGCCTTTGGGTAGCTTCCTGTGTCTCCCTCCAGGATGATGCCTCTCACGAAAGCCGAGTTGAGCGTCCAATCCTGCGTCCGACCTCGCGTAAAACACTGCAGTCCGCTCCTCGCTCTCCGAAGCTCCTGTGACGCCCGAATCCAGCGAGGAACGCCAGGGAGAATCAAACGCTGCAGCGAAAGCCCGGACGGGAATCCGCACATTGATGGAGTGCGGGGGCTGAACGCCACGGTGCAAACAACGGCGGCGACTACAGTAGCAGTAACCCTCCCTAGGGCAAGAAGGTAAGAAAAACAAATCGCTTCGGGCTCTCAACCTCACAGTTCAACGTATAGGCATCGTGTTGGTTCAGTTATGCCGAGCGCCAGGCATCACACAGATTCAGGTGCCGCGACCGCTAACTCGTGGCCGCCATGTTTCCAAGCCGACACCAACAAAACCGAGTTCTTAGCCAGTGATAAAACTCCTCATAACTAGTAGCATATGCCAAAGAAAACAATGCTTGGACGTCTGACAGAACATGCTTTTTCAGCATGTAATATACGCATTGCATCCAAACAGTGTTTCTATTGGTTACAAATCTTTTTTTGAATTGTATGGGCATGAGTGCTGACAATCTTTCCTCTGCTGAATCGATATGGTTTCTTCTACAGTACTGGTCAGATAGCCTCCTCCTGTCTCAAATCTGTACACTTCAACAATCCCAGATAAAAGAATAGAAAAATTTAAAACACTGTATGGTCAACATGGTTGATATAGGTCACTAGTAGATGGCCAATTAATTCTAGGATTTTCCATTCCAATCAAGTGTACGTGTCCAAGAGTACCAAACTATCCTTTGTCTTTGAATTAAGTAGCTGATCCTAATCAGTTTTTTTTAATTTGCGCTGAGTCCTTTAGTTGCGCAATTATAATGGGAAAAATAAAACTACAGATTTCGGAGTGCTAAGAATAAAACCAGTTCTGAAAAAGCTGTCCATGCCTAGTAGGGGCACATTAATTACAGTCTCGAAATAACAGCGCCGAGCTGTCCATTGAACAATTCAACACATACAAACAATATTCAATTAAACTCCTATAGCCTTAAATCTGACCTCTGCATGTGAAGTCCGTGCACACAATTCTTTCTTACTAAATACATCATAAAATAATGCCTTTTATAATTGGGAAGAAAATATGAACTTCATTACAAGGACAAGTAATGTTGCACATTTTTATAATAAAATTGAGTTGATACAATTGGTTTTAATACAGTTTATGGACGACAACTGAGCATTTTTATTTTTTTTAAATATGTATTTACCTCATTTCCATGTTTCTGAAGAAATTCAATTTCGGTCTGTGTAAACGTGGTCATGGAGATTGACTTTACTCTATGAGGTGGATTTAAGCCTCGCCTAGGGAAGAAATAGAAAAGTCTCAATTTGTGAACCACTCAAAAAAAAAGTGTCAAAAAATAAAACTATGCAACATTGGTCATTTGTATACATTAGCATCAAGATAAACTACAAAAAAGCTGCTGAAAAAAAAACTACAAGCAATACGTTTAAAAATATTGTTCTTTTCTCTCCCAGAATCAATAATCCGGATTTTAAGTAAAATATTACATTTTTGGTAGACGTTTACCAGACAATACAGCAGTTTGTTTGCTAAACACTTCTTGGGGACATTCCGAAATCTGACCTATGAATGCATTCTGCCCATTGCTTGTGGTTTGTAATTCACATTTGCTTGCTTTTTATTTGCTGTCTTTATTTTTCGAAGGCTGCCCAGCAAGTCTTTGTCCCGCCCCACCCCCATGGAACATAGCCTATTTACCCTATTCTTCCATGACTGGAAGTTTTCAGGAAACCGGCATTTAAATTATTTTCTCATCTTGTCACATTTGCTGTACATTCAACAACAGAGGTCAAATGTCAGGCTCGGTCTTCTGAGGGAGTTTGGTGTTTACTTTGCTTTCTCGCACTTCAAAGTAAGAGGATTTTCTGACAATCTGGGGGTCCGACAGGAAATACTTTTTTCTAGCACACAACAAAAAATAAATGTCTTTAAATTAACGGTCTAGATATTTCAGAGTAAATGAGAATTAGAAAGGCACAAACTAAACACTTTATAATGCTGAAGTGTGGTGGAAACATACTATAATACGATCAAAACAAACCAATACATGAGGTGATGCCATTTCCACACATCATCAAGTCAAGTTTGTGCACTGTATAGTTTTATCAGTAAAACTGAAATTCTGTGCAAATGTAATGGTCATTTAAATTGAAACCATGCTGTCTGTAATGGAACTGCACTACTACAACTTGCATACTCCACTCTTGACCACTTGACGACTCTATGGCACTCTACAACACTTTACTCCACTCTATGCCCCTCCACTATATGCCACTACTCCACCCTATGGGATGACACACTACTTCACTCTAAGGCACTCTGACACCCCGCTCAACTCCTTGACACCCTACTGTACCCCACGCCACTCCACTCTGACACTCCACTCTCCTCTCCTCTATACTACAAACTTTTTCCCGTGCTGAACAGCAACCATGCTGCTGTACGAGATGGCTAAAACACATTGGCAAAGCCAATAGCTTTTGCATGAGCGAGACCTATTGGCTTTTCAAGGCTTGTTTAAAAAAAAAAAAAAGCTTTGTTAAGTCCAACAGGTCTGCACTTGGAAAGCTGGTGTGACGCTTAATTCTGTAAAAGTATGCCACAAAAATAAAAGAGAAAAAAGAAAAAAGCATGCAGTTGTCTAAAAGTGATTGCATATGCAGGCACATATTGGTGCAAAAAAGAGATCTGTTGCTACGAATTACAGTAACCTGAAGACAGTTTAAACTCACAAGGATGACTAAAAAATATATTTTTTTTTAAACAGACAAAACAAAAAAAAAAGGATAACTTAAGTCATCAAGGTTCAGTGCTGATCGAGAAAAGGTGTTATATAGACCCTTATATGAAAGAAAACGAATGCATTATGAAGAAACCACTCTACGCTTTCAGAATTTGTAATGCTGAAATGTAAAAAAAAAAATCCTTGGAACATTGGACACCCCAAACTGAATGAAAGTTCAGAATCCGATTAGAAGCAATATCTTAGCACTTTCACTAGGCATCCATTGAGGCAGCTATTAATAGGTCAAAATGCTTGCAACATTCGTTAGTGAACGTTGTCCTTAAAATAGTCTTCGCTGGGATTATGTGTGGGGAGTGGATGAAGGGGAGGGGACATTGTAAACCCAGTCCAACAAACGAGAACCAGAGCACACCTAGTGGGCTGTAAACTGTAACGTATCACATTGGCTCCTTGTCCCCTCGAGATGATGGGGGGGGGGGGGTGGGGGGGGCGGAGATCTGCAATTTTAGAGCGCCCTTTTACACAAGGATTGCACAAAATGCTTGCATGCCTTTAAAATCAGTGGATTTAATTAACAAAAGTATTAGGGATTACAATTCTGTTTGCCTGTTGTAGGTCGTATGATATTTGCGCGCTTGAGTAATACAACAGGAAGCGCAGTCCAAAAGTAGCTGTCGCGAGTGAATATTTCCCCATACAATGTAAATTTTGTGGCGCAGTCATTGCATGTGTTCCTTTTCTGTGTGTTTGAGACAGCATGTTCTGATGTCTACTAACCAGTAACCGGTCCTCGTGTTACGGAAAAGCTTGCACTGCTGATTCAAAGGATGTGCCAGCCCTGTGTGTTATTTAAACGTGGTTAACGCAATTTCACTGCACATTTTATGCAAGCCTAAACTACTGTCACTTCCAAGGGGAAATTGAAGTCAGAATGCAAGAGTACAGACTTCAGGAATAAGGTGGTGGTGGTGCAAGGGAATGGGTGTAGGGCACAAGGGTCGGTATGCAGGCTGCCAGCAAAGTGTGCCAAGCAGAAGCGCAGAGTAATGATAGGGAAAACAAGCTTTCCCTGTCATTACTACCATCCCATATCCCCATCTCCGCACGCCACTTTCATCCACTATTATAGGCACCACATGATGCTAGCTCAAAACTGCACCATCCAATTTAAATGTCATTTCATGTCAACCCATTCCACTTAACATCACGTCGTTATCATCCCACGTTATCACCATGCCACGTGCAGTCAACAGAAAAGAAGCGTTCACTGTACTGCCGAAGTCGACTTTGAGTCTGCAGCTTATGTAACCGAACCTAGAAAGGTAACTTTTATTTCACTGTGCCAGTGCTCTGATTAAAACGTAATTGTCTGAGGGGAACGCAGACATAGTTTATTTGCGTGCTCCGCCTGTGAATAAGGCTTTCACTGCTGCCCGTGCCTGCAACTGGCGTGTGTAAAAGGAGGTTCTCCTGCCTCTCCACGTGGGGGCAGAAGGAGAAGGGGAGGGGGGCGGAGAGGAGTGATGGCAGCAGAATTAACTTCTTGTAGATTTACATTTGAGGTGGCGTGGGTGGTATGTCTTTCGTTCACCAACACCAAATTCACACACACAGGTAAAAGTTGAGATAGAGATTAAAGGAATGGGATTCAGCGAGAGCCCCTGGCAGCACGAGCTTTGTGTATTGTTGTGCCCTTGCCAATGACAAAAATGTCAAACAAATAGACTCAAACCCCAGAAGACATCTGAGCATTACTGACATTTTGGTAGAAGCTTTAAAACGAGCGCCATCTAGTTATTTAGATAGAGAAATGTATTATTCAGTTAATTAAAGCCATTACACTAATAAATATAATAGTATAATGAAGTCAATACAAAATATTACGTGCAAAACGCCAGTTTGAGCGCAACTCGAGGATTAAAACACATTTAGTGCAGTTCGCTATTCATAGCAAACATTAAACCGCAATTCCAAAACATTAATGCTAAACTGAAACTCAGGAGACTCCAAGGCCAACCAAATCACAGTCACTAGAATTAAGACTTGGAGACGGCGTTTGGCCAGGTATGCTAATGCAATCAGGTATTGTTGTTATGCTGCCTGCATAAACTTCACAAATCCCACCAAAAGCTGGTCATCATTTCAATGAAACCATTTTTTGACCGCCTTCCTACACGTTCCCATCAAGTGTCTTAAGAATGCTGGCTTTAAGTAAATGTTTTGGCCAATTTTGTAGGCCAGGAGGAGACCGAGATTTGGGACAGTCGGTTGATATAGTGTTACACAAAATACATTGGTTACATTGTGCCTCATGTTTCCAACTCTGTCTGGCCTTTTTGAAGTCAAACAAACCAAATCTCAGATTCAAGTAGTAATGAATTTTTATATATTTTTCCCCCAAACATGAGCAAGACAAAGTTGACTTCCTAATTTTGTGCTGGAACTCCCCACCCAGCTTAACATTTTTCGACTGCTAAACATATCAAAATCCTGTTTAAAGGATAGGTGTTTAAATTCTCTTTTCAGTATACTTATAAAGAGACTGTATGATAGCCCAAAGTCTAAAATGGATTGCATGCCTATCAATCAGTATTTGTATAGCGCACTAATCACCCAGAGGGATATCCAGGCGCTGCGTGGGCCTACTCTAACACCAAGGTCTTGAGGTCACTCTTGAATTCGACGAGGGAGGTAGAGGTTCAGAGGTGGATAGGGAGTTTGTTCAAAGCCTTGGCAGCGAGGTGGGAGAAGGAGCATCCTTCGGCTCGAGTAAGATGGATGTGGGGGATGGTATGAGGGCCAGGGAGGCAGACCACAGGTGTCCGGTGGGCTGGTGGATTGTCAGGCAGATGTTCAGATATTCTGGGCCAGAGTTGTAGACGGCTTTGTAGGCGCGCAGAAGCAGCCTGAAGTAGCATCTCATCTTGACGGGGAGCCAGTGCAGGCTACAGAGGTTGGGGGTGATATAGGATCGTCTGGGTAGGTCCAGGATGATTCTTGCCGCTACGTCCTTAATAGTATGGAGGTGCTTGAGGAGGAGGGTGGTGGTGGTGGTGGTTCCAGCGTAGAGGGCGTTCCTGTAGCCAAGTCTACCAGTGATGTGGGCTTGATTGGCGGTTCTTCTGGTGTTGGTTGGGATCCATCTGAAGAGTTTACGGAGCATTCAGAGGGTGTTGAAGCAGGTGGAGGCAACCAAGTTGACTTGTCTCATGGAGAGCTCGCGGTCGAGGATGATACCAAGGTTGCATGCGTGGGTGGTGGGTGCTGGTCTGAGGGCCAGATTATTTAAAGCAATTGTCAAGGTTTGATAGGTAATTAATATTAAAGCCTATGGCTAACCCCAGCCTGGTCCATGCCTGGGAACCCCAAAGAGTAGTTTGGGAGCGACTGGTTGCTCGCTATCGTTTTGGAAATCGCTCTCCGATGAGAAGACTACCCAAGTACATTATTGAGAGTATCTGGGAAAATTAAAAGATGGCTCTACTGTTGATCTCCAGACCCTTGGAGTGGCATGCAGCCTGTTAAATTACACACGAGGTAAGTGAAGTTGGAAGCGTTGTTTATTCTTGATCAAAGCACCCACGACCGGAGCCATCCAACCGTGAAGAAACCAACGTCCGGAATGACGTTAGTAAGGAATCTTCACAAGTGGATGACAACGATCCAGAATGCAGGCAAAGAGAAAACATGAGTCGCGTGAACCCACGCGACTCTAAAAGACATAGCATGAACATAGTAAAACATCTCTATAACACCTTCCCCTCTTTGAGGAACAATAAAAATAAATAAATGAATAAATATGTATAACATTATTCCAAAACATAGTCTGTCAATCTACACGAAATTCTTCTGAAACGTGATGATCTTTTTGCCGTTGCCACCGAAAATTCACCAGCCCCCATGGCACTGGGCTGAATTTCAGGAGACAATGGCAAATGTTCAGAGATAGCAGATTGAATCAGTTGACTCCCAGATGGTTCCAAAACACAACTTGAAGAAGGTATAGACAATGAATCACTGTCAGCAACAACAGGTTGAGCAATTTGTGTACCAGATGATACTGAAATACCAACAGAAGTAGGTTTCTCATAGGTCAAATCAAACCAGTCACAATGTTCAGAATCTGACTCTGAACAGGTATGTTGTCTAATAACATCAGCTTGAAGGGGAGATACCTTAACCAGAGCTCTCTTGTTCCACCATCCTTTGTTGTCAAGGAGAGCGGAACCTCTACTAACATGAATGACTAATGTAGGCGAAGAGAACTTAGATTGCCCCTTTGGAATCCTTTTGGGATTTTTGATGAGTACCCAATCCCCCCTTTCCAAGGGTTGATCTACAGAGTGTTTGCCAGAATCAAAACGTGCTTTCATAGCATTTTGCTTTACTTTAACATGCTCTTGTATGAAAGCAGGCTTAAGTGAAACACTATCATCTTTGTGAAGCCAAGTGGGATTGAGATGAGTATGCACTCTCCTTTTCCTAAGCAATGTAAAAGGCGCAATGCCAGTGGTGGAATGTGGTGTGGTGTTATACGCCCAGACCTTATCATGTACAAAAGACAAAGGATCTAATCTAGAAGATATTGCAGTCTGAATGCCCTCCTTAATTATCCGATTGCACCTCTCCACCAAACCATTGGAAGAAGGCGAGTATAAAGCAACCTTAAAGTGAGCAATGTCATGAATCTTGAGAAAAGAACACATCTTTTGTGACACAAAGTGTGTACCATTATCAGTGACGATGGTTTTAGGAAAACCTTCAACATCAAACACTGTTTGCAAAAATTTCATAGCATTATCAGTTGACGCTGCATTGCAAAAAGAATAGTATAACCATTTAGTATAGTAGTCAATCAAGACAATGAGAAACTTGTTTTCATTAGGTAAAATATCATAAGGTCCAGAAAAGTCTAAACCAACTTTGTCCCATGGGCCTACCGGAAGAGGAACAGGATGCAACGGAGTGGAAAGAGTCTTCCAATGTTTGTCAGAAAGAAGACATTGAGTGCAATTGTCAATCATTCTCTTGACATGTGCATCCATGGAAGGCCACCAATAAAATTGTTTGATGCGTTGACATGTCTTGACAATACCAAGATGTCCTTGATGGGCCGAACGAATTATTGAATTTCGCAAAGATTCAGGTGGAACAAACAAATCATGACGCATAATCATATTGTTGACTAAAGAAAGTTCTTCGGAAACATTCGCAAAAGCTCTTAAATCTGGAGATAGATTTCTGCGCTCAGGCCATTTGTTTACAATAAAACTCTTAACCTTGGAAAGTGTGACATCATCATTATAGGCTGAATTCCACTCAGACTCAGATATGGGTGGACATTCCGCAATAGCATCAATCGCAGCGACAACACATTCAACATCGTCATCAACAACTGAATTTTCCTTCAAAGACATTCTTGAAAGACAATCCGCTCTGAAATTTTTTCCCCCAGAAATGTGTTTTATAACAAAGTGAAATTCATGAAGTTTTGAAAGAAGTCGAACAAGCCTAGCAGAAGCTCTGTTCGAGGTGCTGCTTGAAAGCATGTGCATGAGCGGTTTGTGATCCGTGTAAATTTCAAACTCACGACCCCAAATATATGGTTTAAATTTCTGTATGGCCCAAACACAGGCTAAAGCCTCTCTTTCGATAGTACTGTATCTAGTCTCAGCTGGCAAAAGAGTTCTAGAGGCAAAGGCAACAGTGTGTTCAAGACCATCTACCCATTGTCCTAAGACAGCCCCCAAGCCAGTAAGACTAGCATCTACAGTAATGAAACATTTTGAACCATCAGAAAAAGGATGAAGAGCTGGTGAGTCCTCAATGAGTTTCTTGACATGCTCAAAAACTAATTGTAGGTCATGTGACCAAACAAACTTCACGCCCTTTCTCAAAAGATTCCTTAAAGGTTCAACAATTTGAGCATAGCCATGAACGAATCTGGCATAGTACTCTGCCAGGCCAAGGAATGAGCGAAGTGCATCCCTATCTTTGGGAGGGGCAGCATCTCTAATAGCTTTTATCAAAGAAAATTTGGGTTTAATGCCATTAGGCGAAAGTGTGTGACCCAAGTAGTCCAATTCTTGGACAGCAAATTTGCATTTATCATGCCTAACTGTCATCCCAGTTTTCTCTAAAACCCCTAACACTCTAGAGAGAGTTAGATTATGTTCCGCAATATTTTTGGCAAAAATCAAAATGTCATCCTGGTAAGCCTGTACCCCAGGAATGTCGCGGAATAGATTATCCATTAATTTTTGAAAAATGCTGGCAGCTGAGGCTAAACCAAAGGGAAGCCTCAAATATTTGTACGCCCCAAATGGTGTAACAAAAGTTGTTAATTCTTGGGACTCTGGAGACAATGGAATTTGATGATAGGCCGATTTAAGATCCAAAAGAGAAAAGAACTTAGACCCACCCAGATTAGCGAGTAGGTCATGGATCTTGGGTAAGGGATGACAATCAACGATGATATTGTTGTTTAACGAGCGCAAGTCAGCACATAATCTGATCTCGCCGGACTTTTTACGAACTAAAACTATGGGAGAGACCCATTCAGAGGAATCACAAGGTGTAATAACCCCCTCATCACACAGATTTTTCAACATTTTTTTTAATTCATCCCTCGCACTTAAAGGAAGAGATCGAACTTTATGAACGATTGGTTGGGCATTGGATTTGAGACGGATTTCATGCTTGAAACCCAAAACTGTGCCAACTTTATTTTGAAAAACTTTTGGAAATTGATCAAGTATATGATCTACTTTATGAGTAGGAACAGATAATTCAGACACGTGAAAGTTCTCAGGATCAAGATTAAAATAATAATCATCTGGAATATCACCCAAGGTAATGGGTTGGTCCGACCCAGGTTTGAGAATTAAACCCATTTTGGCTTGATCGAACCAACCTAAGATATTTCTACCTTTGAGGGCGACATATACCTTAGTGAAAGTTTTCCTACCAAGGCATTCAATTTTAGAATTAAAGTACCCTAACATGTCAATATCTTTTTCGCCAAAGGCTTTAGGATTGACATCAGACACAAAAAGAGACACGCTGCTACCCCAATTTGAATGAAACGTAAGGTCTGATAAGATAGTGATAGGTGACCCAGAGTCAGCTTTGACCTGTAAAGGAATGGTACCCACAATTAATTCACACAATGGACCCTTGACTTTTGAAAAATCGATAGAATCACATTCAATAGACAATGAAACATCGTTGAGTCTAGTGGAACAGCACTCTAGATTCTCATCAAGTTCAAGGTTATTAACTCTGGTAAATCTTTTCCCGCCTCTGCAAACAGATGGAAAATGACCAATTTTTTTGCACAAAGAACATTTTTTCCCAGATGCAGGACAACTAGGTGAATTGCCCAGATGATTTCTTGACCCACACCTATAGCAAATGATGATTTTCTTTGATGATTGTCTGAAAGGCTTACTGACAAGATTCACAGAGCAGGAAGCAGATGGAGACTCTCCATCAATTGTGTGTACGCTGACTTGATGGGCTTGACTTTCTTGTAAAATTCTTGAAGAAGTTGTTGCACGTTCAATACCTTTAGCAATATCCACTATTTCTGCAAGAGTGGGGTTTTTACAACTTAATAAACGTTCTTGAACTTTTTTAGATGAACAAGAAAAAATGAATTGGTCTCTAATTGAGGTGTCTGTACTTGGGCCAAATTCACATGAGGAAGCAAGAATTCTGAGTTGAGCAATATAATCTTCCACGCTTTCATCTGTACTCTGCTTACGCTTAAAGAAGTTATGCCGCTCCAAAACAATACTGGGTTCATCATCATATTGTTTTTTCAAACGACTCAGGGCTTCTTGGTATGTGTCCCAACCATCACCTGAATCTGAAGGAGGAGGAATAGGTGGAAGATTCTCAAATACCTGTTGAGCTGCGACTCCTAGACAACCATATAAAATGGCAACCTTGCGAGCAGGAGGATATTTGACCGCATCAATGGCAACCAAATAGTTTTCGAAACCCTTTAGCCAATGGCGCCATGCCAAAGATGGTTTGCCGGGAGTCTGTAAAAATGGAGCTGGTGTTTGGAATTGTTGGGATGAAGCCATGATAGAAACAGAAAAAGAAAAAAAAAAAAAAAGAAAATAAATAAATAAATAAATAAATAAATAAATAAAACTGACCAATTGCAAAAAACAATTGCAATAAAATAAGTAAAGAGCGTGCAGATCGCTGAATACAATATGCACTGATCTAACATGCAGATGAGGGTGACTATGTTGTAGAAATAGGCAAAGATGAAAGCGTGCCTATCGCTGAAAAATTTGATCTGCAGGACTGAAAACTGAGAGCCTATTATCGTGGTAACAGAAGTGAGCCACAATACAATAGACAGAAAACAGCTTAAGTTGTAAAAACGTGCCTATCATAGGCTGGAAGCATTTCCCTCAGACAAAAACACTTTGTTTATGTAAGCGTGCCTATCGCTGTAGGAAGGAAAGCATTTCTTTGTGGTCAAATATGGACGCTTGACGCTGTAGCCATGGTTACAGCTGTACGTGATTTCTGTGACGAGTTGGAGTTGTTTCGTGGCCTGACGTAAGACGTGCGTGCAGGCGGAGTATTGAAACAGAAACAGCACGAGGAGCCGGTAGAGTTCGAACCGACGTATGCAGAGAAGTAAAGGGGAAAAACAAATGTATATACGACCTTTCAGCAGTGCGAGGTCGTGAGGGACGATGTGGAGCAGAGTCTCTTGATTTGAAGATGACTTGACGTGGAAGGAAGAAGAGATCAGCTGCTCGGAGGAAAACGGTAAAAATTCTTGAAGATAGCTTGAAGAAGGTGGTGGGTGCCGGAAGAAATCCCGCTCGTCGCCAAGATGTTAAATTACACACGAGGTAAGTGAAGTTGGAAGCGTTGTTTATTCTTGATCAAAGCACCCACGACCGGAGCCATCCAACCGTGAAGAAACCAACGTCCGGAATGACGTTAGTAAGGAATCTTCACAAGTGGATGACAACGATCCAGAATGCAGGCAAAGAGAAAACATGAGTCGCGTGAACCCACGCGACTCTAAAAGACATAGCATGAACATAGTAAAACATCTCTATAACACAGCCCAACCAATGACATGGTCTCACATTAACACAAACAAATTGTATCAACCTATGGAAATTGCTTGCTGAATACAATCTTAATGTGAGAGAGAGAGAGAGAACGAACACACACACACACAATAGGTCAGGAAGAAAAGAAAGTCAACAACGGCCAAAGTGGAGTCACTAGAGCTTGAAACGGAATTTTTATTTGACGAGTATAAATGAGTTTGTGTTGTGAGCCATGTACGGTTTTTCCATGTAAATATGATTTAGTTTGAGGTTAAATTTCAGTGGTTTCATTAAACCCTTGAGATTAGGTGTGGTAGAGAACTCTGAAGATTTTTAACTCTGTGAGATTCAGGGAGATTGGATAGTCAACTCATCAGAAAAAAATCTCAACCGGTCTCATGGCCAAAGCAAGCTACCTAGGCATCACTGTTCATTCTACAGCCATCTCTATTCCTGAAATTTGATCATATTTATTTGTGATAAACACAGAACTACTACTACCATAATGAAAAGCAATGTGAGCTGAGAAAAACAAACAACCTGATGAGACTTCCCATCAGAGAAAGGCAATTTCCCACACTGACAAATATGCAAAGTAACACCAAACAAAATGACCTCGTTACAATGACCCGGAGAAAGCTGCCATTATTTTAAATGCCTAATTCATCTTCTGTATGTGTGCCATTAAACTTCAAAATGTATATCAAAGCTTCAGTATCATGCCCAGTGCCACACTTTAGCAATAAGGATTAGTCATAGTTGTTCTTTATGGAGGTTTCCTTAAAGGTTATCACTTTAATTTTAAAAGTTCCATCTTAATTCACAAGCATTACATTAAATATAATCAGAAGAGTATTTTAAACCTAGTTGGCTGCATTGCCCATAAAATAACACTAAGACTTTCATAATAATTCAGATTTTGTAGCTGAACTGGTTTTTCATAAGTACAAGTTACTTACCTTCGGTAACGCTTTCTCTGGTGGATACAGTATCTGCTTGTGGATTCCTCACCCTATGAATATCCCCTGCGCCAGCATTCCGTGGAATTTTTTCCTAGCTCTCCACGCCGAAGAGGACGTCACAATGCTACGACTCCGCATGACGTCACCGGAGTCATAAGAGAGCCTCGTCGGCGTGATGACGTCAGTTCCACCCATTTTTTCCGTGCCTCCGAGGCGAACAGGTGGACCGACAACAGATTCAAAGTATACACAGTACACAATATTCAAACAAATACACATAGTGTAAAATCAAAAGGAAAGCCAAAGAATATAAGCATTTGCTATAAATGTACCTGATAAATAGAAGATACAATGTAAAACAACATGTCAAACAAAGTAACCTTTAGGGTATACAAGGGTGGATATCGAGGAGGAGAATGGGACATTGAGGAATCCGCAGATAGATACTGTATCCACCAGAAAAAGCATTACCGAAGCTAAGTAACTTGTTCTTATGATGGATACATCTGCCTGTGGATTCCTCACCTTATGACTAGATTCCCACAGCAGTCCCACTCCCGGAGGAGGGGTCCACCCTTCTATACCAATAAGTCCTGCTGGACAGAGCGTGCAAAGTGGCCCTATCTCCTAATTTCTGAGTCCAAGCAATAATGCTTTGCGAAAGTGTGGAGGGAGGCCAAAGTCGCTGCCTTACAAATGTCCACTACAGGAACACCTCTAGCCAGAGCAGAAGTTGATGACTTGGCTCTAGTAGAATGAGCTCTAATACCGTCAGGCGGTTCCTTACCAGCAAGGGCATAGCAGATCTTGATGCACAAGCTGATCCATCTGGATAGAGTGCGCTTGTGCACAGCCTTGCCCTTCATGCATCCAACGTAGCCCACAAAGACCTGATCGTCCATTCGCAAGTCCTTAGTTCTGTCCAAATAAAAGCTCACCGCTCTTTTAGGATCCAGGCGGTGAAGTCTCTCCTCCTTGAAAGGGTGAGGGGGGAGGATAGAACACAGGAAGAGTAATGGACTGCCCTAGATGGGAGGGAGTAACCACCCTAGGCAGAAAAGCAGCCCTGGTCCTGAGGACCATCCTTTCAGCATGTTTGGTCAAAAACTGAGATTTTGAACTAAGAGCCTGAAGCTCGCTTACCCTCCTTGCTGAGCTAATAGCCACAAGAAAGACCGTTTTAAAAGACAGGAGCCTCAAAGGACAACTATGTAAGGGGTCAAATGGGGAACCCATCAAGAAAGTCAAAACAATATTTAAATCCCATTGAGGCATAACAAAAGGAATAGGCAGAAACCTATTGGTAAGGCCCTTAATAAATCTCAAAACAATGGGAGACAAATGAAGACGGCTGATCCGGCAAACAAACACGTCGATAAAGCCGACAAATAGCCCTTAACAGTGGCAACAGCACAACCCTGCTGAGCCAGGAAAAGTGAAAACTGAAGAACATCTGACAAGTGGGCCTTTAAAGGACCAATTAATCTCTCTCCACACCATTTAACAAACCTAGGAGTAAATGGACTTAGTGGAGTGTCGCCTGGACGATAAGATAACATCCAGCACATCCGGCGGGTGAGAGAAGGAACTCAGGTTGCCCTGTTCAATCTCCAGACATGAAGGTGCAGGCTCTGGAGGTGGGGGTGTAAAACCTGCGACTGCAAGAGGAGGTCTGACCTGAGAGGGAGACGAAGCGGAGGGTGCGATGAGAGATGAAGTAGATCTGTGTACCACACCCTTCTTGGCCAATCCGGGGCAATCAATATGACTTGGGCCTGGTCTTGTCGAATCTTCCTCAGAACCAGACCAATCAAGGGTATGGGAGGAAACGCGTAAAGGAGCTGCTAGCTCCAATCCAATTGAAACGCGTCCCCCAACGCTCCCTGCATCCGATACTGGAGACTGCAGCACAACGGACAATGCGCGTTCTCGTGAATGCAAATAGGTCCTACCGAGGAGACCCCCACATCTGGAAGATGTGATGGACCACCTCCGGATGAAACCGCCATTCATGATCGGCCGAGTAATGCCAACTGAGACTGTCCACACGAACATTCAGCACACCGGCTAGATGATTTGCAAACACACAAATCTGATGGTCCTGAGCCCAGGACCAGAGTCGCAGAGCTTCTCGACCGACGACAGGACCCTACACCTCCCGGTTTGTTGATGTACCACATCGCGGTAGTGTTGTCCGTCAGGACTTGAACCGACTGACTGCTAAGGGAAGGAAGGAAAGCCTTTAGTGCCAAACAAATCGCCCGCAATTCTAGAAGGTTGATGTGAAGCAACCTTTCCTCTGGAGACCAAAGACCTTTAACCTCCAGATCCTTCAGGTGAGCATCCCACCCTAGAGTGGAGGCATCCGCGATCACCGTGGCCACCGGTGGAGGAGGTTGAAAGGGCTTACCTTGAGACAGGTTGCCCTGCACACTCCACCAAGTCAGATCCACTGCAGCGTCTCTGGAGATTCTGACTGACTCCCTGAGATCTCCTTTGTGCTGAAACCACTGCCTGCGGAGGCACCACTGGAGTGCCCTCATGTGTCAGCATGCATGACTGACCAACAGTATGCAGGAAGTGAACAGACCGAGCAGGTGAAGGACCTTCAGGACCAGAATAACCGCTCCACTGTGAAACATAGGAATCATCTCCTGAATGTAGAGAATTCTTTGTAGAGGAGGAAAAGCTCGACACACAGTAGTATCCAGTACCGCCCCTATGAACAGGTTGTGTTGAGAGGGCACCAGGTGAGATTTGGGCACATTTAACCCAAGTTGAACAACAGCCAAGTTGTTACTCGCAGATGATGAGGCACCATCTCCGGCTACTCCACTTTGAGCAGCCAGTCGTCCAGATAAGGGAAAACCAGAATCCCTGACCTTCTGAGATGAGCCGCCACCACTTCCATCACCTTTGTGAAGGCTTGAGGTGCAGTAGTAAGACCAAACAGGAGGACCGCAAACTGGTAGTGCTGCGATCCTACCGTGAAACAGAGATACTTCCTGTGCGACTTCAGGAGGGGAATGTGAAAATACGCATCCTGCAAATCGATCGACACCATCCAGTCCTCTTGCTGCAGCGCCAGAAGAACCTGAGCAAGGGTCAGCATCTTGAATTTCTCTTGTCTGAGGTAAAAATTCAAGACCCTGTGGTCCAGGATCGGACGTAACCTGCCATCCGTCTTGGGGATCAGGAAATACCGGGAGTAGCATCCCTGACCCCTTTCCTGCTCCGGAACCACCTCTATCGCACCTTTTGTAGTAAAGCAAGGACCTCCTTCTGAAGAAGAACCAAATAGTCCTCCGAACAAAAGCCTTTGTAAGGAGGAAGAAACTCCTGAAAGGGAAGGGCGTACCCATTCTCTACAAGGTTTAAAACCCAAAGGTCTGACCTGACCGATTTCCAACCCTTTAGAAAGTGAGACAACGGACCCCCTTCAGGACCCACATGATCCAGGATGGGGGATCTAGGGCTGCTTTCCTGCGATACCAGGGGGAGCAGGGGAGATAGAAGAGGAGGAGGAGAGATTGCGGGCAGAACCACGTTGGTAACCTCTGGCTCTTCCTCTATGTGACTTAGTGTGGATTTTGCTGCTGAGGTTGTCGCAAGCCGCGAAAAGAAGACCTTCCACAACCACAATACTTTTTATAACCAAAACCCCTTGACTGGGTTTGCAATCCTAAGGATTTCGCCATGGCTCTGCTATCTTTAAAACTTTGAAGTGCAGAATCAGCCTTCTCCCCAAAAAGCTTCGATCCATCAAAGGGCAAATCAAGAACGGTAACCTCAACATCAGGTGAAAATCCAGAGGATCTAAGCTAAGATTGTCTCCTGGTGACTATGGAGGAACCCATAACTCTGGTCACTGAATCAGCTGTATCCAGGCAAGATTGAATAACCTGTCGAGCACCAGCCTGAGCATCTGACAGAACCTCCATAAAATGTACCCGCTCCTCATCAGGCAACTTGGGCGCCAATTGCTTCGCCGAATCCATCAAAAGCATGTATATAACGGCCCAACAAACAGGTAGCATTGGTTGATTTTAGTGCCATGCTAGATGGAGAAAAGACCTTTTTAGCCGACTGCTCTAGCTTCTTAGAGTCCCTGTCGGCAGGAGCCTGAGGAAAAGCGCCTGAAGGACGCCTCGACCACCAAACTTTCTGGAAACAGATGAGAAGAAAGAAAAAGAGGGTCTCCTGGAGCAGTTCTATATCTTCTTGCCACAGATTTAGACCCAGCAGGAGAAGAGAGGTTTACGCCACACATCCATGATAGGCTCAGTTAAAGCCTCATTAAAGGGCAACAAGGGCTCAACTATTGAAGAAGGCAAATGTAAGCGTCAGTGAGCAAATTCGGCCTATACTCAGCAGTTGGTAATTGTAAGTTTAAAAGCTCTGCAGCCTTTCTTATGACAGTATGATAAGGAGCTACCTCTTGAGGTGGAGAAGCCCTTGACGAAGAAAGCTCCCACTCAGGAGAGGAGTCCAGTCCACTTGCCTCCTGAATTCCCTCTAATTCATCCACAGATTCATCTATCTCACCCTCCGCAACCTCCTCTGTCTGATACTGTTCCTCCTCCAACAGTCTCTGTGCCTCTCTCCTTGAACGAAATCTTGGTTGCGATGCCGACAGTTCCGGAGCCGGCGTCGAAGGAGGATCCGAAGGTGGAATCAACGCCGTACGAGGCTGAGAGGAAGGCCCACCAGACGGCATCGGGGACTCCATATAGGGCATCGAAAATCTCGGAGCCGGAAACTGCCATGACGGCGCCGTCGGCATGAAAGGCACGAAGGGTGCCTGGGCACGGGACCCGAAGGTGCTACGGAGGGGAAGGCTGCCTTAGCAAATACTCCATACATTGCATTTAAAAAATGCATTGGATCCGAAACTGGAGTTGGAAACTGTGGATATGGAGTAGAGCCAGCATCCACACGAGGAGCATCTGACGTCGGAACAGCCGGATCCACTGGCGGAGCCACAGGTTCAATCTCGTGCACAGGAGAAGGATCATCCTGAACTGGCAAGCCCTTCTAATCCGGCGAACCCCTCGGTGCCAGAGACTGCGCCAGAGAGCCTTTTGGAGAAGGAGATCTCTCCGGAGTCACTCGAGGAGATGGCGAAGGAGAAACAAAATCTTTCTGACAACGTCGAAGAACCAGGAAAGGTGACCTCGAAGCCTTACCCTTCGACGAACGGCGCCGAGAACCAGGTCTCCTCTTCTTCTTGTGTTTCCTCGACTTCGACGCATGCGAAGTCGACGACTTCGACTTAGATCTTTTACGTCCTCTTCCTGCCTTCTTTGCCATAAAAAGCTTGGCCTCCCGTTCTTTAAGAGCCTTTGGGTTCATCTTTCTACAACAGTTTTCCACATCGTGATCAGACGACAAACACTATAAGCAATCTTCATGGGGGTCAGTGATGGACATGTGACCCCCCACACTCCCTACAGGGCTTAAACCCGGACTTCCTTGAAGACGACATCACAACAGCAACAGTTAAAGATGAAGAACAACAAAGTAACTCGACAAAATATGGAGAGTTCTAGAAAACCGTTACACGTCGACTGTGCGGAAAAAAGGGAACTGACGTCATCACGCCGACAAGGCTCCCTTATGGCTACGGTGACGTCATGCGGAGTCACGAGCGGAGCCGTAGCACTGTGACGTCCTCGTCGGCGTGGAGAGATAGGAAAATATTCCACGGAATGCTGGCGCAGGGGATATTCATAAGGTGAGGAATCCACAGGCAGATGTATCCATCAGAAGAATTAAATTATTACAAGGCTAGTCCCCTTGTACTGCCCAACAGTAAGCACTGGAGTAAGAGAGGAGACGGTGGAGCACAGGCAAAGTGAATAATTATTATTAATGCCCGTGGAACTGTTGAAGTCACTACTGGGAGCAGGAGCGGAACAGGACTCCAGGTCCCAGGCTTATCACCTGATCTAGTGAATTCCCCCACTCCAAAACGGAAACGGAGGGCAAAGAAGCCTTTGGAGGCTGCTCCGATTACACGGCAGGGACAGGCGATTGCTGCTAATGGGTTGATTGTAGAGGATCTGTTTACCCGCCTGGCCCCAGTCCTACCTAATATTACAGAGACTTTCTCGTACCTTTTGTCTCCACTTTTGAACAGACTGGATAATTTGGAGGTAGCAACGAGGGACTTGGCAAGCAAAATGGATAATTATTGTCATTTGTAGAAAAACACCTATCTTGTTGTTTGCCAGTGAGCCCTCCTCCAATTGATATTATACCTCTTGCTACTCCTTTGTGTAATAGTGGTGCCCCACACGTTAATGTTCTTCCAAAGTCCAGAGTAGTTGTGACTCAATCTACAATGCCAGGGTTGAGTTGTTCTAGCTTCCCGGGAGATGGCGCAACCAGCACTGTTCAGGTCCGTCAGGACCTAGGTCCTGAAGACGCCCCCTACACAGGGATACAATTTTCTAGGGTTTGCCAGTTAACCATTGTTGGAAACAGCCCACCTCCACTCCGCAGGGTGGTGGTGGACTCCCCGAACACACTGTGGTAGCTTGGCTCGAGTGGTCAGGAAACAGGCGCAGTGCTAAGCATACAATATACCCATACAAGAACCATGCGTGCATCCGTTCCAAAAACGACTCTACACCGTAAAAATTATGAAAATATTCTTCTTTATCTTTTTCTCTTAGTTGCTGATTGGGAAAATAAATAACAATCACAATATACAAATTCTTAAATAGAGCAGGTCAAATAAATATTTGCTGTTCGCTGAAATAAATAGGGGTGATCATAAATAACAGGGCATAAATACAAGTGCAATATATACAGACAATTAAATACTTTGAGGTAATAAATACTGTACCAATAAATACTGTACCAATAAATACTGTACACCAACAAGTCCTGTGGACCTATAAATTCAGTGCAGCAATAAATAGATAAGAACTTAATAAATACAGTATCCCCAATAAATAATTAGAAGTATACAGTACACTTCGTGAATCAGATGACACTTCAATTCTTAAGGGCTGATTTGGCCCAGGCACAGCTTGTAGGGTTGTGGAAGGCTTGGGGGGGGGGTTCTACTCCCTGGCTGAGGCAAAGGCTGAGGCCTAAACTGAGGTAGATCAAAGGGGGGAATTCCAATGCCCTGGCTTCCCTTCTCCAAACAACCTCTCTAGGTTAGTCCCAGTTCACCCCAGGCACAGTCAGGTGGGTTTCAGCACCTCCCTAGCCCCTTAGAGTAGTCTCTCAGGTCTCCACAGGGCCTTAGGCGCCCTCTACTCCACTTACTGCCCTTTTCTGATGTTCCGACGCCGCTGGAGTCGTGTCGACGCCGTGAGGCGGTTCCGGTTCGGTCTCGGCGGCCTCGGCACAATGTCAGTTCTTTGACGACGCCGGCAGGCGGTTCCGGTCCGATGTCGGTGGCCTCGGTTCGACCTCTACCTTCGATTCGACGGCGTCGGGCAGTCTCCACACGATGTAGACTTCGGGCGGCTCCGGTCCGATGGCGCTCTCGGCTCCGATGACGTCGGCCGGCCTGGCCTCGCTGTCGACTTCCGGCGACTCCGGGGTGCGATCCTCACCCCCGACCTCCGGTGCTCCTCCTCACAGGTTCCGGGCGACTCCGGAGTGCGATCCTCACTCCCGACCTCCGGTGCTCCTCTACCTCGGTCTCCAACGACTCCGGAGGGCGGACTTCACCCTTCCGATGACGCCGCTCACTCGACCTCGGTTCACTTCCTTCTCGACCCTTGGTATTCCTCTCGACCTCCGCCGGCGCCCTCTTACGACCTCAGGCGGCTCCGGGTACGACGTCTGCTACCTCAGTCAGCGCCGCTTCTCCACCTCGGGCTCCAGGTCTTCGGCTACTCGACGCCAGACTCCAGGGAAACCAGTTCTCAGGTCAGAATCTTGCTGCTTTCTTGGTTCTAAGGCCTGTTCCTGCTGTCCAGGTCCTTAGGATGGTTTTCTTCGGACTTCTTCCCACACAGGGCTATAGGCTGGGATCCACCAGTAGGGACAAGTATCAAGGGTGGGTTTATGGACCCCACTCCAGGCACAAGTTTCCACCCCTGCTGCTTCACTCCTTCCTCCTTCACTGTTGTGCTCCTCTCTCTTCACCAGTCAGGTGCCAACTGCCAGCTCCAACTGCCAACTGCCTCTCTTATCCTCCCAACATTCTAAACGGTTTCCAACTGTCACACAGTTCTGGAATCTCCTGGAAGGTTCTGGAAGGTGCTGGTAGGTTCCAGTGGATGCTGGTGATGTCACAGGAGGCCACCATTTTGTGCTTCAGGCCCTCAGACAGAAGTTTCAGGGGTAGGTAAAATGGCTCCCTGAATCTGCAGCAACACTAAAAAGTCTGGTGGTTCCCAAAAAGGAAAAATTCAAACAGGGTTTGAGGCAAAAGTGGGACAAAATAAATAATGATGAGGAGGGACCACCCAAAGGGCTGACAGGTCTAACACGCGTCCCCCCCAGCTGAAAGTGGGGAGAGCTACCCAACCCCTTGGGAGTTCTCATCACTAAGGCGGAAATACCTTGAGAGACCGTCTGCATTGGCGTGGTCCACTCCAGGCCGATGTTCCACCTGAAAGTCCATCCCCTGTAGGGAAATAGACCACCTCAACAACTTGGGATTCTCCCCCTTCATTTGCATCAGCCAACGAAGGGGTCTGTGGTCGGTCTGAACCAGGAAGTGCGAGCCAAACAGGTATGGCCGCAACTTCTTCAGAGCCCATACCACTGCAAAGGCTTCACGCTCTATTGCACTCCACTTCTGTTCCCTGGGAAGTAGTCTCCTGGATAGGAAGACCACGGGTTGATCCAGACCCTCTTCGTTGAGTTGCGATAACACTGCCCCAATGCCATGTTCTGATGCATCTGTCTGGACAATGAACTTCTTGGAAAAGTCTGGGGCCCGTAAGACCGGGGCCTCGCACATGGCTTTCTTCAATTTCTCAAAGGCTTGCTGACAAGCCTCCGTCCAGACTACCCGTCGAGGTTGTTTCTTGGACGTGAGCTCCGTGAGAGGGGCTACGATGGTACCGTACCCCTTCACGAAGCGGCGATAGTATCCCGTGAGGCCCAAAAATGCTCGGACCTCAGTCTGTGTCTTGGGGGGTTCCCAGGCCATGATGGCCTCGATCTTCGCCTGGAGGGGCTGCACCGTTCCCCTACCCACCAAGTGTCCAAGGTACACTACCGACCCCTGCCCGATCTGGCACTTGCTGGCCTTGATCGTCAATCCAGCCTGTCTCAGGGCCTGGAGAACAGCTTGCAGGTGACGCAAGTGATCCTCCCAGCTGTTAATGAAGACGGCTATGTCATCCAGATAAGCAGCAGAGAAACTCTCCATTCCGGTGAGGATCTGGTTTACCAGGCGCTGAAACGTGGCAGGTGCGTTCTTGAGCCCAAAGGGCATCACACAGAACTGGTAGTGGCCATTGGGCGTGGAGAAGGCTGACCTTTCCCTTGCTCCATTAGTCAAAGAGATCTGCCAGTACCCTGAAGTAACGTCAAAGGTACTTAGATATTGGGCAGCTCCCAGCCGGTCAATCAATTCATCCGCCCTAGGGATCGGATGAGCATCAGTTTTTGTCACTGAATTCAGTCCCCGGTAGTCCACACAGAACCTCAGTTCTGGTTGGGCACCCGGTGGTGCAGCTTTTGGTACTAACACCACCGGACTGGACCAGGGGCTGCTAGAAGGTTCGATCACTCCTAGCTCCAGCATCTTAGTGACTTCACTATGAATGCTGGCCTTCACCTTGTCTGACATCCGGTAGATCTTGGACTTCACAGGTGGGCTGTCTCCTGTGTCCACGTCATGGACGCACAGGTGAGTCCTACCCGGGACAAGGGAGAACAACGAAGAGTACTGCCCCAGGACCTGGCGACAGTCCTCCTGCTGTTCAGGAGTTAGAGATGGGGAGAGAATCACTCCCTCCACCGACCCATCCTTTTCCTGAGACGCAAACAGATCAGGGAGAGGTTCGCTTTCCACGTCCTCTCCTCCGTCAGTCACCATCATCAAGATGACTTCGGGCCTCTCGTGGTGGGGTTTGAGGCGGTTGGCATGCAGCACCCGCAGGGGCTGACGAGGGGTCTTCAGGTCCACCAAGTAGGTAGCCTTACCCTTCTTCTCCAACACCTCAAAGGGTCCTGACCAGCGATCCTGGAGGGCACTAAGCTCTCCTGGTTCGATCACCCACACCTTCTGGCCAGGCTCCAACTCCACCGGGTGAGCGTTGTGGTCATACCACGCCTTCATTACTGCTTGGCTGGCATCCAAGTTGTCAGAAGCTTGCTTCCACAACTTAGCCATTTGGCTCCGGAAGGCCAGCATGTAGCTCACCACATCCTGGGGGAGCTTTCTGGGAGTTCTTTCCCATCCGTCTCTCACCAGGTTGAGAGGTCCACGTACAGGGTGCCCATACAGAAGCTCGAAGGGGCTGAAGCCCACTCCCTTCTGTGGCACTTCCCTGTAAGAAAAAAGTAAACAGGGTAGGAGGGCGTCCCATTTCCTCCGCAGGCTTCCAGGCAGACTTCTGATCATGCCCTTCAAGGTTTTATTAAACCTCTCCACCAGACCATTTGTCTGGGGGTGGTAAGGAGTTGTGAACCGGTAGGTCACTCCACACTCCTTCCACATCGCCCGCATATATGCTGACATGAAGTTGGTCCCCCTGTCGGACACAACTTCCTTGGGAAAACCCACTCGGGTAAAGATTCCCATCAGGGCCCTTGCCACAACAGGTGCTGTTATGGTCCTCAGAGGTATTGCCTCTGGGTACCGTGTGGCATGATCCACCAGAACCAGGATAAACCTGTGACCAGCTGTAGTCGGTGGATCTAATGGACCCACAATGTCGATGCCCACCCTTTCAAAGGGGGTGCTAACGACAGGAAGTGGTTCCAGGGGAGCTTTCAGCTTCACCCCTGTTTTCCCACTGGCTTGGCAAGACACACATGTCCGGCAGTAAGTATCGGACGACACTTTCATCTGAGGCCAATAAAAGTGTGGGACAAGACGGGCGAAGGTCTTGTCTTGCCCCAGGTGTCCTGCCAATGGTATCTCGTGAGCCAACTCCAGAAGGAAGGCTCGATAACGTTGAGGTACTACCAAGGCTCGTGACGTTCCATGTAGGGGTGCCTTGGGTTCACTGTAGAGGAGGCCATCCTCCCAGTAAACACTGTAGTTCCCTTCAACGTTCCCGGCTGCCTGGGCTTCGGCCTGTCGCCTCAGCCCCTCAAGGGTAGGGCACTCCCTCTGGCCCTGGCAGAATTCCTCCCTGGACGGGCCTCCCTCCACGTGCCACTCGGCCGGGATGGGTAAGTCCTCCAGGTTGGTAACGTCCCCCTCCGCAGACTCCTGGCCCACCCCCTCCGGTGGCCTATCCGTCCTACGGGGTGGAGACGCCGAGGCAGGCTCCTCCTGTCCTCGGTTCTTCCCTTGACTGGCAGCTGGCTGGGCCTTTGTTCCAGGCTCCAGCCGGAATGAACTCCCTCTTCGGGTAGTCTCGGACCTTGTGCTAACACAGGCCCAGTCAGGTGTACCCAGCATCTCGGTGTGAGTCCGGTATTCCACCTCCTTCCAAGCGTTGTGCTCCATGTCATTGCCCAGCAGACAATCGACTGGCACGGCAGGGCTTACGGCAACTCGAAGTGAACCTGCAACCCCCCCCCATTCAAAGGGAACCTCAGCCACGGGATAGTGACCTGTTCTGCCGTCAGCCATCGCGGCTGGGTGGAGTACATCGGGAATGACTTGCTCTGGAGACACCAGTTGGCTACGTACCATAGTCATACTGGCTCCTGTGTCTCTCAGAGCCTCCCCTCTTTGGCCGTTGATGGTGATCCACTGCCCATACTTTGCAGTATTTGCGGGCACCTGGATCTTAGGAACCATCTCCCGTTCTCCCAGGGACACTAAAGTGACACCCGCCCACTCCCTTCCCTTAGTTAAGGGCATCTCCTCCCCGAGCACTACACTAGCTACTCCGGGGGGCTTTCCTCCAGTGGGAGGGGGTGATCGTTTCTGACACTTCGGATCTCCTTTATAGTGTCCAACGCCACCGCACTCGTAGCAATGGACAACCCTTGGCTGCTGACTCTGGCCAGGATTAGGGTTTCTGGGTGGGTTAGCCTTAGAGGTGAATCCTGTTCCCTTCCCTTGGAAGTTATTTTGGGGGCCTTTGGAGAACTCCTTTTTCTTTTCCCCTCCCTCTTTCTTCTGGGGGGCGCCCTGTCCGGCCTTTTGAGTATCCCCTCCAGTCCCCCTTGTGGACACCCGGGTACTAGCCCAAATGTCCGCCTCCTCAGCAAGCTTCCGGGGACTGGTCAGCTTGCTATCCACCAGGTGTTGCCGCAGTTCAGGGAAACATTTCTCGAGTAGGTGTTCCTTCAATACTAGGTCAAACAGCTCCTCGTAGTTCCTTACTTCACTGCCTTGAATCCAACCTTCCAGTGCCTTCTTTGCATAGTCCAGGAAGTCCACCCAATTCTGTGTGCCCAGTTTGTGACTACCCCTGAACTTCTGTCTGTACTTTTCCGGAGTTAGTCCAAACTTTCTGATGAGCGCCAGTTTCATGGTGGGGTAGTGGGTTTGCTCCTCCTCTTCGAGGGCCAATAAAGCATCCCTACCAGCTGGAGGCATGTACTTATACAATCCCCCTCCCCAATACTTCACTGGAACCCCATGGGCCCTCAATGAGACCTCATAGTCTGCTAGCCACTTGGCGATGTCGTCACCCGCCCCATAGCTCGCTACAATGTCCTTTGGCAGGTAAGGTTTGGATTCCCTGGTGGACTCTTGGTTTTGGCTGCCACCATTAGGAACAGGTTGTGCCCCGATTCTCAAAATCTGAAGATCTATTTCTTTCAGTCGCAATTCATGGGCCATCCTCTGCTCCTCTTTCTCCTTTTCCAGCCTTGCTAAGTCCCATGTGAGCTGTCTCTTCTCTCTCCGGTCTGTTAACTCCACTTCGGATAAGCCCCCACTAGAGACAGTGCTGCCCTTCCTAGAAAGTGTCCTGGGCCCTGCGGACAGGTTCCCCACCTCAGGTTGGTACATCTCAGCCCCCTCAGGGTCAGGCTCTCCATCCCTGTCTTCCTCCTCAGCCTTGCTTTCCCTGCGTGCCTCCCCCCAAGCCCTTAAGCTGGTTTGAAGTGCACCCTTCTTTGCTCCTGGGGGACAATACACCCCCTCTCGCTGGCAAAACTCCCTGAGTTGGGCCACAGTGTATGTGTCTAGATTTTCAAGAACAAACTCCATCTTGCCCACTCAGGTTAGAGGACAGGTTTTGTGCAGTAACAATGCAGGGGGGTACCTTTAATAATACCTCCTCCCACCACCAGAGTAAATTTGAAAAAAACAAAAACCCACAATTAGGAAGGCCGCTGTGAGAAAACTCCCGGTGTAGGCCTATGGACTACCCACAGTTATTGTTGAGTATATGTAGGCACAGCTCTATCCCACCACTGAACACCAATTTATGTTGGAAACAGCCCACCCCCACTCCGCAGGGTGGTGGTGGACCTTCCCGACACAATGGGGTAGCTTGGCTCGAGTGGTCAGGAAACAGGCGCAGTGCTAAGCATACAATATACCCATACAAGAACCATGCGTGCATCCGTTCCAAAAACGACTCTACACCGTAAAAATTATGAAAATATTCTTCTTTATCTTTTTCTCTTAGTTGCTGATTGGGAAAATAAATAACAATCACAATATACAAATTCTTAAATAGAGCAGGTCAAATAAATATTTGCTGTTCGCTGAAATAAATAGGGGTGATCATAAATAACAGGGCATAAATACAAGTGCAATATATACAGACAATTAAATACTTTGAGGTAATAAATACTGTACCAATAAATACTGTACCAATAAATACTGTACACCAACAAGTCCTGTGGACCTATAAATTCAGTGCAGCAATAAATAGATAAGAACTTAATAAATACAGTATCCCCAATAAATAATTAGAAGTATACAGTACACTTCGTGAATCAGATGACACTTCAATTCTTAAGGGCTGATTTGGCCCAGGCACAGCTTGTAGGGTTGTGGAAGGCTTGGGGGGGGGTTCTACTCCCTGGCTGAGGCAAAGGCTGAGGCCTAAACTGAGGTAGATCAAAGGGGGGAATTCCAATGCCCTGGCTTCCCTTCTCCAAACAACCTCTCTAGGTTAGTCCCAGTTCACCCCAGGCACAGTCAGGTGGGTTTCAGCACCTCCCTAGCCCCTTAGAGTAGTCTCTCAGGTCTCCACAGGGCCTTAGGCGCCCTCTACTCCACTTACTGCCCTTTTCTGATGTTCCGACGCCGCTGGAGTCGTGTCGACGCCGTGAGGCGGTTCCGGTTCGGTCTCGGCGGCCTCGGCACAATGTCAGTTCTTTGACGACGCCGGCAGGCGGTTCCGGTCCGATGTCGGTGGCCTCGGTTCGACCTCTACCTTCGATTCGACGGCGTCGGGCAGTCTCCACACGATGTCGACTTCGGGCGGCTCCGGTCCGATGGCGCTCTCGGCTCCGATGACGTCGGCCGGCCTGGCCTCGCTGTCGACTTCCGGCGACTCCGGGGTGCGATCCTCACCCCCGACCTCCGGTGCTCCTCCTCACAGGTTCCGGGCGACTCCGGAGTGCGATCCTCACTCCCGACCTCCGGTGCTCCTCTACCTCGGTCTCCAACGACTCCGGAGGGCGGACTTCACCCTTCCGATGACGCCGCTCACTCGACCTCGGTTCACTTCCTTCTCGACCCTTGGTATTCCTCTCGACCTCCGCCGGCGCCCTCTTACGACCTCAGGCGGCTCCGGGTACGACGTCTGCTACCTCAGTCAGCGCCGCTTCTCCACCTCGGGCTCCAGGTCTTCGGCTACTCGACGCCAGACTCCAGGGAAACCAGTTCTCAGGTCAGAATCTTGCTGCTTTCTTGGTTCTAAGGCCTGTTCCTGCTGTCCAGGTCCTTAGGATGGTTTTCTTCTGACTTCTTCCCACACAGGGCTATAGGCTGGGATCCACCAGTAGGGACAAGTATCAAGGGTGGGTTTATGGACCCCACTCCAGGCACAAGTTTCCACCCCTGCTGCTTCACTCCTTCCTCCTTCACTGTTGTGCTCCTCTCTCTTCACCAGTCAGGTGCCAACTGCCAGCTCCAACTGCCAACTGCCTCTCTTATCCTCCCAACATTCTAAACGGTTTCCAACTGTCACACAGTTCTGGAATCTCCTGGAAGGTTCTGGAAGGTGCTGGTAGGTTCCAGTGGATGCTGGTGATGTCACAGGAGGCCACCATTTTGTGCTTCAGGCCCTCAGACAGAAGTTTCAGGGGTAGGTAAAATGGCTCCCTGAATCTGCAGCAACACTAAAAAGTCTGGTGGTTCCCAAAAAGGAAAAATTCAAACAGGGTTTGAGGCAAAAGTGGGACAAAATAAATAATGATGAGGAGGGACCACCCAAAGGGCTGACAGGTCTAACAACCATGATCGACCTTCCCCCAGCATGTGCCCCCTTTTCTGTGGTTTTGTCAGGGGTACCCGGCTTATCTGCACAAAAAGAGCAACTAATGGAAATCATTTCTAGAAATGTCGACTCAGCCGTATCCCAAATCGTCCTCGGTGATTTCAACCTTCACTGGACTAACCCCAACAACCATGCGTGTATCTTGCCTTAAAACATTCTTAAATGATCAAGAACTGATTCAGCACTGTCACCAACCAACTCATAACAAAGGATAAACTCTAGACCTCATTATCTCCAAAGGGTAGACCATCACATTGGATTCCATTACCCCTTGCAATTGGTTCGACCACCACTGCATCCTCTTATATATTAACAGGGAGGTGTCGATGAGGAAGGTTCAACCAACAAAATCAAGGATCTTGAAAAGGGACCTCAGATCAATAAACTCAGATGAACTAGCTGCCCACTGTAAATCTGCCCTCTCCTCCCAAGCCAACTTGGTTGAGGTTCATACAACTCGACCATCTCCAACCTCATGGATGACATTGCACCACTCCAACAAAAAAATGCCTCAACAAAAATATCCAAACCATGGTACAACGACAATTTAAACACGGAACGCCACAACCTTAGGGCAGCTGAATGTTCCTGGAGATCCAAACCCTCATCGGACCAACTAAAACTCCTCAGAGATGTTAGGAGCCTATACAACAAACAAATCAAGAGCGCCAAGGCAGACTACTTCAGACACCAACTTGATCAAGCTGCTAACCACCCCAAGAAACTTTTCGAATAAGTCAAACAGCAATCCCCCCCTCCCAGGGGTTGGGGGGAGGGATTGCCTGCAAGGGCTGGGTTTGTGGAGGGAGGTTTGGTAAGTTTGTTGCCCCTTGCAAATTCTTTTGCCCCTCTTGCTGACTTGAACGAGCTGGATTGACTCCAGGAGGATGACAAGTTGTCCATCTTCGAGTCAGAGGGTAGAGCAAGTTTTCTCCTTATTAACATCAAGTCCTAATGAGATCTTGGTAGTGACATCATCCCATGTGTCCCCTGTGACTAGTCACATGTCTCGAGCGAGGTCCCAGCCACTATCCTTTACATCCCCCTCACCGGTTATTGTGAACCACACTACCAGTAGAGATTTTAGTCTAGTATCCTGGAACGTGGCCGGGTTGTTTTCCAAGTTCACTGATGACAGTTGGATATTGTATGTCAGGTCATAAAAAATGATATGTTTGCAGGAGACTTGGGAGACCAAGATCACCTTTCTTTTTTGGAGGGATATAATAAGACCATCTTTTGTCCAGCGTCGAACTCCACAACGAGACGAGCCAGCGGAGGTCTTATTAGATCTGTGGCCCCAGAATTTTGTAAAGGTTTAAAGATTTTGAAATGGAATTCTCAGGTATTCCACGTCATAGAATTGCATATGAGGAGACCCCTCACTTTTGTGATTATTAATTTTTATAATGCTAAGAGGGGCGAAAGGGGACCCTACAACCTTAACGCTTTAAACTGTGCTATGGATGACTTAAAGCAGGATGGTTGTGGGCATATGAACTTTATTTTAGCAGGCGACTTCAATTGTCATTTGTGTCCATATTGTGTCAAAAATCAGCTGATTGCTCAGCAATGCCCACTTTCGGAGGATTTACACATGGAACACACACTGGAAGGGAAGGTTTTCAATAATTGGTTACTTACTCACAATCTGGTGAATACACCAGACTTCTGGTGTCCTGGGCCTATTTTCCAATTGTCACCGTCCTATAAAGGAAGGGGGGCTGCAACCACTATAGATTTTATATTTGTAATAGCATCTTTGGGGGTGGCCCCCTGATCATTTAACATAGATGATAGTGTTTTTAGCGACCACAACCCATTGACACTGGTACTGAAGGGGTTGGGCCAGCCCACCTTAGGTCCCTGTAACCCGCAGGTATCCTTCATTCCCACCGACGGAGGCAGGCGCCTTAGATAAGCGAGCATAGACGTAAAGGCTTTTAATCATAGCCTTTTTTCTTCATGCCAGAATGAGATAAGTGCTTGCCTGAATCTTAGCACCCCGAGTTAGGAGATTTTAAGCTCGTTCTCCTCCATTGCCCAGAGAGTTTCTGGTCTTTTAACTGTATAGGCTTGGGGGTGGATTCAGGCTGACCCGTCATGATTTGATTATAAGTGCTTGCATGCCTTAAGGAGGCTTAAAGCAGCCCTGAAACAGGTGCCACGGGTGAAAGCTAGAGTGTCCCTGTGTTGATCGCCTTTACAAAGAATCGATAAGAGCGCCGGCGTCCTCTCCAAAAGCAGGCATGGGAGAACCTAGCTAAAGTGGGCGAACTGAGGAATTCTTCCCTATTTTAGAAAATTATTAATAGTCCGTTTCGCAGAACCAACAAACCCGACAGTATGCCATCACATTTCTTCAGACCAATGGGTGTCCCATTTTGAAAGTCTATAGTGAAGACTGCATGGCGAGCGTAGTGTAGACATTCCCCTTTGCATGGCGGTTCCTCCAATTAGCTTCTCCTTGGAGGAGGTAAGCTTTAGCATCGAGCTTTTGGTGTCAAATAAGGCCCCAGGACCTTATGGTATTCCCCCGGATCTCTTTCGTGACAACCCCGTGGTCTGGGCACCTCTATTAACCCAAGTCCTAAATGCAGAAGCCTTGAAGGGGTCATTGCCCTCCCGGTCCACCACCACAATAGTGCCAATTTTTTTTAAAAAGGAGACAAGGATAAGCTGCAATCTTACCGCCCAATCTCGCTCATCGATGCTGTAGTTAAGGTCCTGGGCCGGGTACTTCTATCTAGGCGGTCTCTCTGGGCCACAGATAACCATATCTTATCAGAAGTCCAATATGGTTTTTGTGAAGGCTTGTCAATATCTGATCGATGCCTCAATCTTTATCTTCGGATTTCCAAGTATACTGTGGCTCAATCGGGCGCTATGTATCTGGCCTTCATGGACCTTATGTCCGCATTTGACCGAGTAAACCGGTCTAAGCTGTGGGACATTTTAACCTCATTAGGAGTGGATCAACGTATAGTACATCTACAGTATCACTCCATGCCCATACATCGGCGGCAGTGAGAGTCTCACATGAGGGAGATCTTACCAATCATTTTAATTGTACACGGGGGGTGCGCCAGGGGTGCATTTTAGCTCAATTTTTATTTTCGGTTTATATTAACGGCCTGGAGGCGGCACTCTTGGCCCTCCAGTCAGACTCCCCCAGAGTAGGTAGAAGAGTTTTGCCATGGCTACTCTGAGCGGATGATGCAGTGCTCATGGCCCGTACGGGCCGGGTCCTGCAGGTCTTAACAGATGGCTTTGTGGCATTCATGGACAGGCTGGGCCTGTCTGTAAATTACACCAAGTCTAATGTACTAGTGGTGGGCCCACGGGGCTCTAGTCAAAAAGCTTTAAAGCTGGAAATCATATCCTTGGAAAGGTCTTGGCCTTTCCTTATTTGGGTGTGCTATTTGATGACAAGTTACAGTGAGAAGCCCTCTTAGAAGGGAAGCTGAATAAATCGCTGGCCGCCATCACTAGTTTTGCGAGTAGATTGGGTTCATGGGCCCCGGAGGTCATTTTTAAAACTGTACAAGTCCAAAGGTATCTCAAGAGTAGTTTACGGTAGCGAAATCTAGGGTTATGTGCCCCCACATAGGTTACAGGTGTAGGAAAATAAATTTTCGCCCTAGATCCTGCCCGTTTAGTCCGTACATGAAGAGTTAGGGGTTGGTTTCCTGGGGGACCAAGTGGCAATTAAACCCTAAGTGTGTTGGATAAAGGTTTGGACTTCTGATCATAAGAATTTAAACCGCATGATTGTATCGGATTGTTTGAAATTAGAGCATGGTAACAAAATACCCTGGATACATTATGTAAAGGAGTCTTTTCAGGCTATAGGCAGGTCAGATATCTTTTATACTCATGACCTTTTAAGTAAAGTGGACGTTAAAACTATAAAAGACCTATATCACAAATTTTTAACAGTGAACCATGAAAATCTTGAACTCAGTAAACCCTCAGTTAGGGCATACGCAACGTTAAAATCGGTCCCAGGCATTGAACCATACTTTCTGGCCTTAACTAGTGCCCACAATAGATTTTTAATCACGAGTTTTACATTTAACCAGCTCTATCATCTTTTAGCATCCCCGGCGGGTTTCTTTCCCTCACCAGATCAACGAGGTCCCTGTGGCTGCAATCTTTGATATCCACAGGACACGTTACATTTTATGCTATTGTGTAAATATTTTTAATTCCCCAGAAAACGGCCCCTGTTAAGAAACTTGAAGTTTAGGCATGCTAAAGTGTCCCTCTTGCATTTGCAGTTGTTACCCAATCTTCTCACACTCTGTGCTGTGTTAAGTTTCTTGCGGGCCGCTTATAAATCTAGATTATCCAGAATTAATTGAGTTTGTGCTGCCGGTTTTTATCGATTCGTATTGTTTTAAAAACTTTACTGTATCTGCATGAACTGCTTGCTTATTATATGATGTACTGTATTTTTTATGGTTGCTTTGCAGCCGTATAAAGAAATATATATAATGGCAATCCTTTAGGCTGTGAGAACTTTGTGGCCTTTCTTTCCAAACCCAATAACTACTTCTAATTGTAATACAGATTCAGCTTTTTCCTTCATGACCACAAAAAGCCTGCCTCACCTTTGCTGATATATGCAGATTTTCCGGGAATTTCTGGTACAACTCTTGAAGACAAGTGAAAATGTATGCACATTTACTACCCCTTCCTACTTGTCAGTCTGAAAATCAGCATGATGTAGTGAAGATGTGACAGGCCCCATTAGTGGTAAAGGGGCCCAAAAGAAAGTGTGGCTCGTGTATGTCCTCCGTGGGGTAGTGAAGGGAGTGCTTAGGGGATTGTGGCAGTCACACGGGCTTTCAAAACAGAAGGGATCCTAGAAGCAGCTAGCCACAAAGGATCCGGACCATCACAAGGTTCCCAGATATTTGGTAATGGACTGGGATTAAGACAAATAATTGTTCTCGCTTCAACTTCTGACCTTGTGTTTGGTGTCAAGGCTATGTTTTCAGTAAGTGCATGGCAAAGTCGTATTTGTCAAAATTGCCTGGATTTGTTTAAACACCTGCTAAACGCTATAAATTAATCCCCCTTTTCATTGTATCCGCCACATGGGGTTATTTATGCAACTGGTTTTCCAAGCAAGGAATTGTAGAGCTCTCGATATCAACCTACTTTTGGAAAAGCTCTGTCCGTTCATGCAACACAAATATCACAATTGTCAAATGCAAATTTGTGTTCCTTTCTGAATGTTAGTTTATTGTTTGCATGTCTCTGAATGCAGCGAAGGCAGCAAACCACAAACATAGTGACATTTTGCACAGCAAACCAACTCCTAACAGATGTGCTCTGGATTTCACTCAACTACTGCACGACCTCTCCGACTTTGTCAGCTGGTATATGCATGAATAACGTCCTAATGAGGATGAGTCAGCCTACAGGAATACATCCTAATTTTATGAATGGCTGTATCTGTTCAATGGATGACTTGAACAGACTTTTTCATTTCATACACTATACATTTGTTTTCGAGATAATTAAGGAAATTGCATTGTATTACTGAGTAGACTGGGAGATTGGAGTTGTAGACTTGCTACTGAGGTGCAACTGTTCAGCAAAAGTACCGCAAACTGCACCATTTATTTCTTTTTTTATCTAACATTTCTATAGGGCATGAATATGATTTCAGCAGCGGTTCACTATGGACACACAGTATGAACACAATATGAAAAATATAGTCAGAGTATCAAAAAGATTAAAAAACAAAAAATAAAACTAGATAACCTCATAAAAAAAAGGTTAAACTATGCAATGATGTCAATAGGCAAAACCACAAGATCCACTGAAAGTTGGCTGGTACAAACTAAAACTCAGTCTAGGTGGATTACACATTAGATTATAGGAGGATAGCCACAGTTGAACACGCAAAAGACATTCATTCATTGCTGGTAAGTATACATTTAGTTATGTGACATTCATAGGTGGGCTGAAATACTCCATGTGCCTGCCAGCTCCTATGATTCAATATCATTGGGCACGTGGGATGCGACTAATGTGGAAGACAATCGAAGATGGGATATACACCACACATCACTACTGAATATGAAATGTGTGGAGTTCTCCCTTACCCCTCCTCCGCTGTCTAATGAGTCTCCTCTTGCTGGGGTATTCGATTTATATAACTCTTTTCTCTTGTATGCCCAATGTTCTGTTGAAGGCAGCTGAAACCCATGTCACCTGTGGATAGGGTGTTTGCATTAAAACTGTGCTTACGCACTGATATCTCCTGTCCAACTGCAATTATTACACTGGTGATGAAGACATTGTGCAAATTCACACCTCAACACAGTGGATGATCCAAGTGGAGCCCTAGAGTACTCAGGCACTGACGGTTTGCTGTTAGAGTAAGTGACAACAGTAAGGAACCAACGATGGAGAAAGTAATCCCCAGTAAAGGAGTAGTTGGAAGGAAACTATTGAGGCAGTCTGCAGGAGACAACTGGGCGAGAGAGTCTCAAGTCCTAGTTAAGTTGGCCTCTCCCTGTAAAATGCAAGGGCTCATGTGCTTCAGTGACGGTCTGACAGCAACTGCTGTTGCCAGAAGTGTGGAACGCAGCCAGCGATGCTGTGCCTCAGGGTAGAGGCAAAAAGAGTCTTGGAAGCGCTCCTATTAAGTAAGCAAGCATCACAGGAAAGGAGGGTCTCACCTTTAAAAAGAGGCCCAGAACACTGAACATGGCTGCTAAGGCTCAGTGCAGCCTGTGATTGACTCAGGCTGCTAATGGGTTTTTTATGCTACACAGCACTCCCTGAACATTTTAAAAGTCGTTCATTTGCAGCACAGGCTCTAGCTTGGAAGGGAGCCTACTTTGTGCCATGTTGGCCTGATGCGATTCTTCTATGGTGACAGTTACACCCTATGCACAGATTCAAAGCTGCGAAAGGCGCATCAAGTTTTTTTTTTCTTTTTCTAAACACCCCTGACTGATATTTTGGCTGTTTGCCAGACTAGCTAGTGTATAAAGTGGTACTCACTCTTCTTTCATGGTGTTGTGCTCTTCCCAGCAGTAACGTGTAAACAAAACTGTATCTGTTTTCCAGTTTGACAACTCCCTCAAGTCGAGCAAGCTTTAGGTGGTGCCCTTTCTACCAATTTTGATTTTGACTTCTAAGGGGTGGGAGGAAGAAAAACAAGACTGGTGATGTGAATTGTAGTCGGAGTACCATCAGCAGTTGGTGATGGTGTTTGTAGGCTGTGAGAGTTTTTTGGAAGTGTCACACGTACAGAGATGTCTCTGAGTTAAAGAGTGGTAGTGTGTATCCTAGACACATCATAACACATATTCGATGAAAACCTAAAAGTACTTAATGACTATGTTGAATCAAAAACTGCCAGAGGTGTTGGAGGGCCAGGGTGATTTTTAGGTCTCGTCTTGCTATCGCGTAAGCGATCGCAAAGCAAGACTATTGTAAAGGGGCATTTCAAAGTGCTCCCAAAAGCGGATTGCATGGCGAGCACGCGCATCGTGCCCGCCATGCAATCCGTTTGGCATGCACTTCAAAGGGTCCGCTCCCCCGCCTGGAATGCGCGCCATGCTCCGCCGGGCTTGTTTGTGTACATCTTGTGACTGTACGTTTGTCTATCGGTGTGCGCCATCGAGTGCCATCCATGTGGGTGTGTCAAGTTCTCTGTGTGTGAGACAGCGCACAAGTATTTATATTCAGTGGAAGACCAACAAATATGTCTCCGCAACTTATGTCAACGCCAAACACGACGAAGGCGCATTAAACCCCCACTTGTGTTGTGTCCTTCAAAGTGAAATATCTTGTACTAGTGAATATGGTATTTCTTACCTTTTACAATCTCCTCCCCTCCAGATTCACACCTTACCACGCAGCTCAGACCCAGGTACCAGCTGGGTGCCTACCAGTATCACTCACACTCTGATGATCCTGCAAACGCTCTGTTAAAACCGGCCCTTTTTTTTTTGTTTTAAATAAAAGAATGACTGGAGGTGCCTAATGTTTTTCTCAGAACCCAGTTAGCGCCGCTGAATGCCGCGGTTTCCCCATCCCAAGCTTTCAGTGCTCTCTCAACGCTCTTCCGCCCTTCCCCCGCCGTGTCTGCGTTAATTTAAAACATATGTGCTTTCACATTCGCTGCGGCGGGCGCTCGCAGCCGCACCACTTTCAAAGCCGGGCTTGTTTACAAATTATCTCGATTCATTCACTTTAGAGCCCTGCATCCATGTTTTTCACCTTCTTTGCTAAATACAAAGGTGGCTTGGTGTGGCCTAATGGCTTGAACTGGTAAATTTGGAAATGGGGACTCTGGTTTGAATCCCGGCCCGACTCGCCATCTTGTGATTCTGGCCAAGCCGCTTAATTCTCCCGTCGTTAAAAACAAGCAATCTTTGCCAGGCAGCCAAGTTTTGAATCCAGCATTCCTTCCCTGACCTCAAGTGTGCTTCCGGGGTGCAGCTGTGGCTGGGCAGCCCCTCATGTCTCACAGCTATAGTCCTGTGGTGGCAGTTTGCATGTGGGGCGGTGCTATGGTGGCGGTTGATAGGCATTCCTTTCCATGAGTTCACATTCATGCAGACTCCAGACCAAGCCCTGCTGCCTCCTCTTATGCGCCCATGTTCAGTGCATCTCTCGAGCTGCTGTTAATGGGGCGTCACCCCCCTCCTAGACGAGGCTCATCACTTCCCCCTCATTTTTTTTTTAAACCTTTATTTATAGAGTTCCCAACATTAATCAGAAGTTTAGATTCTATTACACATCGCATATTGCTCCAATAGCATAACTCCTAACAACAAAGGTTCCATGTGCACATTCTACTCAGTTGTCTGGTATAACCTTTGGCCTTTTGCTAAACGCCAGTGTACTTTAAACACGCACCTCTGTTAATCTGATAAACATTTTTATAGGTAGTCCGACTCCTCGGTACGGCGTCTGTGTCTGTAAAATCCGAACTAGTCCATTACATTTGTTTTCAGGCACACTGTTGTGCTGCAGTCAGCACCTCACACAAAGTACTCTGCAATAAAATACCACATTGTGACATTTAGCACACAACCGTTGACCCGTCTCAGAAATAAAGTGTTTAGGTTGGACTCCTTATTCCCATTTTAGTGAAAGAACCAGAGGGAATGCTACCAATTGCGCCTTGATAATCGAGCGTGAGCAGCAGGGATGGTACTTTATGTACCCCCTGCAGGCATTTCTAGGCGCTTTAGGTGGGATATGCCTGGCACTCGATTTCTTAATTCTGTCTGCCTCTCTCTACAACACCCTCCACCCAGCCCCCCCCCCCGGCACGTGGTCCTCTCTGTCATTCTTCACTCTTTCTTCCTCTTTCTTTCTTTCTGTTTCTCGCTCTCTATCGCCCACTCTTTTCCAGTTTTCCGATTGTTTCTTCGTGGCTCTCCTTCTACTCTTTATTTCTGGGCCTTTCCTGCCGCTCCGTGTTCCTGCTCCCCTCGGTTCCACTCTGTGTGTGTCCCTCTCTCCACCACACTCGTTCCTCACTCCCCTTATTCCCATCTCTCATCCCCTGGCTTCTCTCCTCTACCCTTGCCCCTCTCCTGTCCCATTGTCCCCTCTCCCTTCTCTGAATCCACTTCCCTCGCTCCCTCCCCCATCTTTCCTATTCTCATCTTTACTCCTAATGTAAATCGATAACAAGCATTTGCAATGCAATAGGTCAATAGGTCTCGCATTAATACGAGATTGAGCTATTGGCATTGTAAATGACATGTGCCTTTTATTTATGTTTTAAAAAAACCAAACAAATAAAAAGCATTGTCATTTACAATGCCAATAGCTCAAACTCGTATAAATGCGAGACCTATTGCATTGCAAATGCTGGTTCCAAAATGGAATAGATTTATAGGACAGGACACCCAAGGGAATCCAGGATGGGGTGACTTGTGTGGCTCTCCCAAGGTACTGTTACCCAAAATCCCTTGCAAACCTCGTCAAACAAAAGACATTTTCCTCCTTTCTGTAATTGAAAGCTCTGAAATCTGCGGGGAGCCAAAAACGTCTTGCCACGCAGCATTCCCCCCAAGTCTCCTGATAAAAATGGTACCTCACTTATGCGGCTGGGCCCAGTGCCAGTGACAGGGAAATGCCCAAAACGTATTTGAGACATTAAAAGTATTCATCACAAACTACCTGGTTTTGAAAGGGGGGTCCCTTCCCTTTAGTGGGTAATTGACCCACTCACACAAGTGAGATAGCATCTTTATTGAAGGGGCACCAAAGCTTGTCCATAAGGGCAATTTTTTTTAACACACAAGTGAGGTATCATGTTTATCAGATCAAGGGGAACGCTGGGTGGTAGGAAATGTGTTCCAGACCACTGATCCCACACAGAAATGTGAGGAAAATGTGAATTCATTTTTTTCCTAGTTAAGTTTGAGGTTTCCATGAAATTTGGGGTAAGAAAACAGATTTTTCAGAAAAGTCTGGACGACAAGCTTAAAGTGCAACTGTCAAGCTAAATTTGAGGTTTGCAGAGGATTATGGGTAAGAAACCGCTGGGGGATCCATGCAAACGGCACCGCAAACCAAGTGACAGTCCACACACACACACACCGCAAACTAAGTGACAGTTCACGCACACTGCCAGTCGAGGGACATCCACGCGCACCGACAGCCAAGCGGCATCCCCGCGCACCGACAGTCAAGCAGCATCCCCGCACAATGCCAGCCATTGCCCTAATTTGCCCCCCCAGGGGACGAAAAATAGTGCCCATTTTTGGGCAGGTGGGTGCATTGACATGCCCATTCTGGGCAGCCCCCACCACTACACTAAGTAAAAAAAATAGTCCCTGGTGCCTACTGGGCTTTCTGCCACCCCCCCCCCCGTCCCCCCAGGGGCAGATCAGGGGCTACTGCCCCCAGGAAGACAGCAAGATGGTCTATTTTGGGGGGGGGGGGGGGGGGGCACTGACATGCTCACTCTCGGCAGCACCACCCCTAGACTAAGAAAAAAAGAATCCTTGGAGTCTAGTCGGTTTTCTGCCCTGCCAGGGGGTATGGGGGCGATGGCGATGGAGGGCTATTGTCTCACCTGCTCCTTAGGGAAGACATTTTATGTGGGCTGGGGGCATGGCCACACCCATTGTGGGCCGCCCTCTTTTATAAATTAAAAAAAATCTCCGTTGTCTTGTGTGCCTTTTGTCCCCTTGTCCCCCCCCCCCCCCACCGTGCGCAGATTGGGGGCACTAACCCCCATCTGCAGAAAGACGGTCACATTTGTGTTTGGGGTGTGGGTTAATTGGCATGCCCATTTTGGGTAGCCCCCACCCCTACATATTAAAAAATAAATAACCCCTTTCTGTCTGCCCCCTGGAAGTCAGATCGAGGGCTGGTGCCTCCATCTGCCCCCCGGAGGGGCAGACAGACTTTTGTTTCAATTTATTTTGGGTGGGGGCATGGTTTTGCCCATTGTAGGCAACCCTAACCCCTCTGTTCTAAAAAAAAAAAAGAAAACAATTCCAGGTGTCTAGTGGGCATTAACCCCCAGCTGTCCCCCAAGGGAGGGCAGAAAGACTGTCCCTTTTGTGTTTGGTTGGGTCGGGGCATTGGCATGCCAACGCTACCCCCCCCCCCCCCCCCCGGGGGACCTGATCAGGGTCCACCATCCCCACATGCCCCTCGAGGGGGGGCAGAAAGGGTGAGTATGCCCATTAATATTTGGGGAGAGCAAAGGCCCTCTTTCCTCCCTGGTGTCTAGTGGTGGATCCCTGCTTTGGGATCGCTCTTCTACAGTGATCCCCAAACAGGGATCCACTAGGGAAGGGTATCATTGAAAAGGGGAGATTCTTCACTTTCCCTTTGCCCTCCGAGCATTGAAACACACAGGAGAGGTAAGTCCCCGCAAGCACCAAAGCAGTGAAAGGGTCTCATTTCACTGTAGACGTCAGGGCACCATGAGCGCTGATCGGCATTACATAGATTGTTTTGTTTGTTTTTTTAAATGCCTCGGGTGGCTAGGGATGCTCTTCCCCAGCTCCAGAGGCTGATAAAAAAGGAAATGACTTTGCTGTAAAGAGCACAGGAATATCCTGGCTGTGGTGAAGACGACGGAACGGTTCCATCCTCAGCAAAGAAGGGGTTAAGAAAAGATGGCAAATTTAAAACGTGAGCATGTAAAATGGTGGTGAGAGAATTTTTCTTTTTCTCATTGAAAAAAATTAAAAGGTTAAAGTAACGTGTGTGTGTGTGTGTGTGTATACACATACATATATAAACATACACACATACGTAGAGATATACGTTTCTAATTCAATAATTATTGTAACATGCTGGGATGCAGGCAAGGAAAGTGGTGTGACCGGTAAGGGATCACTGTATTTTTGGAGAGAGTTGAGGATTTTAAGTCTGTTGTCTGTACTTCATTATCACCAAGGCACACACCAAGCACATGGTCTTATCTGTTTTATCTATTTCTAACATAAGGTGGTTGTCGCCCAACTGTCGACTTTAACGACGCAAGACTAATACTAGCAACTTTTTAAAATTCCATCTGTATATCCGTTTCCTTAAATCACATTCCCAACGTTACCACCTTGTGCACTGTACAGACAGTACAAAAAAACCCTTGTTCAGTTCTAAGAAATATATACTTCTCTTGATCTTTGGAATAACAGCAAACAAAAAATGCCAACAAGTCACAGAAGAGATGGTTTAGTAACCCCTAGATTACACCAACCCTCCCAAAATTAGTTGCAGACTTTCAGCAACACTGCAACCGTGATAATTTCTCTGAAACCTATATCATTTAAATCCTCATTTAAATCCCACTCCATATATTTGTCCCACAGAAGGGAAAATGACCGGGTGGGTTCTTACCAGAAACATGTAGTCACTTAACTTTCTTCTAGGATTAAGCTGTGAAAAGCTAAACATGACTCATGAGCGTCTTAAAGTTTGATGACACAAAGCATAACATTTATTCTAAACTCTAAATTTAACTCCTTAGAAATATTTCTGGAAATTAAAATTTGCAACGAATTTCTTATAACAGGTTTACAAGAGTACAAAGCAATCTACAAAAGCACAATAGTCATAAGTGCCTGGACAGAGACTACTGCAATAAACAACTCACTTAGCACTGAATTCTCATACACATTAACACACAGGTTCCCCCATATACGGTTATTCTTGAGTGTCAATTTAGAGAAGAGTTCACCATTCTTTCTATAGAAAGCAGAGTGACTAGTTCCACTTAATTAGTGGTAAACAAAAAAAAAAACAGTACTAGCCTAACAATCTCACCATTAAAGAGACAACTTGAACCAATCAGTAAAGGGTATCACACACATATACATGTGACCAAAAAGAAAACAGTAAACACTCCCTCCATAATATCTAAAGATGGAAACAGAATAAAAGCCTTACTGTTCACCTTCAGGTGACAAACGTATATTAATAAACGACCAACCAAACTATGTTATTTTACAATCCAGAAAAACTGGATATTGCTGCTCTGAGAGCATCGCCATTCAAATGACTGCATTTCAAACTGTGCAATAAAGTTTTAAATTTTTTTTTATATATATCGGGGGGTTTTTATGTTTAGGGAAAAGGAAAGAATAGCAAAATTCCATTGTGTCGACTTTCAGATGTGCACCTTGCTAGCTTTCTTTACAATTCCTCATTCTGCAACTGAGAAACCAATATTTGGTGTGTGCTTGTATCAAACATCATGCCTTATCTGTCACTACCTCTCAAACTCGGTACAACGGGAATAAACACACGATACATTTTTACATGGGAGCCTGTGCAAGTGCTAACTTTTTCTATTTAATGGCAGTTTGCTTTAGTAGATTCTAGTCAATCTAGTGTACCACACTGCACATAAAATTACCAAAGGAAGGGCATTACATTCGAAGGACAAGGAGTCAATCATCCCTCCAAGGATTTCTTCTCAAACATATGATGTTCCTAGGTTTCCCGAAGTCTAACGAAATGCGAAACCTCGAGTAAGCCACGCCTTAAATTTAGAGCACTTTTTTTTAGCCAAGTACCAATTGAAAAGCTTACATTTGTGGCTATACCCGTTCCTCGGAATTGAAGGCATCGATGCGCGTGCTGTGTTTAATCGGAAGTTGAGTAGACGTGAGAAGACAGGCATTCGCTACAAAGGGTGGTGATTCCATGTATGTTCCCAGGCAGTGCAGCAAAACTATGCATTATGCTGTGTGCTGCACCCTCAGAAACAAAGAGTAAACATACTTATGACAACGATGCAAAGGCCCCGCCCATACACTCAAGTGGCCAGCTGCTTTCCAAAAAGTATGGTGCAGAAAACCTGTAGTTTGCTTGGAGAACTTTTCAGACTATTACACAAAGAAAGCTTGTGCTTTTTTGGCAATACACTAATTCTTCTGGGGGATTATGAATGGGATAAATCTGTGGTGAAAGGAAGGGCTCCATTTACAAATTGTCTAGGACGAGATTTATAAAAAAAATATATGCAGTAGCTGCACTAGCTCAAGAGCTCCACTGGGCTCAAAACAGGTCATCTATAGAAATTAAAGAAAACGTGTGTGGCAAAATCCATTCCTATACACCTGCGTTACTCCCCTTTTCCTATCTTGTATACTACAAAAACCTACATTCTGAGGATACTTTTTTTTCAAGAAGTGTGTCAATTTAGCACGCTAAGGCATTCCCAATTTTCATTTGATTTTCCTCGGACTCCTAAGAAATATTTTCTGTGCAAACATGAACGTCACATTAACTCACCATAGACTCTAGGGAAGTGGTTCTTAACCATTTGACTTTCGTGTCTCCCAATTAACCATTACTAAAACCCCGGCCTAAGTAGTTTCAATAATTCGAACCGCAAAACAATATATTCATTAAAACTAAATAAGCATTCGTCAAGAAAATATCAAATTGATGGTGTTTTATGTATTTCACAAACTGCTCCAACTTATCCATCAGAAGATGGAAACAATTTTGCGCCTCGAATTTCAAATTTCTTCCTGTTTACAGAATTTAATTTTCAATCGTAAATTGTGCGTCTTTATTTATATAAACTTAATTGAACTGTTAATTGTATATTAATGTTCTAAGCACTCGCCTGTTACCCATAAAAAAAAATAAAAAAAAAAAAAAATCTACTGGTTGCAAGAAGCCAGGTTCTCAAAGGTGTGTGCTTTAGCTTGGCTAGGACCAAGCTCAGGCCAGCTATGAATAGGGAATGACATGAGGGAAAAGAAGCAATAAAGCTGGTCAGATGAGTCATGTCGCCCACATGACCTGAAGGGAACACAAAAGTTTATTCTTTATTCAACATCAGCAATATTCTAAGTAGCATGTTGCAGAATTGGTGGATCACTTAAGAATACAGAGGGTAAAACACCTAGAGTTCATGAATCAGTGAGCAGGGAGTCACGGCAAAATAGTTCAAACTGGAACAAAACATTATAGAAGATAGTGGTCACGCAATATGGTGGCAAGATTAAGGCGTAGAGCAGGCAGTAGGTTGATCAGTAGAGGAGTGCAAGCTTGTTCCTATGCATGTACCGAACCCCAATAGGAGGAGGAGGGGAGTTTTTAAAAGGAGATCTTGCATGTGACCGGGAAGCGATTGCTTACATGTCACCGGGGATTGGATTCAAGTTTACAGGAGGCAGGAGGCTGCCGGACTAAAATGTGCAATGGCTCATGGTGATTTGGAGCTGGTAAGTAGGTTATGATTGGCAAACTGCATGTTTTCAGCAAACTGTAGTAGGAGAATGTCCCTGGAGCTTCCAGGTTTCAGCAATTATATAGTGTCCTGTTTCTAGCATTGAGCCATCCAATTTGTTGCCCATATTGGGAGGAATAGTTTATTAGAAAAGTGCATAGTTAGTTAAAGCCATTACACGGATAATAAAATCAGAGAAATCATTCAATAAAATAGGTTTCAAAACAAGCATATCATTAGCATCTTATCATTTATCACTCACTTGATTAAAGAAACGTTCAAGTAGGAATTAAAGTGCTTCCATACACGGAGAGAATTCACTTTGCAGATACGCAAATTAATCATGTTCCATTTTCATAAAACAAACTTATTACTTAGCAAAACTCTTATTTTCGCTCCCATTAACAAAAGACTTAAGGTGGACAGATGTAAATAGTTTTTGTCCTCATCTGACTGAAAGTTATTTATTGTACGTAATTGTAAAAAAAAAAAAAACAGTGCTTACTTTAACTTTTATAAAATCAGTCATACATCAAAGATGGATTGTGAAAGCTCAAATCAGTATAATAGTGATAAATATATGTGGGAAAATAAAAGGAATCATAAAATGAGCAAAAAATAAAAAGTCTCGCATTTAGTGAATTCACAGTTCAGGGATATGTCAATTGCTTTATAGCATGCAATCACAGCTTGCCAGTACGAGCGGATTCCTTGCTGATTGAAGGATGCCTTAAGCAAACCCTTCCTCTCATTCAGCAGGTCAGGGCAAAGGCAGGTTCTATGGATAATGTTTTCCTCCCCAGATATGCACTGTCTACAGCTGACCTTTTTTGTGTCCCAGAGCCAGGGCACAACATGGGAAGGACCTCGGAGGAGGCCAAGGCAATACCTAAACAAGCATTAGCAATGTAATAGGTCTCGCATTTGCAAGAGTTTGAGCTATTGGCATTGTAAATGACTATGCCTTTTATTTATGTGTTTTGACCTGCAAGTGGTGCGTAAACACGCACTTTGTACAGATAGTCCTTACTTGCAAGAAGCAAGGCTGGCAGTAAAAGAGGCGCAGGTAGCAACTGCTATAAGTACAGAGTGCATGTTTACGCACCTCATGCAAGTTTTCTAAACACATAAATAAAAGGCATTGTCATTTACAATGCAAATAGTTCAAACTCTCGCAAAAGAGAGACCTATTGCATTGCAAATGCTTGTTCTTACTGGCCAGTGATTGATATATAGGGCAGAGACAATGACCGTTCTACATCTTTTAAAGACATGGGTGCTGGGCTAGCAAAATGGCCAAAAAAATGTACACTCAAAACTTCTCCAAGCTATCAAAAGTAACAGCCTCCCAGAAGGATGATTAACTTTGCATCATTCACACACAGGACTTCATCAATACTTTAACTGCTCTTGGTGGGTTTGGGGGTGTGTGTGATATAAGTAACCATAATGCATTAAGCACTGGCATGCATGTTTGCTATACAGACCAGGTGCTAAAAGAGGGTTATCAGGGCAGTGGGCATTTAGAGACAGGTTATTTTCCGGGTACACAGAACTTCCACTCATGTCCATGAGAAAGAGACGTCTTAGGGCTGGGAGGTGATAAACTGATGACACTATATCTTCAGCCAAGTTTCCAGGCGTGTTTTGCACCCTAGAAGTGATGGCTCAGTCTTGAAGGTTGGGTCTGGCTCTACAGGACTTCGGGGTGACTTTCAGGTAGTGCTACAAAGTGTGAAAGGCAGAAAGGCTTCAAAAGCTACAGGACGCTCAAACGTGGCCCTACAGGTCACATATAGGAATGGATGTGTTAAAGTATGTTTTTAGTGCTACAAACCGAAATGTGGCCAATGGCTTTCAGGCTTAAGAGCTCTAGGGTGTCTTACAGCAGTTAGGGACATGTGGACAGGGGGGGGGGGGGGGGGGGGAACATAGTCCACTGAGGCCTGGAAGCAGTAACCAAAACTGCAACTGAGTAACCATGTTAGACAACAAACGGGCCAGCCCCACTGCCACTGCAAGTAGTCATGCAAACCTTGTCAGTTCTTTTTCCTGTTAACTGATGCACCCATGCCTAACCAGGGCTACTGGAATTATGTGAAGTGCGGCCACAGCGTTTTATGCATAACTCTAAATTTGCCACATTTGCCAAATAATCCATCATCTGCCACATTCAGCAGATTAACAAAAAAAAGGCTTGTTTAGTGAGCCAATGCTGTGTATCTCTAGACAATTCTTTCAGGATACTACTCCTTCAGTAGAGAGCAACACATTCTTTTGGGGTGCTGGAAATGCTGCCCAAACTCTTCTCAGGTCTCTGTACCACTCACTGGGTGTAGGTGCATCTGCCAGAGCTTGCTGGCTCATTAGCTTAACGGAGCCTTTTCAAACGAAGTAGGGTGGGAGCACACTGCCTCACATCCTAGAGCTCTGTTTTCCCCAATGCATCATGGTAAATGGAGTGCTTGATGCTTACATCAGTGACCGTCTTTAGTTTTTTATGCTTGGTTTTTTTTCCTCTGTATTTATTTTCTGACACGAGCTCCCAAAGTTCACCTGTGTATCGCCTGTGTGAACGAGGGTTTAGTTGGAAACCTGGTAGAATATGAGCCAAGGGGAAGTGATATTAACACTTTAATTCTACCTTTCTATCAATTATCAGGTTAGAAAGTGGAATTAAATATGTTCGAGTTGTGGGTGAACCGAAAGTGTTCTTTCCTGCATGATTCACACCGGACCACCTTGTTTCTGAAATTCAAACTGTTTTTTCCATGCCCGTGCCATCATTATTCACATTGTGGTCTCGGGGATGGAAATACAATGACTGTCAACATACACCGCCCCTTTTCACTAGTATCGCTGTGGAAAAGCAGTTTAGTGGCAAATGAGCTTCTGTGTCAAGGTCTGCCATTGGTGGAGCTGGCTAAATCACCCCCGTCCTCCTCCACAGCAAAAACCCATCGGTTTGTCCACCTCTAGCTGGAATGAGGCACCCACTTGTTGTATCTACTCTGCATATGACAACCGCTAAATGCCCCCCTCTGCCGCCTCCAAGTGTCAGTGATATATCAGCTGCCTGTAATGGGCCGCAGATGTTGGACTAAACACATTGCAGAAAGTATATTTCAATCAATTAAAGAGGAGGACAACATCCGCAACTCGTTTGTGCAGTGGGATTTAAATGTTAATTATGATCGTACATGCCTCACAGACCATTGCCGGGTATACCGCCCCTTGCCAGGTACAACCGAAATCAAGCCCCGGACACAAGCAGCACATTCTTACTGACAGGCGCTCACTTCACTTTCACAAAATCTGGACAAAAAAAATCGGAAGACTGCAGAAATCTGGAAACTAATTCCGCAGAACGCAGAACTTTCGAGAATGTACTGGAGTCTGACACATTTTGCTCCATTTGGTAGTGCCCGTTATTGCGTAGATGGAAGTGATCCATACAAGAGGTCTGGGTTATGAATATAATTTCAGAAATGTCGTTAATTCTAGTGTTAAATATTGTATTGAGTTTTGTAACATAAACACATACAAAAATGTCAGCAAAATAGGCATGCTACTTACTGTAAATTTGAATTTATACTGAAGAAAGTGTTACTCAATACTATACATTTAGTTTATTCTGGGCTGACATTCAGAAAAAAAAACGTCGTGTGCAGCCAAGTAGGACAAGCCCGGCGGAGCGTGGCGCGCGCGCGCTTGGCGGGGAAGCACATTCCAGGCGGGGGAGCGGACCCTTTGAAGTGCGATGCCAAACGGATTGCATGGCGGCACGATGCGTGTGATTGTGCGCGTGCTCGCCATGCAATCCGCTTTTCGGAGCACTTTTAAATGTCCCTTACTATAGTCTCGCTTTGCGATCGCTTACGCGATAGCAAAGCGAGACCTAAAAAGGGATCTTTTTTCTTTCTTGCCCACCCAGTCTCAAGATAGGGTTGAGGCCTGAAGTTGTTATATTCATTTATAACCATCCATGCATGCATGAGATCTAATTGAAAGAGCCTCTAACTTTTATTAATGAGATTTTTGTTGTCATACAGTTGATCGCTTTTTAAAATATCTCTAATGGCATTTATATTCCCCATAATGTTTGGACGTCTAGATCGCCCAGGGCTAGGTCTAAATACTGCCTGGAAGGTGCATTTGTGCTGGTCTGAACTTCTTGCCAAAGAGACTGGCAAAGTTAGGTTTCAGTGGTTGATCGTATTAGTTGCCATACTTTAATGTAGCCTCCTTTCCTTGCAATGGTTTGGTTCAATAAGCCAAACCCGAGCCTTATCGGAGCATGAGAGGCGCATAGGTGAAGATGGAAAAAAAGTGTCTTGAAAAGGTTTGTGAATATCCCATTTGAAGTTGTTGCATTTCTCCCTCGTAATGCCTCAATTCCGTAACCATGCTCTGTGGAAATTTAGCTGCTATTACTTATAGCAGTGGCAGGTAACTAAGGTCATCTAAAGATCGCTGTTGAGTACAGAATGCAAGGAGTAACTAGCTTCCCTGTCTCTGCAGGTTCTGCCTTTGCTGCCCGGAAGGAGCCCTTATCGTCAAATAGGACTCCAAGGTATCTGTAGGTGTTAATCAACTGCAGATGTTGCTTTTACAGGTATCACTTGTATATTTTCTGTGCTTTTTTTGCTCACTTCCATAACTTTGTTTTATTCTCGTTTATCACCATTCCAATAACTATTGAATACTGAGATATCTTGTCAAAGAGTCATTGGAAGCCAAATTTTGTTTAATTTAGGAGTAGCACACCATCTTCATTTAAAAGATTTGATATGCACATACCTCCTAGTTTCGGAGGATTTGCCTTTACGCCTGCCAGGGCAGGGGCAGAGCTGTATGGAAAAAGGTTAAACAGGTATGACCCAAGTACACAGCCTTGCTTTAATCCCTGGTGAGTTGCTATTTTCCTGTACAGGAAGGAGCCATCCACAATCCTCACTCTCGTCCAGGTGTCTTAATAGAACAGCTTGAGGGGATGCCAAAGGAAGCCAGTTTTCGCCAAAGGAAACAGTTTATTGAAGACTTTAAATACACAAAACAAAGTTACTTTTTCAGATTTAGCTAGTCCTTAATTACCAACAAAAGACAATGTTGGCTGCCCTCCCGTCCCCTTGTACGAACGCCAACTGGTTAGGAGGAATAATGTGTTTTTTTTTTCTTTTGCCCAAAGCAGAAGATCCTTTAGAAGAAAACCTAAAATGCTTTGCCTCAGTATTTGTTAGTGTGAAAAGACGATGGTTTTATAAACAGAAACACTACCCCCCCACACACACTTTTGAAAATGGTGGGGATTATAGAGTCTGAACGAGGCCAGGATGGATTCCAATTGGAGAACACCGTTAAAAAGTACCGCCTGTCTGTCCGCCCAAAACGCCAGGTTGGTTTTGTACAGTTCCATTAGTATTGCATACGGACCTGAAGCCCCGTCTTGTCGTATTTCGGATGACTTTGCAGATTTAATTCTCAGAAAATCTGATCATGGAATAATCTAGGTATGTCAGACGTTCTATAGGAGTCTTACTCCCCCCTCATTTAGCTTTGGGGCACTGTATCCTCCAAAGTTTGATTAAAGTGCTTAATAAGGAAGTCAACTGAACGTGCTTCTGCTATTTTGGAGCGCATAATTGTCGTTGGAACCCTGTTCAAGTTGTTAACCATTTCCTAGAAACCCATCGAGTGTTTCTTTTTACTAAAATACAGTGCTTTTGCCGGAGTGTTTTTTTTTGCTATTTTCTCTTCCCAAACTGTTCTCCGGTATATTTTGTTTATAAGCTCAGTTCAGCTTGAATTTTACAATTCCCTATATACCCCTTAGCTAATCTTGGTATTCTGTTAGGGTTCTTCCTCATCATGCGACTAGAGGCAGATGTGTTAATCCTTTTTAAGTCCTGCATCTGTTCTTTAGTTTGAAACATGCTAACACGGTTTAAGAGGTAGCCAAAAATGTATCTGTAAAAAGTGTCCACATAGCTGTTGTATCCAGTGTATCCTTTTTAAAACATTGCTTTAAGAGAGTAGAAGTGGTCCCAATTGACTGTTGTGCAATTCGACCAACGTAGGTTCCTGTATTTTGTTGTGGTTATGCTTCCTGGTAATAGATGTGCCTACCTGTGTAGGGGGCATTGGGCGATGAGCTCCACGATTTGTTTTCAGTGGTCACTTTTGCCCGTTTTAATAATCGGATAAGACAAAATTACGCTGAGTAGCGGTAGGGTTACTGCTGTATAATCTACTGTGGAGTGTGCCCCAGCTGAGTAATAAAACCATGCTGGCGGGCTGTCTGGCAGGTACCTCCCATCCAGTAGTCTAAACCCAAGGGACTCAAGGTCTTTTACCACTGTTACTGCATTTTCATCCCGGAGTCCGTTACTTTGATTCCACCTGACTGGTTTGGGACAGCCCAGAGGAGATCCTGTTGTATGTTCATCACGGGCAAAAGACCAAAGCAGGTTCATGTTAAAGACCCCTGTAATTGGGAATTCTGGGTTCCCTGGGTCTTGTAGGTAATTTAACAAGATGTTTACTAGTTTAAAGGGCATCGATTTCCTGGATCATCCATCTGGGTGAATATAAAGATTAATTATCAGGAGAGGTTTCATGATATCTTTATGCCACTTCTGTAGTTGGACTACCAAGATGTTAAAGTAGTCTACTTCCACCTGTTCACTGTCTATTTTTAGAGCAGCGCTATGAAGATTGCCAGTGCCCCCCTCAGGTGCCCAAATCACTTTGTATTTTGTGCTCGGATGAAGTAACCAATATATATTGTGAATGGCTGCACTGCCCAGGTTTCTTGCAAAAATAAGGATTTGATATTCTGTCAGGTTTATCAAGAGCTTATTTTGGCTTTTGGCAAGTACGCAAACAAAATATCAGGGATTTTGTGGAGTTCTGATCTAATATTGATCAGGGGCTGCGCTTTAGGATCGTCTCCCATCATGTAAGGCTGTTAGCCAACCTACTTTCAAGTGACCAAACCTTTAAGAGCGTATTGGGGAATGCAAGTTCTGCTGCAGCAATGTAGAAGGGGAGGATATTGTTTTTCCAATGGGGTGTCGAGGGACAGAAAAATGTTGCTTCTATCCTTTTGCATCTTGCTTCAGGGAAACTTCATTCTGAGTTAAGAGAGGGTCTGGATAGCCTTACTGACGAGGGGTACTGATCATAATTCCTCATTCAAAAAAAAAGCTACTTCTCAAGAAGGACCTTCCGGGCTAGCTGAGTAGTGGTCCAAGTCACAATGGTTGACTCTTGTTCTTTTTTCTGTAGAAGGCAGGAATTCAATAGATTCAATATTAACCATTGACATATTTACAAGTGATGGGACTGCCTATAAATGTTTTTAACAGGTTACCACGATTAAGTATGTTGCGTCTTCCCCTGGACTGGGGTGAAGAATATTTTGTTGACTTAAAATCAATGGGCCAGGAGACTTGTCCCTACTGTACGCTCCATAACTAGATGGGCTTGAGTCAGTTGGTTTTCGGATCTGGTAGCCTGGTCAATAGGCTTGTGACAGCTAGAGAGACTTGGCAAGCTTGCAGAGGTCTTGAAGGTAGCCACTCTTTGTATGGTTAGGGGTTGAGCCTTCCCTATGTTGTTTGTACAGACTTCTAGGCTGTCCTCATTGTTGGCTGTCAAATGCTGATGAAATTGAGCTTCCTACCTATGACTCATCAGGAGTGCAGAGTTCCAGTCGGTGCTATGGGTTTGCTCTATGGTGAAGACTGGAACCTCAAGTGTAATAGTGCTGCTCTGAGCAGTTTTCCCAATTTTTTATCAAATAGATAGGGCTTTCTTTTGCAGGCCTTTACTCTCTTGGCTTAACTTTTGCATTGGTTCTACCCTGTGCTCAATTTCATGTTTAGCTCATAAACTTGCAGTGGTACAGGTAAAAGCTATTGAGTTACCTTTAGTTTTATTTCTGGCCTGGCGCTGTTTTTCCCTCTTTTTTTAGTCAACTTGCTGCAGTGGGATTCGGTGGGAGTTATAGAGGAAAGCCCCCCCTTGGAATTACACTCTCTATAACAGGACCACTTTTCTCCTCTGTTGGCTCTGCAGATTGATGATCACCTTCTGTTCCAGTTATTCCTGTGCTTATGTTGGTAGGATCGTAAGGCCTGCTCCAATCCTGTAATGGTTGCACAAATGAAGTTGAATGTCAATTGTAGCGTGGAATATCCAGATTGAATTTTAAGTTTTCTATTAAGGTGGTGAGGGCCTCTGAAATTGTTGCAAGCTTGTTGATTATTGGTACACAGGTGCATAAGATATTAGTCGCTACCACGTAGTTCTGTACTCGGATTATCAGATTATTTAGGACAGCCAATTTTTTGTCAATTTCTGAAACCGATTTTGTTATAGCGTTAACCAGATCTACTTGGAGTCCATTTTGGCAGATTGATATGTCAGGTACCAAGTGTTAGCTGTGAAGTTTTGAATACGATATCCCACACTGCCCAATAATAATTTTTTTCCAAAGGGTTTTGCTTTTGATACAGCTCATTCTTGTTGTTTCCAGGGCTATTATGCACCAGAGATAGCCCTGCTTTAGATCCAAATGTCCACTTTAACCGTAATAATTAAAGGCTTAGTGAATCTGCAATTGGCTGTGCACCGAGTGCTCCAACAGTAGGTCTCCATCTCCTCTTGTGAGTAAATGGATTTGAAATAAGATGGGTTGAACCACTGAGACTTAACTGAAGCTGTTCCAGTTGTCCAGTCTGAGCAGTGCGTTTGCTTTTGTTCCTGCAGGAGCAAATGAGTTTCCAAACAATTTTGTCCTTTTTGGGCATTTACTCTGACCTCTATTGACAGTGGGACTCCATTTTTCAATAACAAACCGGGGATGTTAAAGGTGAGGATGGTCTGGGAGACATCAATGGTGATGGGGACCGCAGTGAAAGTAGCTCAGTAATCGATTCCCAGATGGTCTCCTTATTCTCTTTGTTTTCCACCAGCTCTGAATTGAGTGCTTTCTCTTTGACCCCTTGCAGAACCCAGTTTTGCAGCTTATATCTTGAGAGGGACTATTTCCACTTCTCTTTGGAGAAACTAGGGCAGGAAGAACGACGGTGTCCTCAGAGATGAAGAAGGTAGTCCCAATGTTGTCCATTAAAAAGTCAAATTTGAGTGGTATTTTTGTGGATTTCTCTAACATTCTAGACACTCGAGAGATTAAGGCCCGATTTCCCCAGATCAGTTTTGCCTTAGAACTTTTTGCAGTCAATGTGATTTGCAGTTTTTCCTTCTTCCTAATGGGAGGCTGTGGTGCTCTCTCGTCCTGACCACATGTTGGTCCGGTCTCTGCTTTTTAGGGCCTTAATAGGCTGAAATGCAGGACAGCCTGATAGACAAAGGTAATTTAAGGTAAAATGGCAACTAAAGGTGAAAAGGTAATTGAAAGGTGCCTGGAGCCTTCCCCTTCACACCATTTAGACCGTAGGCAGCCTACGCACTAACCAATATGGCAAGTATGCAGAGACACAGATAAATGATGAAGCGGGCTGCAGAAGCAAAGGATTAGTGTTTATAAAGTTACTGCTAAAAAAGATACTGCTTACAGTCTGCTGAGCTGGGCAAAGTAAAGCGAGGCAAGGGGGGAGGAGCATGGGCCTATGCGCACACAGGCCGCACTGGCCTAATGCCGACAGCCTGTGTGCTTTGCATGGCCCCCACAGCCTAGTGCTTGCTTAGTGTTCACTGCCTTTAGCCCCTGCCGAGTACCTGTGTCCTGTGCCCTAGTCCCACTGTAGATAAATGGGATTTGACTGCCTTTACTATGTGCCGGTAATACACTGCAGTACTACAACATTATTTGTTCACGCCTACCTCCTCACATTCTATGTCTGCTTGTTACAGTTATCAGTTGGTTGTCAGTTACTCTGCAGTAGCGTTGTCAACAGTTGCATGGATTCCTTTTTTAGGCGAGAGCTTTGGTCCTGGCACAGTCATGGAATTGTCTTTGGGCACTACATTTTCCAGAAGATGCACCATGTGCTGTGGCTCCCTAAAGCAAGGTGCTGGTGCTGCCTACTGCCCGGGAGTACCGCTGCAAGTGCAAACCAATGTGGTCACGAGAGGGCACTACACACTGGTCTCCTACCTCCAGCATCCTTCCCCCGTGCTGCACTTTTCAGGGGTAGCAGAGGTTGTAAAAGTTAGAGGGCAGCATGTCTATGGAGGCTGGGAGGCCCAAGTATGCTCATGCCAAATGTGGGAGAATAAGGCAGCTTCTCACTGGTGCAGGCTTCGGTCCCTCGAGCTGGGCTGCAGGGCCACACTGGGAGTACACGGAGCGCCTCCAAAGTAATTTGTAATCAAGCGCAGGCTACAATGGCCTTGGCAGGCCCAGACTGTCTAATTTGGTGTGGCACACCAGCCTCTGTCCGCTTCCAGTCCAAATCCCAGCCACCTCACTGCAGTCTCCTCCACTGCTGTACGCCACTTCACTGCATCTGCATCTGTATTTGACACTCTCCTCCCAGACAACGTACAGTCTGAAGTGGTTGATAGACTACTTGTTGCGAGTCTCAATTTAAATAATTATTAGGGCGCTAACAGGTGTGTAGCTTGGTCAATAAGATAGGAGGGGGGGGGGTGGGTGGGCAGGGATTTAAATTTCTCAACAACCATGCTGGTATATTTTGTTCACAAACAGCATGACATGAGGGGGGGCTAAAGGGGCAGTGGAAAGAGGTTTGCAGTGTTAGGGGGACTTAAAACACATTTTTCAAACCAATCAACATTTTTAAGGCCTTCAAAACAGATGCGAGAGTGTGTGTGTTTTTGTCCATGTTTATGTAAAAATCCCAGGTGAAATCCGACACATTTTACCATACCCGATTGAAAGCTCTAGTGCCCAACTATTTACTATAGAATAACATTTTTAGTTAAGTACAACACCCCAAACTCCCCCCTGAACCTACAGCTCTCGGCACGGATTGTTAACTTGCCTGTCTGAAAGGCAAGTTTAAAGTAAATGGTTTGCACGTTGAATAGTTTGGACATTGGGGTAGTGGCTGTTGAAAGGGAGTCTGAGGGATGGCGTGAAAGAATCAATTGAAAAGTGGAGCATTAAAAGGATATTTGGCACTGTAGATGTCAGGAAGAACATCATCCCTGGTTAAGAGAAGTTTAGCCTGATTGAGCATGCCATCAGGCATTCTCAGATGGGAGAAGTCTTACTGGAGATATATATATATATATATATATATATATATATATATATATATATATATATATATATATATATAGATATATATATATATCTCTCTATCAGCCGAAGTGCGTAGATATGCCATCACTGCTGCAATAAAAATTCGAGTGGATGAAACTTACTGGGTGCCGGTTTTTTTCTTGGATCGAAGGAATTTGTAAATGTAAACATATTTATATTGTAAATACCTCGCGGAGCAAGGAGTGACAACGCCGTGTTCTGGCCAAAATTAAATTATTCAGTCAACTGAATAAATTAATTTTGGCCAGAACACGGCGTCGTCACTCCTTGCTCTGCGAAGTATTTGCAGTTATTATCGGACCTTGCTTGGGTGGTCCACTTACGACGACGCACCCTCTGTTCTGGAGCTGCAGCGGCTGTAACCTAAGTTTGGAGGGGAGATATATATGCACACACACATATACATACATACTGTCATGACCCTGCTTTCCCGTTAGTGCGCACTCACGCATATCTTCACAAAGATGACCCATGCATGTATTTACAGTTGGGACGCAGAACAAAGTAATCATAGGTATTGACCCAGTATCTTGTCCATGTCAATTGGTAATGACCGATTCAGACACACACACACATATATACATACATATACACACACAAAGCACACAAATACATATACACATACAAATATATACACATACATAGGCGCATGCATAGACACGTGATTGCACAGACATATATACACACACATATATACACACACACATATATACATATACACACATATATATATACACATATACACACACACACACACATATATATATATATATATACATATACACCTCATCTAGCTGTGGTTCTCTGAGCACTATCAACTTACTAATCACAGGCAGTTCTCAGTGCTAATGAGATCGCACACGTTAATTATTATCCCGATGTGAATGCCTAATTTCTAGTCAACTAGGTTTATTTACGTTGCCGGTAAGTTTGTGCTTTTCCAGGAAAGAAGACTTAAGTCTGAAACAATAACAAGCGTAACAATAGCCCCCGCTGTGCGTTAATCCCCTTCAAAGCCACCCACCCCAACAATCAAAGCAGAAGCCCCTGACCCGCGGCTGTGTCCCCATCTAAGCGCACCTACCGCAGGGCCCCCAGCAGAGAGATCGAGTTGTCCTTGGCAAGCGCAGGCTTACATCACGGGCAGAGCTACACTCGCAGGGCTCCCAGGATCATGGTTAAACACCCCAGGTGCAGGAGGAGAACTTCTGCTATGCTAGGGCACCAGTGTCGTTCATGGCCTGCCTCTGGTCAAGTGAATTGGGTACAGGGGTTGGCAAAGGCAGTTTACACACTTCTCAGGCAGTATATCCTGCCGCGGCTCATTGTAATCAGCTAATGAGAAGCGCGTTAACATGCTACTATACACTTTACTGTGCGGAGATTAGCTACCATCTGATTGGGTGATTGCAACTAGGCCTCAGCAGACTGAGCCCGCGTTGCAATCATCCAATCAACACCATTGCTTTTCCTGCATTTTGTCACAGCAGTTCCTGAACATTTCACCCAGCTGCCCTCTAGAGTCTTCTACCAGCATTGAACTTTAGCTCAGCGACAGAGCTCACTCCCCAGGCGGGTCAAGTAGGCCTGAAAACTGTCTCGCCCTGAAAGAAATTGACTCGCATTTGCGAGCGGGCGAGAATATTTTTCGAGCCCTGTAGGGCCTAGTGGGACTACTCCAAAAGCCAGGTCTTAAGCTTCTTGCAGAATTCAACAATTGAGGAGGAGGCCCTTATGTGTAGCGACAGGTTGCTCCATGCTTTCGGAGCAATAGGAGAAGGCTTGAACAAGGAAAGAAAGACAGGTCCCTAATCTAATGTGCAGATCATGTGTTGTACTGTAATCATGTACAATACTAAATGGGGTTGACACATATACAGTATTTAAACAAACATAAATTTAATGTGACTTGTAGATTCAGTAGAAACAATAATGTAACAAAAGATTTTTTCTTTAAAAATTACTAATCGATTTTTATTACTACAATTAAAGATACATATCCATTATAAAAAGTACCATATAAAAAGGTTATTTTTCTTATCCCTTCCATAAAAATGACTGGAGGAACGTGTCTCACTTGAATCAAACAAGGGATCCATGGTTGAATTCTATTAGAAAACATTGTCCTGAAGAAGGTGGTTGATCCTAATTGCACCGAAACGCTGCGTCAACCTTTGTGTAGTTTTCCTTGTTCAGATCAACACAAACATGTTGTAACAATGGATTGTTTTTAATATTTTATAATGGATGTGCATCTTTAATTGTAGTAATAAAAATCGATTTGTACTTTAAGAAAACTATTTTGTTTGTTGCATCATTGTTTCTTCTGAATCTACAAGTCACATGTAATTGATGCTTATGTTTAAATACTGTATATGTCTCAACCCCATGTGGTTTGTACATGATTACAGTACAACACATGATCCGCACATTAGACTAGGGACCGGTCTTTCTTTCCATTGTTTATATCACCCTGTCCCTATTTTGTAATATAGGGTAACTCCTTGTATTTTGGAGAAAGCTTGACTGCATTGGCCACTGGTGAATTTTCTAAGTGGTGGGCCGAAAACAAGCATCCTGAATTGCACTGTGCGAGGAAATAACATGAGCCGGTCTATCCCCCATTTGGGATTAGAGAGGCTTCTGGCCTTTTTCTGCATAGTAGCACCTGTGGCAGAATGTACTACACGCCTAACTGTGAATGTGTTTCAACTGCACCTAATTTCTCTCTCCCGCAGATGCTTCTCCTTCGTAACGCTATGTTGCCTTTGTGGCCTCGTTCACACTATAGGAAACTAGGCACATGAATACAGTTTACCCATTGAGGCTAGTGGCTAAAAGCTAAGAGAAGCCAGCACTGATTTCTGAGAGAGGTGAGACCCAGGGATCCCAGACTCTGGAGCCTGGGTGAGAGATGAGAAAACATAACTTGACGGAATGTTTCTTATATGATCTGGTAGAAAAGCAACAAGCATTGGCACAGGGAGACTGTTCAGCAAGGTTTGTTAAGAGCCATAACAAAAGGAAATGATGGACGGAGTGTTGAACATTGCAAGCACTCACCCCCAGTCAACTGATCTGGGTTTAATCCATCACCGTTCTTTAGCCCACTCTGCCACCCCAGTTCAGACATGGCCATATGCAAATCAGTCTGACTCTGTGCCTCATGGGAACAGTCCAGCCCGAACTGCCAAGCCATGTCTTCCCTGGACCGGAAACAAGCTTCCTAGGACCAGTTTCTGGCATTTCAGACGTCTTCAGCCAGGCTTGCTTGAATCCAGGCAAGTTAACAATCCGTGCCGAGAGCCGTAGGTTCAGGGGGGAGTTTGGGGTGTTGTACTTCACTAAAAATGTTATTCTATAGTAAATAGTTGGGCACCAGAGCTTTCAATCGGGTATGGTAAAATGTGTCGGATTTCACCTGGGATTTTTACATAAACATGGACAAAAACACACACACTCTCGCATCTGTTTTCAGATTCAAGCAAGCCTTGCAAAGTGAGCAAGGGACTCCCGTCTGAGCATACCCTGCCAATTTATGGCGAACAAAGCAAAACAAAAGGAAATGATGGACGGAGTGTTGAACATTGCAAGCACTCACCCCCAGTCAACTGATCTGGGTTTAATCCATCACCGTTCTTTAGCCCACTCTGCCACCCCAGTTCAGACATGGCCATATGCAAATCAGTCTGACCCTGTGCCTCATGGGAACAGTCCAGCCCGAACTGCCAAGCCATGTCTTCCCTGGACCGGAAACAAGCTTCCTAGGACCAGTTTCTAGCATTTCAGCCGTCTTCAGCCAGGCTTGCTTGAATCCAGTGGCAAAGTGAGCAAGGGACTCACGTCTGAGCATACCCTGCCAACTTATGGCGAACAAAGCAAAACAAAAGGAAATGATGGACGGAGTGTTGAACATTGCAAGCACTCACCCCCAGTCAACTGATCTGGGTTTAATCCATCACCGTTCTTTAGTCCACTCTGCCACCCCAGTTCAGACATGGCCATATGCAAATCAGTTTGCTTTGTTCGCCATAAGTTGGCAGGGTATGCTCAGACGTGAGTCCCTTGTTCACTTTGCCACTGGATTAAAGCAAACCTGGCTGAAGACGGCTGAAATGCCAGAAACCGGTCCTAGGAAGCTTGTTTCCGGTCCAGGGAAGACATGGCTTTGCAGTTCGGGCTGGACTGTTCCCATGAGGCACAGGGTCAGACTGATTTGCATATGGCCATGTCTGTACTGGGGTGGCAAGTGGGCTAAAGAACGGTGATGGATTAAACCCAGATCAGTTGACTGGGGGTGAGTGCTTGCAATGTTCAACACTCCGTCCATCATTTCCTTTGGTTTTGATTTGTTAAGAGCCATGCCATGAGAGGCACTGTGTGTACAGTGCCATTAAGTGCACCAAGAACATTGGAGAGCAAGTGCAATGTCTGCCGCGCCACAGGAAAGAGAATTTGTAAAGTGATTGAAAGGACAGGCAAAATTGTAATAGAAAAGCCAGTATTATATAACACCACAAAGAGAGGGAGTTCAATCGCAAATACAAAAGGTGGAATCAGATTAACAGACAATTTACATGAGCTTCATACCGAAATAATTGCACTTTTTTATAGCGTAAATTTGACCGAACATATTGTAGCACTTGACATGAGCACTAGTTACATTTTGCAGAGTTTCAGACACTAATAGATTAAGTGATTTACCCAGAACTAAAGGCTGTTGAGGCTACACCTGAGACTAGAACCTCAGTCCCTGGATTCAAAGTCGGCTGGTCTGGCGATAAAGCCACATTCTCTACCTATATGAAATAAACATAAGCCATTATTAATTACTTTATTGCCGACTGCTTTAAACTAGGTAATCCTTTTTTCACTTGAAGCTTTACCACTCAGGCAGTAGTCCGCAAGAAAGTCAATTTAAGTCACTGGGAAGTGTGGCTTCAAATAAACATTGAAGACGGACTGATGCAAACAAGGAATTTTCACAAGGACGGCATCATGCAGGGCTTCCTTATTCAGCGCCCTCGGAGAACGAAATTCCCATGCACCAGTCTTCACTCAGCTGCAGTTCCTCTGCTATGATAATTAAGGGCTGTGAAAAGGTAAGCCCAGGCACCCACTGTGGGCTGCCTTTCAGAGTCTCGCTTTCACTTACGATACAATAAAGAAAAGAATAAAGTCAAGTAGCCAGGAACTGTTTACAGTGCTACTAAAACAATACATTGCAAATGTATGCAAATTAGAGGGGAGGGCCCCGGAGCCCTAACGCAGAAGCTGCTGCTTGACTGCCACATCTGGTTTTCTCTATGCGTTGGATGTGTGCAGGTAGTAGTCCGGACAAGCAGAGAGGATTGGAAACTTTGTGGAAGCAGATGTGATTGTCGAGGTATGCTGGGCCATTGTTGTGCAGTGCCTTGACACTGTGGTTGAGGAGTTTGAATTGTGCTCGTTTGTGTATGGGGAGTCAGTGGAGTTCCTTTAGGTGAGCTGCGATGAAAGTACAGTGTGGAAGTTGGAGAGTGATTCCGGCCACCAAGCTCTGAATTGTCTGCAGCCTTTTGGTGAGCTTTTTATCCATCCCGGCACTTAGGTTGTTCCCGTAGTCCAGCTTGCTTGTGACTAGGGCCTGTATGACTCTCTTTGGGTGCTGTTTGGGAGCCATTTGAAAATCTTTCTCAGCATCTTCAGGGTATGGAAGCATAAGGCAGTGACGTCGTCTCTGGTGCTCATATAGTTTGCCATCGATGATTATTCTGAAGTTCTTGGCATGGGTGCAGGCTCTAGCTCGGTTGGCCACCAGGTACAGTCCCACAGTAAAGTGATTTTCCAGAAGATCACGACTTTGGTCTTGTCTGTGTTCAGTTTCAGACATTTGGTCTTTATCCAGTGGGGGATTTCAGTCATACAGGCTTTGAACTCATGTCGGGCACTGGGCGTTTTATCTGTGCAGAGACGATGAGGTGCATGTCATTAGTGGAGTTGCATGTCATTAGTGTAGCAGAGGATGGTGAGGTCGTGAGGATGTTGATGTTGTGAGAGTGGATGATACTGGCTACAGGGATCATATATGCAATAAAGAGGGACGGGCTCAGAGAGGATACTTATGCAAGTCCGCAGCTGAGGTCAAGGGTGTCCATGCTGTATGGTGCCAGGCTGAATGACTGGACCCTTCCCTTCAGGAAGGAGCAGATCAATCAAAGTGCATGTCCTTGGATTCTGGTGCAGTGTCACGATTTCACACAATTTCCAATGATCCCAAGAATGAGATTTTTCCTGTTTATCACAGCTACACTTGACTCAGCTAAATTAGGCCCAAACTAACCAATAAGCCAGGTAGGGATAGCTGTAGCTTTTTGAAAGTCACAGGGAGCCAGTCTTTGTGAAGTGAGAGACTCTGAATGGCATCAAGTGGTAATGTCAGTTTTGGTTTCCACTGTGATGCAGAGCTACTGGATATTATATTGCACAACACGTGCATGAAAATAAGTGTCCTTCAGGTCTAGGAGAACAGTTGCCCTGCTGGAGGCTGCCAGGATCTGACATTTTAAACCTCTGCAGAAGGTTGGATCAGAAGGTGATCATACAGAACCAAAATGGGGCAAGGACCTTGATCCCTTTATTCTTTAAAAGACCATAGTGAGAGTAGTATATCTGGTCCCAATAATGGCCAAATCAGCTCTATACTTATAAAGGAGGCTGTCTGCCTCCTATATATGTTCCTCGACTGAGGCAGAGGTGGCGGAGGAAGGTTCAGAGCATGCAGTCAAAACAAAAAAGGTGATGGGTAGGATTCTTGAATTAATCTCAGCCACTGGAAATTACTTGGGGCCACATCCCAGCATCATTTCTTGCCCACAATATCACCTCAAACTAGACCCAGCCACATGCAAATCAATCTACAACCTACTCCAATAGGAACTGACCAGTCTGAACTCACCTAGGGTCCTCTCTGAACTGTTTAAAACCAAGCAAAAACCGATGTCACCTTAGTTGCGGCTTAACAGTTGGGTGCAGGTTGGTTGCAGTGACAAAGTGCACAAAAGAGCACTCCTAGGTATATCTGTCATGTTTGGGGCATCGCACTGATGTAAACAAAAAAGTGACGCCTGGGTTGCTTGAAATAATCTCAGCAACGTCCCTCGTTGTCAACCCAGTCATTACAAATGAGGTAATATTCCAACTGACAGGAAACTTTTAGGCTCCACCCACCTTCCAACCAAGGTCTATAATAGCTTAGCCAGCAGAAAGCAATTCCTGGTTATTGCCTGGCTCTTACCTTTTGATGGATGTCCTCTGGCTTCCTCCTTTGCTGGGATCTGGGGGGAGGGGGGGGGGGGGGGGAAGGGGGCGGGGGGGAATCACTGGACTCGTGGGAGCAGCTGGAGTCAGGCCGCAGGCCTCCTGGACTTTTTACGTGTTGTCGGGCTGGGTTGCTGGGCTTGTCAAGCCCAGACTGTCGTCTTCTGTGTCTTGCAGTCCTTTTGGAACTGGTAATTGAAGTTTGCAACACTGCATTAGGAGCCACAGTGACGAGCCGGAGATGCAGGTGGCTGGTGTTCCTGTAGTGGAACAGCGGCTGTCGACCACTAGCTTTGCCCTCCTCCACCTGGGGTAGGCGGGAGCTCCTCTGCTAAAGAGTCGAATGTCCCACTTGCAGTTTGCCTCCTTTCGGCTTCAGGTGGTATACGGGCGGGTTCTATCGGCTATGCAGGACCACTATGGGCACTTACCTCGAGTCACTGCCAGGAGCCCGCCAATTCTGAGTCAAGGCGGCTTCGGTTAGACAGGGGACATGCGTCCTCCCCGCATGGACTGTCCGACTCCTGGCTCGAGTTGGAGTTTGGTGAGCAGGTTTGTACGGCGGGAGCTCGCCGTTACAAGTTGGCCTCCGGCGGCCGCCTCCTTCATTCTTTTGCAAGTGATGTGTTGGGAGTGGCCACGCCCCCTTCATTCCGGCTATGATGTTCGCCTCACCTGAAGGCAGGATTGGAGCTGCCTGTCACTGCACATGCATTCTTCTGTGTTGGGGATGGTTGTTCTGCTTCTCAGACTTGCATAATAGGAGGGAACTTTTTGCTTATTTAATTTACTGTCCACTACTTCTTGGATCATTTACACTATTTGACTATGGAGAAACATAGGAAGAAGCTCAAGCATATCTCTTGTTTCTTCCCCTTCTTCATCAGGAGACAGTGGAGAATCCATACCTCTTAGAAAGCAGAGGAAGTTGAGTGATGACACTCATCTGAAAAAGCTGATCCTTGAAGCTTTATCTACTATGAAGTCCGGAAAATCTGCTGGTGTGCGCACTGGTGGGGGTCCTGATCTCTATTCTGATATTTCCAGTTCTGACTCATCTGATGGTTTCTCTGTGGGTGTTGTGGACCTTAAAGGAATTATATTTTGACGGATTTGTTGCCGGACCTTTTAACCCATGTCGTGATAACATGGTGTTGCCCCAGTTTCGTAAACAGGCTACAATGGCTCTATCTATTCATCCCTTTGTGATGGATGTGCTTTTGAAAGAATGGAAGAATTCTGACCACTTAATGATGCCTCACTTCATATCCAAGGTGTACTCTTTACAGGATATGGAGGATACAATTCCCGAATGTGGACTCCATTGTGGCCAGCTTGGTGGGACATCCTTCTATGTCTGAAGATAATGTCCTGAAGGATGGTGTGGATAAGGAGATTGACTCTGCTGTGAAAAAGGCTTATGCAGGGTCGCATCTCGCCATCCGTTCTGGGGTGTATGCCTCTTATGTCGCTCAGTCCTTATTATCAGACTTTAAGAGACTTTGTTCTCCACTATGCAAGACGGTGGTAGTTGTCATGATTTGTTGGAGTCCATGGAGTGTCAAGCAGAGTTTCCTTCTGACATTATCTTTGATGCAGTACGTGCTTCTGCCATGTCTTGTGAGGCTTCCATTGCCGCCAGACAAAATTTGTTACTGAAAGGATGGAACACTGATGCTGCTCAGCATTCCATGGCATTGCGATTGCCTTTTACTGGTCCTCAGCTTTTTGGGAAATTAATCTCAGCCATGGGTAATTACTCAGGGCTGTATCCCAGCTCATCATCTTGGGTTGCTGCTGTTCTGGTTCAGTGAGAACCTGGCCTGGCAGTTCGGAATGGACTGTTTCTATTGGAGCAGAGTCAAGACTGATTTGAATATGTCTGGGTGTAAACTTAGTTGGCACTTTGGTCAAAAGAGCAATGGGTTGGAATGCTACCCTGAGTGATTTCCAGTGGTTACACTCATTGCAAACATTTCTCCCATCAATTTTTGAGTGTTCAATGGAATGCCCAATGTGACAGGGAGTATGCCCAGACTTGTGTACAGTGCTCAATGTGCCACTGAAACCAAGCTATACCAGACTGAAGAGCCCCAATCACAGTGAAACTGGTCTTGGGTTGCTTGTGTTCCGATTCAGGAATGACCTGGCCTGGCAGTTTAGGCTGGCCTCTTCCTACTAAAGCAGGGTGGAGACTAATTTGCTTATAGCTAGTTTCAAACTGAGGTGGCATGGTGGGCAAAAGAACGATGGGTTGAAATCCTACCCCAAGTGGTTGCCGGAGACTTATAGCAAGCATTCCTCCCATCCCCTTTTGAGTGTCTACCAAAAAACACATTGACTTCGTTTGTGACTATTTTGCAATGGTGCTAATAGAGATAAAGCCTTTCCTCTACAAGAGGGGAGTGAAACTCCTTTCTAAAAACTTAAGAGCAATGCAGAGCCATGGTAAGTCATTGGGACTTCTTGACCTCTGCATGTTTAGGGATCGGCTATGAGTTCCCCCTAAGGCACCGGTTCTACCAGGGTCAGAAGTACGTCAAACCAAGTCAATGTCCAAATACTCCTGATCAAAGGCATTGCAAGTGTGTGCTGCATCCATATCAACAACTGAGTGGGAGAAAACAAATGAGGCCATGTTAAGGAGTACTGAAGCAGCACACCACTGATTGCTGGGAACGCCCAAAAATGTACAGAAGCCATAGATATTGGTGTAGTCTCCGGGGCCTACCAGAATGCTGTGCGGAAGTAAGGCAAGTAGAGTCACAAACTCCTGGAACCAGTGCCGCCTCACTAGAATTTTTTCCATTCAGCAAATGACTGGTGTTAACTAATCTAGGTGGCTGATCTGACAGGTAGACGCTAAGGGTGCCTCAGCTTCTCAAATCAGTTTTCTTTATTTACTTCAGTCAGTGCAATACCGAAGAACCAGAGCCAAAGATGTAGGGGCTGAAGGTACAGTCTGTAAAGCTCTGTGGTAGGAGGGTGCACCACGTCCGAGGGGATAGCAGCCTCCAGGACAGAGTGCAGACGAGATGCAAGTTCTATGAAGGCGGCCTACTCAATTAACATGTTTCATTAACACAAAATGGAGCAGATGTGCATCCTCACAGGACTGCTCTGGATGTGCGATGAATCAATGGGATGGCTTACAATACCTTGCAGCACATATAGTGGTCGACATGGAACGAATACTGCACATTCTGTGTAACCTTCATTCAGATAGTTCAACAAAACAATCAAGGCATTGGGGTGCTGAGAAACGATGCCATCAAAATTGACCCTCAGCAGTGTCAGTTGTACTGAAATGTCATGCACAAGATTCGGATTACCTGAATTCCGCGAACAGCAGCAGGCACTGAGAAAGTGGAAATCCTAAAACAAAACAAAATCCTAGCTAGCCCCAAGATCAAAAAGCCAGAGTAAAGCAATGTCAAGAGCAAGAACCATGCCAAAGGCAGCTAATAACAGGTGCAGATTTGGCACTTAACACCAGTGGCAGCTGAGCCCAGGCTTTAAACTTTAGTGACATTTGCTCTGGGATGGTGCTCAAGGCTCTGGCTTAAATGGCGTACATGTCATCGGTAGAGATTAAGGACTGGACCTACTAGTTAGCTGTTTAGAAGTTTAACTGTTTAGAATGATTTATTACACTTGGGTTATTTAATCAACTTGACAGAAAAAGGGAAAGAATAAAAATTGTGATTTTTTATCGCAATGTTTGCGCTTTTCTTTCTCATTCCTGTTTTTCTCTCCCCCATCCCGTGACTCTGTGTTGTCCTCTACCAGTTGTGCTCAGCCCCCAGAAGTCTGTATGCTCCTTATCCACTCCCCCATCCACACCTCGGGTTTATTTTATTTACCAATCCAAGTGGTGTCCGCCATTTAGGAACAGTGAATAAAACGTGTAAGTAAATTATACTTGCATCATTCCACTAATGCGTGCATGAGTCAACTACCATTTCATCTTTTTTTAATTCTTTATTTGATGGGACAGCACAGCATCCCTATGCTGTACATTACCACCAAATGTAACTGGCAAAGCCAATAGGTCCCATAGGCAAGATATAGCGACTCTGACAATAATTGCTACAGTTAGGACTCGAGCATGCATTGCCTTATACTTCCTCAGTCCGAGTTTTTAATATATCTTCCAACCTGCAAACTCGGGTTTTCTTACCCCGGACATATTCATCATATCCGGGCTCTCCCAGTCAGCAATAAAAACATTAAAACGCAAAAGAATGAACCCCCCCCCCCCACGGCCCATGCCCTTTGTCAAAATATAGATCTGAAGAATTTGCTAATCCCAACGTTTGATTTTCGGTTGAGGTTTACATTGGTGGCTGGGCTATTAATAAAGATAAAAACTAGAAGCATGTAGCAAAGACACAAATAGCAAACATAAGTAATCGAAATAGTGCAGGCTGAATATTGCATGCAAAGAACTCTATGTTAACGGTGAACGAAAAAAATACACAATCGTAGTGAAAACTGATTAGAGGACAAAGCCTAAAACACTTCACTTGTCAGACAAAAGGCGATAATTTTGCTGTTCTCAATATAAACATTTGTTTGTAGGGATAAATATCACAAGACTAAAATAGTTTTGACTTTAGTGTTTTAACTGTTTTAATGACAAACATCCTTAGTTCACAGACAGAAATCCAAAGTAACATTTCTCCTGTCAAACTAACAGAAGATGGAGCTAAGGGAGCAGAAATGTACAAGAAGCGAAAAAGGTCATGAACAGAAGTAATACAATATTGAGAAATACAAGAAGGAAAAACACAAGAGCAAAAAGTCAGGGGTGTGGGCCGGAGGGTGGGGTGGGTGGGGTGGGGGAGGGAGGCGGCTGCTTGAAGGGGTCATGTCATGTCATGTCATGAGATTTTTAAAGTGCGCTGTTACCACAAGGTGTCTTGGCGCTGTCTGAAAAGGCAGATGAGTGATAATTAGAGGTTAAATAGCAGGTCTTTATCTCCGTCCTGAATGATGTTAATGAAGGAATTGCTCTGAGATGAGGTGGGAGGCTGTTCCAGAGTTTGATTGTATTGAGGACTATACCTCTACCACCCCATTGCATCTTTTTAAAATTTAAGAAACAACTACCAGATTGGCATTGGCCAATCTGAGTTCTCTGTTGGGCTTATATCTAAAAAAAAGCTGACCTAAGAAAGTCTGGCCCTGAGTTATGCAGCCCTTTGTGGGCTAAGCAATAGGCTTTGAATTTAGCCCGACTGCGCATGGGAATCAAATGAAGCTTGCAAAGTCCCTGCGTGATGGAGTGGAATTTGGGGAGACTAAAAATCAGTTTTGCGGTGCCATTTTGGACTAATTGTAGTCGACTTGTGTATTTCTAAAACGGTTAGATAAAGACTATTGCAGTAGTCCAGTCTCGGAAGTACTAGAAGGGATTAAAGTTTTCCTGTGGCTATACAGGATAAAAGGGAGAATTTTCTCATCATTTTCAAGATATAGTAATCTGAGGATGTAACAGCTGATATTTCCGCACTCATATTAAGGTTGTCATCAATGATGACTTCCAAATTCTTCACTTTAGTGACGGGAAGAGGAGGCTGGGGCATATTTTTATCCCACCAATTGGTGGACCAGGCTGAAGAGGGGTTACCGAACCCAATAATCTTGGTTTTACCGGAATTAAGTCTCAGGCAATGCCCACGCATCCAGCCACTAACTGCCTTGATGCAGTTACAGCATCTTAAAGGGCTCACCGAGTCGTTATTGGCTGCTGCAATTATCAACTGAGTATCATCCACATAAGATGTTACCTCCAAGTTGAAGCTTCTAATGAGAGGGATCAATTTCGCTACATAAATATTATAAAGAGTGGGGCTCAGAGACGACCCCTGTGGGACTCCGCATGGCAGTGAGAAAGGTGGGTAATTAAATGTCCCTAATGCTACTGTTTGTGATTTGTCACCGAGAAAAGAGGCGAGAAGATAGAGCGCGACCCCCTTAACTTCTAGTTCCTTTAGACAGCCAATGAGAGTAGTACGATCAACCGTATCGAAGGCAGCATATAAAACCTGTAAAATCATAACTGCGGAACCTCCACTATCCTCGGTCTTCCTCACTTCCTCCATTGCCTTGACCAGGCAACGGAGGATATTTATGATATTTTTTTATATTTTACAAGAAAAGCGGGGCAGCGATATGTGCGTATTTTATTGTATGTCGCCACACCTAATGTGCTGCATGGAGGAGAGCTTTACACAATACAACCACACAATTCAGAATTTACGAAAAATAGCAAACACAAAGTCAGTGTAACGACAACCTTTGAAAGGTGAACATGTGAAGTTTCCATGATGCCTGATGAAACTTGTTAAGAATCCACTTAACTTCCTTCGCCATATAAACGGGTTTAAACTCAGTAAAAAAAAGATTTTTTTTTAAAAAGGAGCAGTTCAGAAATTAGCAAAAATAGGCTGAAACTTCACTTAATTGAGCCATTTTCCAGGCTAAATTAATCACTGCAATTTACCGTGAATAAAAAGAGTAATAAGGTAAGCATACCCAGAAAGACTCACAATAACGGTATGAGCAACTACCTCAAGTTGTTAGGACTCTTTGCGTAGTCGAATACAAAGAGGTTAGCACTTTTACCAGAATAGCCAACTGCAGCTGTCACAATTATGCACAGCTACCTTGAAATTGGCTAGAAACATTAATGCAGTAACTGCATCTAAAGAAAATGTAATTTACGTAAATTTACAAACTCTAATACGGTGCGAAAAAGACTGCTGCTTGTAACCTTTCTTCCTAATTTCCACCCTCTAAATGACAAGCAGCCTGCTCCTGGTGACGCCATAGCAAGTTGCTCACCACAGAAACGTATTTCTTCATGTATCTTAGCAGTACTACACACACCAAGTATGACGAGAAATTATGGAGAACTTTTCCTGTCCGGCTGGCCACTGAGCCGTTTCTTTTCTGAGTGACAGTGACTCTTCGTCGATTACCGCTCTCAGTAGCAGTCTGCCACACCATATACTCTTTTCCAGGACTGCTGCCTTCTGCATGGGCAGACTTGTGTCAAAAATCAGCAAGTGCAACATAGCTGGGATGCACGCTGTTGGCACGTCTGATAGTGGAGTGTGCATTGTGACGGAGACCCAACACCACAGAGACCGACTCCCGTCATTCACGAAAAAAAAACACAGACAAGTATATAACATACATTGTCTTAACTTCGAAACAGCAGACATTTACTTAGTGTGCTAACAGGGCATTGTGGAACAGCTCAAAATCGGCTAACTGGTTGTTTGTGGAAAATATATTTCACTGTATTACTTGGAGCGAAAATTGTTTAAGGTGTTAACCTAAGCATAACGAAAAATAGCAAAAGCGTACGGATTGGGTCACTGAAAACGTAAACGGGTGTAAATATGGACACATTTCTAACTGGGGAGCTTACAAATTGAATACTGGGCGCATTATGAAAGCTTGCAGTGTCTACTATGACGTTATGGAAACTTGCAAGTGCATTAATTTTGAACTTAGTGGAAAACTTCGGCGTTTGCTACTTATAGGGATTTGAAAATTTGCATTGTGTTTTTGCTGGGCCATTATGTAATAATGCAAAGTTTGCTAAAAAGAGAATTTTTGAAACGTACAATGTGGGCATGCTAGTCCAGGAATTAGGGTACCCCCCCCCCCCCACCCAAGCTCTTACTATTCATTAGATATCCCTGTATTGTAAAATGTTTTTTATATTGTAATTCACAAGTAAATAATAACCCTGCACCAGAGTCTGTCAACAGGAAGCAACAGACATACAGATTGATATTACAGTTTTTTTGTGGCCAGGCAGATCTAGGATGCAAATATTTTCTTTAGTAGCAGGGTCTGCATGCAAAATAGGCCGGAAACTACACCTACCTACACACACACACACACACACCTACACACACACACACACACCTACACACAATGCACAAGTGTTTCATGTCTACATAAGAGCCTAACAATGCCATTGCTTCTCAATTGGTAGGTTAAAGAGAAAGGCAAACTTGTTGTCTCTTAAAAGTGCGAGTAAAACCTATTTTAAATGTGCTTAGTGCTACTAGAAGATTAGTCCAGTTTAATAGTCTGAGAAAATAAAAGTCTGGAGGACATTCCACTAAGATGCAACATTGGTCAACAGGACTGTATTGTGATAGTTAAACCTTTCAGTTTGCAAAATAAAATAGCACAGGTTTTATTATGCCCTGCTCAAGCGAGCTTTCTTAGCACCTTTCTATGTGCCACCTGCATTTCACCATACCCTTTCTGGCCCTCAGTTATAAGTTTTAGTGAGTAGTTTGATCTTCCAAAAATCGCTTTGGAAACTCTGTAACAGACAGTTAAGTATGCAGGATAAAACAGATATTGGCACTGAAAGATACTAAGCCTGCTTGGATTGCTAAATCAAACTAGACCAGAAAGCAGTGGAGGAAATAAAAGTGTCTGGAATAACAGTAAAACAGGGTTCGATCCAAGTTTGATATACTGGCATTGTAATGCTTTTTTATATAACCTGTTTCAAAGCACTAAATTTTTTTAACAGGATAATGGGGGAAAAAACACAGATACATGAAGTGGTTTGCCCTAAATCACAAACTATGGTAAAGTAAGAAATGTGACAGAACTCAGGAACTTTGCTACAAAGTCAAGACTTTAGCCACTAGATCATTTATTCTCTCATATTGTAAATTTTGTTTCTTGCAAAGCTCATCTCTTGAAGTGCTTCGATGTGCTGGGATCTTGCAGGGGTGGAGTAGGAACTGTGTGCAGTCCTGTAAACATGGCCACTTCCTCTTGCTTCACTGAAGCACGAGTGGTTGATGTCAACTGGTGCAAGCCTAAAAGCCCAACCTGCGGGAAGTAGGAACTTCCTCTTCGCATGCAGCTATTTCCTTCGCTTCCGCTTCCAACAATTTGCACTCTTGCAGAGATTATCTCAGTCATTGTCTATCGCAGGTTTTTGTTTTGTGTACTGAAGCTCAAAGATAAACTTGTCCTTCAATCAGCAAATCTGTGTATTGACGTACGGGCAGTAGACCAACTCACAAGAACAAATCTCAACAGTCACCACAAAAAGCTTTGAGAATAATACCACAGCACTCTAGAAATAGCCGAGACAGATTATATAAATTAGTAATGATACACTTTAATAGAAAGTATGCACTAGCCACAGCCAATCCTTCTCGGTTACTCCTGCTAGATGGAATATTTCACAAAGCCTAAAATGGTTAGGATACCGAAGTAAAAAAGCAAACTTATCATGGCTGCCTCTTGGCTGTGGTTCCAGTTCCAATGTAGACTAGCATTTAATCAAGAAGCTCAAACTAAACAAAATAATACAGATTATACCTTTTGATATGGATACTGCATTTGACAAATTGTAGAAATTGCTTTAAAATAATCCACATTTTTATCCACTTAAAATATGTTTATAGAATGTACTTTAAGACAGTAAGAATAACCAAAACTGTTCCAAACAAAGATCTGATGATGAAGATGCACATGTAAGCAAGGGCCATGGGGGGATATCCTTTTATGTGACAATTTTTGCTAGATATAGACTAGAGTATACGCATTCCAAAACCGGAAGAAACTACATTGGGTGACGTAATTTATTTATTACAAATGCATAAATACAAAATTGAATTACACACAAGCAAAGGTATACAAAAGAGGATCACAGACACTTTGGATTGAAACCAAACTTTCAAAATGGCCAAGGAGTTGCAGTGCATGATGGTCTGCTCTATAGTATGCCAGAGAAATAGGAGAACATAATACAATTAGATTACCAATATTAAAACAAAAACACATGGAAACAAAATAAATTATATATGTTGGTATCAAATGTGAGTTACCCCAATCACCAGTATTGCGCGCTTCTTCTAACAGCAGTTAGTAACATGAACATGTAACAAACTGTAACAAACTTGAAACAATTTAGGTTTGGTGGACCCAGAATATTTTTCACAAACATGAATAAAACCTCACACTGGCAAATACTACAGTGCAGGCTTTCTTAATGTTAGTGAAATTGCTTGGTAACTAATGGGTGTGTTTGTGTGGGTTTATGTTAATAGGCTCCTTTTGTAAACAAAGTTAGGCCTTTGTAGGTAATCAATCCAGTAGCCAGTAGTGTAGATGTATGGATTGTCCCAGAACGTTCATAATACACTGTCTCAGATTAGTGCTCCAAGAAAATACTTTTGAGTTCAATGGGGCCCTATTCAAACAAACTAAAGGAGTCAGGTTCAGGTTCATACGTCTTTATTTTGATATTATTTCATCATAAAAGACATGCAATAAAACATTCCACTCATGACTAAAAACTCCAGATGTCAAAATTACACATAATATTAAAAGATCAGGAAAATAAAATAAAATACATACAAGAGTTAATTTAGCACAAATCATCACTAATATGCGGAGTTAAACATATTATACACAATAAAATAGGATTAAAAGGTATTAAAAATGTCAGTTAAAGACGTGTTAAAAATATGTACTTGTTATAAGGGGCTATTTAGCCACTATTACAATGTTGACTGGCTCTAATATTCCATGAACAACCCAGAAATTTTGCAACGGCTATGGCCACTGGAATCGATGTATTAGTCCTTAAGAGGCATAATGCCTCCTGGCTCACCCGAGTTTTCATGTTTTTACAGATGGGTTTGAGCCATTTTCCTCGGGGGGCTGAATAGGATGGGCAAACAAAAAATACATGGCCTATGGACTCTTTTTTATCCCTACACCGGGACAGTACTCATTCGTCTGGCCACGCCATGTAGATGTAAAGGATCTCACTGGAAGTGACCCCACCCTAAACTGATGGTATAGTTTTCTATCACAGCTCTTTACAATTACATCCCAGTACTCCTCTAAAAAGGGAGTGATCTTGTGTTCCAGGTATCTACCAGAAAGAGAAGTGGGATCTGTCTGGACTATATGTTGATAACGTATAGTCGCCCAGTACTGTTCTTTAAAATCCTTTTTTGAAGGAAAAATGCTATTACTAGGATCCGACCATAACTGATCATGGCCCATGTTTAACAGTATCGATCTCACATTTTTAAACCAAGGGATGTTAGCAGATCCCAAAATGGATCTAACATCTAATTTCTCCTTTGCAAAAGTAGCAAGTTCAGGTGTTGACCAGATCCTTCTCCACAGAGCAACAGATCTAAACCGTGCCACTTCGTCAATAGGGTAACAACCCAGGTCTAGTAACAAGGGTTTCAAGGGACTAGATTGGGGCAGGCCAATTAGGTTACAGAGAAATTTATTTTGGACTTTAACCAAGGAGGACAAGTCTGAAGAGCCCCATAAATCTGCACCATACAGGATTGCTGAACTTATTTTAGCATTATAAATTCTTAATGCAGGGCCAATCCTTTTGGTTGTAGAGGTTCTTTGTTCCTTGATTAAGGTACCAGATAGTTGGGCAAATTTCAATGACAGGACATCAAACTGTGGTTTCCATCTTAACTTGTTTTCAAGTACAATCCCTAAATATGTCATAACTTCCACCTGTTCTAGTTCGACACCATTCATCCTAACGTGACCCTTCTGTGGCTTATTTCTAGTAAACACCATAAATTTTGTCTTGCTGACATTGACTTGAAGGTCGTTATCTTTACAAAACTCTTCAAACTTATTTATGGCGAGTTGGAGCCCCTTTTGAGTCTTGGATAGAATGAGGGTATCATCCGCAAAGATGAGAAGTGGGAATTTAGTACCACCTAAAATAGGGGCATCAGTGGGAGTGTCTACAAAGTACTGTACGACCCTGTTGATAAATAACAAAAACAGTGTCGGTGCAAGGACACATCCCTGACGGACGCCACGGGTGACTGGAAACCTCTCTGTTATCTGTCCTTGCCTGCCCCATCTCACCTGGGCAAAGTTAGCCTCGTGTAATCTTGTTATTATATCCAAGAGTGCTAACGGCATTCCCATGTTCCTTAGGGCAGCCCATAGCTTTTCTCTTGGTACAAGGTCGAATGCAGACTTTAAGTCTACAAACGCTGCGTAAATAGTTCCACCGCCCAAGGTCACCACCTTCCAATATATAAGAAGGAATCTAAACACCTGATCAATTGTACTGACACTGGGTCTAAATCCTGCTTGCATAGGAGATAATATATTCTCAATCTCCATCCATTCAAGGATTTTAACCAACACCATCCTAGCTACAACTTTCTGAATTGAATCTATTTGGCTTATGGGGCGATAATTTTCCGGGGCCGAGCATTCCCCCTTCTTAAATATAGGTAAAATTTCCACCCCACGCCATGAATCCGGAATTTGGGCACCACTTGCAATGGCATTAGCTATAAAAGTGATACAAGGGACCCAATTCAATAAATCAAATTTGAATAAGTCGGCCGGGATACAATCAATGCCAGGGGCTTTACCTGCTTTAATCAAACCCAGTGCAAACTCTGCATCAGTATTCTCAAAAACTATAGGTGGACAGATCAGTGATTCATTTAAAGAAAGAGCAGGTAAGCCACTCACAGTTTCTGGTTCACTACCCCTAAACTGGTGCTCAAAATATTCTACCCACACTTCTGGCGAGACAAAATTCGTCGGGATCTGGCAGTCCTGATTACTACCCCATTTGACTATCTGCCAAAACTTGGTCTGGTCCTTTGATTTACTGGCTTCATACAAGTCCAGCCAATGCAAATCATCCCATTCTCTCCTAGACTCTCTTCGTACCTTTTTATACGCAAGCCTTGCCATCCTAATTTCTGATACATCTCTAGATTTTAAGGCTTTAATCAGGTGAGTATGTGCCTGTCTACAGGAATTATTATACCATTTTTTATCTGTTTTTGGGACCTTTAAGTTCATGGGTTTAAAACTTGTAGTAAAAAGACATTTTAAGACACCAAAGAGCTTGTCATGCTGACCAATTATGTACGATAATTGGTTCAACGGGTCAACCAGAGCTTGCAAAGTAGATAAAGTGGAAGAGACCTCTAATGAAGTTCTGTCTAATATCATAGGATCCTCCACTATCCTGCTCCACCTAAGCCTTCTACTGTCGTTTGTTAGAATTGCCTCTGCAGTTGTACACTCAGTCGGAATTAATCTCCTTAGGCAGTCCTTTGGATTTAGACCAAGCACTAACGGGTTATGGTCGCTCTCAGGTCGAGCCATTATTAACATATCCTCCAATAGCACCCAATACTCGACCCCGATTAAGATATAATCAATTCGACTAGTACTGGTGCCGTTGTCAAATTTGGCCCGGCCTTCTTTATCAGAATGTGATCGGCCATTAACCGCTCTCAACCCCCACTCAAGACACAAACCCATCCATTGTAGTGCAGCCTCTGTCCCTCGCTTAATCGGTTTTAGTTCGAAGGGAGGGATATTCCATTGCACATCTTCTTCAGCAAATATGTCCACTCCCTCATATTGGAGTGGTTCGAAGGTACAATTAAAATCCCCCGCCACTACCACAAACTTATCCCTACCGATATTATTAAGGAGGAGATCTAATTCTCTAATAACCAACGGACTACGTCCCCCAGGGAGTCCGCGAGCATATATGTTGACAATAAAAATCTCTTGGAGGTTGGGACTCGTCAGCTTAATCCCAAGAATATCAGGAGTATCCACTAACACTTCCTTGATCCTATAACTGAGTGACTGGCTCACCCAAATAGTTAATCCCCCAGAAGCTCTGCCCATTCTACCCCTCTGGGCGGGTTTGTAGAAATTAATATACCCATGTCTATAAATAGGATCAAGGGCCCAGGTTTCCTGAAATATTAAAATGTCCTGGTTGTCCACAAAGTCAGCCCACTCTCCTAGGCCTACCTTGCTTTTCAGCCCCGCAATATTCCAGGAAGCTATTTTAAGCGGGGTATTCATACTAGGGGATTGAGAATGTTCAATAACCTGGAGACTAATACTCGATAACCCTCCACTCTCCAGCAAGGAATCCCTGTCTGTAAATATCCTGGTTGGAAATGCGGACTGCCCCTTTCCTTGCACACCCTCCGTTATCGCCGTCACCAACTCCAATGGGCTACCTAAAATTAATCCATCAGGGACAGCTACTTCCCCCCCCCTAAGGTACCAGTCCCTATGGAGACCGCTTCAGGAATCATCGGCCAACTGTTTTTACCATGCCTGTATGAAAGTCAATCTACCCCCTCTAGACCTATAAGGGGCTCGAACCGGTTGGACAAGGGAAGGTGTCGCTCTAACTGGACTATAGGATTTCCCCCGGGTGTCTTCTCCTATATGGGTTGAAAAGTAAGTGGGAAGAGCCACTAGTTGAGCGAGGGTAGAAATAATCAAGACCTAAGGATTGTATATCTCCCTCCCTCCCAAATCTTGGCTCTCTGCGGATAAAATCAACCACCCAAGGGTCCCTAAAGTTCACAATGATACAGTCACCCTCTAAGTCCTTTGAACATTGTCCCACCCAATTCACCCTTCTAACACAGAGTATCTCAGTGTTAGAGAAGGGAGGGAGAGTTCTTTTCTTAGTCAACCAAAATATGACTTTATTTTTTAGCTCTCTATCGGATTCTTGTCTATCCTCCCCCAATGAAGGAACTCCCACCAGAATGATAGTGTAAGGTGTGGATTCTGGGGGAAGATTAACACAAGGCAAACGCTGCTTGTTTTTCTCCTTCTCCAACCGAGAATACCCAGTTAGCCCACTAACTGGAACTGGATCTTGCAGTGCAACCTTTGTTTTAGACACCGCCCCCACCCCAGTATGCCTAGCCTGTGTGGTAACTATAGTGGTTTTGCCTACATGGGGAATATCCCTACTATGTTGTACTTCTTGGGAATTAGGAATGTCATTTACAACTGGTGTTAAAGCTCTTGTTCCATTATCTAACCCTGTTGTTTGGGGTTCAACAATCAGTACGTTAGGGTTTTCCATTCTTTTAACTAATTTGTTCAGTACGTCTGTGTTTAATAAAACAAGGTTCTCCAACTTGTCTAATTTCAAATTAATCAACCTTGTTCTCTCCACTAGGGGTACGATCAAGGATTTGATTAGGGTTTCCAGTTTACCCAAAAGACCATCAGCAGCACTACTCGTAGGGGTCTGTTGGGCTGGACCTCTTTTGACCAAAGTTGGGTTTGTTGGCTGGGTAGTATCATTAGGGATCAAAGTTTTCCCAGTTTTGTTAGGGATTTTGGGCATTTTAGCTGTTCCACCCTTCTGAGGACCACCCCCTCTTTTCCTTTTGCTTGGTTTGGTATTTACCAGTGAGCCTATTTTTTGGGTTTCTGTAGTGGGTCTATGTGACGGAGAAGGGCTAGAAACTCTACTGAATAGGCTACTAGAAATCATACTAGGTGGAGAATGATTGGGGGTAGAACAATCCGCTGAATTGTCTGCAACCAGAATCGTTGGGCTCGAGCAGGATCGAGATTCCTGGGTAATAATAGGTTTAGGTAATCTTGAGGGGTCAGGGGAGATCACAGTCCCAATGTGGCCTAAAGATGAGCGTTTCCCTGTATTGAGATCTAGGGACAGACGTTTCTCAGTAAGAGCAATCTCTTTCTCTAAAATCACTGTTGCTCGTTTTATAAATTGGTCCATTGTTCCACTGACCACCCCACCCGTGGTTGGCAATTGAGCAATTCTTCCCTTCCCAGAGCGTAATGCCATAACTGGTTGGAGACTGTACTAAAATACAATAAATCGCAAACAATGAACAACTTAAAAACCAGATTTAAGGGGGAATAGCCCAGCCCGGCCTCAAACGACCTTGGACGGCCTCAGACGGTCCCGCCCTTGTCCCGGGCTTCTCCCAGGATGCTCCCACACAGCGGTATGATCAGCTTGCTATGAAGGGAGGGAGAGTGGTTAGGGGGCGGGGCAGGCATGCAGGGAGAGCGGACCAGGTGGTGTTAATTGGTCATGCAGGGACTCCTGGGAGATGAAGTCCCTGTAAATACGCTCGCAGCCCTGTAGCCAGTTGAACCCTCACCTTTCCCCAAACACAGCGCCTCTGCGGCAGTCCCGGTACAAACACAGTCGGCAAGCCCAAACAACGAAGCGGGACCCGCGGAGCGGGTCCGGCGAGCAGTGGACAAATTCACGGACAGAAGCACATCAGTTCTCCAGTACTGCTACACCTCCTTACGATCACCAGCAACTTAAATGAGTGTCCCACGGTCTCACAGGAAGCGGCAGGTTTTACTCCTTCGTGGTCAGGGGGCGGGGCAGGAATGCAGGGAGAGCGGACCAGGTGGTGTTAATTGGTCATGCAGGGACTCCTGGGAGATGAAGTCCCTGTAAATACGCTCGCAGCCCTGTAGCCAGTTGAACCCTCACCTTTCCCCAAACACAGCGCCTCTGCACCAGTCCCGGTACAAACACAGTCTGCACCGGCGAGCAGAAGCACATCAGTTCTCCAGTACTGCTACACCGCCGTACGATCACCAGCAACTTAAAGGAGTCAGTATGGGGGCCTCTTGTGCCCCTACAGCAGCTAACATCTATATGGCTCTTTTTGAATTCAAATACATTGACAACAAGATCGCTCCGTTTAGCGAATCAGTTAATATATGGTCTAGATATATAGACAATATATTTTTTATCTGGACAGGAAATTCAGAAGATACTCCAGAATTTGTGTCATAGATAAATTTGTGTGATGATGACATCAATTTCACAGCTAATTCCAGTAACAGGAAAGTTTAATTTTTGGATATCGTCAATCATAATAATGAAGACCATTTAGAAGTAGATCTGTACACGAAACCAACTGCTTGCAACACGTTGCTGCACTTTCAGAGCTATCATCCTCAACCCCAAAAGACCAGTATTCCGTATGGACAGTTCCTGCGACTTCTCAGGAATTGTACCAATCTACAGGATTTTGACCAGAGAGCTATTGAGATGAAAGCAAAATTCATAGCTCAAGGCTACCCTAAACGTCTAGTACGGGAGTAGTATAAAATGGCTCGTTTTTACGACAGACATTTATTAATAAAACACACCAAAGCTAACAACTCAAGATTGGTATTCGTGACGCGTCACTCCACCATCATCGACAAAATAAGGCACATTATCAATAGCAACTGGCATATTTTAAATGCCACTAGAGAACGTGAAAATCCGATACCTAAACCTTTATTTGCGCATAGAAAAAACAAAAATCTTAAGGATTTGATTGTGCGCTCTAGAATGAGAAAAGTTCAAAGAACCTTAACTCAGACTATGCTATCAGGTAATGTTTTCCCTACTGGCAATTTTAAATGCATGTCCTGTGTTGTGTGCCAGTTTGCCATTGAAACCACCACATATATGATCAATGGAAATAAAATAAAATTAAGATCCCGGACCAATTGTAAGACCACCAACATTGTATACCCTTGCAAACTTGGGACATGTTGGTGAAACTTCTCGTTCAATGGAAACTCCACTGACTAAACACAGATCAGCCATCAGAACAAAGAAAATAGCTGCCCCATTAGTTAGACATTATATGGAGGCCCAGTATAGCACCAAGGACATACAATGGCTTATTTTAGATAAAATACACATTAGCTCTGGAAGCCAAAGTACAGAAATACATAAACGGAGAAGTGTTTTGGATCTTTACTCTTGATACATATAAACGAGGAATGAATAATGAGATCCCTTGGGATCAAGTAATCCGTTAAAATAACGGAGGCTACTCTTGTCATGGGGATTTGGACTCCAGTCAGTAAATGAATCCAGTTCAAGTGATGGATCCTAAGTTTGCACATAGGCGTATGAACAATCATCACAGTATATACTTGCCAATGGACAACTATAAGCAAGTTTAGTTTTTTTTCAAATCTTTGTTTTTATGACAAATCCAGACCCCTTGGTAGAGTAGCTTGGATCATTACATAGGATATCACTGCATTAAAATTAGATCCATACAATGTAATGACTTACTGTAAAATCAGAAGTTGATGATCGTATAGCCATCTTCCAATCACTGTACCACACGGTGTTTACGAATTAGGCAGGTTATCAATTATCCACACTTGGCCTAATAGTTAGGGAATTTCCATAAATACATACTATTGTAATTGTTCCCCTCACAAATAGTTAAGAGTTACTCTCAATCTTTTAAAACTATATTTTCTTTATTCCGCATGGAATGTTTTCCCCGTTCCAATATGGCGGTTATTTTACACTTTAAGCCTCAGTAACATCGTAGTTAATTCTCTGGATCTGTCCGATTATACATCTAACTAATCAGTGTCAACTAGAAGTTAGGGGATTTCTGCACATACATGTTCTGGTAATTGTTTATTCCACAAACAGTTACTGTTGCTCTAAATCCATTTAAATTAAAAGTTTCCTTTATTCCGTATGGTACCTTTTCGCTACTCCAAAATGGCTGTTATTTCACAATTAAACCCTCAGTAACATCGTAGGCATCTCTCTGCACCCACCTGTCTACACATCTATCCAACCGGACATGGGACAAGGACGTATGTCCGCCCGCATTAAGTTTAAAAACAGCAATAGCATGGGTATACGTTTGTCGTGATGGTTTTCGGCACGCTATTGCGGGAGACGTGTAGCACAGACCGCGGGGACACAGCATTGACTACAACTATCCTACATCTTAGGTAAGGGACGTGTGAATGTCTTCGTGTTTAACCCAGAGCGTTCATTTCTGTGGCGCTCCCACTAGTTAATTTAAATGAATCATCCAAAGGTTTTAAACTATAGTCAGGGTGCCCGTAACACGTTACATTTAGTTTCATCTTTCACGTTTATATGTCATTTTTTCCATGCAGGATTCTAGAATTGTTCGATAATCGGCATATCCGGTATTTTGTCTCAAGAAATTCAGACTCGATCCCCCAGCGTTAGTATTGGCTTCCCCCTCACTAGGACTTTCATACAGCATTGAAAGGTATAACCTTTTATTTAATCACACATAAGCCTCTTTCATGATCATTCGTTATGTAACTTCTATTACCGACAAGCCGATTTCGAAATTAAACTAGAGGACTTTTTTCCTCCTTTTCCCCTACCCTTTTCTTGCAGATACTGAATGCATGCTTTCTGCATATACCATGCAAAATCTAAATATTATCATCACATTTATTTAAAGAGGAGATCAAAGTAATCACAGTTAAAGGTTCAATAAAGGTAGGACCGTTACATGTCTGCTATTACCTATTTGTATCATAACGCACAGCATCATGATGCACCTCCCCTTTCTCTTTTTCCTTCGTTATATAGAGACATCACCTGTAATTACATCTTGCCTCGTTAGGCGTATTGACTCAGCTACCGTCATTCTTTATTAGCTGGTTTGTCTATAATTTCACTGCTGTAATCATCCAATCAGTAAGTGGTAAGCGTCCATCCATTATTCCTTTTTCTCTTCTTTTGTAAGACTAAAACTATTGGGATACATAGGACAGCGCGGTGACTTTCAAATAATTAGGTATAGATCATAGTTTAACTAATACGGCTGCCACTATAAATAATTTGAAATTCCCCTGTGTCTCTCTGTGACATTTGCAGGTATTCCCTCAACTACCAGCGCCCTGACCAGTCTCTTACTGAAATTCCGCTGTGAATCGCATTATTACATATATCAAGGTAATAATATACAGCATCTCTTGGGAACTGAGTAACTGCCAGCTACCACCTGAAACACCGGTATTTCTAACTCTACCACTTAATAAAAGGACTTCTTTTCACACGTATTGGTTTTCTATTCCAAGGGTCTTTTATCTTTCTTCATCTTCTTCAATATACTTTTGGTGAATGGTATACTAAATGGAATTTTAGAAGTTAGGAGCTTAGAAATGATTTGCACTCTTTTGTTTTCTTCTCTTTAGGGTTCCTTCTATTTCCTTTAGAACTGTATTACCAAGCGCCAACGTCTTTGTGACATTTTACATTTTTATATCAACCTATGCTTAAAGTATAAACATGAACTTGAGTAGGACCTATTTTTCAATGACCAGAATTATTCTTCACATTTATATTTCCTTTTTAGATTTTACTAGACCACCATGGCTGCCTGATGAAGGCGTCCAGCCGAAATGCGCGTAGACATGAACTATGTTAGCCATGACCACATCTTCTAAGGTCTTTAAATTATATATGTGTTCAACAGTTTTTTGATTTCTTGTAATTTTGTATTAATTTTTGGTACACAAATCCATGTTTAATATCAACAACATCATGCCTGATATGTATTAAATCATTTAATTTAGGCCATGTATGAATGAATAGTATGTATGAATAGCATCAATAACAACCATATAATGATTTTGTACATCTTACATAGTCCCAAACTGGAAGTGTATATGTACCCTAATTGTGATTAATATCGTAAAGTATATTTTTGTTACAAATACATAATATTTAAGGAAAAAATGCTTTTTCTATTATAACGATTTATAAATACAAAAACAATAAAAATTATATATTTTTTAATATATATTTTCTTATTCTGTTCTTATACTGCTTTTGCATTATCCGAGGTCCATCTTTTATCTATTTCCTAAATGGGTTTTTTCACACACGATTATGTAGGTTTATTCAGTTACAGGTAAGATGGTACAGCACACTGCTGCTCAGCCCCACTCATTCCAACTGACCACACATCCAAACCATGCACTCATGAACATTCTATTGCATCACACTCACACAGGCTGAGCAGCAAGGAACTAGGAGATCCAAGAATACAACATATCTCCTTCGATCAGAAAACAAAATAAACAGAACAAAGGGTGAAAGGAAATGCACGTACTGTAAAAATGTAATCAAACTTAAATTACAAGAAAGATCACATTCAATAAATTATTCCACTTCTTAGATGGTAAATAAAAGGTCACATAAGATTACTTTGCATAAATCATCAGCCTCCTTAGATTGTGAAGGAAGATCTTACACATAAGAATCACATACTGTATATCAACTACTTCCGCAAGAGACCACCAGATATATAAATGTAGCAGGACACAGCTTGTACATATATCCACCATGCACGATAAAGGAACCCTCATGTTCCCACTACTGCACACACCCTTTGTAGGGCAAAGGAACCATCATGCTCCCACTACTGCACACTCACTTGCAGGACAAAGGAACCCTCATGTTCCCACTACTGCACAAAAGCAGAACAAGGAACACACACATTCCCACTACAGCACACCACGCTGGACTAAGGAAGGCACATGTTCCCACTACAGCGCACCGCGCTGGACAAGGAAGGCACATGTTCCCACTACAGCACACCACGCTGGACTAAGGAACGCACATGTTCTCACTACAGCGCACCTCGCTGGACAAGGAAGGCACATGTTCCCACTACAGAAAATTATAGATATCTTACAACCAATCTTCCCTCTAATTCTGTTCCTTTGTGTGCGGCAGTGTAAGGTCTCTGTGTGCTGCAGCTAACGGTATATGCGCCAAGAAACTGATTGGGCATGCATGTGCAGCTACCATAATCAGTGGCGTTTGCCAACTGCACAATTTTGTTTACTACCAGAGCAAAAAAAAAAGTAGCATTCACCCTACCAAGACAGTATGGGGCAGGACATTCATCTTCATAAAAAGCTGTGGAGTTTTAAGCATCTTCTTCATGGATGTTATTTGATATCCAGCACTGCTGCAGGATCGTGTATATCTTTGTAACCTGAAATAATTGCTCAGTTCTTTCAGCTGTGATCCAATAAGGACTCTGTGAATAGAAAAAAACAAGCTACACAATGCAGAAGGCTACAGTAGGTGCTTAATTTGAGCCGGTGGTTTCCGGTGCTCAGCACCAGCACTTGATCTTCAACATCGGGGCTTTTCGTGAGCACCAGTTAAGGACACATTACTTTACGGGGAGATTAAGTGATTTGCCTAGAATGACCGAATGGTGAGCCGATGCAGAGAATCGAACCTGGTTCCCCCAGCTCCAAAGTCTGCAGCTCTGGCCATCACACCACATCTCCCCACTTTTATGGTTAGTAGTTCGTACCGTTTTAGGAAGCACCAACAGGAAAAAGGGGCTGGTGCAAGCTGCCCCCTGACGAGAGCCCTGGCATTTGCAGTCTTAAATAGTGCCTGATTACATTACACTTTTTGTACATGAAGGTTACGTGATTTGCCAAGAATCAAATGATGTTGAACAGAGGATGGAACTTGAGGCTTGTCCACTAGGTTCAAAGTGACATCTTGCTAGGCCACGTTTTATCCCAGCTACGTTGAACACTTCCACGTGTTAACTTTGAATCCGAAAGAAGACAAAAATCACAGTTACAAAAAAAAAATAAGGAAGGAAGGACACCTCAACACCTACACGTTTCGCTGTGGAGAGTTTAGATGCACTGCATATAATTAAAAGCTTGTGTTAGTGCAAAAATGGAGAGCTGCCTGTGGCATGAACACAAAGCAGGCAGATCTGTATCTAAATTGATCCTTTTATGAGCCATTACTTAATAAGGACTGTGTGCAAAAGAAACAACTGCTATGTTATGTAAAAGGTCCCACTTTACGCGAGCGTCACTACGTAGTCAGGGGCATAAAGCAGGCCTTCAATTTCCCTAACCAGTTAGATTGAGCTTTTCGGAAATGAATCGCCTTTTAAATCGGAAAAATGAAAACAAACGACTGACAAAGGAGAGGGAGACAGTAACATAGGCTGAAATGCCATCAATTAAAATTTTGTTTTTATGCTAGAATTGCTCGGACAGCCGCATTGAGTTGAAGACACTAAAACTCACTCTTACAGTATTTCTGTTTTTGTTTTTTCTATCATCATAGAAGACATCCATCTCTATGCTCCTAACCCCGCCACACATGGCATTCAGCTGCACAACGTACAAGTTGGACACAAAAAGCTTAACACCCTCACTGTGCTCGTCATTGGGCAGAGGACAGCACGAATTTCCAAGAAGGCCATGCCCACACACACTGTATACACCAAACCTATCTGGCAGAAAGCACTCGCTGCACATGAGCAGAGAACGCACCCAGTGGATATTGCCACAGGAACTCAGGTCTGTGGCCACCCACCACCTTCATGCAAATTCTGGTATTCTGCATCTTATAGCAGACCCAGGCTTGGCGTTCAATACAACAGAGTGCCATTTTCTTCATCCAAGGATCAATTTTCTGCTGCTGTTCCTCCACTATTTTTTCAGGAAGGTGTGCTGTACCCTCAACCTGCAGATTGTTCTATCAGGTAGTGTCCTTTCTCTTTTTTGATTCACTGACTTCCTGCTGTATTCACTCTTATGCAACACTAGATAGCTGATGTCTCAAAGGAGAATATACCTGAATGCCAGTAACTCTCGATTTCTCTGCAGACACATCCTAGACCTCAGTGCTACAATCTATCTCCTGTTGCGATAGCAGATCCCCTTTGCGTCCTTCAGACGGTTTAATTGTAAAGTGTACGCCAATGACTTCAATAAACAATAAGAATTTAAGATGAGGATCTTTATTAAAAGCACCTCACCCATCAAGTACCAGTTGCAACTGACTCACTGGTACAGAACCTGTATTCTACATTCCATGTTCTACAGGACATGGAACCATTACATCACCTAGTTACAAGGCACAGAAACAGCTGGAGTGGATATCACACTTCGCTCTACAATGATTTCTCGATTATGAAAAAAAGAGTAACACTATTAAGAAAGTACAATTCACTTAACAAAATAACAATTTCGATTATATAAATAATACAAGATTTTATTTTCAGAATACCTTTCTTCCTTGTACTTCGAATACTTTAACATTATCCTTCAAATATGATGGACTAGAACTTTTGCACAAACTTCTGCTGCAATGGTCTATTAAGACCATGTACACCTTCTCCACCATACACACTTTAATCAGTCTCTTAATAACTCATTTTTATTCAAATCTAATCCTAGAACACCACTACTCTTATTCTGCATCCTTCCATCGTTCAGCTGGACAGCATTCGTAAAATACTTTACTACTTGTGTGGGTTTTGTATATTTTGACTAAAACATACAACCCACCGGTGACATCACCTCCACACGATCACCTACACTAACCACCATCTGCTTTGCTCTTTTTCAGTTTTTTTATAACCATTGCACTGGCTACCTTTGTCCCAATGCATCCAACCTGGACACAACACAGTACTGGCTGATCTTCCCTTAAACACCATAAAGAGTGACTTATGCGTAGTAGAATGCGGTGTCATGCGATGAGCTGCAATATTTTGCAACTCATCCTTCCAATAAAAAGTATTCACTTTGGATAGTTGAATGTTCTCTTATGACCCTATTAAATCTCTCTACTGCTCCAGTTGTCTCGAGATGGTTACTAGAACTAGTGTGATTTTAAGAAGCCTTCCATTTGCTTGGAATATAATGTAGACCATTATCCAATAGTAGAGATTTGGGAACATTTTCTTTTTTAAATATTTCCTGTTGAAATTTGATGCTGCTCCCTGTACTTACCACTCTTACACAGAAGACTTCTATCCACCTGGAATACAAATCCAACATTACCACCAAATGTGGTCTATTAAGTTCACCTTCCAATGGACCAATATTATCTATAGCAACTTATTGCCAGAGGTCATCTGGTAGTTTCCCACAAACCATTGGCATTGCATGTGGTGGGAAAACGTTATCACTGTTTTTAGATTACACAAATTATCTGACCACACGTTCAATTCCTAAATTCAATCCCAAGCACCAAAAACTTGTCCTCAATCTCTCCTTGGTTTTAATAATTCCCAAATGACCCTGGTGAGCCTCCTCCATCAACCTACTTCTCAATGTGATCGGTGAATAGCTGTTGGACTTGGCCCTTTTTGCAGGGTCATCCCTGAACTTTTTGCCTTCCTCCTGTATTTTTTCAGACCTTTTGGCTGCTTTAGGACTCTGGGCACTTTACCACTGCTGATCAGTGCTATAGTGCATATGCTCTCCCTATTGTAAATTAATGTATGGATTAGTGACTCCATGATTGGCTTGTTTGGTTTACCTGTCAGACCCTAGTACAGTGCACCAGGAGTGCCCAGGGCTGGTAATCCAAATGCTGCTGGTGGGCTTGCAGCACTGGTTGGGCCACCCACAGAAGCAGCCTGTGTCTAAGGCTTGCCATTGCAGAGCCTGTGTGCAGTCTGGTACTGTCATGCTGACTGGGCAAGTGCACCCACTTGCCAGTCCCTAAACCTTCCCTTTTCTTCATGTCAGACACCCCTATGGTAGGCCCAAGGGCAGGGTGCATTGTAAGTATAAGGTAGGACATGCCCTGGTGTGTGTGGCATGTCCTAATAGTGAATTACAGCCATTTTCGTTTTTCACTATTGCAAGGCTACCTGTTCTCCATAGGCCAGAATGGTCAGTTTGCAAGGAGCTGGAAGCGCGACTCAAGAAGGAGAAGCGTGCCGCCGGAGTTATTGTCGTCGCATCGCGTAAAGTGTGTCGCCGCTGCAGAATCGCATCGAGCGGAAGCGTCTCGCATCATCCAGGAAGTGTCTCGCAACGCCAAAGAAGCGTGTCGCCGTCGCAGCCATCTTAGCGGACGCATTGCACCGCATCAAGAGAAGAGTCTCTAAATCGAGGAAGAAGAGTGTCGCCATCGCAGCCATCGTAGTTGTCGTATTGCATCGCATCAAGAAAAGCGCCTTGCATCCACGGAGAATCGTGCCACCGTCGGAGCTGCTGTCGTCGCATCACGTAAAGGGGTGACGCCGCTGCAGCATCGCATCGAGCGGAAACGTCTCGCAACGTAGGAGAAGAGTGCTGCTGCCAAGGCTGCTGTTGTCGCATCACGTAAAGTGTGTCGCCGCTGCAGCTGAAGCATCGAGTTGAGTCTTCTCGCAACATCTGAGAAGCGTGCCGCATCTGGAAGATCTTCACGTCTTTATTTCTTTGCACCAAAAACTTCATCGCATCAACATCGTTGCAACACTTTCGTTGCTCTGCATGTCGCATCTAAAAGGTACATTGACTTAAAGTGTCGCATCTAAGAACTTAAGAGAACTAAGCTAAATTCTACCATCTAAAGTAACAGTATTGTGTGTTTTTGTCGTATAACGGTCTTGTGATAAATGTATATAAAGAATACTTATTTTTGACATTATAACTTGTGTGGTGTCCATCTGTAGTGTTGTCACTTGATTACTGTATGTGTTCACAAATGCTTTACACACTGCCTCTGAGATAAGCCTGTCTGCTCGTGCCAAGCTACCAAGAGGGTGAGCAGGGGTTATTTTAGGAGTGTACCCACCTTACCCTGGCTAGAGGAGGAGGTCCCTATTTGTCACAAGTGCATACCTGTGCCAACTAGAGACCCCCAAGTCTAACAATAGCCAATTAATTAGATACAATCATCCATGGCTTTGACAACGTTCTCGACTGAACCAGCCCAGACTGTATCTTTTGTATAGTTTCCATCAACTCACGATCCTTCAACTTTTCTTCTTCCCACTCCTCTCCTGTTACAGTTCCTAATGATACTTCACATACATACATAACTTGCTCCTGTATTTCACCAACAAACTAATCTCCCTCCTCTCTTGACACTAGTCGAGACAAACAATCGGCCGAAAGATTTCCAACTCTCTGTTGATGTTCCACTACGAATTTAAAGTCTTGTAAAGCAACCACCCATCACTTTTTTCTGGACTAAATGAAATCCAGCCCTTTCTTTTGTAACATTTCCTTCAGTGGTTTGTGATCAGTGCAAACTTTAAAATAAGTTCTCCAGATAAAATTACAAAACTTATCAAGTGCCCAATAAATTGCCAACGCCTCTTTCCACCAAAGAATAATTCAACTCCGCCCATCTCAAGCTCCTAAATGCACACGCAATAAGTCGCTCCTCACCATCCCTTTTTTGTTTCAAAATTGCTCCCGACCCTCTGGAACTGCAATCAGTTACTATTATAGTTTCATTCCCAGGAATGAATGCCTGAAAATTGATGCATCTTGCAACACTTTCTTTCTTCAAATTCCTGTTGACATTCTATTGTCAATTTAAACTCCTTGTTTTTCATAAGTAACACCCTTATGTTGATGGATTTGCTCGCCAGATTACATTTTTCTTTTACGTATTTTACGTATTTTCCATACCCAGAAATGAAACAACCTCTTATGCACATGGTGTGACTAACTCTACAATGGTGTCGCCCAATTTTTTCTTTGGTGCAACACACCTCGAAGTGATCAGATGTCCTTGAATATTTACCTCTTGTACTGCAAATTTGCATGTTAATTTCTTTAACGTCAAACCTGCATTCGGCAATTTCTCTAGCACCAACCTTACTCTTGAATCATGCTTGGAATGTGTCCCACCAAAAATCAGCAGATCATCCTAATCGTATTTGCCACCTCTCACCCCTTTGAAAACATACACCATCACTCTCTGAAAAACAGAGGCTGCCAACACCAGCCCAAATGGCATCCTCTTGAACTTCACTAATCCCACGGGTATTATAAACGCTGTAATCTCTCCTGAACTCGCTACCATATGCACCTGATGATCTGCCCATGTTCAGTGAAGTGCTGTGAAGAATTTTGCTCCCGTCAAGGATAAAACTATCTTATCCATGTTTGGAAGTGGAAACCCTTCCACAACTACTTACTTACTGAGAGCCACACACAACCAAATATCTCCAGTAGCTTTCTTGGCAACAACAATCAGAGCCAACCATTCTGTGGCTTCCAGTGGTGTTATAATCTTTTGACTGACGTGCTTCTCCAATTCTTGTTCTACTTTTTCCTGCAGAGCAACAGGAATTCTCCTCACTTTGGCCTCTGTTGGCATCGCTCCTCTCTTTGTTGCACAATGTTTATAACCCTCCAAACACCTTAATTTATCTTTGAACAAAGAAGGTTATTCTGTCACAAAATCAATACACTCAGTCTCCACCACCTGTGCTTGCACCCTAGGTTCTGCATTTAGATATAAGGTAACCCCGAACAATCTTTAATGCAGCCATCCAAATAAATCACCTTTCTTGGATAAGTAAATCTTGCAAACCATAGCTTTTATTCCCAATTCAAAATATGCATGGAAATATCCTAGCATGCTTATGGGTTGTCCCCTCTGCCCACCAGGGCGTAAATCCATTGTATTTAATTAGTTTTTTCCTTGAAACATATGACTATGTGTGTCTTTAAAAATAATCGTTAGATGCAAGCATGAAACCAACTTCATTTTCCGATCAATATCATCCATTTCCACGACACCAGTTGGATGTTTTTGTTGTCACGCTTGTAATACTATGTCCCGAGTGATCTCTTTTGCTTCCTTATTCTGTTCTCTTCTTTGTTTATTCCTACAACATCTTTGAAAATGCCCTTTCTTTTCACACCCATGACAGATCACTCCCATATTGCTGCATTTGATCTGTGACTGCTCCTCCCACATCAAAAATACTCTATTGTAGATCTCATTCGATCTTCTTTAGATACTTATTACTTTTTATGATACAAACATTTTCCTTCCTTTTCTGGACTTGAATGTATTTTACTCTTTGCACTTTTCAGCTCAGTTACACACATGTACTCAACCCTTTTTGCCACCAAGATTATTTCCTCCAATGGTGGCTTATCTTTCAGCCACAATTGCTCTCTAATTTGGTCATCTCAAAACAAATTGGTCGCGGATACATTCCTCATTGTATCCTCTAAATTCACAGGTGGACGCAAGCTTTCCAAGACTGGTTATGTCATCTTCAACTGTCCCTTCCCTATCCTGCTATCGCAGTCTGAAATAGTACTGTTCCATAATGGTAGTGACTCCGGGCAAATAGTGACAGTCACGTTGTAAAATACAAGTTTCAAACTCATTTAACCCTCTCAGTTCTTCCGCACTTAGTTCTGGAAGATTCTCTAGAACTTCCTGGCCCTCTCCTCCAAGACAGTGCATTAACAAGAAATATTTCCGCTCTGCGCTTAAGTTAGTTCCCTATGCTCTTGCATAATGGGCAAAAAAAATCCTCCATTCGCTCCATTTTATGGTTTGTTCTCCCGGATTCCTTTAGAAAAACTGTGGTGCAGTCACATTCTGAATTGTGCATTATGTTTTTCACCAATTGAAATAACCACACACCAATTTACAACCCCCACCGCTGTAGAGCTGTATTTGAATATCCGCAGCACACTGTCCATGCATTTTAGATGTGTCCATCACCGCTGTAGGAACAAACACCACTGTTCACATAGGTGGGCCTATCACCACAACAGGCAAACGTGTCTATCACCACTGATTAGGAACAGGTTTTAATTTTCACCCCACCACAACATTTGTATGTGTGCCTATCACTGTTGTAGGCACTAATTTGACTTTTTGGTGCACCTTTCACCACATGCTAGCCAAGGCAACACTGTCCAATTAGGTGTGCCCATCACCGCAACAGGCATCGGTGTGCCCATCACATCTGATGGAGAAACAGCCTTAATTCTAGCTCCTACCAAGTAAGCAATCTAATGGCTGAAATGTTGCTCTGTTTTTTTACTTTATGTTTATTTAATGTTTCTTTAAACAACTCAATGTTTCCATAGTGCAATAAACCAGTGCACGCACTCGCTGTAATTTTCACAGCCCTTGCTGTAATTTTCACTGTGAAGGTGTGCAGATCACCATATGGGGCCTAATTCGAGATGTTTTGTAGATTTCAGTGGATTCTGGAAGTTTCTATCACAGAATTTAAGGAAAAAGTTTTGTTTCAGGCAATGTTTGATGTTTGCAGAGCATTATGGTTAGAAAACCTTGTGGGATCCATGCAAAGCACACTACCCTGGACTCCCCCGGTTGTCTTGTTTTAAACAAGCATTGGCATAGCCAATAGGTCTCGCCTTTGGGACCTTATAAGTGTTTAGCCATGCAACAGTTGATGTTGTTGCACCAAGGATATTGTGCTGGATAACTAAACACTTATAAGGTCCCAAAGGCGATACCTATTTGCTATGCCAATGCTTGTTTTGTTATGGGCGGGGGGCATAAATAACAGGAGGTTGAAGCTTGGGAAATAGTACCTGTGTAACAGTTAGTGTGCTAGTTAGTGAGTTAGTTTGTTAATGAGAGAAAATGTGAGAGAGTGTGTGAGAAAGTTAGTGAGTGAGTTGAGGAGAGAGAGAGAGAGAGAGAGAGAGAGAGAGAGAGAGAGAGAGAGAGAGTTATTTAATGGGAGAGAGAGAGTTATTTAGTGGGAGAGAGAGAGTTATTTAGTGGGAGAGAGAGAGAGTTAGTTTGGAGAGAGAGAGAGTTTGAATTAGTGTTTTTAAAGAGAGTTAGATAGTGAGAGAGTTAGTGAGAGGGATTAAGATAGTTAGTTAGTGAAAGAGTAAGTTAGTTCGTGAGGGAGTGAGTTAGTGAGAGAGAGAGCGAGAGCAAATAATCAGGCAGAAGGAAAGGAGGTAGCAGTGCATCAGTGGAGCAGGACAGGGGGGGAGAACAGGGGAGCAAGTAAGGAGAAGAGGGATCTGAGGACATAGCAACATCGGGGCAGATGGGGAGAGATCTTAGGGGCAGTTTTCCAGGGGAGAGGACAGTGAAGGGCAGAAGTGGGGCAGTAAACCGGAAACAGCTTCCACAAATTAGAGTTTGTGGAAGCTGTTTACGGTTCGATTTGTACCGAAGCACTTGGGAGAATTCTCCAGGAAAGACGCATGTAGATGGGCAGGACGCTCGGTTGCCCCATATTTTGGGTTTATTCATACCCCATTGTATTTGTAGGAGCACAGACCGTCTTCGTGCAGGTTTTTGGATTATTACTATTAAAAAACGAGACTCGAAATATGTCACGTCTTCAAATGTTGCTTTGAATATGGAGCAATAGGAATTTTAGGACTGAGAACGGAAAACATTTTGGAAATCTTTATACGCACCTCATTGATCTGTGATCCGAACCCATAAAGGGAATATTGAGCCCCGACGAAGTTCCATTGGAACGAAACACGTTGGCTGAGCCTTTTTAGATGTCAAAAAGAAAAAAGGACTTAATTTTGATAAGATTGGAAGTTCTCTGAATTTTGCTTCTTGGTGCACCATCCTTGTCCTCAAATAGTTCTGAATCTGTGTCTTCAGTGGAGCAGATGTGTGGCGAGCTCTGGACGTATCGTGCACAAACCAAGGACTTGCGAACTCATTTTGAAATTGAAGTGCCTAACCATGGTCAGCCACACTGTGCTTTTTCAATGATTTATTGTTGTGTTTTCTGTCATAATTTGTATTTCTCAATGATCTGCTTTTGAATTACTAGGGGTACAGAGCTATACTGAGCAGGAGGGTCAGGTTAAAAAGAATGTAAACGCTCGCAACATTGGTACTTCTAATATGTCACTTGTAAAATGCTAGTCAAATCGTTAAAACTGATCAAGACTAAACAATATCTCCACAATTTGATAGAAACATATTTAAGACCCTTCTGATGCCAATTAGATTCAAGAACTGTATAACAATCCAGCAAGGATATTTAATGGCACCTTTCTTTGATAAACATTCAAGATTTGTCAAAGACCAGACATGAGAAACTAGAGGGACAGATTAAATTTCATGAATTAAGGGTTGCTACTGTTTAAATACAAACTGATAAAGAACCAGCTTAATTTGTCATACCTGTATACTTCTATAAACAGCACAGCCATTTTAATGCCAGCTCCAAATTTAAAATAGACAGCCAATTTTCTGAAGAGAGATGGGTAACATCTCAACACAAAATGACCTATCTCGTAACTGATTGTTTTAAACTCATCTAGAACTTAAACTGAAGCTTTTAGATTTGAGCAAGAATAAGGCTTGTAGGCAGAAATGTCATACAATAAGTTGTCATCTGTTCATGCTGATTAAAGGTTAAAAGGTATATTGTATACATTTTTACTCCTGCTTACCGCTGTGTATAGGTGTAATGAGCAACATATGTTGCCTAGCATGTAAACTGAGATTTAGGAAATCTGGTCTTTAATTTGCAGATTCTCCATTTTGCCTATTCTGTGATTCCACACAAATGACTTCAGTTCGTGGAACCTCAGCTGTCACATTTGAAAAACGTATGTTCTGAAAAAGGCTAATTCAAGCATGAAGTGCAATATAAATATGATGAGGTCTTCAAAACAGATACGAAAAATCACGGTATGTATAAGGTTATAAGCTTTTGGGATCCACCATCATAATAGTCTGTGTCACTTAGTCTATGTGAAATTACAGCACATGAAGTCACTATTTTATCCTCCTATAACTGCACCTCTCCTGCATGTTTATGTTTCAGCTATTATAATGTTGTCAACTCCAGGTTGAAACTAATAAACTGCCATTTTGTATTGCTCTAACTTCTGCTCTAACTGCAGGCTTCAAGATAAAATACTATACATCTTTGGAAACTGTATTTGTGAGGAGGCCGAACACACTCCATTGCAATTGTCACCCTGAAGAACCAATCAGCAAAGGAGGTGCACAAAAATCAGTCATCCATTACAGATAGGACTACGGTAATTACAGCACATACACTACTTCCCACAACTCACCTGGAAGCATTACATTATTGTTTCAGAACAAGAGTAGGGCATGCATACAGTCTTTAAAAACTGTATCTAAAGCCGAAGAGCCTATCCAAATTCTTCGTGGTCAAGAGGGCCCGCAGGGTACCTGGGGGACATCCCAGGCTGGGTGCACCTCCACGCCACATCCTAGCGAAGTTATTGAATTTCCGAGACAGAGATGTCATTTTGCAACACGCCAGAGTGGCCCCACCACTTAGGTACGACAACGCAGAAATCACCTTTTACCCCTGACTTCACCCTTCATGTACAGAGGCAAAGACGTTCATTCCTTGAGGTAAAGAAACAACTGAGAGACAGAGGACTCAAATACGCAATGCTGTTTCCAGCCCGTCTCCGAGTGGAGGCAGATGGTAAAGCATGTATTTTTCAACCAACCTGAAGAGACGGCGGACTGGCTGGAGGAGGGAAGAAAGAACATAACACACGCTGAAGGACAACCATATTCAAATCAAGGTAGTGGCTGAGCTGAGAAAGTAAGATGCTCCTGATTGGTATGGACACTAGGGCATGTTGTTCTTGGATTGTCTCGTAGCATAGGAGTTTTGCTTTGTCAAGGAGTAATGTGTCCTATTTTACTGCCAAGATAAAAGACGGTCCACACCCCTTGGGGGGACTAATTATAATGTATCCACAAGGGGGGAGCGGAGTCATGGAGCAGCTCACCCCACACAAGTCAACTTTTTGCTCCAAGTTGGGCGACAGGCACTCTGCATAGTTGTTCAATGGGCAGTTTTAAGCCCAGAGTGCAGGGGAGCAGGGAGGGGGGTAGTTGGGTGGGGGGATGGGTGGTTATCACACTCACAAGTTCAATCGACATTGCCTATCCCGAGACGACGAAGCACACATGCTAGTCAAGATAATCACAATGAATACACATTGGGATAAGAGCCTTAAGCTCCTGAGTTGGAACGTCAACTATATGGGAGATAAAGTCAAACGCACTATAGTCCTACATAACATTAGGCGACACTCCCCGGACGTCGTGCTGCTCCAGGAGTCCCATTTGGTGGAAAACACCTGCAAGGCACTAAATAGATGGGGTTACCAACTAGCGGCGCACCCGGGCTTCATTACAGACTCAAGAGGGGCTGGTATCCTGCTTAAGCGTTCTTTCCCACTCTCCGTGCAACACACTTGGATGGACGAGCTGGGACGCTATGCGGCGATCTCGGGACAGTGGGAGGGTCAAACGCTTACATTAATGACAGTCTATGTTCCACCAGGCCTACAGGATCACACCTTCAAGGATCTTGGGGTTGTCATGCTCTCATTCCCAGAAGGACAAATAATGGTGGGAGGCGACTTCAACTCGGTGGTGTGGACCAATTTCTGCCCCGTGACATTGGCACGGCATAAAGATGGCTACCGAAAGTTTCAGACGCCCTAGGCCCGATAGATGTGTGGAGGACATACCTTCCAGAAACCAAACAATACACGTTTCACTCGGGTGCGCATAACAGCTTTTCCTGAATAGACTACTTACTGGTTCCCGCATCCCAAATACCAAATATCCGCGAAATTAGACACATGGCTAGGGGGGGGATCTCTGACCTTTCCCCGGTATGGACCCAGCTGGCCCTGGGGGGAAAAAAAGTAGGAAGCATCGCACCCATCAACCCCTGGTATCTCCGGAACCCTATTGTTAAAAAAGCAATTCAGCAGGCCCTAGACCACTACTTCCAGGAGAACGAAGGGTCGGTGGAATCACCCCAAACTCTTTGGGAAGCATTTATAGCGGTAATTAGGGGACAGGCCCTGGCATCAATTGCTGGAACACGTAAAGAAAAATCAAAGGATCTCACCCAACTAGAAGTCGAAATCCTCTGGCTGGAGGAAGAGCCAGACGGTAATGATACCCAAGAGACACTTCATACCCTTAAACTTAAAAGAGAAGAGTATAAATCGATCACTACCGATATGGCCAAAACTCTAGGAAGGGACAAAGAGGGCAGAATATATGACCAGGGAGACAAGGCTGGGAAATTGATTGCTTGGTTGGACAAGAAAGAGAGGGCGAGTAGACGAGGGCCCGAACTGATGAGTGACTCGGGCGGGAGAATAACAGAACCGCAAGCTATAGCCAACGAATTTGCAGACTATTAGAAAAGGGTTTACCAAAGAAGTTCAGAATTGCCAGAAGAAGATTCACGGGCCCTTTTGTCAGATATCAGCTTGCCCATGCTGTCCTGACGGGGAACGACACGCATTGAACAGTGTCCTTACTAATAATGAAATAACGCAGGCGATAAGGCACCTCCGACCGGGTAAAGCACTGGGACCTAACGGCCTGCCAATAGAGCTATATAAATAAAAAATGGACATGATAGCTCCGCGGCTACAAGCCATGTTTAAGGAAAGTAGGGAACTAGGTCGACTCCCACTGGACCAGAGGGTAGCAACGTTGGTCACCATACACAAAGAAGGGAAGCAGAGGGATAGATGCTCCTCCTTCAGGCCTATCTCTTTACTAAATGTGGAACCCAAAAGACTGGCGAAATTGTTGGCGAACCACCTGGTACAGGTCATAACCAAGCTGGTACACCCAGACCACTCGGACTTCATGCCCATCGTAACACTGCATTGAACTTGCGAAGGCTGCATGGAGTCTTGAGTACACTAGACACGATCCAGGAAGATGCGGTAGTGATAGCACTGGACACCACGATGGCGTTTGACAACATCAAAAGGCATACCTCTTCGCAGTTTTGGTAAGATGGGCTTTGGACCCGGCTTCATTAGCTGGGTGAGGTTACTCTATTCAGCCCCACTGGCACAAGTAGTGGTGAAAAATAAGAAAATCAGGACTCGCCAGGGATGTCAGCTTTCGCCCTTACTCTTCGCCCTCTCATTGGAGCCATTGGCGGCATGAATACGTACAGATCCATTGATACGGGGGCTCAAGTGGACAGAGGGATAGGAAGACCGCATCTCACTATATGCGGATGACATCCTACTATACCTTGCCTCCCCCAAGAGGTCGCTCCAGGTAGTACTGGACATTTTTTACAAACTTTGGAAAGAACTCAGGGTATACCATTAACTGGAGCAAGTCCCCGCTGTACGTGCTTCACAGAGCTCCCCCTTCCCGACCCGGGGTTGCCCTATAAAAGCAGCGAGGGTGGGATTCCGATACCTGGGGAACTTTGTTAAAGATCCGGTATGAGCGTAATCCCCTTCCCCCATTACAGACATTACGGAGGGATGCAGCAAGTTGGAAGGCGCTGCCCGGTTCGTTGCTGGGACGGGTGGCACTTTTTAAGATGATGTCACTCCCGCGCTTCCTCTCCCAGATCCGGTCCCGGCAAGTTAGTTTAAGGAAATAGCGGGCTTGCAGAGGGAACTACTGTGGGACGGCCAACCCCAAATAGCGCTGCACAAGCGGATATTCAGCTAGTATGAGGGGGGGGGGGGGGAATAGGGCTTCCGGACACCGAAAAGAATTATTGGGCTGCTCACTTGGCAGCCATTAACCACTGCACATATCGTGATGGAGACAACCCCGGGTATAGAATGGATAAGTGGCTGCTCCCAGGCGGGAACTACAACAGGGCAATTTACTCCACACCCCAACGGTATCCATTAACTGGACCTACAAACCATTCAGTTAAAGTCTGGCACGCAGCGAATCAAAGCATGGGGTGGGACCAAAAAATTTATTAGCCACTCACTTTTGGGACTCGGAGCGGCTGGGCAACATAGGAAGTTCAAAAGGGTTCGACAAATGGGACATGATCGGGATTTCAAAAATCGGGGATTTATGGGTTAAGGGTGAGATGGTGACGTTTGCCTCACTCCAGCGTGAATACGACCTAGCTGGTACTGAGTACTTCAGGTATCTCCAGATACGACACGCACTAAAGTCAAACCTGCCAAAGGGCATCATCCCCCCGTAATATTCTCCACTAGAAAACAGGTTGCTCAACGGCTATCTCCCAGAAAAAGCAATTTCCCTGACCTACAAAAAGTTCACTGGGAGAGGGACGGACTAGAGCTAGATGATGAGGAGAGGCAGGAGGCGGTTGCCTCCCCAAAGGAAGGAGCCATCTCCTCAAGACTGTGCCTAGTCCAACTCAAAATCCTACACAGAGTCTAAGTTTCTGGGCCAAGGCTCGCACATATGTGTAGGGTGGCGGATGGACAGCGCAGGAGACAGTGTGGCATGATGGGCACCTTTATTCACATAATATGGGAATGCAGGAGGGTGCAGCACTATTGAGAGAAGATTCACGACTGTCTGAGAGAGGTATAGGACACTGTGATTAGGCCAGAAATGAAACGCTGTCTTCTGAAAGTGTGGGAGCCTACAGATTTGACCAGCAAAGATAAAATATGGGTCACCCTGGGGTTGACGGTCGCTAAAAGAAATATTGCACAACTGTGGGGTGCAGAGGTGTTGCCGAAAATTACGACCTGGAAAGCAGATATGGACTGGTGCATGATCAGAAAGAAAACTGTGTATATTGCACGTGGCTGCCCCAAAAAATGGGCTGCCGTATGGGACAAACGGAATGCATATAGGGGGAATATATGTGCCCCCCGAATATCCCCCCAGTTGGTGAACCACTAACACCATAAACTTAGTGACTATGATGTCCCGGTGAAATGTGCTTTACAATGTGATGTTGCAACTGTCGTCTCAGTCATTTAAGATGTCTAAGTGCAAAGTCGAAAAAAACCTGTATCTAAATAATTACAACAGTTTGTGCAATGAAATGTATGAAACCATTTTTCTGCTTCCTACCTTCTTCTATCCAACAAAATTTTTAGGTTGAGCCTACTAGATAGTGCAACTGTCTGTTTGCCCGAGATACATTCTGGGCTTTCCAAGAACTTACAGGGGCTTGGAGCCAGCCCACTGCTTATCATTGGTTGCTTCTCCTGTCCATCTAATTTGTCTGCTTCTTTATTGTGTTCACGTTTCTCAACCTGGTCTTTGTCCCTCCCATGGAGCATTGCCTCTTTACAATCTCTTGATACGCTGGATTCCACACTTTCACTGCTTTCTTTTTAAGAAACACGTTTTAGGTCTCATCTAGACAGCACATGCACTGGTTTCTCACAACATTTTGTTTTCTATCTGTGGGCTAAATGACTTCCCATTGCTTGCCACTTGTTAGATTCACTGTTACTTTAATTTGCTTGCTTTTGATTGTCAGCCCCTGTAGGCTTCCTTACTCTGTGTGTTTGTCCCTTCTCTAGAGCATAGACACATGGACACATCACGTGTCAATCCACTGCTCATTTTACTACGAGCTACTTTTTTCTTTGTGGTTGAATACTCGATGAAACGTCATCTTTTTCAGCTAGTTCTCTTGTAATGTACTTCTCCCATCTTCATATTCCTGCCTGTACGTCTACATCCCTACCATGTCTTCCCTTGGTCAGTTGTCTATTTTCTCTTGTCCCCACCCTCCATTTTTTGTGGCACGAAATCAACCCAAAGGTATTGGAGCACTTTACATGAGCACCAGTTACATTATACAGGGACACATTTATTTATTTTGTATTTTCAGGCATGGGGAGATTAAGTGCTTTGCCCAGAATCACAGGATGTAGAGACAGTGGGGAGACTCGAACCTGGTTCCCTGTTCTAAAGTCAGCAGCTCTGACACTTATGCCACATCATAGCTGTCTGTGTTGCCTTGCCCTCACGCTGTGGATAAGGGAGTGTGCTGTGTGTCGCCGGACAGAATACGATCCCTATGCAGTGAACAGGCTGCCCCAGCAGGGAACTGCTGAGACACTCCTTGCCTGAGTTCTCCTCTGCCCACAAGCACAGTCCCAACACCTACTCCTACTCTGTGCGATGTATGGCAGACGCCCATGTTCACCATCCAAAGAAGTTAATTCCGGGTAATCCCAGTGCACCCAGCCCCCTGCGAGCCCCTTTAGGACTTGCACATAGGAGAGCGAGTCCACTTCAGCTCATCCGAAACTGCATGCATGTGTCCCTTCTGCACCACAAACGCACCAGCAGTTCTCAGTATACCACCTTCAGGTGCACAAGGGCATCGGTAGAGCTGTGTGAGCCCTGCACAATTATGAAGAATATTGAAGACAAACCTCTGAAGGAACAACCATGTCTATTTTATTTCTCGCATCAGTGATTAAAACAGTCCAGTAGCAGCTTTTTTTTTTTTTTTTAAACTTAAATACCCTCTACCGGTTTCTTCTCCTGCTCGCACCCGCTACTTTCCTTTTTTATTTATCCCCAAGCCCGTCCTTTTTCTTCAGTACCCGCCCCTGTTTCTTCCCCTTTCTACCCCCGGTAGCTCCCACCACTCCCGGGCATCCAACCTCAAGCGATTGCCAGAGTCAACAGCTCACCCAGGGGAGAGACCTACTGGCTTTTTCAATGTTTGTTTCTTTTGAGTTAGGCACTTCAGGAGAGTGCATGAGTTTTCCAGCTTTGTCCATTTTGTACTTTTCTCTACCTGCAATCACTGGCACTCTGTTTCCAACGTGCTACACCCCCGCAAGCTTCCGATTGGTCTTGCCCGCTGGTTGTCCTCTCAAATACCACTCTTCATGTTGTTTCCCTTCACCCACACCTTCCTCTCTCATCAGTTGTTTCTCTTCCCCAACTATGCCCTCAGTGTTTCTTCCTACCCACCTGCAACCTCCTGCTTGCGTTCACACACTCACACATTTCTCCTATCTCGCCATTACTTACCCAAGCCATGCCCACCTGTTGCGCCCTCTACCTGCCCCCTATGTATAAAACATGGCGTACTGCAACTTTTCCAAAAATGTATCAGACATCCAACTCAGGAACGTGAAGGGGGGCTGGTCGGGTCAAGCAACAAGGGAGGAAGGGCAGGTGAAAGGACTGATGGTCATCACCAACAGCTAAATTAGACAATGGCTGAAGTAGGCTGACCCACTGCCCCATGCTGTATGCTGTAGTGGACTGAATAACCGATCAATGGATGAACAGTGCTTGCTGAAAAGCCCTAAGTTCATCATGCATATAACCTTAGTAAAAATCAAAGGTCTTAGCTAATGCCAGAATTAAAAAGCAACACCTTGATACACACATTACCAACCAATCGCAGAACTCCCATTTCTGGCAAAAATGTATAAAATGTGTGGCTTCAGAACAGAAAGAGGATATTCTGATACACAGTTTACTGGAGCTCACCAAACGGGTTTTCTATTGGGTCACAGCACTATGTGTACTATGCCAAGAACCACCTTTATGACTAAAAAAATATCTAGCTCCTTATTTTACTCCTCTGACAGTGGTCCCTCACTACCTTCAATGGTGCCCTTCACCGCCCCTCTCTCACATTTATTTATGTTATAGACTTTTATAAAGCTACCCGTTCCTATGTAGAGTGTCAGAGCAAATCACAAACATATTACACAGAGACACAAAATACAAATCTGTGATCTGAATGTTATATGTTGTGCTCTGCAGCGGGAACATTACATTATAAAGAACGGTTCTGCTTTGGTTGGTTTCAATTTCCTGTCAGCTCTTGCATAGCATGAAAAATACTTAGCCCTTCCAGTCATAAGTTGTGTATCTCCTGGACTTTAAGCAGATCCAGTGTGTCAGTCCTGAAAGAAGATGGTCAGGAAAACAATCCTGAGCATGGCGTTTTCCCTCCAGCCCAGGAATGGGAACAGATTCTTGAGAACACCCTTTCCTGCACATTGCCCAAGATAGAACACGGGGGCCTGGGGTTGTACTTAGCTGCGATACTAGAATACCAGGAGAAAAAATGAGCAAAGCACATCTGGCAGAGGCATTCACAGAATATATGCTTCATATCTGCCTGGTTTCCTTCCTTGGCCTAAAAGAACCTTTATCTATCCATTCCTATCCCTAGAGGGCCACAGACGCTGGTCTCTTTATATCAGGACTGTGGGCTAGCGTGCCAGTGGCAGATACCAGTCAATGCAATTCCTGAACTGCAGGAATTTTTGCTCTATTCTTTTCAGACCCAGAGTTACAGCTACCTTAAGTCAATCGTGAACCCTATCCAAAATTCACAGTAGCCATTCACAAATGTTTAGTCTGGGGGTTAAATCTGTGACCCCTATCTGGTAGTCAGCTTACTAGTGATTGGTAGTCACTGTGCAGAATCGATTGTACCCTTATAAAGGCCAGTTGTAACCAATAACTGGTTTCACCTTAATGCAGCGAGGATGTGGATTATCAGATTCTGAGTAACATTATTTGAACATCCAACGCTTATTAACTGGCCCAGAGGATCCCCAAATCTTCATCTATGCATTGACTGGTCCTCTGTTTCAGTTGAGATGCTGAAAACGTGTTTTCCCCCTGACATTTTGCTGGAAATTCAGCCACAAAGACTCTGATCATTCCGACCTGTCCAGTCTTATAATTATGATTGGTGTGAAACTAGTTATCTTTTTTGCATTCTGTATGGTACTTCTCCCTGGTGGACTGTGTAGTATCTTCATGTTGTTTTAATGTTCTCTGTTATCTTGTTCCTACTTGCTCAGCCAGTGTGAGTGTTCTGTGTGGAATGTTGTTGTGCAGGTCATGAGTGGAATGCTTGGGTGAGTGGTGACAGTTGGAGGATGGGCTGAGCAGCTAGCAGGCTGCTCCTGGTGGGGCTGCTGTATTGGATCTACTCTACATTATGATCTACTTCAATAAACCTACTTAATCAACATCTACCAGCGTGGACTATGTCACTACAGACTGGCTACCCGTTATAAAGACTGGAAATATGAACGTTTACCAAGTTTAATTAAAAACAAAACTTGCCCTTATGCTATACACACAACTCCATGTTATTTTGACATAGCATCTTACGGTGTAGGCGTTAAAGTAACGTAAGGGGTTGTAACACGACCAGTGAAAGTGCCTCAACATTTGGTTTTCTTTGTATCATTTTTAACAGTTTTATCTTTCCTACATTAAATAAAAACCTATTATTTTTATAAGGAAGCCCTCTGACAGAACATTGATAGCAATTGTTTGTGTTATTGAGTATCTGCAGTCTTAAACCTCCTTCCCAAGGCCCGCAGTAACATTGAACTGTTCAAATCTCACTTCATAGCCAGTCGTTTGTCCAAAAGGAAAGGGGCTGCAACAGTGCAGAAGCACAAGGACACCAGTGCCAAAGGCATGTATCAATTAAGAATAGTGCCTAGTTACCACTGATTTCCTTGGGATCCAAAGAAAATGCCCAACGAAGATTGCCAATCATTCCTCTTCAAGTAGGGAGATAGCATTCTCGCAGGTAGTAGTCTTTGCAGACTACTATGCAACTCAGGAGTGAAGAATTAGCTTGCAGGTCTTCTTGGTCTTGTGTCTTCTGGTCCACTAATGTGGTAATAACTCAAAGTTTAATGCAATATTTTAGCAGCAAGGCTTTGCTGATGCTTTTGTTCTGTCCTTTAGAGAAGGGAGGATTGCTTGGCAGCTGCATTTAATGTCTGCTTCTCTATGTTCTAAAGTGCTTTTCAAGATGGAGTCATCTGTTTACCCTCATGATCCATGCCAGAAGAGTCCAGTTGGTGCTCATGTTCCCCCTTGCAAGAAAAAAAACAGCAAGCTGGTTTAGGCCACTGACCTGAGCACAAGGCAGATGGACAGTGAGAAAATAAAGCACCAGCGAGTATGATAGATCTTTAGAACTGGAAGCCCATTGTGCCATAGGACAAATACAGGTGAGGAATCCCTGGCCTACTATAATTGCTAAATACCATTAAACCTTCATAAAACACCATGCACACAGGTTGCTACTAGCATAGAACGATCTACAGAGGGAATACCACAGTGAAAAATGTAAATGTTTACCAAATTAAAAAAACTCATGTTAAATAAGACAATCCTACCCTTCATCAAGGCAGGTGGTCTCATTAGTGGAAAATTCAGCAATAAATGAGTGTCATAGAAAAGCTTGTGTCATACGATCAATTTATTTAATTAAACTCGATCATTTCGTTTCACAGTCTAAGAAAACAATTTTTTAAATAATTGTTATATTCTCCTTGTTTATCATTAGTATGCTTTAAAGCCACGTCGATGTTGCTTATACAGGCCTCTAATTGATATGTCCCAAGTTTCGCAGCATCTTGCAGTTCAATTCAATGAGGGGAAATTCTTATGAAACTGCCCAAGTAAAACAAAAACAAAAAAGATACATACATATACACACACATACATACACACACAACCTTTCTTTTGATCCAAGGGTCAAAGGGAATCAGTCTTGCTTCTAATGGAGGAGAAAGCTTGGCCCACACTTTTGTGGCATGCTTCTTCATAGGAAGACTCGTCCCACCCTGATAAGATGAAACTATCAGGGTGGCAACAAACTGCAGTGAGAGAAAAGTCCAGGTAAATGTACCTGGATAAATGAGGGAACCATACTACTACTAAATTGTCTTTGTGTGTATCCAAAGGAATTCCTTTTATTCAATGGAGTTATGTTTCAGTCATTTAAATTGCCAGCATGTTTTTGCCCCCCAAAATTATCCCACAACAGGTCTTGGGACATCATCAGAGACACAGGGATACCTATTCTAACTGCTGTTTGTACTTTGTCCCTGAACCTGAAAATTCCAGTTATCATACAGAGCACACATCCATATATAGTCCAAGATCTATATAGTCCAATGAGTCAGAGTGAGTGTCAAATATCTCCAGTGTTTATTAACATTTTTTTGGAGTGCATCAATTTCATACAAAAATGATTGAGAACTAAAATACATGTCACAGGCAGCTGACACGTGTTTTGTCAACTTGACTCATTCAAAGCTGCAAATAGTACACATAGATGAAATATAAACACATTTTGGAAAATGATTACTATTGGACAAAAATAAACTGAAAGTGAGATTAGGCACAAAAAGTAGGGACAGGCCTGCTCACATGGACCAAAAGACTGGAAAGTGTAAATCCGTGTGAGGGAAAAGAATCTCTTCCTTTTGGTGACCATTCACATATTCAATTTGTTAATTTTATTTGTGTCCAATAGTCATCATTTCATCCACGTGAACTATTTCCAGCCCTGAAAAAGTCAAGTTGACAAAACATGTATGAACCAGAGAGGGTTTTGGAGACAGGATAAATGGCGCTAAGGCAGATGAACGGACAGATGGAGTCAGAAGAACAAAGAACCAATGCTTAACGGTGCAAACGGGTCAGGGGAATACCCAAAACCCCTGTATAAGGTGTGGACAAAAGCCCATACCAAAATAATTATAAGCAAATCCTGTGCACACGTGACAATATGATTAAATTAGATCACAGAAATGATAACAGGTTTCAAAGAACAATGGAAAGATGTTTTTTAATTCAAACGTTGTCTTCCATCAGTACAAAGAGCGCCAGCCGACACGTGTTTCGTCAACAGTAAACAACTGTGACTCTTCAGGGCTGGGAAACAATATGATATTGGATCAAAACAAACCACAAAGCAAAAGGAGTGACAATAAGTAAATAAAAAACATGGTTGTGACAAAGCATGAAACAATTGGTGTAACTCTATGTGAGAAAGAACAAGAGCCAATGGAAAAAGGGGGTAACAACAAAAAGGACAATGGCACGAGAAACTGAACCAAAGGAAAAGGTTCATAATGGAGACTTAATGGCAAAAGTCATGAAAAAGAAACACACCTGGGAGAAAAATGTCTCACCAAGTGGTGTTGCCAAAAAAGACATAATAATGGCACGAAATGGTAGAGAAAATCTAGACATATTCAACACTGTATCCAGCAAAAACAGTTAGAAAGACAATTGTATTAAATAAAACATCCTCAATTAAGCAAAATGAAGATTCGAGAACAAATGCAACAACTGAGAGGCAAACGGGCAAAAAAACGAGGTGACATGGCGGAGTGAAAAAAGTACATAATAGTGCAATAAGATAAAGGGCACTAACGCATGCCACTAAAATGCGGTGAGTAACACTATGTACAAGTATTAAAGCATGCAACTAATATGCGGTGCGTAGCACTATGTAAATACGAAAAAAACGACAAGTCTGAGTCGAATAAGTGAAATAACAACTATGACTACGAAAAGAAAACGGCAAAACCTGCGGAGCATGCTGAGAGTATGGCATATGGATAAATAAACCGTAACGTAATGCGGAAGGACAAAAGTTACAAAACTCACCCAATTGAACAATGTCATACGAAAAAGAACGAAAAGCCGTCGGGAATACGAGTAAAGTAGTCTCCCAAGGGTCGGTGCGACCAGGAAACCAAAGGGCTGGAAAAAACGGTAGGAATGAACAACTAAAGGGCACAGTATAAGTACGGCATGAAAGCCAAAGCGTATGGGAAGTTGACACATACCTGTGTATGCCGGTGCGTTATAGCTGAACTTGCTTCCGAAGTGCGGGAGGATGGCGGTGAAACCGGAAATCGGTTATAAAGGAAAAAATAATGAGGACTAGAAGGCTAACCTTCGTGAGATTAGCCGAAAGTGAGGTTCTTGATGACATGGGTGAAGTAAACACAGAGAAGAGACTATGCCCAATGGATCATGTTGTTGCAAACAAACGTGAACAAGTGTTGAATGAAGCAGAAAAGCATGATTAAAAACGCAAAAGAGTGAGCAATGCCACATAAACAGTACAGGTGTTGCAGATAAAGCAAAATCAATTACGAGCAAATAAGACTGAAAATACATTCCATGGTAGGCAAAAAAAGGGGGGGGGGAAAAATGGCGAGATGAATGTACAAGGAAAATGAAGAGGAAGCATAGTTAGAGTAATCACGAAGTAATAAAAATATGTGTGAGAGAATAATACGTACTTTGAATATAAGTACTAAGAAAAAGTAAAATTAAAAGGAAACAGCATGTTTTTAGAAGTAGTGTGTATATCGCAGTGTATCAAAGAACAAGATAATAGAAAGTTAGGACATAGGAAATTAAAGCTATAAGTGCTAGTTGAGAAAAACAAGGAAGGAAGAGAGAGCAAGTTGTGGAAAGTAAAAGTGGACAGCAAAGTAATGAAAAAAGTTTAAGAAGGCTTGATATGAAAAAAACACAAGAAGAGTTTTCAGCAAAAGAGGTTAATGAGTGGAGAAAGAAGATCACTCCGAATTAGGAACCCAAGAAATATTGAAGTTCGTGGTCAGAATTTTGGCCGTGGCTCACTGTATGAAGACGCATTATCCAGGTTGCTTCAAGGCGTCTTAATCTTAGTTCACGGTTACCGCCCCTTATGTTGGGTGGGGCAATGTCAATTCCAAAAAAGGAAAAGCTCTTGTGAATCCCTTGGGTAGGGCAAGATCCTATGTGTATGGCCATAGGGTATCTTGAGTCGTTGGTGTTGATGGCTCTGGCATGTTCGCTGATTCTTTCTTTTAGTGCTCTGATGGTACTGCCCACGTATTGGCTCTTGCAGGTGCACTCAAGCACATACACAACGAATTTGGTGTTGCAGTTGATGTTGACTCTGATTTCAAAACGGTGTTTATGATGGTTGGAGAAATCCTTGACTCCATTCAATGCCCATTTGCAAACACCACAGCATCCACATTTGTGGAAACCAATGGTGTGCGGTGTGAGCCAAGAGCGTGTGGAGGCAGTATAAGGAACAGTAGGGCTAAGCCTGTTACGCAAAGTTCTTCCACGTCTGAATGTGATCGAAGGCTTGGTGGTGATGATCTCTTTGAGATTTCTGTCAGTGAGCAGAATATTCCAATGTTTGTTCATGCTTCTTCTGATCACAGAGCTCAGGCCATTGTAGTTGGTGATCAGTCTGGTTGTTTGAAGGGTGGGTTTGATCCGAGTTTTGGGTCGAAGTGTGTTATTCCTGTCTGTTTTGATGACTCTGTTAGCAGCTTTATTGATAAGGTTAGTATCGTATCCGCGTTGAGAGAATCTTTTTCCCATGTCAGTCATGCATTTCTTGAATTCAGTGTCTTCACTACAGTTCCTTCTAGCTCTCACGAGTTCACCATAAGGAATGGCTCGAATCTGATGTATGGGGTGGGAGCTGGTGGCATGGAGAATGGCGTTACATGCTGTCTCCTTACGAAAAAGTCTACTTTGTAAGGTGTTGTTCTTAACATAAAATTCTACATCCAAAAAGGTGATGTGTGAGGTACTACAGTTGCATGTGAACTTCATGTCCATATCATTGGCATTGAGGTGGATGCAGAAGTCGTCGAGATCTTCTTGGGTGCCAGACCATAGTAAAAAGCAATCGTCGATGTAACGACCCCAGTATACAATAGAATTGGTCCACCTTGCGCCCTTAATGCCCCAGATCCAGGTTGCCTCTAATGAGCCCATGTAGAGGTTGGCGAACGAAGGTGAAAACCTTGAGCCCATGGCTACACCTTTTGTTTGTTTGTACCATTTCCCTTCAAACAAAAAGCAATTGTTTTTAAGTATTATATCCATCATGGATATTAACATGTTGGTATGTTGCCATAGAGAGGCCGATCTGACCTCCAGAATTGTGTGACCGCTTCAAGACCAAGATCAGGTTTGATTGAGGTGTATAAGGACACCACATCTAGTGTTGCCATAATCATGCCTGGTTGCCATCGGAGATCATCGAGAACACTCAGAATATGTTTCGTATCCTGTATGAAAGACGGAAGGTTCCTAACCAGGGGATTGAGAAATAAATCCACATATTGAGCTAGTCGTTCCGTAGGGCCTCCTATCCCTGAGACAATAGGTCTGCCGGGCGGTCGGGTGGGATGCTTGTGTATTTTCGGTAGGGTGTATAACCAAGGAGACACAGGTTTGTCAACCCTCATATACAGTACTTCTTCGTCGTCTAGTAAACCAAGGGAGTGCCAATCACTTAGGTTTTTGTTAATCAGTTTGGTAAGGTTGCTAGTAGGATTGTTGGTGAGAGGTTCATAACAGGTTGCGTCGTTTAGTTGAGAGAGGATTTCAGCATGATAGTCAGATTTGTTCATGACAATTACATTTCCGCCTTTGTCGGCCTCCTTAATGATTATGTCGTGATTGGAAGTAAGTTCCTCAAGTGCCGAACGCTCATTTCTTGATAGATTGTCTCTGCCTTTGTGTCTGGATTTACTAGATTTGAGTTCATGTTTGTTAAGATCTTCAAGCACCAGATTGTAGAAGATATCAATGGGATTGCTACCCGGTAATGTCGGTGTCCATTTGGATTTCACCTTGAGTCCGCTGGTGATGGTATGGTCAGTGTCAATGTCTAATTCCGTAAGTAGACGTTCAAGTGTATAAGGATGATCATCCATTTCGCTAAGTGTCAAGAGCAGATGAGTATCTTTGATTTCTCTGATGCTCTGTGTGTTAAGGACGGTGGTCCGGTTCATAGTTTCAGACAGCCTTTTTCCACCGAGAGAACCGGCAAAGTATTTCTTCAGTTTGAGATTTCTGATGAACTTAAAAAGATCAATCTTCGTTCTACAGAGATCCCCAGTTTCATGAGGGTTGAAATTGAGGCCTAAGCTGAGAAGGGAGGTCATATCTTTGTTCAGTGGTGTCGAGGAAAGATTGAGGACTTGGACCTCCTCTGGGTTGGTAGTTACTTGTTTTGATCGCCCGATCTGAGTTTCCAGGTCAGATCGGCCTCTCTATGGCAACATACCAACATGTTAATATCCATGATGGATATAATACTTAAAAACAATTGCTTTTTGTTTGAAGGGAAATGGTACAAACAAACAAAAGGTGTAGCCATGGGCTCAAGGTTTTCACCTTCGTTCGCCAACCTTTACATGGGCTCATTAGAGGCAACCTGGATCTGGGGCATTAAGGGCGCAAGGTGGACCAATTCTATTGTATACTGGGGTCGTTACATCGACGATTGCTTTTTACTATGGTCTGGCACCCAAGAAGATCTCGACGACTTCTGCATCCACCTCAATGCCAATGATATGGACATGAAGTTCACATGCAACTGTAGTACCTCACACATCACCTTTTTGGATGTAGAATTTTATGTTAAGAACAACACCTTACAAAGTAGACTTTTTCGTAAGGAGACAGCATGTAATGCCATTCTCCATGCCACCAGCTCCCACCCCATACATCAGATTCGAGCCATTCCTTATGGTGAACTCGTGAGAGCTAGAAGGAACTGTAGTGAAGACACTGAATTCAAGAAATGCATGACTGACATGGGAAAAAGATTCTCTCAACGCGGATACGATACTAACCTTATCAATAAAGCTGCTAACAGAGTCATCAAAACAGACAGGAATAACACACTTCGACCCAAAACTCGGATCAAACCCACCCTTCAAACAACCAGACTGATCAACTACAATGGCCTGAGCTCTGTGATCAGAAGAAGCATGAACAAACATTGGAATATTCTGCTCACTGACAGAAATCTCAAAGAGATCATCACCACCAAGCCTTCGATCACATTCAGACGTGGAAGAACTTTGCGTAACAGGCTTAGCCCTACTGTTCCTTATACTGCCTCCACACGCTCTTGGCTCACACCGCACACCATTGGTTTCCACAAATGTGGATGCTGTGGTGTTTGCAAATGGGCATTGAATGGAGTCAAGGATTTCTCCAACCATCATAAAAACCGTTTTGAAATCAGAGTCAACATCAACTGCAACACCAAATTCGTTGTGTATGTGCTTGAGTGCACCTGCAAGAGCCAATACGTGGGCAGTACCATCAGAGCACTAAAAGAAAGAATCAGCGAACATGCCAGAGCCATCAACACCAACGACTCAAGATACCCTATGGCCATACACATAGGATCTTGCCCTACCCAAGGGATTCACAAGAGATTTTCCTTTTTTGGAATTGACATTGCCCCACCCAACATAAGGGGCGGTAACCGTGAACTAAGATTAAGACGCCTTGAAGCAACCTGGATAATGCGTCTTCATACAGTGAGCCACGGCCAAAATTCTGACCACGAACTTCAATATTTCTTGGGTTCCTAAAGGCTGTCTGAAACTATGAACCGGACCACCGTCCTTAACACACAGAGCATCAGAGAAATCAAAGATACTCATCTGCTCTTGACACTTAGCGAAATGGATGATCATCCTTATGCACTTGAACGTCTACTTACGGAATTAGACATTGACACTGACCATACCATCACCAGCGGACTCAAGGTGAAATCCAAATGGACACCGACATTACCGGGTAGCAATCCCATTGATATCTTCTACAATCTGGTGCTTGAAGATCTTAACAAACATGAACTCAAATCTAGTAAATCCAGACACAAAGGCAGAGACAATCTATCAAGAAATGAGCGTTCGGCACTTGAGGAACTTACTTCCAATCACGACATAATCATTAAGGAGGCCGACAAAGGCGGAAATGTAATTGTCATGAACAAATCTGACTATCATGCTGAAATCCTCTCTCAACTAAACGACGCAACCTGTTATGAACCTCTCACCAACAATCCTACTAGCAACCTTACCAAACTGATTAACAAAAACCTAAGTTATTGGCACTCCCTTGGTTTACTAGACGACGAAGTAGTACTGTATATGAGGGTTGACAAACCTGTGTCTCCTTGGTTATACACCCTACCGAAAATACACAAGCATCCCACCCGACCGCCCGGCAGACCTATTGTCTCAGGGATAGGAGGCCCTACGGAACGACTAGCTCAATATGTGGATTTATTTCTCAATCCCCTGGTTAGGAACCTTCCGTCTTTCATACAGGATACGAAACATATTCTGAGTGTTCTCGATGATCTCCGATGGCAACCAGGCATGATTATGGCAACACTAGATGTGGTGTCCTTATACACCTCAATCAAACCTGATCTTGGTCTTGAAGCGGTCACACAATTCTTGGAGGTCAGATCGGCCTCTCTATGGCAACATACCAACATGTTAATATCCATGATGGATATAATACTTAAAAACAATTGCTTTTTGTTTGAAGGGAAATGGTACAAACAAACAAAAGGTGTAGCCATGGGCTCAAGGTTTTCACCTTCGTTCGCCAACCTCTACATGGGCTCATTAGAGGCAACCTGGATCTGGGGCATTAAGGGCGCAAGGTGGACCAATTCTATTGTATACTGGGGTCGTTACATCGACGATTGCTTTTTACTATGGTCTGGCACCCAAGAAGATCTCGACGACTTCTGCATCCACCTCAATGCCAATGATATGGACATGAAGTTCACATGCAACTGTAGTACCTCACACATCACCTTTTGGGATGTAGAATTTTATGTTAAGAACAACACCTTACAAAGTAGACTTTTTCGTAAGGAGACAGCATGTAACGCCATTCTCCATGCCACCAGCTCCCACCCCATACATCAGATTCGAGCCATTCCTTATGGTGAACTCGTGAGAGCTAGAAGGAACTGTAGTGAAGACACTGAATTCAAGAAATGCATGACTGACATGGGAAAAAGATTCTCTCAACGCGGATACGATACTAACCTTATCAATAAAGCTGCTAACAGAGTCATCAAAACAGACAGGAATAACACACTTCGACCCAAAACTCGGATCAAACCCACCCTTCAAACAACCAGACTGATCAACTACAATGGCCTGAGCTCTGTGATCAGAAGAAGCATGAACAAACATTGGAATATTCTGCTCACTGACAGAAATCTCAAAGAGATCATCACCACCAAGCCTTCGATCACATTCAGACGTGGAAGAACTTTGCGTAACAGGCTTAGCCCTACTGTTCCTTATACTGCCTCCACACGCTCTTGGCTCACACCGCACACCATTGGTTTCCACAAATGTGGATGCTGTGGTGTTTGCAAATGGGCATTGAATGGAGTCAAGGATTTCTCCAACCATCATAAACACCGTTTTGAAATCAGAGTCAACATCAACTGCAACACCAAATTCGTTGTGTATGTGCTTGAGTGCACCTGCAAGAGCCAATACGTGGGCAGTACCATCAGAGCACTAAAAGAAAGAATCAGCGAACATGCCAGAGCCATCAACACCAACGACTCAAGATACCCTATGGCCATACACATAGGATCTTGCCCTACCCAAGGGATTCACAAGAGATTTTCCTTTTTTGGAATTGACATTGCCCCACCCAACATAAGGGGCGGTAACCGTGAACTAAGATTAAGACGCCTTGAAGCAACCTGGATAATGCGTCTTCATACAGTGAGCCACGGCCAAAATTCTGACCACGAACTTCAATATTTCTTGGGTTCCTAATTCGGAGTGATCTTCTTTCTCCACTCATTAACCTCTTTTGCTGAAAACTCTTCTTGTGTTTTTTTCATATCAAGCCTTCTTAAACTTTTTTCATTACTTTGCTGTCCACTTTTACTTTCCACAACTTGCTCTCTCTTCCTTCCTTGTTTTTCTCAACTAGCACTTATAGCTTTAATTTCCTATGTCCTAACTTTCTATTATCTTGTTCTTTGATACACTGCGATATACACACTACTTCTAAAAACATGCTGTTTCCTTTTAATTTTACTTTTTCTTAGTACTTATATTCAAAGTACGTATTATTCTCTCACACATATTTTTATTACTTCGTGATTACTCTAACTATGCTTCCTCTTCATTTTCCTTGTACATTCATCTCGCCATTTTTCCCCTCCCCCTTTTTTTGCCTACCATGGAATGTATTTTCAGTCTTATTTGCTCGTAATTGATTTTGCTTTATCTGCAACACCTGTACTGTTTATGTGGCATTGCTCACTCTTTTGCGTTTTTAATCATGCTTTTCTGCTTCATTCAACACTTGTTCACGTTTGTTTGCAACAACATGATCCATTGGGCATAGTCTCTTCTCTGTGTTTACTTCACCCATGTCATCAAGAACCTCACTTTCGGCTAATCTCACGAAGGTTAGCCTTCTAGTCCTCATTATTTTTTCCTTTATAACCGATTTCCGGTTTCACCGCCATCCTCCCGCACTTCGGAAGCAAGTTCAGCTATAACGCACCGGCATACACAGGTATGTGTCAACTTCCCATACGCTTTGGCTTTCATGCCGTACTTATACTGTGCCCTTTAGTTGTTCATTCCTACCGTTTTTTCCAGCCCTTTGGTTTCCTGGTCGCACCGACCCTTGGGAGACTACTTTACTCGTATTCCCGACGGCTTTTCGTTCTTTTTCGTATGACATTGTTCAATTGGGTGAGTTTTGTAACTTTTGTCCTTCCGCATTACGTTACGGTTTATTTATCCATATGCCATACTCTCAGCATGCTCCGCAGGTTTTGCCGTTTTCTTTTCGTAGTCATAGTTGTTATTTCACTTATTCGACTCAGACTTGTCGTTTTTTTCGTATTTACATAGTGCTACGCACCGCATATTAGTTGCATGCTTTAATACTTGTACATAGTGTTACTCACCGCATTTTAGTGGCATGCGTTAGTGCCCTTTATCTTATTGCACTATTATGTACTTTTTTCACTCCGCCATGTCACCTCGTTTTTTTGCCCGTTTGCCTCTCAGTTGTTGCATTTGTTCTCGAATCTTCATTTTGCTTAATTGAGGATGTTTTATTTAATACAATTGTCTTTCTAACTGTTTTTGCTGGATACAGTGTTGAATATGTCTAGATTTTCTCTACCATTTCGTGCCATTATTATGTCTTTTTTGGCAACACCACTTGGTGAGACATTTTTCTCCCAGGTGTGTTTCTTTTTCATGACTTTTGCCATTAAGTCTCCATTATGAACCTTTTCCTTTGGTTCAGTTTCTCGTGCCATTGTCCTTTTTGTTGTTACCCCCTTTTTCCATTGGCTCTTGTTCTTTCTCACATAGAGTTACACCAATTGTTTCATGCTTTGTCACAACCATGTTTTTTATTTACTTATTGTCACTCCTTTTGCTTTGTGGTTTGTTTTGATCCAATATATTGTTTCCCAGCCCTGAAGAGTCACAGTTGTTTACTGTTGACGAAACACGTGTCGGCTGGCGCTCTTTGTACTGATGGAAGACAACGTTTGAATTAAAAAACATCTTTCCATTGTTCTTTTATCATTTCTGTGATCTAATTTAATCATATTGTCACGTGTGCACAGGATTTGCTTATAATTGACAAAACATGTGTTGGCTGCCTGTGATGTATATTTTAGTTCTCAAGCAACGGTGTATTAAATTGATGGACTCCAAGAAGATGTTAATAAACATTGGAAATATTTGATACTGTCTCCGACTCATTGGAGTATATATATATATATCTTGGAGTATAATATGGGTGTGTACTTCAGTATAATAACTTAAATTGCCTTCAAGATTAGTTGGTATGTCTTAACATCTAAAAGGCTAAAAACCATAACATTTCACAGTGACTAAAAATCAGTACTGAATTCACTTACACACGCGTCATACATTTGGAGTCATAAGACCCAATCATGAGGAAAACCATGAATGCAATGTATGCTGTATGACCAAGAAAGTCACTGGAATTGACCTAGGTTTATTAACTCCATGGTTAATAAGAAAGTATACCAACCCCTAATTCCAATGATGTAGTGCATATTTATCAACAGCTCCATGTGACCTTAAATATGCAGGAATATATCTAGGAAATGAAGGATACGGATTAATGAACATCTTAGCGCCATCAGGAGTAAGAAAGCTATGTAAAATGACAAAAAACACTTCATACCTAGGAAATACTGACTATTAATTGATAGGGTTTCCTAATAGAGACTATTAATTGATATGGTTTCCTAATAGAGACTATCACCACGTAATAAGGCACCTGCTGTCTCGATCGTTGAATAAAGATGGATTTACCAATTAAAGACAGAGGTTGGGGAGAATGAATGAGGATATTCCTTGGTCCTTAAATCGAATGATTAGCTACATCTTGGGAACGTACTTGGCCATTAATCAGTATATGGACAGATAATGTAATCACCAATTTCTCTGTAGCAGTTCATGATCTCTTAGAACAGAGGGCACTGTATAAAATATATGCAGTGCTGTGCCCATTTTTTATGTGCCGAGTTCATATATTTCTATGTGGGACTAAGGATTCATCTTAAGAAAGTGAAAGTTTGTTGGTTTGCAGTGATCACTGTTGAAAGTGTAGTGTATTGCCCATGGCCGGAATTTCTTCTTTCTGCTCCGTTGAAGCATGGTTAATTAGGTCTCGCCTGACCCAGCACATACGCTGGTCTGGCGAGACTTTTTGAGAGGGCTCCAAAAAGTGCTACCAGGCCAGCCTAGAGCTACAGTGCATGTGCGCAGGTGCGCGCGCCCCGCTTGACCGCGATTACTTTCGCGGCCGCACAGCCGCTTTGATGTTTGATCACGATCACTTTCGCGGCCGCACGACCGCTTGGCATAGCCAATAGTTCTCGCTTTTGGGACCTAATAAGTATTTAGTTATGCAACTGTTGCATGGCAAAACACTTATAAGGTCCCAAAGGCGAGACCTATTGGCTATGCCAATGCTTGTTTTTGTTTTGTCTTCTAACCTACAGGTTTTGAAAATAGCAAAAACCAGGTAGGAGAGCTGTATGGCTCCTTTTGAATACACCCTTTTTCACATTTAGGAAGGGGGTCGGCAGGGACGTATGGAAGCACTGATTAAAGGCGAGTGATCCTTTTGGGGGAATGTTTTTTTCAGCTGAGGCATGTCAGCAGTATATGTTGTTGAAACCATTGTGCCTTTATTTAGCATCCGAATTTTGTTGTTTAACTATGATATGGGTACTCTTTAAATAAAAGGAAATAGCCAGGGTATACCCATGATCATTTTTACTCCTACTGGATCCCGGCATTTGTTCAGAACAACATTTTTTATGAGCTCTCGCTTTTTGGTTGAGCCCATTCGGGTTTATTTCCCTATCTGAATTCGGGGAGACAGCAAGGATGAAGCATGCCACCGGTTGGTGGGTTAGGTGTCTATGCTTATTATTTAAATAACCCTGGAGGAGAGTTTGGTAGGAAGGAAGGAACTATCCGAACCAGAGCTTTGCACCTTGTTGTGTATGATTGGCACTTAAAAGGATGACTGAGATATAACTATTTTATTCATCCCAAGTTTGATTTTTAGTCCTGTCCCATGTAGCCTTAACACAAGGAATTCCTTTCTGAATACATAGAGGCAGTTTTACCAGCAATTTGGATCGTCATTTACTCAGTTACATTTATCTTGAACCCCATCTCACTGAGTTTGATCCAACCCCGATAGTATCATCTTATTACGGTGGGATGATTCAGTCTATGATGGCACATGCCACATAAGTGTGAGTGAGGCTTTCTCTTTCATTAAATGCAAGACTGCTTCCCTTTAACCCAAGTCTTATCAAGAAGACAATAATATACATTATCAATTTTTTTTAGGTCTAAAACTTATAAATCGTGTTGTGCATGATAATCAGAATCACTGAATTTTTCAGGCAACTGGGTATCTCAGATCTGTGCAGCAGCACACTTACGCACAAAAAGCTGTCCCCTTGAACAGTTTTACAAGAAAAATGTACAAACACTGGCAAAGCCAAAAGTTGATAGCCAATGTAATTTGGCTTTTTAAATGTAATCGTTTTTGAAAAACAAAAGTGCTCCTCTCCCAGGAACTATACCCCAAACCAAACAAAGCTCTTAAGTGGTTGCCTTGAACTGCAAGCATCAGGTGCAAGGTAGGTGCTGTGTGCAGGCAACAAGCACACAAACTGAAGCCTTTACACAAGTTCAACAGGGACTTCAGAAAACCACTTTGATTTGCTAGTTGTATTGTAAAAGGTGTGATTCAATTGTATTTTTTAATCAACGTTTTAGTAATAGCTATCATAGCACTTTACAGCATCAACATATCAAAACAGTGTACACGAAGCCTGCTAACAACAAGCTACCAAATTGCAAGAAACTTCATCAATTTTCATCAAAACTAAAAATTGTGCAAAGTAGTACACTCACAAGCATGTAATCCAAGACAGCAAAATACCCAAACCAGAGTGGAGAGTGAAATTGTGAGAACAGAGGGGAGGAGTGTGGATGAATTGAGGTCCTGTGAACCAACAGTGGACACATTTTTAACTAAAACTTTAGAGATACCAATGCTTATACAAAATCCAACAGTGCACCGAAACATTGCCGCTGCAGTATAATTATATCTAGAGCTTGTTCAAGAACACCTGCAAAGGTTTAACCAATGCGGGCATATTACTATAGCCAACGCTACCTGCAGCAAAAAATACTTTGATCAGAAAGTACTTAGGGTGCTGATGACCCTATATCCCACGTTGCCTCATGACAATAAAGGCTAGGAATTTTTAAGTCCTGCAAAAAGACAGCACGATATGAGTAACCTAGCCGGGCTGCTCCCGTAAAAGGTCTGTGTCAGAGAGTCCTAAAGGCTACCTAGATTGTGCAAAAACTATGCAACGAACAAAGAGGTCTCAAAGTTGGAGGGCATTAACCTCACCAAAACTTTCAAGGGAAAATGTATGCAGGCTGTTACTCAATACACCCTCGTTTTTTCTTAGAGGCAGAAATTGCTATGCTTTTTTTAAGCCACTGAAAGACATTCCTCAAATCCTATAGGCGACATACAGTTCTAGCTGTGCATTAGTCTTCCCATTCAACTCGGCCCTTAGATAGAAATAGAATGACCCTGCCGCTCCTATAAACGAAGCCTCAACTTTACTACAACCACACTACTCCATATTCTAAAACTGAACGCAATGCAATACAAAATATCCTAATCATCAAATAAGAAACAACAATGCAGAGGAAAAATCATGGAGAAAAGAGCCTGTAGATTAACTGCAGAAGGGAGAACAGTGAAGGTGTCCCTGTTCTACTTTATTTCTTGAGAACAGTAATTGGGAAAGTCAATGACAGAGAAAGCAAGCTGTTAAAAGTAATCTTTAGAAAAATATGGTTTAATCACATGCCAGCAAAATCTAATGCCTGCACTACTGGACATTTCAGGAGATTGACTAAGAATTTTATTACCATCACTTAAATCTAAACCTCTGCCAAGTAACTGGTTCATGGGCCAAAAGGGATAGATTCTACTTATTTTTTTCTGATAGTTGTATGCTTTTAATACCTGGCCACAGAAAGTTTCGGCAACAAATATAACTGAACTGCAAACGTGAATGCACTTTAACATGTCCCGGAAAAATTTCAGCAATCTCGTCGAACCAGTATTGTCTGGGCGTTACACTCACTGTAAGCAGTGAACAAGGTTGCATACACATAGTGTGCATTTGAAGTGACTTTGTCACTACAAGTGAAAAGTCTGATATTTCCAAAACCCAAGGAGGAAGCTAAAGTATACTGTCCCTCTAAGAAACATCCGAAGTTTCCGCCCAGTCAGGCATGCAAATATCAACGCATCTCTTCGAAAATATGAACAAGCCGAGTCATTTCATAAACATTAGATTGGTCATGGAAGCGCTGCAGTAGAAATAGGAAGAATAGTGTGAAATTATTTTTTAACGGAGGCTATAGAAACAATCAAAAGTGGTGGAGACTATTTTATAGTTTCTTAGATATTTAATCACTGGTCGAATTTAAAGCTGCTATCGTATTCAAGGTTGTATCGCTCTGGTTTTTTTTCAAGATTTGTAAATATCCATCCTCAATTTGCAAAAGTTAAGGTTAAAATGTTGTGCTGCAGTTTAAGTCGTGTGTACAAAAAACACAAGAGCTCGCAAATTTGTTGAGCTCAACCAATTTTCGTGTTTCTTTCAAAAGCATGAACCAGGACACCTGATGTTTACTCAACCTGTCGGGTTCAAACTGGTTAGAGCAGTAAGTCACCCAACAGTCTGATCTGCATAATTCGTGGCTAAACTTCAAAGCTTTTCAAAAATACAAGCAAAAGTTTTCAATGATACCAACTAAAAGACACTATCTAGTGCACTTACTTCACAGAAATGTACATATCAGGCTCACTATTTGATTCATAAATCCAGAGATGCAACTGTCTTGAATCTCTCCCCAAAAGCATGGTCCTAAAATCAAAACATTATGCATTCCAATATAAATAAGTGTCATGCACAAATTCAAATGCAATGACATAGTGAAGCAAACAGGCCTTTAGATAACCAGAAGAAATTGTTGATAGGATCTAAATTCGTTTTTCCGTTGCCACACCTCCTTATGGAATAACACATTAAGAGTCCATGATAATCGCCTAGACCAAATTCAGACTGAAGTTCTGCTCTAGTTAAAGGAAAAAAGGTGCGAGTTTAGAAACAGGTTTAGGGGTCATGCATGGATTTCTATGAACCCCCCAGGCCAATCATAGACCAGCCCTGGAATGAGATGGGTAGGAATTAAGAGTCCTTTACTTCTAGGATCAGCAACCTAATAGAAAAATACTCCATTTACAACCTACCTTTGTGAGGCCTCAAGCGAGGCATGTTCTAATAGATCCTATCAATGTTTCAAAAGGCTTGACTTGTGAGGAACACTATTGCAATCAACTCTACTGCAGTCAAACAGTCCGATCTGAGGCAGGAGCCTGACTTGTGACTCAGTCATTCCTGGTACCACCATGATATCAAGGGCATGACTTTTGACTGCCACTGCACAAGCCCCAACAGGAAGCAGGTCAAGCATGACCTGCAACTGTCTCATCTCAAGCTCTACTGGTCCTTCAGATATACTTGTCAGACATACGAAAGCTTATCCAACAACCCTATTAGAGGTGCTAGAATATCCATCTCTTACCACACATCTCCACTTTTGTAGCCACACTAGAGTTGTGAGGTCCTTTAAGATTCAAGTATAAACAAAGAGAGAGCGAGGAAAAAAAGGTAACTTGTCCTCTTCCCCAATGAATTTTCACAAACAAAATGGACAAGTTTTTAGTAAGGCAACTTAAAGCAAACGTTTTTTGCAGTCACCTTTTGAAAAACTGAGAAGGAGAGTACACAACTGTTTTAGAAAAACCCCTCACCTACCTACCTAGTAGGTGGCATGCTTCATCATCGGGGTCCAACTGGATTGCCTAATGCAATCCAGCTGTGCTACAACGCCTGAGTTACAGCGGAGCAGGTTGTTGGGTGAAAAGCAAGTGACGTGTTATGTGAAGTGAAATTATGGGTTAAAAATGTCTCTAAGGAATGTCCTTTTGAAAAAAAATTATTAGAAGGGTCCTAGGACATGAGTTAAAAACACATTCGGGATCTCTACAAAGGTATGGTATATACCTTGGTATCCCTATCAAATGAGGTCTACTAGTTTCCTTTAAGATTCATCATGATTTGGATTTGGTGCATCAAAAACGGGGGTCAGGCGTGAGAAGATCCAACTCCCTACCTACCACTTGCAACATCTGCCACTATTCTATCTTAGTCAAAAATCAAGTATGGACAATGATACTCAAACATCCGCTGCTAAATCCTTGTTCCAAAGATCTACGGATAATTCTTAACTTCCATACATTAGAATGCCTTTATCAAATTGCTTTGGATTTAATGCTGACAAAGCACTTTACACAGTGTGTGGTAGAGAAGCCCAGTGCAGACAGAGTTCAAGTTTGGTACACTGCGTAGTGCGGTTACTAAAAGAGGAGTACTGCGCAGTTAATCTAAGATAGAGCCGGTGAAGCATAAGTCTGCTTCTGGTAGTGAGAAAAAAACTAAAGGAGAAGCAATGGCCAGACGGAGAACAGGGAGAGATAATAAAGAGCATTTTAAAGAGAATGAGGAGGGAGAAGGCCTATGCAGTCAACGAGCTGGGTAAACACTGCAGACAGGAAATGGGGGCAAGTGCTGTGCATACAGCGGGCTGTGTATAATGGCTGGACAGCGAGTTGAGAAAAAGGTCTGTACAGGCAGTGACTTGGGCATTCTGTCGAGAGAAAGTAGGGTAAATGTGCATGGACAGAGTGCCCCTTCCTTCCCCATGACATTTAATTTCTCAGAAGAGCCTAGGACAGTAGCTCACGGTACCAATTACTAAATAGACCATGGTAACATTCTAACCTACACTGGTTGTTGTAAATTCCGTTATTTATTGCACGGCTTGCTAAGAGTTGACTATGTTGTTAATGCCTTTTTTTAAAGAAATGACCTTGAGGGGCGTGGGGGGGGGGGGGGGGTTGTATAGCTACTGCCGTTAGCCAGGAACCACCAAAGGATAACATTAGGAAAAAGGTGTTGCAATTTCGTAATTCAGCAGCTTCTGTATTTTCTACATAATTATGAATTGACTGAAGCTGCTACATAACCTATTATCTGTTGTACAACTTGTAGATTGCAACAACAACAAATAAACCTTGTAACTAAAAATGTACCACACGTGGAGCTGCCTTTAGGTTAACGTTGTCACATTTCAGTTTACGATAGCAGCTTTCAAATGTTACGCTGATAGTAATTGAAACTTTCCCCCATGCAGTACGTGTGTTAAAATGACAAGAGTGTAATTAACCTGCCACAAAATGTACCACGTTGTATTGCATAAAATGTTTTTTTTCTTGCCACATATTCAATCCTACCTACCGCATAATTTCGTCAACCGCAGTCGCATAAGTCCAGTGGTACTGACAAGAAGTTTCATACTCGGATCCGGACGGCAAGTAATTACGACCATAATGGCCATGTCCAAATCACTGTACCACCCAGTGATCCCAAAGTCTCACTATTGTCAGGCTTCACTTGCCCCATTGACTTTAAAGGGGCACACACATGTAAATCGGGATACTTATTCGTAACATTAACTTTTGGTCAAAACCCCTGTAACGTCACCTCAGTAGGAACTTGGAACACATTTTCTTTAACTCTACCCACGCCCAATAATGGTCCAAAAGGCAAATGTACTTATGCTTTTCCCTTCAACGCTTACACAAATCCCCACCCCCTCATTCCATAGGCACTTACAGGATGCCGGAACAAGACGTGCAAACGAAGGAGCCCACAGTCATGTTGGCATAGGTGGGTCCTCGCTGGTCACAGTCAAAGCACTTGCGGTTGTGCGGGAGGCTCGTCATCTCCCGTAACAGCTTTAAGTGCTTTTCCTCTTGCTTGCGCTTGGCGCTGGCTGCCATGGTGGGAATGAAGGTGGGCTCTGTGCCGGTTCTGCAAATACAAAGGGGGCACGTACTGACGCGTGACACCTACAGGAACGCGGCACCAACCCAGCAGCAGACAAGCAACGGCCTCCGCTCTAACCTCGAGCCCGGCGGCCGCTGCCCTGGGCGACAGCACAGGAGGCAGTCGGGCAGGGCGAGCGCCATAGACAGAGAAAAGGGACACATATTTGGGCTAATGCAAGCATAGAAAACGGACAAGAACGCAGAGCTCATGTGACCCTAGCAATCTTTGTAGTGATGTTTTTCTATTCCCTACAAAATAATTATTTCTCTTGTTAAGGGAAATGCGTTTCCAAGTGTGACAGTTAAATTAAATATATCCTTCTCTGAATATTTTGCAGTAGAGACTGCAATTGTTGAGTACTTACTTATACATACAAATATATCTATACTTGACTAATGTTTTAAATATAAACACAGGGCAACATTGTTGCAAAATAACGTTTTTGAATTATTGCCTGAGCGCAATGACAGAAGAAACGCACTGATACCCAAATATGGCGATCGAAGTTATAATAAAGTGTGGCTGGGGCTTTGCATAATCGTCCCTTTTTAGTTTCAATTTCAGGCAGGTTCAGAGGAGGGAGGGGGCGAGGATGGAAGAAACGAACCGGAACTCGCCTTTACGAGCGAGTGCTGAAAGGATGTTGAGAAAAGGAGGAGAGGTGGCAAGAGAGGCTCTACACACCGTTGCAGCCCGTTGCAGCAATCGGCATCCTTTGCTGTCCAAGATAAAGGCTTGAGGGGAGTTATAGACTAGAGGGAGCCAATATGTTTAAACTATTTTCTGAAATAATAAAACATGAAACACTTATGGCGTAGACATAGATTAGAAAATAATACTTATTTACATCATACACGCTAATGCATAGTGGGTCTGTGTACCACCTTAACCTCTTCTATGCCCAAAAGGGCGGGGCACTGAAGGGGTTAATTTAGTATTAACTGTTTAGTCAATAAAACGGCGTTCAAAGATTCACTTGTTTGGGTGCTTTTTACCATTAAAAGGGCTGATAGGATGGATCGGTACTAATCCAGAGAACCCACATAGGGAAATTCACAAAGGAAAACCACACAGGTTGAGTCGAGAACAGACTGTGAATGTTTATTTAAAAATTAGAAATTACAAAAAGCATGCGATAGTGTATTCAAATTAATAACAATGCAACTGAACTGAAGGTGAATCAGCGTAGGCAGTGGAAGCTATGCCTTAATCTAGTCAATAGCCGTAACCAAATATAGTCTAGCGCAAGACAAATAATAAAGAAATGAGCAAATAATTATAGGAACTACTCGAAGCGTACCAAAACATTACGGAAAGGGTATCAGCATTTCTATCGGTCCCATATAAACCCCGACTTAACTTAGGCCCGAGATGGTTCAGTCATGACTGTACTCTAGCTGCCCGTAATTTGAGGGTAGCCTTGGCAGCAACCCCGAGGAACAGGGAGGCCGTAAAACTCTGTAGAAAGGAATATAAGGCTATTATTGCTGCCTGTAAAGAGTTTTTGAGGAAAGAGGCCTGGGAGGAATTGCTTGATCCCGCTACTTTGAATAACAGCACTAAATTTTGGGGTCTGGTAAAGAAACCTTTTTTGACTGGGGACTCGGGAGATGGACTGGTTTGCTGTATAACAAAGGAGGAATGGGAGAGTCATTTTAAAAGTTTATATTATTCAGAGGCAGATGCAACTATGGTTGCTGTCCCCTCTGATAGGGAAAGTACTGCCATCATTTTTGACATAAATGAGGTTCTGGTTGCTATAAAGGGTCTTACTGCTAACAAAGCCCCTGGCCCTGATGGAATACCACCTGATCTTTATAAATCTGATCCGGACTTTTGGGCTCCCATTCTGACTGCTGTTTTTAATGCAGCAGCCACATTGGGTTGCCCGGAGACTTGGGGTCTCTCTACAATAGTTCCGGTTTTTAAGAAGGGAGACAGGGGTAGTGCTTTGTGTTATCGCCCAATCTCGTTAATTGATTCAATGGTGAAGATAATGGGGAGAGTTATACTTCAACGCCTAACAAGCTGGACGAACGAAAACAATATTTTGTCGACCTCTCAATATGGTTTTTGTGAAGGGCGTTCAACTATAACTCAATGTCTTAATTTGTTTCTTATATTGAATAAATATACTGTTGTGTATAAAGGAACAATTCACCTTGCCTTCATGGATCTGTCCTCCGCCTTCGACTGTGTCAACATGGGGAGGCTGTGGCAGACCATGAAGGATAAGGGTATTGATAAGGGGATTGTGGAGTTCCTTGGGGACCTGCACAACGACACAAGAGCTAACGTGAGGTTTTCATCGACCGGGGAAACTACAGGAAGTTTTAGTATCAATAAAGGAGTACGTCAGGGGTGTATTTTGGCCCCTTTTCTTTTTAACTTTTATATAAATGACCTTGAGGCTGTCTTACAAGAGGTAAAATCAGACTGCCCTAGAGTTGGTCTGAGGGGTATCCCTCTACTTTTATATGCTGACGATGCGGTCTTAATTTCCAGAACAGAAGTTGGTCTCCAGGCACTATTGAATGTTTTTAATAATTTCATGTGTGACAGGGACCTTAAGGTCAACAACTCAAAATCCTATATTATGCATGTTGGCCGACAACCGAAGAAGAAGTTCAATTTTAAATTGAATGATGTCTCGATCCCTACCACTCAAACATTCACCTATTTGGGTATCTTATTTGATACCAAACTTAATTGGGCTCCTCACTTGGCCAAGAAAAAGGGGGAAATGACTAGAGTTAATGCCTCCATCTTCAATACAGCGTCTAAACTGGGGAATAAACCAAATGTGGCTATGATGAAATTATACAACTCTAAATCCATAGCCACTGCTGTATACGGTAGTGAGATATGGGGCTACATAAACGGCGAACAATTACAAATAGTTGAAAATAAATTTTTAAAACGCCTGTTATGTGTCCCATGTAGTACCTCGAACTTAATTGCACATGAAGAACTTGGCTGCCAGTATTTATCTGACATTGTCGGTTTAAAACCTCTGTTATGCTGGGTAAAACTATGGTTAAGTGATGAAATCCCTTTAACACATTTGATAGCGGAAGACCTTATTTCACTTGATCATGCCATGTGTGTACCTTGGCTTAAATACCTGAAGTCCCAATTTTTGAAACTTGGTTGCCTGAACTTGTTTGTTAAACCGAGGGATATAGTCAAGGGTGATGTAGCAGCAATTAAAAAAGCTTTTTCCATGAAATGTATTGCCCTAAGAGATGAAGTTGAGCTCTTAAAACCTAATGTTAGAAAGTATATTATGCTGAGCACTTGCAACTCTATGGAAAAGTATCTAACATGCCCCTTCACCTCACATGAGAAATTTTTGCTGACCCGATTCAGGTTTAACATTTTCCATCTTCTCTTATTTAGACCCACGGCAGATATTTTTAAGAAACCTGTAGCTCCCTGTGGCTGCGACGGGAAGTCTCCACAGGATATGCTACATTTTATGTTTTTATGTACATTTTATGAATATCCCCGTAGGAGATACCTTGTTACCCTTTTAAAGAAATTAAATTTTAAACAAATTAGACCTGCCTTTATGTACTTACAGCTGCTGCACCCGGATAGTGTCCTCCAGGTGTTAGAATTTTTAAAATTGACACTAAGATTTAGAAAATGTTTAGATGAGTAAATGTAACTTCCTCTGAACTATTAGTCGACCATTGCACTAATGCACTTTTTTTCCTGTACTGTTTTGCCTTTGCACTCTTTTATGGAATTTATGTATTGTATGTTTGTGTGATTGATTTTGTCATTAATGTGATGTCTTTTAATGTGAATTGTTTATTGATGTGTACTTTTATGGATTGAAAAATATCCGAAATAAAGTCATTATCTATCTATAGGAAATACTCAGTTTAAAGCTAGGAGAGAATCATGACAAATCTCTAAGTATTGGATCAAAAAGAAGACTAGCATGGAGTCTGTCTCTGTGAATAAAGAAAAAATCATATTTTGTGTCCCAAACGCAACAGCTTTTTTTAATAACATTTTAGCAGCAAAGACCCAAGTCCAAACCATGTTGTGAAGTGGTGCCATGGGCTATGCATCTAAAATGTCAACAATACAAGCCAATTTGGAAGTTACGCTTCATAAAACATGCTCACTCTGAATACCATATCAAACTTAAAATAAACAATTAAGACTTTTAGCAAATGTGAAAAAACATTGCATCACGAAACATTAGCTGTTTGAAACTATGTATAAACCAGGTCTACTGAATGTATCAACTGTGAACATTTAAACATTGTGTGTGTGTTCCTCCTGCAACAGGCAGTGAGCTCGTAAATTGTTACAGCTGAAATAAACATCTCCGCAGAGGAAAATTCCAACTATTTAATGATAAAGGGAACGCCGTATGCACGAAATCATGAACATGGTGCATGGTGTAACTTGAAAAGCCACATTTTAAGTGCAACCAGACCAGGCCTAGGATATTAGTTATGCAGCCCACTTGTTCCAACTTAAACACATCATTTATTGAATACTGAAGGGCATTTTAACTCTCAGTGCACAGACAGCGAAAGAGAAAGCACAATTTGAATGTGCAGTGTATGACACTGCAAATGAATCTCAGGCCTAATCATGTCAAATTAAAAATGCTTCATTAGGAAAATATAGCATACTTACATTATTGTGTCTCAACCACGCTAATCAAACACACCATTTCATTAATTCTAAATTTAGTCTAACTCTTATATCATAAATACTGATTTACGAATCCTGGCTTGTAGAATTGTTAGGTTTAGTTCATTATACCTTAATGTATCCTTTCATGCAACATGAATTGGAATCCAAAAGAGTTAGGGGCAGTTGACCTTTACTGACCTTCCTTCTCAATACTTTTTTGATTTACTCCCATAAGTCGACATTTTGATTCCAGTGTTGGCAACCAGTCAGGTTAATTTCCAAGACTGACATAGTAATTTAATCTTCGGATTACAGAAAAGGGTAATAGGGCCATCATTGGAGCAAATGTTACTGTAAAAAGTAAAGTGTAGACATTGAGAAATATTAAAATAATGGCTAGTTTGCAAGAGTTGGCATCTGTCTACAGCTGGGCTGCTGCAAGTGTACTAACTGGCGCTCACGCATATTTATTATGCTTCAGCAGGCATGGTGAAGACCCTGCCCTATTGCCAACAGAGGGGTTGACATGTCAATTTATGACTTCAACTCGTTATATAAATAACTAATTTGTCCTGTAAATCATGATGCATGTAATGTTAGTTTGCTTTACAAAACAAAAATTCAAGTCTCTAGCTGTAAACTTTTTGTTCATTCGTTGCATCTCCCGATGTATCACTTTTTCACCATGTGCTCAAAAGAATAATACGCCGGAATATAACTGGCATTGGCCTCTACATTCTAAAAATATGTCACGCTGAACATTTTTTGAATCAATTACTGATATCAATATACATGAATACAAATTGTTTAAAGATTTGTTTTTAATTACTTCATTAGGAACTCTGTCTTTTTTCATCTGTTTACTCCATTCCAATGTGGAATATTGGATGGGCATCTACATTTTGTGGAGTGGGGAGTGATGGCTATAACCTATTTAGGCCATCCACTTTTAATGCTCACCCACTAAACTGTTATCAAATATTTTCTACACGTCTATATGAGTTGAATAGTGGAGTTTCAGTGTGATCCTAAAGTTTTATGGAAAAAGAAGTGCCTCTGGTTAGTGGATCTGCGAAGAGCATTGTGTATTCCTCTGGACACGGGGCCATTTCGTCAGTTCCCCGAGATAAAAGCGAAGGTGCGCTTTACTCCTTCAGGTAACAATTCGAATCCTGAAACTGTTGGACTGTCATGTGCAAGCTTTGGCTTGCTGAAGAGCTTTGTCAAACAAATGGTGAAAAAGTTAGAGCGCTTTATATTTAATGAGCTTTTGCACTAACGAAATGGTAAATGCTGGTTACCATATGAGCAGGTCATACTTTCTCAGGATGTGGGTCAATTGTTTATTTGACTTCCCCACTAACATTACCCCATCACCTGTCAGTTAATACAAGCTGTGTATTGAATAAACTTCGAACAAAATACTTGCTTTTCTGTCAGTTATCAAAATTGTCATACACGTTCTAATACTCTCATTGCTATGCTAAACCATGTTCCCCTGAACAAAAACCAGGTAAGCAAAGGCATGCTTCTGCAATTGTGGGTTCCATGAGTGTAGTCTAGCTGAAATCCCTTCTGCATTTTATACTATGAGACAATATTGTGAGACCTTATCAATGAAGTCTAGTTTGTGACAATTTTTAATTTCCAGGTCGGAACTCCATTCTAGATACCCAACACAGAAAAAACACCCATTGGCAAAGTCAATAAAGCTGGGTCTAATGTTCTAATGTATGGTAACACAGTGTTAGCACATTAAAGCCAGGATCATGTAAGAAAGAAAAGTAAGTCTATATTTGGGGTTCCTTTGCCTTCATTAAAGTCCTGTTTTATTTCTATGTGAAACGACAGTTGGATGGCAAGGGAGCCTTTGTTATTGTCCTATCATGTTTATGACATATACAGAAAAGAAGAACTATAATTAAAGGTCCATTCCCACCAAGGTTCATTTCGCCAAGAAACCAAAAGCGGACTTCAATGAGGACTTGTGAGCCTTCAAGAGAGATTGCCTTTCGTTTCTATGGAAAAGGAAAATGGAATGGCAAAGGAATCTTCATTAATACCGGTTCCTTCACCATTCACTTAAAAAAGAAAAAATACCTGGCCTGGCAGCACTAATGAGAAGTTACTGGGAGAGAAGGGTGGGCAGGTGGATCAAGGAGTGAAACAAGGAAGGTAAGGAGGTAGGAACAGGAGACAGGTGTGGGCAGGGAAGCCAGTAAAATGGAGGTAACTGAAGGAAGGGTAAGAAGGAGGAATGACAAGGTGGGGGATGGGAAACTCAAGAGCGACACACAGGGGAAATACATTTTTGCAGGATGTAGGTGCTGACAGGAGTACAAAGGGGAAAGTGGACAAATGAGCATCAAGGAGTGTACAGAAAGGCTTGAAATGATAAAATAGCTCTTTGTGCACCTCAGTGAACACTACATCGGAGAACGAAAAATATATTCCACAAGCAAATAGCATCAGGTGACTGAGAAATAATCCCTGGGGCTGAGCCAACATCTGATTGACCAAGTCCAGGGACGTGGAATTTAAGAAAAATAAAATATTCATAAAATATTTACATGTCCATGGGACAGGCTGCTTTATAAATCTACTTATCCTATAAAAAAGTCAACTTGTCCCTATGGTACCATGTAGTGCAATGACAAATTATGGCAGCAATCCCATTATATAAGAGTTCTGATAAAAGCCTCTTGGATGTATGACGTTACAACGCATGCTGTTACAACGCATGCTGTTACAACGAAAGTTTTACAACGCGAGTGCATTGACAACGCAGGACATTACAACGCAAGTCTTTGCATCGACTTGCACTAGATGGCGTGCTAACATTAAAAAAGTGTAATTTACTATTCCAACTCCAGTTCACGTAACAGTAGGGAAGTTGTTGCGATAGTAAACTACACTATTTTTAATGTTAGCACGCCATCTAGTGCAAGTCGATGTAAAGACTTGCGTTGTAATGTCCTGCGTTGTCAATGCACTCACGTTGTAACAGTTTCGTTGTAATGGTAGTGCGTTGTAAAAGTTGCGTTGTAAAGGTTGTTCCCCAAGCCTCTCTGATTATGCCAGGGCTTATACAATAGTAGGATTTGCAAACTAGCAATTCCCTTATTTTTCCACCTTTCTGTAGATCTACACGCTGGAGGTAGCAGTAAGCAATAGTTCCAGGGTTGGAATGCCCTTTTGAGTTTGTGCAAACCTACTAACCTGCATTTTATAGTGGGTTTCACAACCTTCTTGCTAATCTTTTTCCATGCTGAGAAAGGTTGGAACTTTACTTCTGACTAGGGCATAAGTAAAACTTTTTCCACGGTTGGGAAAAAATTTGTTGGAGGGATAGTGAACTTGTACACACTTAACAGATAAGCTAAGAGACATTTTTAATTGTGCGATTATTTAAAATCATTACATAAAAAAGCCATAGATGCATTTTTAGCATATCGACAGTATAACAGTGCCTACAAAGGCCTGAAGGGACAAAAACCCTGGACTAATTGGAAGTCGCTACAATTTGAAATATATGATTGAAAAAATGGTCACTGTGCTCTTAAAAGTACATGAATATAAGGTTCGAATAGTAAGATACACAAGAAGTCTAAAGTGCAATTTTTACCCGTAGATAGGGCACCGGGCTGCCCCTGTAGCTGTGCACAGTGCCTCTAAACTGGCCCCAAAAGTTGACAGGGGACTAGTCACAAAGGTGCCCATCCATACACCGTACAACTTGACAGAGCCTGGGTTAAAGTGCAATTGCTAAATGGTTTCTCAAGATCAAAACCCAATAGGAGGTCTATTCAAGAGAGTACTCTAGTCAAGAGAGTGCTTTTCTATACGTTGTGCCTCTTAACGGAGCCCAGATTAAAATGCAATTGCTAAATAGTTTCAGAAGATCTTTAAGGGGCAAGTTTTACTACAAGTAGTCATCAATGTCTCTTTCTGCCCCCCTTAGTAAACAGCCCATTGCGTCTTTTAAAGGATGGAGTGACGGTTCTTTTATTGATTATATTTTGATCTCAGCTGGGCTTCAGTCTAACCTCCGGGGGTTTACAATTCTGGATAGTGTATTTAGTGATCAGAACCCCATCTGTGTGTATCTGGGAGGAGGTTTGCAGACAACTCATGCCAGGGTTACAGTGCCAGGCACGCTGAGACCTACGGATGGAAGGCGCCGCCTAAAATGGTCCCAGGTAGCCCCGGACTTATTTTATGGCAAGGTACAAGTGTTATGCGCAGCTGAAATAGCATCCAGTGTGTCTCCTGGCTCTCTTCCTGGGGGTGTTCTCAAGGCTTTTGAGGGTATTACTTGTAAGATAGAGGCATTGTTAAGTGCCCCCTCTCATAGGATGATGTCTTGTGAGCCCAGATGGTTTGATCCTTTATGTTCCAAAGCTGCTAGAGATTTAAAGGAAGCCTTAAAAGCTACTCCGAGAGACCGAACTCTGATTCGTGCCCTCCGTCTCAAGTATAACGGGCACTGGCCACCCGCAAGGGTGAACTAAAGGAAGCAACGTGGCGAGAATTACTGGAGCCAAGCACATTAGGGAGCAGCTCTAGGTTCTGGGGTATTATTAATCAACCCTTATTTGAGAAGACTGGGGCCGGAGAAGTAGACTCTATTATAACAGAAGATGAATAGGTGTCTCATTTTAGATCCATTTTTAAAAGTGCTACAGATCAACAACAAGCCCAAACCAGAGTTCATACTAATGTCTCAGTAAGATTTGCACAGAAAGAGGTGGAGAAAGGCATTTCAAGGCTGTCATGTAACAAGGCTCCAGGTCCGGATGGCATCCCTCCGAATCTTTTTAAATCAAACCCACTTTTGTGGGCTCTGGTACTGGTCGCCGTGCTTAACGCGGCGGCCAGGGCCGGATGTCTGGAGTCCTGGGGCACCTCAACGATTGTACCGGTTTTCAAGAAGGGCGATCGTAATAGCACTTTGTGTTTTAGACCAATCTTCCTTATTGATTCCGTGTTCAAGGTTGTGGGCAGGGTTTTATTGAACAGATTATCCTCTTGGGCGGAAGAGAATAAGATTGTCTCTGATATACAATATGGGTTCCGACGAGGGCATTCTCCTCTAGCCCAATGCCTTAACCTATGTATGACCCTGGGGAAGTATACGGTTGCCCGCCAAGGTACGATCTACATGGCCTTCATGGATCTTTCCTCCGCCTTTGACTGTGTCAGCCGGGGGAAACTGTGGCAATCCATGAGGGCCATGGGGGTGGAGAACGGCTTGGTTGACTTCCTGAGGGACCTGCATAGGGATACTAAGGCTAACATCAGATTTGCCCAGGATCTTCGGGTTTCTAGGGACTTTAAAATTGAAATGGGAATACGGCAGGGATGTATTCTGGCCCCATTTCTATTCAATTTATATATTAACGACCTGGATAAGACCTTGGTAGAAACAGGGGCTGATTTCCCTTATGTGGGGTGTTGAGGATTGCCCGTCCTGCTATATGCGGACGACGCGGTCCTCATTGCCAGGACGGCAAGAGGCCTCCAGACCCTGCTTGATGCCTTTCGGAGCTTCATGGCCGATCGTGACCTAGCTGTTAACAACTCTAAATCTTATATTATGCAGGTCGGGACACGACCAATGAAGCAGCACCCCTTCAAAGTGGGTGGTGAGAAAGTGCCTTTGACCACGACATTCTCATACCTGGGTGTTTTATTAGACGTTCACTTGGACTGGGGGGGCCTTATCCAGAGAAAAAAGGGGGAGGTTATAAGGGCAAACACAGCTATTTTCAACTTTGCCGCAAAGATGGGTAAGCGCCCTAACGTGGCAATGTTGAAAATATACCAGGCCAAAAGTGTTGCTATCGCCAGCTATGGGAGTGAATTATGAGCCTACGCAGCAACAGATGTTTTACAGGTGGTGGAGAACACCTTCTTAAAACAACTTCTTGGGGTGCCTAGAGGAACACCGAACCCGGTGGTACACAAAGAAACAGGGATTCCATTTATTTGTGATATTTTGGTCATGCGCCCTTTGCTGTTTTGGCTCAACTGCTGGTTAAACAAAGTCTTCGTTCTTAATCACCAGATTCTGAAAGAAGTTCTGAGCCTTGACCACATGTTACGCATTCCCTGGTTAAAATATATAAAGGGTAGTTTTGAGGAGCTGGGGCGACCGGATCTTTTTTTAAAGCCTGAACTCATTCCCGCAGTGGATGTGGAATTGTAAAGAAAACTTTTATTTCCCTGAAAAAGCTTGGTAGAGATGGGGTAGAATTGTGTAAACCAAGCATCCGCAAATTTATGATACTTAAAACTACTCCATCTATTGAGCCATATCTTTTGTGGCCCCTGTCGACCCACGAGCGGTTTTTATTGATCAGGTTCTGTTTGGATTATTTTCACTTTTTACTTGCTGTACCAAAAGGGAGCTGTAGAGGCCAGGTGTTAACATCCTGTGGCTGCGACGGAGTGTGTCCTCAGGATTTGCTGCACTTTATGTATTTTTGTAACTTCTATGAAGTACCTCGCAGATTATTTTTAATACCCCTTTTAAAAAAGTTGAATTTTATCCAGGTCCGCCCAGCTCTGTTTTATCTACAATTGTTGAAACCAGAATGTATTCCATTTGTAGTCGGATTTTTGAAATCCTCATTGAGATCAAGAAATTGTATGGAGAACTAACAAACCCCTAATATCAGCTGGCGTCCTATCAATTTTCAGTTATGAAGTCGCGTGCCCGGTTATTGGTTGTCCTCTTTTCCACCATCTCTTCCTTTTTTTTATTATTGATCATGACGTATATATATTTCTCTGTTTTTGTTGGATTGGTTAAAACGGCCTTTTTTGTCATGAAATGTATGATTTTATATTTTTATATGGAGTGTGCAACTTTTATGGTTTTATTTTAAAACCGAATAAAGTATAAAGTATTTTGAATACTACAAGTAGTCATTCTGTGGAGCCAAGATAAAAATGGAAAAAGATATTGGGCTCACTAGCGAAGTTAGGCATTATAAGACTGTGAGGTCTTTAGCAGTCTATTGGGGCATGGTATCAAGTGCACATGTTGGTAATGCCTAAACCGCTCTGAGGAACTTCAGGAATCGAGAGATTTTCGCATGAGTAAATCTACACATGCATATTTGCTTGTGCTAAAATGCAGTTCCCAAATATTTTCCAGGAGTATACTTTCCTGGTCTACTTTTTTAAATTCGTGGGGATTCATAGAAAAACATACATCTGTACAAATGTAAGGAATATATATACAGTGGATACACTTTTGTGACTTTCTTTAAGAATTGGGCCCCCAAATAAGTCTGGCGATAACCAAGACCTTTTGTTTTTAGTTAAATTCTATTCCTTTCTCTGTGTCTATCTATCAAATTGCTTCACTGTAAGTGACAGCATTCTGATCTTTCACAAGGAGCAGCATAGATACACACAAGGTCGTTTTGTTCTGTGCCAGGGACTAGTGTGCAATGTGTGCTTTTTGAGACCAAAAACTATTTTTTATTTTTACCATGTTTGTTATAAGCAGCTCCCAGAACAATAAAGTGTCACAAAAACCATGTCAAAGGAAGACACGCATTGACAAAGCCAAAAGGCTGACCACAAATGTCAGACCTATTGGCTTTGTTTAATGTTTGTTTAGTTTCATGTTTTCACTAATCTTGTTTATACTGTTTACACTGATTTTATATTATGAATATTTTTGGAAATACTAGCATGCATCAACACATTTTACTAAATGATGCTTCAAAGAAATGGTACCCAAGATTTCATAGTAGTTGAGCAAAACATTTTTTCCCTTGTTCATTTTTTGTGAACATTTTATCAATCTTGCTTTCAAGCTTCTGTAAAAATGTGCATGTAATCAGAGAGCACTTGGGGAGCATCATATGTGGATTCATATTGTTAAAAATTGCAAATGTGTTTGTACACATTTTTATGCTGGATCCACTGTCAGTAGTGCCGTCTGAGTTTACAATGTCTCTGTAGAGTGCTCACCCTAATAATAAAGGCTTTGCATTAATGATTCATAAATTCAAGTTTGCGTAGCATTAACATATGGAGACAAATATTACACTGAAGACAATGCCTTTCTGTGATCCATAATGTGGTACTGTAAACTGGCAGCAAAAGGGTTTATGCTGCACAAGGTTTTTGTCCCAAAGACAAAATAAACATGAACATTTGTTGGTTTTTACCCCAAACAATGGGCGCAGGTTATAGGAATTCCACTCCCCTGAAGTCCCCAACCAGCTTCTGAAAAAGTCTCATAAAAAATGCCAATGTTTGAAAGTGGGGTTTGGGGGGTGGGCTCTACCTAAGCCCACTTATCAGCATATTAAAGCCAAAAGGTCTGTTTGACAGCTACCTTGTCGAAAACTCAGACATAAAAAAGTGATGGAAGAAAATAGTTGACATACATAGACTACATATATATTATCTGGGCCAAGGCCATTATAGAATGTGACCAAACATATGTAAGTTAGCCAGGCTCCATATTCTGAATGGGCACTCAAGCATCCCTAGATGTGTATAAGCAATATTAAACTGCATTAGTTTTCTAAGGCACTTGAGGTAAAGGGCCCATATAAGAGCATTTCCATCACAGTTATATTGACTCACTTACACAGCAAAAACAGTGTTGTCTGGAGGTGCTTGAATCAATCATCTGATAAGTAGAAATTATGCTGGTGTCAAGGTATTGATGCTGTGAGTATTCTTCAACCTGGCCTTGGCCTGTCAGAGGAATTGGTAATGACTTCTAGTACCCACATATGCTCTGGATGATATGGGACATGGAAGCGAGCATTCAGATATCATGCGGGGGGGGGGGCAAGATTTAGTGGTTCATTGGACTGTCCTAGTTATTAAGTATAAGAGAGTCATCAACCTTTTGGTACCATTACTCCAAGCCGTTGTTTTATTCTGCATACTGCAAGGCTCCTGTTACCCCATTACCAGTCCATTTATAATAAAATACACTGAGGGACATGAGTGTTTCACATTTGATTTCATCTTGATTCCATATGAGCTTTTCCTCATGCTGTTTACCTGTAGTTTTTTTACTCAGCATATGACTCTTGCACATTGCATACTGTGAACTGAGTCTCACCCAGGCATCTGATTGAGTAAAGATTGTGTGTGCATGTTTATGATGGGACATGGTTAACCTCTTCAGCGCGGCGCGGATTTCCGTGCCACACTGAAGATTCCGTGCGCGGGCGGGGCCATGACGGAACGGTTCCGTCATGCGCACAGCGCAACCGACGTGCATGACGGAACCGTTCCGTCATGCCCGTCGAAGGGGTTAAGAGCTCTGGCATTGAGGCAGAAGGCAGTGCCAGTTTCTCACAGTACTTGTCAGATTCAGACTATATGTACCTCCAATCCTTAGCTTCTGCAGACCGCACTGCACGATTGTCACATATCTGGAAATTGTAACTGTGGAAAAGTGTGTGGTTAAGGTACACAACTTTTAAAATATGGACAGCTTCAAAGGAAAACAATAGGAAAGCAAAATGGTGCGTGTGTATGTGTTTGCGCATGCATGTGTGTGTGTGGTTTTGTGTGTGTGTGTGTGTAAGTGTGGTTTTGTGTGTTTGTCCAAACCTGACAGAACTAGACAAACACTATGACAGTGCTGAAGAGGAAAGAGAGAGTGGGCTTTCGGATAGCTTACTTCAGATAGTGTTTTTTATGGATTTTCCTGGTTTGCCGTTGCATGGGAGGGCTGTCCATCAAGGTCATGGCATTTTGTGGGTGTCAACATTGTCTTTTTTCTGTCCCTAGTGGCTTTTGATAATGGGCTTAAGAAGTCCTTTTATGAGGCTGCGGATGCAACATGAAGTGTAGCTAATAAGTCAGACCCGGTGTGTGCTCTTTGACACATTTGCTTTACTAGCAAATTGACACCTTAATTGTTAGTTTATTGCTTTTCCTTTTCCTATATACACTCTAACTGTGCTAATGAATTCTGTACAGCAAGGGCCTACGCCTAGCTTCCATATCGCTGAGGTAGTTTGGATATCATGAGGTAAAATTCTTATGCCATATTTGTTTTGTGAAATTATAGTCTAAAAGTAATTGCTAAAATAATGTTCCACTCTGTTGTCTTTTTGCAGCACTGTTGTGTGTCAGATACATAACATGAGGCAAAGTCTGCTACTGTCATCTTGCAGTGCCATAGTCTGTTGTCCAACTTTTAGAAATCTATTAAAATACATAAGTATTGGATATGTTAGCAATTTTTAGTAAGAAAAAGCGAACCCCACCTGCTGTATCATATTTCTGAGGCATATGTTGAAGGCTCTTACGTGACTCAGCCCTCCTTATAAATTTCCTAGCTTTTCCAGCACTATCATTCATGTATTATAAATGCCTGAGAAAAGCTGTGTCACAGAAGGTGTAACATGCAATGCAGGTTTACAAACATGTTTAGAATTATAGATGCTAATAATGAACCATGTGATCACACGCCTGTGTTGGCGCGAACTGGAACCCCAAGTAATGTTCAAATGTTTTTCATATTGGAGCCTTGGGAACTGTCATGTACATTGTGTTTGTGACTCATATTGCTTGTGTTAAATATAATGTCTTCAACTGCAGACTTGCCAGAATATAAGCTATTTGGATGTGAATGGGTAGGCATGCGTACCCACAAGGACAAGGGAATTCTGTAGGCATTCCTGGTGGGATTTGGGCTTTCTGGGTAAATAGAGTTCACAATCCATAACTTTTCTTCTACTGCAAGTTTCTCAGGCAGACCTACACAAACATTTGAATGGGCAGACATGAATACAGGCAGACAAATGGTTATTGTTTGTTACATTTCCCTTGTGGTGCACCTGATACAGAGCAATATAAAACATGCTTTAACCGTCTTTTCTTCCTCGATTACAATCTTCTCAGACTGGACTACAAATACTTTTGAATGTGCAGCTCTGAGTACAATCAGAAAAAAACAGGTAATATTTTTTGGTGAATTTCATTGTGGCGATCTTGGTACACTGTAATATAGCAACATGCTTTAACCAGATTTTCTTCTATTGCAGGCTTTACAGACAGTACTATGTATAGGTTTGGATGGATATGTATGAGAACAACCAGAAAAATCCAGGTAATTACTTGCTACATTTTCCAGAAGATACCACAGTACTGTCTGACAGATTGCATTAATGAGCATGGGAGCAAACTTGAACCATTTCCTGTTTTTTACAGGCTTTGTAGCGTAAAAAGGTAAAAAGACGAAGACTAGTTATTGGGAAAATGTTCAAGCACAAAGTTGTTTCTTCTGCAGAGGCAGTGCACAGAAAGAAATGTTGTCTTATATTCGAAGAAGAGTAGACAAAGGAAATTGTGGAGGCTGAGGCACAGAAATCATGGAGGAAAGCTTGCGTACAGCTGAGTGAGCTATTTAAATACAGTCCTGACATAGGCCAGCTCTGCAAAGCATGTGGCAAGCAAAGATGGTTGGGGACTTTTCTATTGGGACGAAATTGAGTGATGGCTGGAAACTGAATTATCTGAAACTTGCTTACCACAAACAAATCTGCTTTGGTGATACTAAGAAACAAAAGTGCTGCTTTGCTAGGCTTAGTGTTGCAGTGTGCATGGAACTGAAGGAACTGCCACTGACAGATCGAGCAGACTAGAAGTGTTTGAATGGGAAAGATCCGTGACTGAGGAGATGAAGATTTTCATCAAAACATTGCTGGGAGTCAGGATGAGCCCTTAAATGTTATCTGTTCAAGTCATCCATGACCACCTAGCTCTGTATGTGAAGATAGCTGGGGGAACAAAAACTATGCCTTTGATTTTCTTGAGGGAGATGGACCAGCTGGCAGCTACGTGAGGGAAGATCCTTGCTCCCCTGTTTCTATCATTTACGTGGTGGCCATATCAGCATACAGCCACCCGCTGACACTTTGCATTATCACAAATTCCAGTAAAGTAACTCTTTTCAGCGCTATCCCCCTCCTGCCCATGGCTTCATCAAGTGGTTCTTGGAGCCATGGTCAATCTGCGTAAAACTGGCTTACTCCCGCCTTTGCAGAGAGTAATGTATAGTGTTAGAAATTGAGTTTCTGGTTGGCACAAGTATGCATCCTATTCAAGCATGCACCACAATCCAAGTCAGTGTGAATTAGTAACTCTCTAAATTAACCCATGCTCACCCTCTGGTAGCTTGGCACAGAACATTCAAACTTAACTAAGAGGCAATGTGTAAAGTATTTGTGCACAACACACACAGTAACACAGTGAAAACACCACAAAAGGCACCATACTAGATTAGGAAAATAGACAATATGTTTATGAGTAAAATAAGACCAAAATGACAAACATCCAATACGTAGAACTGGAGTTATAATTTGTTAAGTATTTAATTAACTTATAGTGCTTAGAGTCATAAAGCTACAACCAGGGAAATCTGGTAACACTAGACCGGGGTAAATCCAAAGTTCAGTCTGACCGTGATGGAGGGCAGGCTGGCTACATAACTCACGCATGTCCCCCTGAAAAAGTACCTTGGATGGAGGATGCATCAATGTTGAGGAACCGATGCGAGGAGCAGAGGAGGAAAAGCATTGTCGTTAATCCCATGGATGCAGGCCATGCGTCAGTTCCGATCAGCACAGTCAGTAAAGCCTAGCTGACTAACCCTTTTGTGATGAAGGTGATGCGGTGTAGTCGAGGCGCACAGTCCGTCGTCATTGAGCCACGTAGTCCGTCGAAGCGATGTCATCAAGTGACAACTACATCATTGTCGAAAGAGATACATTGCTTTGGATTAGCACAAAGTCGTTGATGCGTGGATTCTGCTGCATCAGTAGAGGAAAGTCACTTCCAAGGGCCCAGGACTGGATTGGCACCACTTGGCAAGGCACGGCCCACAGATTGCAGAGTCCAGGTGCTGTTGCAGAGTTGCAGGAAGTCTATGAAGGCCTTGAGACTTCAGGACAGAAGGAAAGCCTACACACCCTTGGATATTCTTCAGGTTCTGGGGCTGTAGAGAGTCAGGTTTAGTCCTTCTCACTCCCAGGCAATAAGCAGCAGACCAACACAGCAAAGCAGTTTCAGCAAAGTGGCAGTTTGCAGGTTGAATGTCCTCAGTTCCAGAAGTGTTCTGAATTCATGGTGTCAGAGGTTCAGTACTTAAACCCAGTTTGGCCTTTGAAGTAGGGAGACTTAAAAAAGATGCTTTGAAGCCCACAAAACCCTGCCTTTCGTGCCCTGGCCCCAGACTCACTGCAAGGGGTATGCATCCCTTTGAGTGAGGAGAGGACCTTGCCCTTTCAGGTGCAGAGTTTCAACTCCTGTTTCTCATCCTGCCTCAGGATGACCCATCAAATGAGGATGCTGCTCAGCCACACATACCCTTCCTTTGTGTGTGCCTGTCTAGAAGGAATGCAGAAAGCCAGCTCTAACCCACTCCAGACGTGTTTTCCAGAGACGGGCAGAAAGCACCAAATGGATTAAATAAGAAAATGTCAACTTTCTAAAGGTGTTTCAAATTTCACCATAAGTTGTGTTTTTAATTACTATTACTTAATTAAATACATTTTGGTTTTCCTATATTTTCCCAATTGAAAACAACACTTATAAGATGTCATAAGGCAGCCCCAATATTATCCTATGGGAGAGATAGGCCTTGCATAAGTGAAAAACGAATTTAAGAGGATTTCACTACCAGGACATTTGAAACTTAAAATTACATGTCCTATGTTTTTTAAATACATTTCACCATCCCTATGAGCTGTCCAGGGCCTACCTCAGGGGTGACCTTTACGTAATTAAAAGGAACGCTGTGGCCTAGCAAGTAGATTAATTTGCCAGGTCAAAATGGCAGTTTAAAACTGCACACATAGGGATGGTGGCACTCCCCGCATCGCCTTAACAAAACTTTTACGCAGTTGGTACGATGGCGGTATTGCACTCCCTGCAATCAAAACTTATTACTGGGCCTCGCAATTGGTGGCCCTCAATCACTCGGCCCAACGCCCTACCACGGATCCAGCGTATAGAATGGATCGATTCAATATGGCGGCGGGCAACTAACTCAGAGCACTATATGGAGGGCCTAAGAATGTACCATCATTTCCGCCCACTTCTACCACGGTCTCACTCTGGCATACGGCCACAGCCACGTTAGGTTGGAAGGGTAAAATCTTGCAAGCCACTCCGTTGCTGGAATCCTGTCATCTGGGGATGCTGTCGAGTCTACCCGGTTTTGATAAATGGGATTTGATTGGCCTTTCAGCGGTTGGGGACATGTGGGTGAGGGGTGCGGTGGTTTGATTCAATGACTTAAGGGCGAAATATCAAATGCATGAAGGGGAGACATTCCGTTATTTACAAGCACGCAGTACGCTAAATAAAGCCATTCCCAAGGGCTCAGATCTGCCTGTTTCATCCCCTTTAGAGGACCGACTCCTTGACGATTATCTCCCGGACAAGACCATTTCCCTAACTTACCGCAAATATTATTAACAACTTACCGGAACCACTTGAAAAACTCCGCATGAAGAGGGTGGACGATCTAGGGGACATACCAGACGAGGACTGGAGGGAGGCCTTGGCATCCCCCAGGGAGGTAGCAATCCGATCCCGCTTTAAACTTATACAACTTAAAGTCCTTCATAGGGCATATTACACCTCCACGGCGCTAGTCAAAAAGGGTTTAATTACCTCCCTTCTCTGTCCACGCGGGTGTGGTTCCTTGGGTACCTTTCTACATCAGTGGTGGGCTTGTCCCGTCCTCCAACACTATTGGACTGAGGTTTTCTTTACCATGTCCCGGGTATTTCAGAAGTTGATAAATCCAGCCCCTAAGCTCTGACTCCTAAACATTTGGGAAGCCACCGATCTTAATCGTACCGAACCACTATGGGTCTCCTTGGGCTGTATTGTTGCAAAACGGAATATTGCCAGAACATGGAAGCGGGGAGCAACACCAAAACGCTCAGACTGGGTGAGGGACATGGACTGGTGCATGCAGGCCGAAAGGGTGATATACGAAAGCAGAGGCTGCCCAGGTAAATAGACAAAGGTTTGGGGCCCTTGGAACAAGGACAGAGGATTTCTATGTGCCCCTTTTGCTGTTGACGCCACCTACAGTGTGCACAGGGAGTCACCTTAAAGATTATTGTCATTGTGTGCACATATTGTAATTGCTGCTATTTTCTTCATTTTTTGTTATATTTGAGAGGTGTTTAACCTAGATGATGTGCTAATCCGGGAGACTGCTCGTTTTTGTTTTGTTTTTTGTTGTAAAGTTGTCTTATGTCTTAATAAAAAAAGATTTATAAAAAAATAAAAATAAAAAAAACTGCACACATAGGCTCTGCAGTGATAGGCATGAGCCATGTTTAAAGTGCTACTTATGAGGGTGGCACAATCAGTGCTACAAGCCCACTAGGAGCATTTGATATATAGGCCCTGGGAACATATAGAGCACTTGACTAGGGACTTATAAGTGAATTAAGTATGCCAATCGTGGATAAGCCAATTGTTATAATGTTTTAGGTAAAAGAGAACATGCACTTTAGCACTGGTTAGTAGTGGTAAAGTGCCCAGAGTCCTCTAGCCAACAAAAACAAGGTCAGAAAAAGAGGAGGAGGAAGGTAAAACGTTTGGGGTATCCCTGCAGAAAGGGCCCTTTCTAAAATATACTTTTTTCTCTACTCGGTGAGCATGCTCACAGTTCCATGCCATGCCCGTTGGCATTCAGTATGTCCATGCAATTATAAAGTCTGATGAGACACCTAACCCTTCCAGAGGCCGAAATGCCATTGACAGATCAGGGTAACAGACAAACAGTTGTCTGTGTCTATTCTCTCTACAAATCGTATCGATAACTTCGCAGTAGTTGTCTGTTACTCAACAAAAGCCCCTTTTTAATATTATTTTATGTATATTATTGTTTTGGTGCTTTGACAGTAGGAACTCATTACGCACGTTCTACTTATCCCTTGTTCTTACTATGACAATAATTTTTCTTGAGAGTTATGGAAACAGTCCGATCCTCATGATTGAATGGATGTGATTGCACTAATGCATATAAAAATATTTATAACAATTATTTTTGTTTTACAGTGGTGTCCATTGTGTTGTTGTCATCATGTTTTATTTTTGTTATATTAATGTGGCAGACTTATTTGGCTCTGGCAGGTGTTGTCAATGTTGATAATATCTTTAAGACTTCTTTTGTCCTTTTTTATTGTATTATCATTTTTTCTATATGATACTTATGCGAACCATTGTAGAATAAGATTTTTGATTTACTTGAGGCCATCAGCAGTGTGATGCACTTTGAAGCTATAGACAAGCTTCCACTACCAATGATCTGGACCTTATGAAAATAGTTATGTTGGCATCAGATGGATAGTGCATCTTTGATGCTGGGCAAAGACAATGGTGTTGCTACTTGCCTTAAACAATCCATTCCACATCTAGTTTAGCAGCATTGTTTTGACTACCGAGAATTAAGAGTTGATGCCTTGAAGAAGATGCCGATAATCAAGAAACTGGAGACATTATTGCGGACTGTCTATTCCATGTTCTTCAGATCTTCTGCAAGTAAGTCCAAACTCGTAGAAATGAAGTTGGTCACTGAAAATGGGGTAGTCTCTTTTCAGCCACAAAATATAGTGTGGTGGCCTCCAAGTTACTTTGCATTTGGTACCCTAATCCATAATTATGAGGTTTTCCTTCAGTGCTTTGAGCATGAAAAAGTTGACAATGACGCACTTACTAAATATTGGTACAAAAAGTTCTTTGTCCCTCTCAGTAATTAAAGGCGTTCTGGGTGAATTTGCATCTTTGTGCAAGCTGTTTTACAAACATCTTTGACCACATGCAAAGCTATACGATATTCATGAACAAAAATTGGCCAAATTACCGAACAGTACCTGGGCAAAACTATCTTTTGGCATACTACAGTATGAGAACTGATTGCTTTGTACATTTCAACAGTAGGCATATTTTGACTTTTGTTTCCCATCTTTGTGAGCACATTTTGAATTCCTCCTTTGTGAGAACATTCCCTGAAGATGAACTGAAGGACTGGGCAAGCTTTGAATTCCAAGCAATAGCAACAGAATCACGCTTTGACTTTGGGACTGAAACTATACTTATTGAAAGTTATAAGGTCTTGGTCTCTTAGTCCTGGGAGGATGTGAAACACCCGGCGATGTTGTTCGTCTATAGATATAATATAAGTATGTGGTGGCAGGACATGTAAAAGGTTGTTTGTTTACCACCATTCAAGACAGGGTAAATTTCACTCTGAAGAAAGCTGCTCCCTATAATGTGGTGTCTTTACTTGTTGATATCTGCACATTTCAATCTTCAAGTGCAGAGTGTGAACAAGGATTCAGTCTCATCAACAAGTTTAAATCAAGAAATACATTAGAGCAGAACAATTTGAATATGTTGGATATGTTGATGAGGACAAAAGTCCACCACCTGAAGGGAAAAGTTGACCTCCAGAGTTTATCAACTCTGGTAAAATGGCAATGACCAACAAGAGACGCAAACATTGCACACATCTAGTGATGGCACATCACTTGTCTGAAACCTCTGTTCTATGGCCCATGTCTGGCCTGGATCGGCAGATTTTACAAATGTCTTCTCAGGAATGACATCATGACATCAATGAGTAGTCTGTGCATAAAATTGTAAATGTGTAATTTAATTGTGCAGCTTACTGTGTACATGATCTTGTATAAGCTCCCAACAACTTGCACCAAGCGATGTCACACTTGGTAATAACCATCTGGTGTCCAAAAATATATTCCAGGGCTGGTTCCTGACTGACCCACTGGGAGAAGTAACTTACTGACTCAAACTGAGCTACAGAAAACTGCATCCAGTCATGTCACAAGCAAGCGGCCATCTCAGAGAAAACCCCAGAGTATTTTTTGAGACATCGGATGATTTTTGTTAAAAGGCTAGGATAAAACCCTTTCAAACTGTGAACAATACATTAGACAGAATATGAAAAAGACACATGGTCAATTGTAATGGTGCTATTGTCTGGTATTTTCTCTTGTTTGATGTCATATCATTGTTGAGTAATGAACAATTAAATGTTCTTGATGTGCAATCCTGAAAGAAACACATCTGTGATAAATTTAGATTATATGAACTATGGACATTGGGACACCTAAGTTGCTTGAGTACTTTTAACCTGCTCCAGTCCCAAAGTTTCTAGCAGAAATGACCACTATTTTTTCATTTTGATTAAATTTTCTGGTAAACTGGCACTGCCAGATTGGCTGTCTTGAACGTATCAGAGAGTGAGGTGTTTTGGGGTCTTGCGGGCCAATCTGGCAGTGCTAGACTGCCTGAAATTCTAGTCTGGCCACCTTTCTCACTATGAGTGGGTAGGGCTGGCTATAGGACCATTGGTCTTAGGAGACATCGTCACATAAGCCACAGGGAGCTGTGTACTGCCCTGACCATACTAAATTCAGGGACAAGATTGCCAGTTGTGATCATGACATCCCTCAGAGCCAAAGCCAAATGGGATAGCAACACCTCTAGTCAGCCATTCGTGGAACAGCGAATCCTGTTCCCACCCATAGAGAGCACCTCCACCAGTCAGCAAATTCCTAAGAGTCTGAGGGAATGTCACACCCATGCCTACCAGGGCTACCCAGCAGATCACTCTATGCTTGGAAATCACAATGCTCTGTCACAGAGAGGTTTCAGCTGGAAGAATAGCAAGTTATTCCATATACAGAGAACACATCGGGGAACAAGCCATTGAATGTCTGAAAGATATTCTAAAGTTATTCTCCAGATGTAAGACACTCCAGAAAACAGTTCAGCCCAACCAGACAAAATGTACATAACCTGGCTGCCATACACCAAAGAAAGACTTCAAAAGACTACCACTAGAGGACCTTCTAGGATTTGGCTGGTGGCTAATTGGCCAGGTAGGAAATGTGGTTCAACTGCTATTGTTTTGTATTCAGCTCCTGTTTTGTACCTTAAGGAAAGCCAAGCATAATCTTTGGGCCCTGCCATAGAATTTTTAAATGTATGAGGTGACTGTGATTTTGTGATTTAGAGATCCAAATATAAAGGGTGATTCACACTCAAGGTGAGAACACCCATAACAAAATAAACTTAGGCAGATTCTAGTGATTCTTACACATTTTGTGATTAGGATGATGATGATGTTCAAGAAGAAAACCCTAAAACATCAAGAAGGTCATAATTTTGTACAGCGATTGATGCAATGGATTGCACTCTTAGAGGTCATACCCAAAGCAAGAGTCTGCAGAGCTCGAATCATCATCTCCAGTAGCTGGCATATGCAGTGGGGCACCCAATATGGATGCCCTCTGTCTCTGTTGCTTGAATTGGCCATGAGCCTCTGGCATGCAATATGCAGCAAGCAAACAAGCATGTGTCAGAGGGTTAAAGGTCCTTGGTTCCTTGCATCTATCGCCCTCTATAGGGACGACATCTTTTATTTGGGAAACTTATTGAGGGATCTGCTTCCCCTCTGCTCTGTGTGGTCTGATGGTCAACTGGGCGACATTGTGCCTGTTCTCTCTGAGAACGGGTACAGAGCAACCTCACTGAATGTCTATTGATGCACGATTGAAATGGGAGACAAGCATGTTCACACTTTTCTTTGTGCAAATTTGGGGTCCATAAACCGCTATCTGATGAATGAAGGTTTGCAACTGCGGCTGGTCAACAAATCACTTAAGTTAAATAACGTGACGCACATTATGCACTACGAGAAAGACAGATAATGATTACGTTTTCAAAACGCAAAGGTTTATTAAAAGTTCAAATGTTTACAGAAGGCAAAATCACCAAGTTAGTATCAATCAATAGTCAATATATGAATGCAAAAACCAATATCAAGTTCAAATCAATCAAAGTAATAAAAGAAGAGGACAAACTAGCATAGAGTCACCTCATAGAAAGGTTTTACAAAGACAGTTCTTTCATAAACAGAGTACCCTACACTGCGCTAAGCTGTCTCGAAAGTGGACAAGTTATCCCTGAACTGCAATCTAGTCTGCACTAGGTTTTAAATCACACAATTCTAATATTTCCTACACCTATGCATAGTTCCAATCAAACGATCCAATCAGGTTAGTGTGAAAAGATAGTCTTTAGCTTATTAGCTTCTCAGGATCCTCCACAATACAACTACTCTTTGCGTTGTTCAAACTTACATTTATCTGCAAAAAATGAAATACATTGGACCAGCCTGTTCTCTGCAGGTGTACTGTTGCAAGAAATTATAACATTTCATGGAAATGGTAATGAAAACAAAGGAATATCACATTTGTTAATTTGAATCCAGCTACGCCTAGAAATAAAAGTTAATGTGTCACGAAGCAAAATGACAACCAACCTTAGTCTTTTTGAAATGCAGGCCAACGTTAGCTATACCCAATCTAAATGTGTATAATACACAGTTAATAACATTAGTATGTTTACATGTTAATGTTGATTTTATGCAAAAACATTTAGTTGGATACCCCCCTTCAAACATGTTTACATACTTGCGGATTAAAATATAGCATGCAGATGCATATCTATTTGAAGGCAGCTTGCTGAGATTGTGACAGCACTGCGTGGCAATCGGGAGTCTTGTGCCTTTTTTTCTGGAAGGTCATGTGGTGTTATTGAAGATGGTTGTGCTCACTTGTTTCTTGTTTTACTTTGTCAATTTTGTAATAGTGGTTTTATGTTTTTTAATCTTGCAATCGTGGCACCCTTGAAATGTTTTAAAGTGCTGCATTCCTTAGTCACTGAATTGACATAGAATACTGGGAGGCCCAAAGTGCCATGTGATAAACTGGTTTACTATCCACTGAGGGTACTATTTATTTCCTAGACTTAGAATTCTATTACTTGGCTCCACTGCTGCAGTAATTGGCCTTGTGAGTAGAACCAGAATGAGATCATGAGACAAAACTCTTGTCTCTGGCATTAGACCAGACAGCCAAATCAGTGAAGCTGTGTCGGCAGACCTATATCTCACCCAGCAGGATCCCTACTGCACCTCACTCCCTCCAGGCAATCTATATCTCCTCACAAGGTCCTCTGGTCTTGGGTCAGGCATCAAGCTAAAGGAAAGTGCTCTTGATTGTCCTGGGTGATGTCCCCTCACCCAGCATTGAAAACTGGCAGACTCTCAGTCCTCATTCCTGGTAACAAGAACTCAGTGTTAGCTTCTCCATACTGTACAGCTTCAGTTTGACAGTTTGGGAGTCTCAAGCTGCCCTTTTTAGGTCAAGCTAGACAGTGCATGCGCTGTCTATTCGAGACCTGCTGTAATCAGTCTGTAGGCTTCAAGTCCATCACCCCATCTTGCAATTGCTTTTCATTTGTCTCTGTCCGTGTCCTTCAAAAGTCCTTGCCTGCTAGTGGTCAGTCCTCCCTCTTTGCCCCTCCTTTCTCTCTTCTGTTCCTCCCACAGAGCAGGTACTTCATAATGTATCATTCCTCTATGGTTCTTTATCTGTTCTTTGGGGTACACATTTTTTTCTTAGTTTCCTGCTCTGTTACTGTTTGTCTGTGTTTAGCTTCAGTGCCCAAGCAGCTTACATACAAATATAGCATTCTTCCTCCCACCTCCTCTTAATGTCACAGCTGTCTTACTGCTTCCTCCCCACCTGGCTCCTGCTCCGTTGCTTGTATTTTTTGAGGCTTTTTGCACTTTTCAATGTCTACCGTCAGTTGAGCTTTTTCTGGTGGGATATTCCTTTGGTTTGGGCTTCCTTTTAAGGGGGAATAGGGCTTGTTTCTTTAGGTATCATCTGCAAGGGGTTTACATCCTGCCCCCTCTCTTTCCTGGCTTTTCATTGGTTCCTGTGTGGGCCACTTTCTTTTCCTCCAGTTCTATTGGCTGTAGCATATTTTCCTGCATTTACCAATGCCTGTGTTGTTGTTATTTTCAGCACGCCATCCGCGCTTTTAGTTTTATTTCAGTGCATTATGGCCATTTGAAACCCGTGTTCTAAAATGGTTGTCATTTTACCTTGGGTCCCAATCTCACATGCAGCCTGAAAGTTTCCAGAGAGGCACGGTTCTGCTCGAGCAAGGCCTGGGAGTGATTAAAAAGAGCTGCCAAGAATGTTTCCAGCCCTGGTAAGTGTCTGAATTCCTGGCTCGCATTACTAACCTGCAGCTGCTCAAAACATTGTTTGCTTGTGTCTGGGGCCCAAGGAGGGGAAGTGAACTCCGACCTTTCTCGCCAGGAGGTAAAGGCGGTAGTTAAACTGCACCATAAAAGTGCACGTTGCAGGCAGAGTGTAGTAAGCAGCCTATATAGTGTAGATTTTACCATGTGAGTGGTTCAGCACAGCATGAATGCTTGTAGCGGACCTAGCGATATATTGAAATGACATTCTTTTCTACGGTACGTCAAACATTGTCAAAAACTTCTTAGTACATTGCATTTTCTGGATGACTCCCATTGCTGCAGTTAGACTAACATGACAACATCTGTGTATTTTTTACTAAGATCTGCATGACCCGAAGCAGTGCGTAAATGGAGATTCTGGAGTTAAAAATGTGCCAGAGAAAATAGTTGCAGTAACAACCCCTGTGACTGAACACAAGTTATTTAAAGTCGACTTTAGTAGAATGAAATCAAACGAGTTTGATTTCCAGCCAAATCTGTCCAAATTGACGGCAGCATCCACTCTCTGCGCAGGGGAAACTGAGAGAAATCGATGCCAATTGCAATTCTGGTCTATTTGTATTTTAAATTATCCATCACCAAGCTTTTTTTCAAAACTCTTGCGTTTTAATGAATAACTCTTCCTAGTCCGTCTGAGGCCGGCAAACACTGCTCCAGCAGGGGTGATCGTTTGTGTTCACTGCAAAAAACCTTTAGTGCAAAACTCGTTTTTTTTTGTTTTTTGCAGATTTATATAGTGCGAACTCGACCTGAAGGTATTGGAGCGCTTTACATGAGAACCAGTTACGTTACACAAGGACTCATTCTTTTTTAGGCCTCGCCTGGCGTAGGCTGCTCACATGCGCAGTCTCGCTGGCGAGATTTAATGATTTGGGGTATTTTCTGTAAAGGGCATTAAGCCCCGCCCCTCTTTCCCATTGGCCGGCGTCACCGTTTACGCTAAACAGTGGCCAGCCTTTGGAAAAGAGCTGGTAGTGATGTTCTCGTTCGGCTTTTTGAGCCGTCCCAGTTGGACGGGCTCGTCTGCCTAATTGTGTGTTCACTGCAGTAGGTAACATGGGCTGCTTCCAGGCTATGAGCTTCTCTCGCACAGTGATCCCTCAGAAGATAGGCGAGCCGTCCAAGAGCAACTTTAGGGGATATCGCTGCCACCCCAAGAGCTCACTGGTATTGTATGGCATCCAGACAGTTCTTGCTTTTACTCAAATACACATTGCGTGCTGGGAATGTTGATTGTGGTGTAATAGCCAGAGCTGCAGACTATGGAACCAAGTCCGAGTCTTGGCGCCTCCAAGCATCCTGTGATTCTGGGCATTTCACTTCATCTCCTGTGCCCGCCCCCCACAAAAAAAATGAACGTGTAGCATAACTGATACTTATGTAAAGGGTGCCAATACCTTTGGGTAGGGTTTGCGCCATATAAAACAGCCCGAAACTAATTGTGTGTTCACTGCAGTTGGTAACATGGGCTGCTTCCGGGCTATGAGCTTCTCTCGCACAGTGATCCCTCAGAATCTAGGCGAGCCATCCAAGAGCAACTTTAGGGGATATCACTGCCCCCCAAGAGCTCACTGGTATTGTATGGCGCATCCAGAACTGGTATTGTATGGCGCATCCAGACAGTTCTCGCTTTTACTCAAGTACACATTGCGTGCTGGGAATGTTGATTGTGGTGTAATAGCCAGAGCTGCAGACTATGGAACCAGGTCTGAGTCTTGGCGCCGCAAAGCATCCTGTGATTCTGGGCATTTCACTTCATCTCCTGTGCCCCCCCCCCAAAAAAAAAATGAACATGTAGCATAACTGATACTTATGTAAAGGGTGCCAATACCTTCGGGTCGGGTTTGCGCCATATAAAACAGCCCGAAACTAATTGTATGTTCACTGCAGTTGGTAACATGGGCTGCTTCCAGGCTATGAGCTTCTCTCGCACAGTGATCCCTCAGAAGGTAGGCGAGCCGTCCAAGAGCAAATTTAGGGGATATCGCTGCCCCCCAAGAGCTCACTGGTATTATATGGCGCATCCAGACAGTTCCTGCTTTTACTCAAGTACACATTGCGTGCTGGGAATGTTGATTGTGGTGTAATAGCCAGAGCTGCAGACTATGGAACCAGGTCAGAGTCTTGGCTCCGCAAAGCATCCTGTGATTCTGGGCAATTCACTTTATCTCCCGTGCCCCCCCCCCAAAATAAATTGAACGTGTAGCATAACCTATACTTATGTAAAGGGTGCCAATACCTTTGGGTCGGGTTTGCGCCATATAAAACAGCCCAAAACGAATTGTGTGTTCACTGCAGTTGGTAAGATGGGCTGCTTCCAGGCTATGAGCTTCTCTCGCACGGTGATCCCTCAGAAGGTAGGCGAGCCGTCCAAGAGCAACTTTAGGGGGTATCGCTGCCCCCCAAGAGCTCACTGGTATTGTATGGCGCATCCAGACAGTTCTTGCTTTTACTCAAGTACACATTGCGTGCTGGGAATGTTGATTGTGGTGTAATAGCCAGAGCTGCAGACTATGGAACCAGGTCCGATTCTTGGCTCCGCAAAGCATCTTGTGATTCTGGGCTATTCACTTCATCTCCCCTGCACCCCCCCCCCCCAAAAAAAAATTGAACGTGTAGCATAACTGATACTTATGTAAAGGGTGCCAATACCTTCGGGTCGGGTTTGCGCCATATAAAACAGCCCGAAACTAACTGTGTGTTCACTGCAGTTGGTAACATGGCCTGCTTCCAGGCTATGAGCTTCTCTCGCACAGTGATCCCTCAGAAGGTAGGCGAGCCGTCCAAGAGCAACTTTAGGGGATATCGCTGCCCCCTAAGAGCTCACTGGTATTGTATGGCGCATCCAGACAATTCTTGCTTTTACTCAAGTACACATTGCGTGCTGGGAATGTTGATTGTGGTGTAATAGCCAGAGCTGCAGACTATGGAACCAGGTCCGAGTCTTGGCTCCGCAAAGCATCCTGTGATTCTGAGCATTTCACTTCATCTCCCGTGCCCCCCCCCCAAACAAAAATGAACGTGTAGCATAACTGATACTTATGTAAAGGGTGCCAATACCTTCGGGTCGGGTTTGGGCCATATAAAACAGCCCAAAACTAATTGTGTGTTCACTGCAGTTGGTAACATGGGCTGCTTCCAGGCTATGAGCTTCTCTCGCGCAGTGATCCCTCGGAAGGTAGGCGAGCCGTCCAAGAGCAACTTTAGGGGATATCGCTGCCCCCCCCCAAGAGCTCACTGGTATTGTATGGCGCATCCAGACAGTTCTCGCTTTTACTCAAGTACACATTGCGTGCTGGGAATGTTATGTTCACGCCGTCCTCTGGATCAGGAGAACTACAAGTTGTACTGTTTGACTTGCTGTTAAAAGAAGGCATTCCACATGACTGTGTGTGTACCTTGGAGCAAGTGCCCAGGTCCAGACTCAACCAAAAGCAGCCCTAGCACATTTTTTCAGACCACCAGCACCCCTATGGTGCAAAGTGAGAGCAGCAAGTGACCCTAACCACTACAAAGGGGTTTGAGAAGCCAGCCCAGAGCACTTTAAGACTGTCCCCTCCTCCACATGCAGATCGCAGGTACAGGCTTGCGCACCTCACAACCTGAGATAAAAAACACCGTTCATTTAAAACACTGCACTCTAGTTTAGCTAGAATTTTACTGCTTTCGTTGTACTTACTGTACCTTGTTTGTTAGGCATTCTTGCAATATATTGCGTGCACAGTGAGGGTTACGTTGCTTTTTAGATTGGTGACATTTGCAGTCTGTGTTGTGGGTAAACTGGTTTTCAGAGTTTCATACCTGCCATCGTACAAATATTTTCACAGTGTGAGGAGGGTGCAGGCATGGTGGCGAGAGCTCACTAAAAAGCACTGTGCCCCTCACCGAGCCCCCATAAAAAACAAGCATTTGCAATGCAGTAGGTCTGGCATTTACGTGAGTTTAAGCTATTGGCATTGTAAATGACAGTGTGGTTTATTTATGTTTCAAACACCAAAACATAAATAAAAGGCATTGTCATTTACAATGCCAATAGCTCAAACTCGCTTAAATGCGAGACCTGTTGCATTGCAAGTGCTTGTTTTTGGTAGGCACGGGGAGATTGAGTGATTTGCCCAGAATCACAGGATGTGGACGCGACTCCGAGGCTAGAACCTTGGTTTCCAGCACCAAAGTCGGCAGCCCTAGCCATCACACCACATCCTCGGTGACCGCGAGCCTTTGTTTATGCCATTATTAGACCACAAGGGTACAAAAAGTTCGATCTACACCACTGTTATTAAGAATTGTTTTTATGTTCGTGCGAATTTTAGATTTTGCATGTATGTCGAAATTGGGACTACATTTGTTTCACTTTGGTATAGTATTGGTGATCAGGGCATTTTGTGTCCGTTTTCTAGTGGGGGCTGTCCAAAATGTGACACTGTTTTTTGTTAGGAACAAGATCCACGACATTACAAAGTACATGTATTTGCATAGGGATGAGCTGGTAGATCGCCTGTTTCTGTGCACACCAAGAAAAGACCTCGCCCAGAGCTGTAGGGCAGTGGGCAGTGGGCCCAGGGGCAGCTCCTCCGTGATGGCGGAGGAGTTCCGCCTCCCTGCTGAAAGAGGGAAAATAAAATGATACTAAAAGCATTTTATTATAATTTTATTTTTGTCTAAAAAACTAACGAGCGAGTCTTCAGTGGGGCTGGCGGGGCCAGGCAATCCTGTTGGAGAGGCATGGCAGGAGGAGAAGTGGTGAGCACTTTTAAGTGTGCATGTGTATTTGGCCGGCCTTCCTGGGCCAGCCAAACACACGTGTGCACTTAAGTTTCTCCAACTGTGTTGTACAGCCAGGTTAGAAAAACACCCAAGGCTCCAATGCACTGTCTGAGCAGCTTCGTATTAGTATTCCCAGCATGAGAGAAGCGCTGGGATTTCGTATCCAGGAGCCTGCGCACTCACAGTCCAGTATCGGTCAGAGAAGGAAGTTGGCGGCCGTTGGAGCACAAGGTAAGTGTGCTTTTAATTATTTTTTGTTGTGCGCTTGTTTTTTGATTTTATCACCCCCGCCCTACCACTAAGCACTAATAGCAGATGCCACTGCACCAGGCACTGACTTGGGATGGTGCTCTGTTTTTTGCAAGCATTTTATGGTTTTAAAAGCACCTGCTGCCACGTTCCTGGCCCCCAACAATTTTCAGGGAACAATAAAAATTTCAAAATAACTCCGGCGATTAAGGTTCTTGCTGGCGAGATCAGAGCTTTGTCTAGTGGAAGTAAGGTAGCTCAAACGGTTAATATGCCTGCTGCAAAGGTGTACTATGCAGTTCACAGAGCGCATATAATGTAAATAGGTCAGTGGCTTACTTCTTTTGTTAGAGATATCTTTTTGTTACTTGCAGTTTATAAGTTAAAATCCTAATATAGAAAATTGAGCTATTTGGGGCGTGGCTTGGACAGCGCTGCGCATGGTTGCCTTATTGTATAGCCCCGCTGCCGCCGGAAAACACCGTTTACAATGCTGTTTCCACAACGCATAGCTACTACAACGCGGTTGTTACGACTGCATTGTTAGTACGCAATACTTTTACATCGCAAGTCATTACGACGACTTGCTGTAGGGGGTGAAAAGGTATTGGATATAAAATCCAACACTTTTCCTGCTGTTGCGCAAACTGGAGTAGGAATAGTAAATAATACTATTCTTAAATCCAGCGCGCCCCCTACAGCAAGTCGTTGTAATGACTTGCGATGTAAAGGTATTGCGTACTAACAACGCGGTCGTTGTAATCACTGCGTTGTAATGGCATAGAATAAAATTGCATGCGTTGTAACATTCTATATTCGCTGCCGTCGGTTAATACAGCGCACTATCTCGGCAGAATGTTTAGTTCCGTTCACTCACCTACCAGTCCCTAGGTGCTCTGCTTCACCGGAACTGATCCTGGAGTGGATCCAACGCTGTGCAGGCATTTAATGGCGTTTTCTCTTCGGTGGAGCTCTGGCGTTCTCAGCTTTCCCGACAAAATGGCCGCCGTCTCTCAACATTAATGAGCGCACTCAGGGCCGGACTGGGAACAAAAATGAACGTGTAGCATAACTGATACTTATGTAAAGGGTGCCAATACCTTCGGGTCGGGTTTGGGCCATATAAAACAGCCCAAAACTAATTGTGTGTTCACTGCAGTTGGTAACATGGGCTGCTTCCAGGCTATGAGCTTCTCTCGCACAGTGATCCCTCAGAAGGTAGGCGAGCCGTCCAAGAGCAACTTTAGGGGATATCGCTGCCCCCCCCCAAGAGCTCACTGGTATTGTATGGCGCATCCAGACAGTTCTCGCTTTTACTCAAGTACACATTGCGTGCTGGGAATGTTATGTTCACGCCGTCCTCTGGATCAGGAGAACTACAAGTTGTACTGTTTGACTTGCTGTTAAAAGAAGGCATTCCACATGACTGTGTGTGTACCTTGGAGCAAGTGCCCAGGTCCAGACTCAACCAAAAGCAGCCCTAGCACATTTTTTCAGACCACCAGCACCCCTATGGTGCAAAGTGAGAGCAGCAAGTGACCCTAACCACTACAAAGGGGTTTGAGAAGCCAGCCCAGAGCACTTTAAGACTGTCCCCTCCTCCACATGCAGATCGCAGGTACAGGCTTGCGCACCTCACAACCTGAGATAAAAAACACCGTTCATTTAAAACACTGCACTCTAGTTTAGCTAGAATTTTACTGCTTTCGTTGTACTTACTGTACCTTGTTTGTTAGGCATTCTTGCAATATATTGCGTGCACAGTGAGGGTTACGTTGCTTTTTAGATTGGTGACATTTGCAGTCTGTGTTGTGGGTAAACTGGTTTTCAGAGTTTCATACCTGCCATCGTACAAATATTTTCACAGTGTGAGGAGGGTGCAGGCATGGTGGCGAGAGCTCACTAAAAAGCACTGTGCCCCTCACCGAGCCCCCATAAAAAACAAGCATTTGCAATGCAGTAGGTCTGGCATTTACGTGAGTTTAAGCTATTGGCATTGTAAATGACAGTGTGGTTTATTTATGTTTCAAAAACCAAAACATAAATAAAAGGCATTGTCATTTACAATGCCAATAGCTCAAACTCGCTTAAATGCGAGACCTGTTGCATTGCAAGTGCTTCTTTTTGGTAGGCACGGGGAGATTGAGTGATTTGCCCAGAATCACAGGATGTGGACGCGACTCCGAGGCTAGAACCTTGGTTTCCAGCACCAAAGTCGGCAGCCCTAGCCATCAGACCACATCCTCGGTGACCGCGAGCCTTTGTTTATGCCATCATTAGACCACAAGGGTACAAAAAGTTCGATCTACACCACTGTTATTAAGAATTGTTTTTATGTTCGTGCGAATTTTAGATTTTGCATGTATGTCGAAATTGGGACTACATTTGTTTCACTTTGGTATAGTATTGGTGATCAGGGCATTTTGTGTCCGTTTTCTAGTGGGGGCTGTCCAAAATGTGACACTGTTTTTTGTCAGGAACAAGATCCACGATAACAAGGAGCTGTTTTACAAAGTACATGTATTTGCATAGGGATGAGCTGGTAGATCGCCTGTTTCTGTGCACACCAAGAAAAGACCTCGCCCAGGGCAGTGGGCAGTGGGCCCAGGGGCAGCTCCTCCGTGATGGCGGAGGAGTTCCGCCCCCCTACTGAAAGAAGGAAAATAAAATGATACTAAAAGCATTTTATTATCATTCTATTTTTGTCTAAAAAACTAACGAGCGAGTCTTCAGTGGGGCGGGCGGGGCCAGGCAATCCTGTTGGAGAGGCATGGCAGGAGGAAGCAGGGGCGCAACTAGAGCCAAATTTCGGGGGGGGCTGAGCAAAAATTTCGGGGGGGGGGGGCTGAACTTTAAGCAATAGGCAGAGTGGAGCTGCAGGGGCTCTTAGAAGGGGTGAAACAACAGCAAGGCCTCATTAACATGCAAATGGTCTTTTAAAGACCTGTGAAGTGCTCGGGTGCGGCTGTTTTTTTGCCCGGGAAGGTGTCTCATCCCGGGCCGCCACACACGAGGAGGGGGGGGGGGGGGGGGGGGGGGGCTGAAGCCCTGTGAGTCTAATGGGTGTTGCGCGCCTGGGAGGAGGAGTGGTGAGCACTTTTAAGTGTGCATGTGTATGTGGCCGGCCTTCCTGGGCCAGCCAAACACACGTGTGCACTTAAGTTTCTCCAACTGTGTTGTACAGCCAGGTTAGAAAAACACCCAAGGCTCCAATGCACTGTCTGAGCAGCTTCGTATTAGTATTCCCAGCATGAGAGAAGCGCTGGGATTTCGTATCCAGGAGCCTGCGCACTCACAGTCCAGTATCGGTCAGAGAAGGAAGTTGGCGGCCGTTGGAGCACAAGGTAAGTGTGCTTTTAATTATTTTTTGTTGTGCGCTTGTTTTTTGATTTTATCACCCCCGCCCTACCACTAAGCACTAATAGCAGATGCCACTGCACCAGGCACTGACTTGGGATGGTGCTCTGTTTTTTGCAAGCATTTTATGGTTTTAAAAGCACCTGCTGCCACGTTCCTGGCCCCCAACAATTTTCAGGGAACAATAAAAATGTCAAAATAACTCCGGTGATTAAGGTTCTTCCTGGCGAGATGAGAGCTTTGTCTAGTGGAAGTAAGGTAGCTCAAACGGTTAATATGCCTGCTGCAAAGGTGTACTATGCAGTTCACAGAGCGCATATAATGTAAATAGGTCAGTGGCTTACTTCTTTTGTTAGAGATATCTTTTTGTTACTTGCAGTTCATAAGTTAAAATCCTAATATAGAAAAGTGAGCTATTCGGGGCGTGGCTTGGACAGCACTGCGCATGGTTGCCTGATTGTATAGCCCCGCTGCCGCCGGAAAACACCGTTTACAATGCTGTTTCCACAACGCATAGCTACTGCAACGCGGTTGTTACAATGACTGCATTGTTAGAACGCAATACTTTTACATCGCAAGTCATTACGACGACTTGCTGTAGGCGGTGAAAAGGTATTGGATATAAAATCCAACACTTTCCTTGCTGTTGCGCAAACTGGAGTAGGAATAGTAAATAATACTATTCTTAAATCCAGCGTGCCCCCTACAGCAAGTCGTTGTAATGACTTGCGATGTAAAGGTATTGCGTACTAACAACGCGGCCGTTGTAACCACTGCGTTGTAATGGCATTGAATAAAATTGCATGCGTTGTAACATTCTATATTCGCTGCCATCGGTTAATACAGCGCGCTATCTCGGCAGAATGTTTAGTTCCGTTCACCCACCTACCAGTCCCTAGGTGCTCTGCTTCACCGGAACTGATCCTGGACTGGATCCAACGCTGTGCAGGCATTTAGTGTCGTTTTTCGCTTCGGTGGAGCTCTGGCGTTCTCGGCTTTCCCGACAAAATGGCCGCCGTCTCTCCGCATAAGTGAGCGCACTGAGCAGAGATTACGCTCAAGACTTCACCAAGTAAGTCCCGAGGGATGATTTGACCCTTAATTGTGGATCAGTCGGCAGTGCTCACCTCCCGACGCATGTCTCCATCACAATCTAGCCGTTTGACATCAGCGGCGATCTCCATGCCTGACCATAACATTGCGCTGACCGAAGCAACGATCACAATGAGGCCCTTCTGATTGCAGGCAGCAGTATGCAGTGCACAGTGTGTGGTGCCCACACCAGGGCCCTTCGTGGGTTAACTGGCCTAGATCATTTCCCTGATTAGGAGGGAGCACCGCTGGCTCACCAAAAGACTGTATCACACTGTGAGCTCTAGCTTTCCCTAATTTGGTGCCCATTCACATGGCTCTCTATTCAGATAAAAGAGCTTGCTGATCCCAGCTTTCTCTCCAGAGTATGCTGTTTAATAAGAATAGACCAGCCTGTTCCAGTCTCTTACCTGCAAAAGGACACAGATCACTGGGCACAGAGCTCAGAATACAGGGCACTGAGTCTTTTATCCCAGGATGAGGACTGTCAGTCATAAGGATTTTCTCCCTACGCCCTGGGAAACGTGGTGGGGACTTACCATCAACTCAACCATCAACTCAACCATCAGACTAATGGCGGTGTACCTCTTTCCAGAACCATCAGACTGAAAGTGGGGAACATCATTCGAGAACATCGAGCTCCATCACTTTAGCGCTATCTTCCACAACTTACCGTTTCCATCTGCATCGGCATCCACCTGCATCGGCGCTCTGATCTTTCTCAGCTCTGCCTTTCACCATAAGTGCGCCATAAGAACGCCATAAGAATGCTTACATCATAAGAACGCCATAAGAACGCTTACATCATAAGTACGTCATAAGAGCACTAAGATCAAGAGGGCCTCAACTGGCTTCTGCTGCGCACTGCCACAGCAATTCACAAAACCGCTAAAAATATGGCAGACAAAAAGCCCAAACTGAGCAACAAGTGCACCAAACCCGAACCTCCTCTGCCTGATTCGCCCATTAAAGAATAATCTGAAATGAACAACACCATGGACAGGATCCTTAAAAAAAAGTGGCTGAAGTCCACGACCTTGTGAAATCTACTAAAGTCAATACAGACATGATGCAGCAGGAGCTTTCCACTATCAGATCAGATATAAATTCCATTAAGAACAGAGCAACAGAGGCAGACTCACGTATTAGCACCCTGGAAGACAATGCCACTGCCTCTTCCAGAGACATAAATAAACTTCTGGCTGCCTATCAGACCCTTCAGAGAGAGGTATCAGAGTTAAAGGATAGGAATCGCAGAGGGAATCTGTGTATCGTTGACGTTTCAGAGGGTTCGGAGGACTCCGCGGATTCTTGCATTGGCTTCCTGGGGAAATGGATTCCACAAATGACAGGCATAGTGTTCAAAAAAGAGTTTGAACTGGAAATAACTCATCATGTTCTCCCTTTCAAGTCTCTGCACAAAAACCAAAGCCGCCAGATTGTCTGTTGCCCGCTGAGATACCAGCACACTGAACTAATCCTTAGCTATGTTCGTAAGAATCATCACATTCTGTGGAACGGCCCAAACAATTTCATATCACAAGATTACTCCAAACCTATGATCGAGACCAGAAAGGGCTTCCTTGCACTACGTCCTAGACTGAAAAATGCAAGCATACAATTCTCATTCATTACTCCTGCCAAATTCAGAATTCTAGTTGATGGAAGACAACATATCTTCTCTGACCACAAAGCCCTGCAAGATTTCTTAAGCGAAAGGGAAGGAACCTCAATGGACACACATCCTGTGCCACTATTCGACCCAATACTCTACTTAAAAGGCCTTTGCTGATCTCTTCAATTTTCTCACGAACACTTTTGAAAACTCTGGTTTATACTTCTGGTTTTTTAGCAGGTTTGGATGGCACCTTAACGTTTCCTGTTTTGTTATCTTGCAGTTACACACAGTGCGCCTGTTGGGCTTTCTAGTCATTGCTGGCCGCTCTCAGCACTGCTCTGCTGTTTTGCATTGTTCATTCACATTACACTATGCCGACCAGGCATGGCCACGCCATGGTTACCCAGTTTCTCTTTTTTATACACTATAGCATTATAGCATTAGCTTGGTCAGGCCTGAACCTACCCTCTATGCTTGACACTTTACCTGTTACATACCATCCAGTACTACAACACATAGTTGTCTTGGTTTGCTACATATGTCGTCTCCATAAACTCCCAACACTAGTGTCCCTGTGAAGTAATTTGTTCTGGGAGGGTCCACGTCCGCTTCCTCCTTGGTTTAATGGTTCCTTGGGTTTCTCTTCATTTCAAGGCTAACTTGTCACAGAGGATCAAGTACGAACACTGGTATTTAGGATCTAGCCCTTTATCTTGAGCCTCAACTAGGGTCCAACTAACACCACACTGTTAGGGCTTGGGCTTAGATTTGAGTTATTTTGTGTTACAATTGGCATCTCTGTTTTACTCTCTGCTCTAGTCTCAGTTACGTCTTGTCCTTTGCCTCTTATGTTCTCACATGATCACACTCTGCCTATTAGCCAAATAGTACCTTGGATTCACAGACTCCCTGGTATGACCTGCTGTCCTGTTTTGTTATACGACTCTGCCCTGCAGTGCGACCACAGAATCTCGTGTTGGTCTTAAACTCTCTCCGTCCTCTTGCAGTTGTGTGCTCTTGGACCTCACATGACTCTCCCCAAGCTGATCTTAGTGTCCCGAACACTTTTTAGCCACATGTTTAGCGATCCACTCAAGCATCACCTCTACAGAGAAAAACCTCTTCAATATGAGTAAATACCCCATTGATATGTATCTGAAAATTGTGTAACTAAATGTTAGGGGTCTCGACCATCTGGTTAAAAGGAAAAAAATTGAGAATTACCTCTACAAACTCAAAGCAGACGTGATTCACCTACAGGAAACAAAAGTATCCCATAGAGACGTGGCCTCTTTTGGCACTAGCTGGCTCTCTGACATCCTCTGCTTTCGGGACAACAGTAAAAAGGGTGGGGTCCCACAGATGATAACTGTAGATGGTGCTTTATAAAATGATCCAAAAATAACAATTGCCTTCACTTCCTTATTGTGTATGGCCCAAACGGTGAGGACTGAGACTTTTGGGACTCCTTAGCCACTCTGATGAATCAAATCCCCGCTGACAATCTTATTATTTTTGGGGGTGACCTTAATCTCCCCATTGACCTAACTTAGACCGTCAATCCAAATTGGCACTTCACTCCACAAGGTTACATAAATTGCTTCTCAAACTTTGCAGCAGGTTCAGTCTTCTTGACCCTTGGAGGCTGCAGCACCCTGGTACTAGGGACTACACTTTCTACTCCAACCCCATAACTCTTACTCTAGGATTGACTATCTTCTGATTTCCATGGCCCTCACACACCTAATAGACCAGACAGACATCTTACCCAGGCTGATTTCAGATCACTCAGCAATTACCCTGTCGCTCACGGGCCTCAACACAAGACCCACTAAAAAGATCTGGAGATTCAATGAAGAGTCAATCAAAGACACCATATCTAGATCCACATTTGAATATACAATTAAGAACTACCTGAAAGGAAATATGGTATCTGATACTTTCCCGGCTAACCACTGGGATGCTCTCAAGGTCACTGTTCAAGGTACCATGTAGGAAAGCAGGATCTGCTTCTTAGGGTTACCCCCACCTTTTGCTTGATGTTAACACTATAACATGGTCTTTAGTGTCCAGCTATCACTTACACTCCACTAAATATGTAACGTTTCCTGAAACCCCCTACCCAGCGTGATAAGCACACGTGCCACCCAAACAGTATGAACACAGCCCAACCCCCTCATCGCCTACTATCCCGATACATCAATCACTTAAATAACACCTCACGCGTTATACGTCCAGCAGGCAGGCAAACACACCAGTAAAAAATACTACCTCGAATAAAACCCAGCCAACAACCAGAAGCTAATACAAGACAAACCCAACACAACCATCTGCCCAAGAAAACACATGATCATAACTCTAATTATAAGCCAACATACCAGCAGTGGTGCAGCCAATAAGTCATGGGCTCTAGTGTAAAGGAGGAAATGGGCCACTGGCTTCTGATGGAACTGTGAAATAAAGCAACAATCAAGGGTCAGTCAGTCGCTCTGGCGTCTCTGACCAGTGCGTGCACGCCACGGCCTGAGGCTCTTCATTAATTAAATGTTGCGAACGCCCAGCCTCTTCTTTAATTAAATGATGCACGGCCACGGCGTGCAGATGTCTCTGCGGTCTTCAGGGTGGGGGCTACAGATTAGCATGAAGGTGAGAATTCGGTCTGTAGTCAAATACACAGGTTAGTGTGAAGGTGAGGATTCGATTATGATCGGGGTCAGTTTTACATATTAGGGTCAAGGTTCAGGGTTGGAAAAGCAGAAAAAGAAAATCTGAACCAAATAATTCAAACTACTGCTTAAATCGACCCACAAGGACATTTTCGAACTATTTACAATCAAACCTTTTGATTTGAACGAGATGCTGTTCAAACTACTTGCTTCTACTAGTCACAGAATCATAAATGCACCAGAATCTTTCGATCTTTTAAGTCTCTTTGTTGATGCAACTCAAAAGAACTAACATTGTATATAAACTATCAAGAGGTGCTTCGCAAATAATACATATACACACAGGCAGTAAGCGCAATGAACACCAGCAAAGCAGATGCACAATAGAGAAGCACGTCTGCAATAACCTAAAAGGCACTAAAAGGCTTTGTTTTTTCTTCTAGTTTTATATAGTGCAAACCTGACCCGAAGGCATCAGAGCGCTTTACATAAGCACTGGTTGCGTCACAAATGGACGCATTCATTTTTTGTTAGGCACATGGAAATTAAGTGATTTACCCAGAATCGCAGGATGTTGAGGGTCCCTGCTGAGACTCAAACCCGGTTCCCCAGTTTCGAGGTCGACCGCTCTCTTTGATAACAATGCACATACCCGAAAAGAATGATCACCAACACTGCATACACTCTAGCATGAAGGCTCTATACCAACAATGCATGGACACTGTGCCAACAATGCATATACAAGCACGAAAACCCATCTAACAATGCAACACAAGCACTTAGAATCTATTTACTAAGGATGCTTATGCCCATGAACACTAGAATAATACACCTATATAGGAAAACACTAAGAACATCTCTGCAAACACTCTGTATACGGAAAGCTGCCCCTTAATAGATACTAAATGCTCTTTCCACCAGTAACGTGCATGCCAAAATGTAGACCTTTGCTTATTGCGCTATAGGTAAGCGTAGAATAGATATTTTCCTTTAGCAGTATATCTGTTCGAATGCCAAGGTCTATTCCTTCATATACTCATGGTACATACAGAGGCCAGCTATCCCTAAACACCACCTTCAAGAGACAATAGGTCTTTACACACTGCACATAATCACCCACTAGAGACTCCTTCACTGCACAAAAACCATCACTGGGGGGAGGGAGGGTCATAACTGAAAACACCATGGGCTCTCACTTGCTGCACACGAATAAACATATGGCGTACGACAAGGAGGGAGCAACTGGACAGATGTCAAGGATTAGCTTTTAGCAGTTAAAGTTTGAAAAAAAAGTGGCAAAATTCAGATGAATGGATGATTTCGGGATCTTGTGTTTTTAGCCAATCAATGCCCATAAATCGAATTTGCTAATGACAAAAGTATGCAACAACCTCGAATATTTTATGGGCTTGGGAATCGTACTTGTAATTGCGTAAAATACTTTAAGTAATGCTCAAAAATGCCTGTGTGTATAACTCACACACTGGTATGTCACCAGATAACTATTACGCCTGTAACTCAGCACAACTTTGCTTCTAGCAATATGTTTTCCAGCCTATATTTAACTGGCAAATAAAAGTGACTTGTACATTTTAGTTCATTTTATAAACTAGGGATCCAGTTAGCAATTTCACTATGGCTGGAATTCTGAAAATGTTATACTATTTCAAACCCTAAAATCCCTTTGTGCCAGCATTTCTGCCCCGCCCTACATCCCCTCTGACTAACAATCTACTTTTGTGTTTCTGGGCCTCTTCTCTCAGCCCTGCATACAAGGTGCTCATGAATAATACTGTTAGGCAATATCATGAGAGAGGGGTGTAGGTGGTACGCTGACATGGAGCAAGGTAATAGAGAAAGAGAAATTAGTGGAAACACCTTGCTAAAGGAACAAAAAGAAAAAGTGATTATGAGCGAAAGAAAAATTAAGGATGTGAAATAGAAGATGGGTATATGACAGAAAGACTGGAAGGAAAGAAGGGAGAAAAGGCAGGATGGAAGGGTGAAAGGAACGATGAAAGAATTAATTAATAGAGTAGTGGAAGAACTGATAGAGGGTATGTTGAAATGGTGGATGGAAGAGTGAAAGATCAATAGGTCAAAGGGTGAATGAATTGACGGGTGAAGAATAGATAGATTGGGAAGAGTGAAGGATGAATAGTTTAAATAATGTGAATATTGATCCATGGATAAAATGATTGAAGGATGAATGAAAGAAAGGCTACAAATATGTATATATGAAAGGACTACAGTCTTCCGATCGCATCCACCTGTCACTGTCAGGGTTGCTGCACAGCAGTGGGAGCATGTCCCACTATAAAAATGCAAACAGCACTGCATCGTGGTCACACACAGAGGAAAGCTCGCATTCTGAGATATAGTTGCCGTAGTAGTTTATTCAAAAGTTTATTCAAAAGACTGACGTGTTTTGACCGGAATGGTCTTTGTGGTGTTATTTCTGATATTTATATGTGTTGATTGTCTTCATTGCTTAATTGTGCTCGCAAGAAAGTGTCACTCATAGTCATTGATATGCCACTCATAATTACACTGAAATTATGAAAATGTCACACATGGTATGCAGCTAATTCACCGGTCTATTTCTCTTAACTTTCGCACAATACTGAGTTATATCTTGTGTACTTCTCGTGTATATTGTCAGTCAAGTTTTTTTTATGGAATTGCATGTTTTGGGTTTGTCTTTCAAAGTTTCAAGTTATTGTCCATTAATGTCAATTCTATTTCAGACGCTTCATAGTTGTTCTTCAGCCATAGGCAGTTCCTGAGACAATATGATCAGTCCTTGGCATTGTTCTGATTGCTGCCTCAGTTAAATAATCTACTTTTGACAGCATTGTTACAAATGGCATAGCTTGTATGTTAAGAGCGTTTCCTACTTTCTCATTAGAACTTACAGAGACAATATAGAGGCATTTCATTTAAATGTGGGAAGTTTAAAATCAAAATATACTAGATTTCTGGGTGGTAGGGCAAAGTGGTAAGTGGTGGGACAGGCTGCCGCGGAGGGCCCCCTCCATGTGTTTTGCAGGGGGGCCCCTTCAAGTTTCCTTACGCCACTGAGGCTGCATGAGGGGCACATTTATTGTCCCTGTGCATAGTCCAGTTCAAACCAGTCCTGGGAGCCATTGGATCCCACTCTGGCTCGAAACTGGACAAAGGACATTGGAGTAACCTCCCCCCTGTCCAGACCCTCCCCTGGGAGTGTACCCTGAATCTTTCCATCCCACTCCCGTGGGTACTTGAGGGCTTACCTGGCTGTAGAATCCTAGATTCATCGTGGACAAGATCCAGAACTGAAACCACTGCACTTTGACCGTCTGGGCACTCTGGACTTCGCTGGACTTTGTTTGGGCCTACCTTCATCTCCCTCTCAGTCTACTGCATCGTCTGTGCCTGTGCACCATACAGGATCCATGTAGGACCTGTGGAGCATCCAAGACACCTGAAGATAATCTCCCTTGGAGTGAAGGAGTCACTCCCCTGCATTCACAGGCACCGCAACACTGCTGACCTGTCGCAGATCCCAAGCTCCTACGGACTCCAAAGGGTCCAGCAACACAGAAGGTGGGTTTCTATGTCCCTCGAGGCCCAAGCTGCCCTCTCACGGAGTTCGAGGCCAGTATCCCTCGTGGGGGCTGCTGCAATACCTGAACCCCTGTGCTTGATGGCAATTCCTTAACAAGTGCATTGGCCTCCAGTAGCCCCAATCTCTGGCGACTTTTTCCACAAAGATCTTCAACCACCTTGCAAAGAGTGCTCCGTGGCCTGTTGTTTTGTGAAGCTGCTCGAGGTCCTCTTGCGACTCCTGTGCCTCCAGCCTGTGGGTCCAATTGAGGGTCAACTTTGCTTTTCCTGGTCTCCCCTGATTGCTTCAGGCTTGCACTGACTCCCCTGGCTGTAGTGAGTCTCCTGGACCTTGCTGGTCCGAACCGTACACTTCCTTGACCTTCTGCGTGGGTTGCTGTTGCCAAGGCTTGTTGGTGCTCCCGCCGGACACCGACCCCTCAGCACTCGACATCCTTCATGGGACAGTTCGCAATTGGCTCCTGGTCATCCTCAACATCGCCTGGTCCCCACAGCTGCAGACTCAAGATCACCATCAACTATCCTGAAGCACCCGACATCGGTGGGCATTTGTCTACCGAGCCCCTGGTCACTCTCAAGTGACCCAGACTCTGTTCCCTCTGCTTTCAGGTACTCCTCGACAAGAGTCCTTGTTTGTATTGCAACAAACATTCTTCTCCCTTCCAGCAGTGGCACTTTCTCAAAATCCTCCATTGAGTTCGATGGCGGTTTCCGATGTCACTTCACACCTATGCACCTGGCTTCCCTGGAATAGGTAACTTGGGTACTTTGGTATCCACAGGTGGGGAGGCTCTCCAACCTTCTGTCTTCCACGGAGTTTCTTTGAAGTCCATTGGGATGGGTCCTCAATAATCTCTAAAATTCCAACCACGACTTGAACATAGACTTGTACACAGCACGCGGTTGTGTTCCCACACTGCACCCGCATTCCCGACTTGAGTTGTGGTTCTTATACCATTTTCTTAGTATATGGTTTGGTCCTCCCCCCCCCCCCCCCCCCCCCTCGGGCCCACTATGTATTAGTGCTATTTACTGGGATTTCTTTGCTATAGTGTTGTGTGCTTTGTGTATATCTCCATGTAGGAGATACTGAAATGTACTAGAGAGTATTATATAATAAATACATATTTGTATAAATTCTTTGTGTGGTTCTCTTTCATTTAATCTATACCATAAGATTGCAAGCTGGTAAAACAAGCTGCTTTATACTCCTTTAAGACTTAGCCTGAAGGCTGCGCTCCACAGCTACCACTTTTATAGCTTGTTTGAGGTACCCTAATTGAAATTCAATCTAAATTAAACAAAGCCCACAACAGGGATCTTGATTCCTTGGAAAAGAGATCAAAACACTAGAAACAACATAAATCTCCCATCCGGATACACAAACCCTTTCCAGTCCCTCCAGAAAAAGATACGAATACAACATAATTCAGAGCAATAGAGCAGGGATCTGGATTAATAAAGGCAAGTCCCTAAAACTTTGTGAAGCCAACAAAGCAGGGAAAATTCTTGCCTCATACTTAAAACATAACCAAAATCGTAGAGCCATTAACTCACTCACAGACAATTTTAATATCCGCCATTCAAATCCTGAAAAAATCATAGAAATCCTTAAAGACTTCTAGGTATTCCTTTACAAGGAAGATTCAGGCTCACCAGTTTAGGAGTGCAGGAAATATCTCGAGGAGACCATACTCCCATCTATCACAGACCAGGATAAAATGCGGCTTAGTAAACCAATACCACTTGAGGAAGTTTCCAAAGAAGTCGACTCCCTCAAATCTGACAAAGCTCCATGCCCTGACCGCCTCACGACAAAATGTTATAAAACATTTGCCTCAGTACTAAATCCTATACTATTGGACTTATTCCAGCACTTCTCAGACTCCGGTTCCATCAGAGGCACAACCAGCGAAACCCCCATAGGAGGGTAAAGATCCCTTGCAAGTAAAGAAATATATGCCAATTTCTCAAATTATTCTAGATGCAAAAATCTATGCCAAAATCCTCTGTAAAAGACTAGAACTGCTGTTACCTTCCTTAATTGATCATTTCCAGGTGGGATTCATGAAAAACAGATTATCCAGCGACAACACTCGTCTCCTATGTCACATCATTGAGCAAGCCAAACTATCCAAGTCTGACACTGTAGCTGTCACCCTCGATGCTGAGAAAGCATTTGAGAGAACCTTTTAGTCCTTCCTCCAAGAGACCCTGTTGAAGCACAATCTAGGTGAGACCTTCACAAGGATGATCATGGCTCTGTATAGCGCCCCCACCGCTAGAGTACGTTCAGACGGTCTCTTATCCTCATCCTGCAATTTAAAGAGGGACACCCGCCAGGGCTGACCAGTGTCTCCATCCCTCTTCATCCTGAAATTGGAGCCTCTCCTCCACAGAATCCAGACAAACCCCCCCCATCTCTGGAGTTACTTTCAACCAAAAGACAATAAAGGTGGCCGCATACGCTGATGATATTTTGATTATGTCAGAAAATGCGGCATGCTCTATTCCCTCTCTACTAGAGACAATAGAAAGCTATACTCGGGTGTCAGGCTACAAACTCCATAAAGACAAGTCTGAAATCATTAGATTGATTTTTATATCTATAGGTTTAACCTGGCAACCCCACTTCATTAAATATCTGGGCCTAGAATTCAACGCAGACTTATCAGAATCGCTCCACCATAATGAAAAACGAACACTGAAAAAGGTCGAAACATTGCTGGAGGGCTGGAACCCTAAATTTCTCACATGGTGGGGCCACATTGAGACCATCAAAATGATGGCCCCCAATAGTTAATTATATTATTAGTATGCTACCCCTTGAACAATCGGAGGGCTTTCATCACAATCTGGATAAGAAATTATCCAAATTTATTTGGCAAAATAAACGTGCTAGGATCTCTCTCCAAAAACTACGCTTACCCATTCACCTTGGTGGTGTGAACCTAGCTGCCTTAAAAAAACTATAAAGCCTCCTTGTGGCTTACCCAATCTCTTGATTACACTCCATCCTGGCTATTAATTGAAAAATAAATCTTAGGCGTGCTTCACCCTATCTCATTTTTAACAGGAAACAGAATACCCACTTCCTCTGGTAAAATCGTTTTTAACAACACTAAAAGAGCACTGAGAAGAATCAATAAAACTTTAGATACTCCTCTTGATCACTTGAACATGATATCGATCTGGCACAATCCAAATATCAAAATTCAAGGGAAAACAATTTTCTGGGAATCATGGCCTTCAAAAGGCATCCACTTTTTAAAGCAACTGGGCACCCCAGAAGAACCTATTTCCTTCAGAGTACTCCAACAACAATACAATCTACTAGACATAGATTTTTATGACTTCCTCAAAGTCAGTTTGTCTAAAATCAGATGCCCTGACAAAGATCCCTCCATCATTAAAACAATGCTCTCCCTCAATAAGTCAGACCACCAGTACTCCAAACTCTATCACATCCTATAGCCAAAAACACTTCCATCACAGGAGCAGTCTTAAATAACTGGGATAGCAATGTTCCATCCCCTCTGACAATTGGCAATTAATTTGAAAGTCCATTGTATCCTATAAGATCCCTCCCTCCCTCGTCCAAACAAATACTAACTCCTCCATAGGACATTTTCCTACACCGGCTCAACTCCATAAAATGGCTCTTAGATATGATCCAACTTGTTGGAACTGTCACGCAGCAACTGGTGACCTTTGCCATCTACTCTTTCTCTGCAAGGCAGTCTCCCCTTTCTGGGATAGAGTTTCTGACTTTATTCACTCTCTATGCAGGATACGACTTAAAAAAGACTTTCTCTAATTCATGGTTTCCTAGACCCCCAGATCCACTCACAGAACAATAAACCTCTTGTGGACATACTACTGACCTCAGCATGTAAGTCGATATTGGACAATTAGAAAAACACAGCAGCTACCTCCTTCCGTGCTTGGCTGAACTGGATTATTTTTCTAACAGGAGTAGTTAATATCTCTCTCCAGAACTCTCCCTTGAAACCACAGATTAACAACGTCTGGGAGTCCTTGGACAGCTATTTCGCCATGACAAAACCCGCACATAATGGAGTTGAAGTAACTGTGTTCGGATTTAGATCAGTGTCAGCACTCAGACATAGACAGCAGGCCTTCCCCCAGTAGAATTTGATTCACTATATGTACCAGATATGTATCCCAATTTATGTGTGAACATGTATCAATTATGCTTCAATGTAGGTACTGTATAGGTGATACTGTGCTCTATTGTCTAGGTCTCGCTCCGAGATTTAATGTTAGGAGTGGGGCTTTAACCCGCCCCTTTTTTTTTACCTCTTCTCCATTGGCTGACCTCTGAAATACTGGTCAGTCATTGGAGAAGAGCATTGTCTCTCCAAACAAGCCCCGTCTTTTTCGGATTCGGGGGCGTGTTTTTTACTTTCTTTCTATCCTCTGGAATGGCAAGAGGAGAGAAAGAAAAACACGCCCCCCAATCCGAAAAAGACGCGCTGTTTCTCCCAGGCATTTCTGCTTGACCTCGGAGAAACATGGTTACAAAGTCGGCGAGCTACCTTTGCACCACGGGTCACCCACTCTTGCCCTCGCGTGGTTCCAGTGGCCCTGGTTTAAGGGCGTGACAGAAGTGATGTGTGGCCACGGGTGCCCCGGGCCATCTCTCATTTCCGCAAACTGACAGGCGTGCTCCTAACACGCAGGATGATGGAGTCTTTGAAAATGGTGCTGTGCCTTTAAGGGACAAAAATGTGAAATCAGGAAAACCTGTCTGACCACCGACCTCACCTGAGAGAGACACTTGAGGGGGAGGGAGAGATAGACGAGAACTCCGTCAGAGGCAGGAAGTGATACCGGTGGTACTCGGAGAAGAAACTCCGCCTGGGGCGTTGAACAGAGCAGGGAGTGGAGAGCCACTCGGAAGCTAGCGGGGAGAGGTGGTCTCTGGTGCGCTTAGCATTGCGGCGAGTGGAGGGAGGGCAGTATGAACTACTGAGGCCAGCAGGGTGGGAAAGGCCCTCCGGCGGTTTCAGGTGAGAGGAGGAACCCTTAAGTTTCTTCACACAGCGGGGAGAGGGGTGAGTAACCCCCGCAGAGCTTAGATCAGCACCCGAGGAGGGCGGGCTCAGTTTAGATAGAGGGAGGGAGGCCGCAGGGTAGTTGGCACACGGCGACTCCCCATCAGGGTGCTGACGGCAGGAGCGCCCCTTTCTTACCGGCCCAAGGAAGGAAGACTCGGAGGACGCCACTCTAATGGCAGGAACGGTGATATTCAAGTCCGAGGTAAGTCACCCCCGATACACGTGTGTTTGCAATGTCCCATTTCACTTGGGCACCATCAGTGCAGATACGGTATTCTATTCATTACTCTGGAGAACATTTTTTGTAAAATGGATGCAATTAAGAGAACCAAGACTACGTCTCCCAGCAGGCACTACTTTGGTAAACCAACGCATTGGACAAGTGATGTCGCGGAAACATGCTTCCTCTAGTCATCTGCTCGCCCCATGTAGAAGTCCGCAGAGAGGGACTTCTTTGAATGAGTGTGTTGATGTCTTCTTTATAGGGATTGGACTAGTTTGAGAGGTCGACGGCGAGTCTACAGAATAGGAAACCTTCAATAAGTACAGAGCCGGTTTTGGCGCTGGTGGCTCCCAGTGCGACAAGCTTTGTTGCCCTCTCTCTCTTCCCCTCCCCCCCCACACACAACCAAACCCAAACGCCACTTTTGGCCCTCTTCTCTCTATTGCCTCTTTCTCACATGCATGTCATTTGGTTTTATAGCGCTACTCATACCAGTGTAGGGTGTCAGAGCACTTACCATCATACACAGCCAATTAATCGTACGTATGTGAATAGGGCTATGGGAAATGTTACATCAAATGATGAGGTGGTATAGGAGTCACAGGTCACCAAGACTTGAACACTATGGAATACTCCTGTCATTTCAGTTCTTGAACCGCCCTTTGAGCTTAGTTTCTGTTACTATATACATACACACGTTCCTTTTGGATCAGTAAACAGGGATGATAGTTAGGTTTAAGTAAGAACTGGTAAATAAAGCTTTGTTCGCATAGTTGAACAAGTGTGAGTATAACACATCAATACATATCAATGTGATGACCACCTATATTTATTAGTAGTTAGCAACTGAAACGGTAATAGTAGTTACGTGGGACAAACTCAATATTTTACAGATTTGCTGCCTCGAGTTGGCAGATCATACTGAGAAAAAACATTTGCGCAATGGCCGCCTTCTTTCACTGAATCGAGCCCCCGCCCGGCCCCCCGCTCAGCCTGCCTGCCTGCCTCTGTAGTCCTTCTTTCCTGTTTCTGGCTCCCGGCCCTGAGGGCGGAGGGACGGGTGACAGCAGCAGAGGGCGGGGCGTGGTGACAGGCCCTCGGCCGCTGCTCCTCAGTCCTCACCCAGCTGAAGTCACTTACCCAAGTCACTGGAGGATACTGCGGAGCACGGTGTCCGTCGCCATGGACTCTCAGAAGGTGAGGCTTCAGCACAGTCCCACACCGGGGCTGCCACAGTGTGCGCCTGAAGGGTGTGTATAGTGTTCCTGTCTTAAGTGGTCTCCAGGATTTGAGAGATGCTGATGTTCTATTGCCCATCTCCTGCTTCCCCCCTGAGGGGCGAATGCGCCGCCCTGGGCTACCAGAGTTAGGAGTCACCCCTACCAAGCCCGTTACTGCTTTTGACACTGTCGACCAGTGTTAAAGAATGCACAATCTAACGGTTTCACTAACAGACATGCATACAACCCATTTGTATTTTGTGCAATATTTAAAAATGAAATGCACGTGATTCACACGCGTCAGAAAGAGTGAGCAGTACGGTATGCACATTTTGTTTTGAACATCCCCAGGCAAGTATAATGATTTGCTTTTGAACACGTGCATGTACCACCGCTTTTACACACCAGCGCCTCGGACTGAACTCAGTCCCCAGTCCTTCATCTCCTCCAGACAGAGCAGCAACTGCAGGGTGTCCCACCCCACACACATCAGGTGCAGAGCTCCTCATGCAAATTCTCCAGCTTCCCTCCCTGAGGAACCTGACCTTTAAGGGCCAAGCGGCGCAGAGTACATCTGAAATCCTCTAGTTCTGCCTTGCAATACAGAGACACTGGACGCTCCGTCTGGCGTAAAAGATCGAGTTTTATTAGCTGCAGCTAGTACAGTTGTCCGTGAAGTCACACAGGGATGGATTCACAAGAGACTGCCCCTTAACTCCGTGGCGCACAGGCTCTTATACAGTGAAATACAATGGATACAATGGATAACCCAAACACATATAGTATTTGAGACATCGACAAATGTTACCAACAATGGTTTAAGCTAAAAACTGACTCGAGTTCTAGGTGATGTTTGTTGCTGGCTCCTTTAAGCAAATTGCAAAAAGAATCCACATGATACAGTTTACAAGGAAAGAAAACATGGTTGTATGCTCTAGAAGGACAGTCGTGAAACCAGAGAATGCATGAGATGTGTAGCGAAGGGCAGTAGATAAGATAGGCGAGAGGAAAGAATGGTGTGAGCTAACAGACAGTTCGTGCGGGGATTATCCAGCTCAGACATGAATTAGTGTATTCGGCCAGACCCTGACACTAGTTAATAAACACGGGACGAAAAGCTACCTGACACGCACGGGCAGAAATGACAAAAGCATCTCGTTTACCAGCTGCCTGAGTGAGGGCAACCTAAAATGGCAGAGAACACAAGATGGAGTCTGGGTACGATCGAGAAACGACAAATTTCAGAACCTCAGACCCTCCTTTTGCCATAACTCAGGCAATAACACAATGACTGGGCTCATGTTAGTCTGAGTCGGAGTCAATATCAATTGCCATAACAGACCACAGATAGCAGGACCACAGTGTATGCACAAGCAACAAGAGAATATGATGGCCAGAATTGCTCCAAGGAATGTTAGTATCTTCCATCCCCAGGTAGATAATAATCCCCATAACCATCCCATGAGGGACCAATCTCCTTCGTCCTGATGGATCGATGTGGAGATGGTATGTAATTTTGAGATGGCCTGATATACACTCGGGGCGTCATCAGGAATGTATATACAGCAGCTCGATCCAATTAATTTACAGACTCCTCCTCGGTCTGCTAGGATCACATCTAGCGTAATTCTGTTTTGTAACGTCATAAGGCGGTCCGCTCGGAGTTCTGCAGTGATGTTACTTAAGGCACCTGCAGTAACATCGATGGTTGTCTCAACCACGCGAACAAATCGCCTAATGTTTCTGCTGTTAATCATTGGTCCCCAGAAGGGAATGAATCCTTTGAAGAAATCTCCTCCCTCCTGGCCAGCTGTGTCTTTGGCATCAAATACGCCTCTACCATATCTGTGTCTGTGATGGTCTGAGGGTGCAGTATACGTTGGGGGAAGCAAGAATGCTATGTAACATGTTCCCGAAAAGTCTGAGGGGAGCCATGTATATGCTTTGTCATAGCAGACAAAATAGGTTCCTTGTGATGGGATCAATGGAGGGTTATTTTGAGACGTGAATACATATATCTGGGAACAGTTTTGTTGAGTGTCATTCTCCTTGCTATTGATTCGGAGGCAAAAGTTGCCTTGGTGGGGTACAGTCCATGCTGGGGAAGACTTTTTTTGTTTGGTCTTGTTATTAAGACTGGAAATGTAATGAGTTACATTCCAACCTTCGTAGGCTTTCTTTTTATCCAAAGGAATCTTACTCTTCCCTAGGATTTTAGCCATGGCCACTATACCCTTTATCAAAGTACCGTGGCTAAAATCCATTCCATTCTCAAATGTACCTATCGGATATCGAAGTCTGTTGTGGTAGGCAGAAGAAAACATGGTCAGGTAAGCCCATGCTGAACCTTCATATGAGAAAGGCAATACTAGATAGGGCATCCCTTTATGGGCAGTGTGAGGCATGAGTCCACACACCCAACAGTCAGATATGTTGACAACTAACTGGTGTTGGTGTAACAGCTGGATAAAAGAATTATTTTGGTACTCCATCCTTCTTATTTGTTCATGTGAGGAAAGGGCACTTATCTTGTGTTGAAATTTAGTGGGACGAGAAGGTACAGAAGTAGATAAAGGAACAGTTTTTAGTTGCAACATATGGACAATCCAACCTATACATGCTAATAAAACACATAGAATCAGCAACACACACAAGGTTACGCCAAAACGATTACGTAATGATTTACAATATTTGGTTTTCATATTCTGTCTCCTATCTACCTGACGTGATGTACCATCCATCCTGGCTAGAAAAATGTGTCGCTCGCGGCAATCTTCCTCAATCACTTGGCTATTTGATAATCCTGAACCTAGCGGATCTTGACCATAAACCAGGTTCAGTCCAAGACTCCTACCGAGACCCTGCGACGGGGACAGATGGCACAATTACTATCTAAAAAAGAAAAATAGTTCATTGGTGGCAAAAGTAACAAATGTTCAAGTCTTTGCTTCAGGCCTGGTCCTCAGGTTGTATCGTTTCTTTGTTGGAATCGTTTGGTCCTGAAAGATTATTTCCGGATTAGTAGTGTTCACTTGCAGATGTAATGGAATGATTCTTTGAAGAATGTCATCACTTTCTTCCTCAGTCTGGGTGTCTTCCAGCCGTGCGTTACTAAATGGTACGAACCGGGGAGTCTTGTCTCCTTCAGACTCACCTATGCCCCCGCGGACCCACTGGTCAAAAGGCAAGGGCAAGGGTACCTTTTTGCAATGCACGGCGTGGACCCAGTTTTTCTTGCCTTCTATCCTTACTGCTGTCCGCGTAGCCAGTAGAACTTGACGAGGAGGTGACCAGCGAGGATCAAGATTTTTCCTTCGTTGAAAGTTCTTGGTGCAGACCCAATCTCCTGGTTTGATAGAGTGACCTGGGTCTGTTGAGGCCTCTGGCAGAGCACTTTGAACCTGTTGACGAAGAACACTTAATTTAGCAGTCAAGTCATGAAGGTAATCAATAAGCATATGGTACGGTATGTCTGAGTACTTCCTAGGACGAGGAACTCCCCAAATGTTGGCGGGGCGTCCGAATATCACTTCATATGGACTAAGTCCCTTACGAGAGTGTACAGTAGTTCTGGTGGATAGTAAGGCCAATGGTAAAGCGTCAGGCCAGGCAAGACCTGTGCTGGTCTGAATCTTTGCCAATTTGAGTTTGAGAGTGCACTCTACCAAACCCGCTGACTGTGGATGGTTTGCCGCATGGAATTTTTGCTTGATACCAAGACCTGCACAAACTTTTTGCATGACTTGGCCAACAAATTCGCTTCCATTGTCACTCCAGACAATTCGCGGCAAACCAAATCTAGGGAAAAACTCTTTCAGTAATACTTTAGCAGTTGATACAGCTGTGTTATCTTTCAAGGGGTAAGCCTCTATCCATCTAGAGAATGCACATACTACCACCAGAACATACTTGAGATTGTTGCATCGATCCATGTGTATATAATCAATCTGTAATACTTCAAAGGGGTACGTAGGGGGAGAGAAATGGCCTGCAGGAGTTGGAGTACCCTTCCCTGGGTTATGCATTAAGCATATAATGCAATGTTTTACCACATTGTCTGCGCATTTCGGAATTCCTTCATTTTGCCAAACTGGAGCCAGGAGTTTGCATATGCCTTTAGCACTAATGTGAGCTGGTCCATGAGCCATAGTCACTATAGGTAATACATATGCATCTGGCAACATCCATCGTTGATGCTCTTGACAATTCTGTCCAACATCCATTCGAATCCAACATTCCCGTACTTTCTTTCCACTTACTCAATTCTTCCTCTGTATCCTCTTCCTGAATCGTTCTTATGCTCTCAATTGTGTCCTCACACATTCCTCTTTCCGGGATCTGATTTGCAGGGCCTGCAACATACATGTGACTAGTGATGTCCCTAGCTGTGTTTTTCGCTACCTCGTCTGCGAAAGCATTCCCGCGACCAATGTCCTCTGGGACTCTTTTATGTGCACTACACTTGATGATGGCTATTTGGGTAGGTAATGTGAGAGTCAAGAAGATCAGTGACCAACTGGCCATGCTGAATCTTCGTTCCATGGGAAGTAAAGAATCCTCTTTCCTTCCATAAACGACCAAAACTGTGTGCCACGCCAAAGGCATATTGGCTGTCTGTGTAAACATTCACTCTTTTCCCTTTCGACAGCACACATGCTCTAGTCAAGGCTATCAATTCTGCAGCCTGGGCTGAATTGTATCTGATGCATGCTGTTTCCACTACTGTATGTAATGTGGTGACTGCATAAGCTGAGGTAGTCTCGCCATTGGGTAATTTGAAACAGGAACCGTCAACCCACAAGGTTCCATCCGGATCCTCGAGCGCAGTATCCTTTAAATCTATTCTTCCTTTTGTTTCTTCTTCTGTGCGAAGAAAGCAGTCATGATGATCCTGAGGATCTCTTTCATCTGGGAGTGGTAACAAAGTAGCTGGATTCAAGGTGTTACATCGCTTTATACGTATGCGGCTTGCTAAGAGAGTCAACTCGTAACCAGACAACCGGGCACTCGTGAGATGTTGTGTTTTAGTTCTATTCAATAAAGTGTCCACAGCATGTGGTACCATGACAGTGAGAGTGTGGTCCAACACTACTCCAGCTGATTGACGAATAGAGATTGCTGTCGCTGCCGTGGCTCTGAGACAGCGAGGTAACGCCTTAGCTACCGGGTCTAGCGTAGCAGAAAAGTAGGCACAGGGCCTCTGTTTGTCTCCAAATTGTTGTGTCAAAACTGACAATGCACAACCTTCTCTCTCATGGACATAGAGCGTGAAACATTTACTGTAATCAGGGGTACCTAACACAGGAGCAGAACACAGGGCTGATCGTAGGTCAGAAAAACTCTTCTGACATTCATCAGTCCATGGGAGTGGCTGGGGCGTGTCTTTCTGTGTAAGTGGTAATAAAGGTTTGGCCAATAAAGAAAAATTAGGTATCCATTGTCTGCAGTAGGAAGTAATGCCCAAGAAAGCACGTACTTCTCTCTGGGTCGATGGTACAGACATGTGCGTAATTGCTTCAATACGTTCGGGGGTCAGTCGCCTTCCCTCCTTTGATAAGAGATGACCTAAGTATGTAACTTCTTGGCGCACGTACTGTAATTTAGAAGGTGATACCTTATGATTGAGATCAGACAAATGCCGCAACAATGCCACAGTCACATCTTTACACACATCCTTTGAATCAGTTGCGATCAACAAATCATCCACATACTGAATAAGAGTGGCTCCTGGAGGCAAAGGGAATGTATCAAGCTGTAACTTAAGAGCTTGACTATAAATGGATGGACTTTCACAATAGCCTTGTGGTGCTCTTTTGAATCGGAAGCTTCGGCCTCCTAAACAAAATCCAAAAATATCTCTGCTCTCTTTAGCAATCGGAATGCTGAAGAAAGCGTTCTTTAAGTCAATCACGGTGAAGCTGGTATCATCGTCAGTAAGGCTGTAATGTCTGGGACAACAGGGAACTGTGGTGAAACAATTTTGTTCACCTCTCGAAGATCAATCACAAATCTATAGGCGGGTGGTTGAGAAGGATCAGTTCGCTTAAGAATCGGAAGAATAGGGCTGTTACACACATTTCCTCTCGTTTCTTCCACCACACCCTTCTGGACCAAATCTTGAACAATAGCCAATAATGCTTTTTCACCCTCATTGGAAATCTTATACTGAACTATACGTGGCAGTTTAACATTAGGCTTGAGGGTGACAACATATGGTGGAATCGCAAGACGACCCACATCATTCGGACCCGTAACCCAAAGACTTTCAGGAAGAGATAGTAATTCAGGTGGAAACTTATCTCTAGACAAATGCATTGACGATGTTATTTTCTTACCTAGCGTAAGATACACACCAGAAGGGGAGCAGTGTAACGTGGCATGTAACTTTTTCAACAGATCCAAACCCAATAGATTCTCACCACAACCAGTTGTAAGGATAAGTGATGCTTCCAGGTCATATGGACCAATCGAAACAGGTAAAGGGCAAGAGACTGGGTTACAAACTGGGGCGCCCGAAAATCCTACAGACGTGTTTATTAAGCCAGACAAAGGTGCCCCAGGGAGTTTAGAATGAATAATAGAACTTCTCATTGCACCAGTATCCAAAAGAAATGGCTCTGAAATACCCATTGCATTGACAGTGACATAAGGACCATTCTGATCTACTGGAATTGATACTACTCCCTTACTTTGTCTATGGCTGTGCTATTCATTTTGGAAACTTTCGTCGCCACCTTCAACATAATAGTCGTCACTATAATATTGTGTAGACTGGACTCTCTGTTGGTCAAAAGAATTCACAGCGTTAGGAGAGGGAAAGGAACGCTTCTCTTGGAGGGATTTACCTCTACCTCTACCCCTGGAGACTGACTGGAAATTACCACGGCCTCGTGGGACAAACACTCCATTATTACGTTGGAGCAAAACTGGACAATTACTCTTAAAATGTCCCTCTTCCTTACAGTAAGCACATTGGTTTGGACCTAGCATAAATCGGGGTACATAATGTTCGGGTTTCTGAAACACTTTCTGAAACTGTGGGGGCTGAGAAGACTGGTGCTGAGCAGGACGTGGAGGATAAGCCTGCTGTAAAAGAACCTTTGTTTTCAAATCTTTATTTTTCTTCTCCTGCTTATCTTTCTCTTCCTTGTCTCTGTTTTCATAATATTGTGCTGTAGCCAATATTTTAGCAGTAGATGAAACAGCCCATGCACTCTCGGAACTTTTTAATTTATTCGATAATTCGGGAAGCAAGTTAAATACGAACTTGTCCACAAATAAGCGTTGTCCACCTTCCGTGCTCATATCCTGACCACTATGATCCAGAAAGGTCTCCTCAAAACGAGTGAAGAAATCGGAGACGCTCTCGTCCTTCTTTTGCTTACAGGCGGTTAACTTATCCCAATTTACTCGTACTGCAGGCATAAGAGTCTTCATTAAATTAATGATTCTACCAGGAAGTGCTGTAATCAGATCGTCAGGCTTTGCGCCGCCAACTTGTGCTGTGTCAGCAGCTCTAATAGCTGCCCAAACACCACCTAGTTCGGCAGCATGATCTTCCCTACGAATTTTCGCCCATATTGCTTGTGGAACAACATTCCCAAATAACATATCAATATCAGCTAAGTTCATAACGCAAGCCTCAACTGTCTGGGATAGCTCCTTATAATAGCCAGTAGGATTTTTACGTGGGTCTGGAAGTGTTTGTTTAAGGGCTAAAACTTCGGCTCTTTTCCAAGGTTCATGTACCCATATACGCTGGAAATGAGCAGCCACCGGATGAGCACCACCTACCGCCTCTCTCCATACTGGGGGAACTTCACGCATTGGATAATGTTTAGTTTTGTCAATAAGATCAGTTTCGGGGAGTTTTAGAGAGAGAAATGAAGTCCTAAATTCAATCAGCATAATCACCGCTTTCTCAACGTCTGCTCCTACTATAAAACCTTTATCAAAATCGGCTTGGAGCTTCATCAGTTCCATAGGAGCCGTGTCTAATTCCATATCGTCCCAACCCTTAATGAGAGTATCGCACATTATGTCAGAAACATATCTTTGAATGGGCTCTGTCCATTGACAAAACGTGCTCATAATATCCCGTGCACTATATATTGGACCTTTCTCAATCCATTTACGGGCGAGGGAACATAATACTGCTTTTTCTTCCGTAAGAGGAAGCTGACAACGAGATTGTCGTCTAGAAAAAGACGGAGACAGATTCAGCGCTCCAATTAAGGGAGAAAAGAAACTTGTGACAGCATTTGTGAGTCTCTTCGGTGTACCTGGAGAATCTCTCACCAGAACAGGGGATAGAGAGGAATTTAAAGGAGATGGAATAACAGGAGGAGGAGAAAACAAAGGCTGAGAAAGAAGAGAAGTATTATTTGGCTGAGCAGGTCGCTGAGCAGCTGCTGGCTGAGCCATAGGAGGTGCATTAGGAGTTTGCACATAGGGTGGAGGAGAATTCAACAAACAAGACATTAAAGGGTTTTCCTCTATATCTTTACTCTTCTCTGAAGGGGAAGTAGGCAACACCGGATAGCATCTACCTACTGCCATGCGATGTTGTCTTTCTGATACCTCCCTAGCAGAGTCTACTTCGTTATTTCTTAACTGCTGGGCAGCCTGTAAAATCGATACATTTTAATCTTTTTGATCTCTTCTTGCTTGTTTCATTTCTTTCTGTTTGGCTTCCTTTCGCCAAAGGCGGAACGAGTCAAACATTGCCGGCCGGGCTTTTCTTCTAAACAAAGTGGTTTCTAAATTGTCTAATATATTGGGCTCAAAACTGCCATTTTGTTGCCACTGCAAAACACCATCTCTTCTGGTATATCGGACCCATGTTTCGTTAAAAGTAATGGGACCAATACAATGTTTTGAATAGAGCTCATAAGTGGGAGTTCCAACCGGAGGAATCGGACAAGAGTCCTCGAGCTGGGAGTCCCTAGTACAACCTAAGCAACAAAATCGACGAAACTTACTTAGACCAGGCATCGTTATTTCTCTGGACTATTCTACAAACTTCAAAAAAAGGGGGGGGTCAATTCTTAACAAAACAGCACAAACGTACTCACCCCTTGGCTTCAATTATTGCAACAATTGAAATACAAAAAGGAAACTCAAAGACCCAAAAAACAAAATTTGTGGGAGCGACCCACCAGTCAAATACTTAACTAAGTATCTTCTTACGCCAACCTGAGGTCCGTCTATCGTCTCGCTCTACCAAATCGTTACAAAAACGGGGGCCAAGGCAGGACGGCAGTCAGGGCAGCAGCCGCAGCAGCCGTCTGAAAGGAGAAGCCATGCCGTAAAATCCTTCGGTCCACTTCCGACATACAGGAGTCAATCACGTGGGGCGCCTCCTCCGGAATTTTCTTGCGGGGCCCCTCACGACCTTCTGGCTGCACCGCTACCACTGAAGCCGTCCCTTCGTGGTCGCCATTTGAGGAACCTGACCTTTAAGGGCCAAGCGGCGCAGGGTACGCCTGAAATCCTCTAGTTCTCCTGCCTTGCAATACAGAGACACTGGACGCTCCGTCTGGCGTAAAAGATCGAGTTTTATTAGCTGCAGCAAGTACAGTTGTCCGTGAAGTTGCACAGGGATGGATTCACAAGAGACTGCCCCTTAACTCCGTGGCGCACAGGCTTTTATACAGTGAAATACAATGGATACAATGGATAGCCCAAACACATATAGTATTTGAGACATCGACAAATGTTACCAACAATGGTTTAAGCTAAAAACTGACTCGAGTTCCAGGTGATGTTTGTTGCTGGCCCCTTTAAGCAAATTGCAAAGAGAATCCACATGATACAGTTTACAAGGAAAGAAAACATGGTTGTATGCTCTAGAAGGACAGTCGTGAAACCAGAGAATGCATGAGATGTGTAGCGAAGGGCAGTAGATAAGATAGGCGAGAGGAAAGAATGGTGTGAGCTAACAGACAGTTCGGGTGGGGATTATCCAGCTCAGACATGAATTAGTGTATTCGGCCAGACCCTGACACTAGTTAATAAACACGGGACGAAAAGCTACCTGACACGCAAGGGCAGAAATGACAAAAACATCTCGTTTACCAGCTGCCTGAGTGAGGGCAACCTAAAATGGCGGAGAACACAAGATGGAGTCTGGGTACGATCGAGAAACGACAAATTTCAGAACCTCAGCAGGTACTTCTTTTTAAGGTATAGCCTGGATCTTTTCATTAAAGTCTGGTTCTGTATGTGTGTGTGGCTGTGTGTGTATGTGGCTCTGTGTATGTATGTGTGGCTCTGTGTGTGTGGCTTTGTGTGTGTGGCTCTGTGTGTGTGTGGGTGGCTCTGTGTGTGTGTGTGAGGCTCTATGTGTGTGTATGTGTGTGGCTCTGTGTGGGTGGCTTTTTTTGTAGGTGGCTCTATGCGTGGGTGGCTCTGTCTGTGTGTGGGTAACTGTGTGTGTAGGTGGCTCTATTTGTGTGTGGGTTGCTCTATGTGAATAGCTCTGTGTAGGTGGCTATGTGTGGGTGGCTCTCTGTGTGTGGGTGGCTTTGTGTGTGTAGCTCTGTGTGTGGGTGCAAATGCAATAGGTCTCGCATTTGAGAGAGATTAAGCTATTGACATTGTAAAAAACATAAACAAAAATAATGTCATGAGCAATGCCAATAGTTCTAACTTTAACATTGCAGAGACCATTGCATTGTAAATGCTTGTCCTATATTGTGTTATGAGGCTGAGCTTATGCTTTTGTTTATCTCATGTTCTTATAGAACCCGTATATCATTACCGGATCCAAAGTCTGTTGCTTACTTTTTCTCCATGTAACTGGCTATTCCAGCATTTTGATGTTGCCTCTGTTTGGTCATCTTTTGTTTATAAAAATATCTCAATAAAAATCTTGGAATTTACAAAAAAAAGGACATGACTACGGGGCCTGGAAGGGACCCGTTTCAATGTCCATTGCTTATATCCTTACAAAACTTAAGCAGTATGGTTAAAAAAGACCACATCCCTGAACACAGAGCTCATGTACATATTTTATAAACTAAAATAAGGAAAACTGCTGATAAGGATCACATTAAAAGTTTCCACTCCAAGCAGCAACCAGGTATTGCATTGCCTCCAGGAATGGCGCACTTCCCCGCCCGGGGAAAACGAGTTGTTAAATAAAAGACGAGAAAATGAAAGTAGCACTTCATTGGCAAACTCTATAAAGTGCCGCTAATGTGTTTGGGCGTGAATAAAATGAATCTGGCTAAAAAATAAATAAAAAGAACAGTGAGCTATTAACTTTCATCAGAGAGCTGCATGAAAACTACAAGTTATAGATTAGAGCGTTATGAATTTCCCCCCAGTATTTAATTATTCTAATGTTGCCTAAAGGGTTAATTTGGGTAGAAAGCAATTATTAGTAAAGACAACCCCTAACCATGGTGTTACTTTTTATATACTGAGTTTGTACTTCTTCAGACCAAGCACTCTTAAACTATACTGCCTAGCAGTTTGGGTGACATGGGACTCCTACACCTGGTAGTCCTCTATCTTATGTAACATTTTGTATACACTGATATACTGACGTATGATTGATTGTCTCTGTGTAATGTGTATGTGATGTAAAGTGCTCTGACACCCTAGACTGGTTTGAGTGGCACTGAAATACAAGAGAAATGCATTGAAGAGAGAGGTAATGGAGACTTGAGGGGCACTGTTAAAGGGTGATAGTAGGAGAATCTATGGTGGAGGTGATCATTGGGACCGCCAACAAACATTGTCGCACCAGGCGCAACCAGCACTAAAGCCATGCCTAACTTGGCCTTTCTAGTTACGGAGGCTGTAAAACCCTACAGAGAAAATAGAGTAAGAACGCAGAGAACGCTTACCTTTGAGAATGTGCAGCTTTTGTCTCTCAGCTCTACAGCTGATTAATTAACATGTCTTATGAAACCTGCTTTATTTCATACTTTTGTTTATTCTTGAGCATTACCAACTGTGAAGCTCTTCTTATAATTAAGATTAATGCTTCGGAGCGACAAAGTAGTTTCCAGGACCGCTTTCATTTTGAGTGCTGCTGTAATTAATTTCAAACACAGCGTATTCCAGCGAGATACAAACAGCAGCGGCTGTAGGTCGGAGGCACATGTTCAACAGGCGCTCCGGTGTACTGCCGAGGGGGTGGGTGGAGATTCAAGTTAAAGAGTTTACAAATGGCATTTTACCACCAAAGTTGCAAAAACGACAAAATCAAAAAACATTTAAAAAAGTGTAGTTTGAGGATGACAAAACACTCAGAAAAGAAGCATGTGCAAGGCTTCCCACAGTTAATCCAAGCTGCCACCTTGTGGTTAATATAACACCCCACTTTGCAATCCCCGAATGACGACGCAAAGAGCTTTATACAACTTCAACATCAATAAATACTCATTGTCAGAATCACCCTGTGCCTCCATAGCAAGTCTTGTTCATCAGGCCCAGTTGCATCATCATGCAAAGGTACTGCTTTTGCAACGTATAAGATATTCCTATGCTAAGGGATAGCCTGCCCCACGTATAGCATTTAATCATTATTTCAAGTTTCCTGCCAGTGGCAGCTGATACAGTGAGCTTCCTTTCCAGCGGCGCTACGTGACTCGCCAAGTAATAAGCATGCTGTACAAAGTTCTACAGAAAACAACACACAATGGAGTTCTTCCTTTTGTTAAGGTGGGGAGGGCATACCCTTACCAAGTGCATTCATGTTTGGCCATTTTCATCATGTATTATGTAATTTTAAAAGTATTTGTTATAGGCGCTTTTGAGCCGCCCTCAACAGCACACCACATTATTAAACTCCACAACATACAACTCCACAACACAAAATACTTAATTACACTCCAAAACACACAATCCCACTCCACATACTTCCAGTACACTCAATACCACATAATAACTGTGCACATAATTTCACAGCACACCATGCCACATAATTTAAATGCACAAATCCACTCCACGCCATACAATTACATAACTAACTAATCCAATCCAACCCACATAATTCCACAACACATCACATACATACACTCCATTACACATAAGTAAAAAACAGTGCCATCACATACATAGTGGAGAGTGGAGTTCAAGAGCCTATGTACGGTTCATAAGGCAATGTATGGTCAGGCTCCTGCCTATATTAAAGAACGCTTGGAGCTTTATACGCCCAAACGAATTCTTAGATCTTGCGACGCTCAGTTGTTGGTTTGTCCTCGATATAAGCTGTCAACTAAAGGAGGAAGATCTTTTTCGGTTTTGGCTCCACAGTTATGGAACAGGCTACCAGAACTACTTCGGAGAGAAGGAGCAGTTAAAAACACTTCTTTTTAAGGAGGCTTTTGGCTTACTTAAATAGCTCCTTACTAGGTTTCCCCTTCACTTCTTTTATGCTTGAAGTATAGCTGTTGGTCATCGGTCCAAGCGCCTAGAGACCTGTAGGTGAGTTGGCGCTATATAAACCGAAGTTAACATAACATACACTCCAGTACACATAAGTAAAAAACAGTGCCATTTACAATGCCAATAGCTCCCAACTCCAACAAATTTGAGGCCTATTGCATTTCAAATGCTTGTTATAATCTGTTTCCAGCCACAAATGTGATTTAGTGTCTCTGTCCTTGAAGTTTGTGTTCTGGTTGTTGCCCACTTTGAAGTGCCCATTTCTCTTTCTTACTGTTCCTCCAGAGAGCAGTCTATCACAGCAGGAGTATCTTCAAATCTGATAGCCCCAAACACAGGCCATGGGAGTGACCAAAGGATCACATCTTGATGTCAGCCTTAGTGTTATGTGCATTAAAATAAAATATGATTCCCTTATCAGCCGAATCTCCTCCCGGAGATGTTTCCAGGTCCCAGTTAACCCCTGACTTCTTTAAGAATCTGATGAGCCTGGCTCTTTCTTCCTGCTGTGTGTGTTCCACCATACTCTCAGGAATGCAGCAATTCACTGTCTAGGGGGCTCCTCCACATGTTCCTACAGCAAGCCTTGGGGTTCCCAATATGGAACTAACAAGCCCTTATGCACTGGACAACTCACATGCACTCATGCATCCTTATTGCTGCACAAAAACATGTGGGTAGCCCTGTATTATTGTACCACTCCCAGACGTGAATACTATATGCACGCTTGCGCTATCTCCATGTACTGACCCCTCACCGGCTCATGTGAAACCCTGCGTGGTGCACTCAAACTTGGACATGCTAATTCCCTGTACTGTTACACACACTTGCTCATGTACATACCATTGTGGTGCATTCAAACATGTACACAGTGTCTCCATATACTGTAACACTGTTAGACCTGGCACCATTGGCGTGAGTCTCCCTTCCATTTTTTTGCTGTGCCTCCTCTGTTTTTCTGTTGATAGATGCTCTGGGCGCTGCGCCACTGCCATTCAGTGCCGCAGCGCGGATGCTCCCTGTGTAAAGATGACATATGAATTGATGTATCCCTGATTGGCTTATTTGGTCTACCTGTTAGTCCCTAGTAATGTGGCCTGTGTGTGCTCAGGGCTGGTAAACCAAATGATGCTGGTGGGCCTGCAGCGCTGGTTTGCGCCACCCACAGAAGCAGCTTGTAAAGTGCGTCTCAGACCTGCCACTTCAGTGTCTGTGTGCAATCTAGAACTGCCATCTTGGCTGTGAAGTGCACCCACTTCCCAGCCCCTGAACCTTCCCTTGGCATCATGTAAGCCACCCCTATGGTAGGGTGCATTGTATGTGTAAGGTAGGACATGCTCTGATGTGTGTAGCATGTCCTGGTAGTGAATTACACCCAATTTCGTTTTTCACTACTGTAAGGCTACCTGTTCTCCATAGGCCAGAATGAGAGGTTTGGCTATTACATTCTATAGTCCTAACTGACCCATAGAACATGGTAGAAAAACGAATTTAGTATGCCTGAGTTCAGAATATTAAAATACATCTTTTAGTGAAGTTTATTTTTATATTCTGTGTTTGAAAATACCACTTTTAGAAAGTAGGTATTTTCCTGCCTAAGCCTTCCTGTGTGCTCTGCTGTTATGTGTATTGGCTGTCTGGTTTTGGAGGGACAGGGCAGGCTGAGTCAGACCTGGGTTGAATAGAGAGATCTGCATTGGGGTGTGGGGAGGGGTAGCTCCTTGACCTGAATAGGGCTGTGCCTGGCAAGGTGAATGCTGGCTCCACCTCCCACTGTGCGTCTGATGGCAGACCCCGTCTTTCTGAAAGGAAGGATGCAGCCTGGTAAACAAAGTGCTCCAGGGCTGGGCAGAACTGGTTCTGGCTGGGTTCAGTGACTTGTAGCTCCTGAGAACAAAGACATTTGGGGTATAAACATCTGTGCTGAAACCCCTACAATTGGTATTGCCCCTGGATCTCAAGACCAACCTCTGTCCGTGGAACTCAAGGAAGCTGCAGGAGAGGACTGTCCTGGTGTTGTGTGCTGTTCCCTGGATTGGCCTGCAGTAGTTTTCATTGGATTGGAAATAAGAGGGAAAAGGAGCTGTAAGAGAACTTTTTAATCTTGAACCTGCAATCACCCAAGGGCTAGAGAGAGAACTAGCCTCCTGACTAAAGTCTCAGGGCCAGTAGACTTCATTTTGTCGCTAAGGCATGTTAGCGAGCCGCCGCAGCCGAGGAGCGTCAAGAAAATCATCGCACTGCTGCCACCGAGAGCTCGCTGGCCTGATCATCTCCCGCACATTTGCGGGCCTCAAAATTATTGCTAAAGCCTGTTAGCGAGCCGCCACAGCCGCGGAGCGTCAGGAAAATCATCGTACTGCTGCCGCTGAGGGCTCGCTGGCCTGATCATCGCCCCGCACGTTTGCGGGCCTTAAAATTGTCGCTAACACCCATTAGCGAGCGGCCGCGACCAAGAGCGTGAGGAAAAACATCGCTATCCCGCCGTAGCGGCATTTTTGTGGATTATTGACAACAACATCCCGGAACTGTGAGTAAAAGGGTTGCAGAGACCATTGCCCTGAACTGAACTTTGCATTCCCCATTTGAACTATTTTTGCAGCATCCAGAGAGAATTATTTTTGCACAGTATCGTTGCTTTCTCGTTATTTGGTCTTGTGATAAGCCTATATATAAAGATAACTATTTTTTGATACCTACCTGTGTTGTGTCCCTTTGTAGTGTTCCTCACTGTACTACTGTGTATGGTCATAAACGCTTAACACACTGCCTCTGAGATTAGCCTAACTGCTCGTGCTACGTTACCACAGGGTGGTGCAGGGGTTGTCAAAGGGGTGCAGCCCTTCACTCTGACTTAGGAAGAAGGGTCCCTGCTTGGACAGTGGCCATCCACTGCCAACCAGAGACCCCCATTTCTAACAAACACACACCGGTGCATTTACGCACTAGTGCGGTACACATGTTGTCTCTGTGTACTATAGAACACACTGGCTCACGTACATGCCATCAGGGTGCATTCAAACATGCACGCTCTGTCTCCCCAAACCTGTGCTGATGTTGGCCAAGCTGGAGCTGAGCCATATTACTTGATCACTCACTATAATAAGCATTGGCAAATGCAATAGTTTCCACCTATGTGAGTAATAATATTTTTTTTGCGTGTAAGTTTTAGCTTGGTGAGCAGTTGTGCAATATAAGTTGAAGAAACTCCGTAAAAGTGTTATGACGTGTTTTTAGAGAAAGGCAATATATTGTGCAGTAACTGGTGGTAATTTAAGCGCTCCTGTACTTTCGGTCGATGTTGGTACTATATATAACTGACCCTAAAATAGAGTTGTGAAAAGCAGGTTTAAATGCAGAGGCAATTGTTACCAATGTGCTTTTATAAAGTAACTGGTGGTAATATAAAGGAATAATCCTAGAGCCATGCCATATCTAAAAATGTCTTGTCTTGTTTATTTTCAGCCGCTTAGCACAATTAGTTGTCACACTCTTTGACAATTGAGTTAACTTGTCAAAGACATACTCTAAATATATATGAAAGGAGTAGAAAATGTCACCGGGCCCATACCCTGCAGCAATAAGGATTTATACTCCAGAACTGTGTTAAGTGAGTCAGTATTTTTTGTAATCATCTAAATTGCTATTGGACCAAATGAAGAGGGTTGTTTGACATAGTTCCAGGGATTGTAAATCTGAAAAAACACAGTGTACTGATCCGATTAGAGACCAGTTAACACATTGCTGATATTAGTTATCCCAGTAGGGGCAGCAATCAAGTTCTGGACATTCCCTGTTTTGTGTATAGGGTATAGAGGCTGAGAAAGACCTAATGAATAAAAAAAAGCAAAGTAAATCACAAAATGCTGAAATAAAAAAAACGATTTCAATAAAGTACAGTCAGCTAGTACTATGACATTTCCATAAATTAGAATCATCAACTATTATGACTTTTGTGGTTGGTCTAAGATCTGACCAATCACAACAGAGCAAATCTCTACAAATATTGTACTGAGACTATGATATCAACCCCCTGGATAAAAATAATAGTAAATGTATGAAAAACTTTAAACTGGCATACTAAAATATTAGAATAACATACACTCTCCTTTGTGTAGAGGCTTCATAACGCCAGATTTCAGTTACAAAAAACATATCAAGATTAGCATACTGAATGAATAGTTTAAGATCAGGATTGTATTTAGCAATGATGCTTCAATTCCAGCATGCCCAAGCAGGGAAAATACAATAGAGAAAGAAGATTGCAGGAAAAACCCACCAGTTCTAGTCGGAGAAAGCCCAGCCTGACCCTATTAACAATGTGTCTCATCCCACTTGTAGAACGTGGAAATCTGACTAGACCTAACACAATTGCTCTAGCAACTTTGACACTAGCATGTGTAGGCCTGCTTGGTTCACTCCATATGAAGCATCCGTGAAGCCTGTTCATGCCACGGAGAACTCCTATAAGAACAAAAGCTTAGAATGCTCACACTCAATTCTAGGACCATGCATTACACATAAGCCACAAAGAGGTACCCTTATCTTTGCTAAGCTGCCTTAAAGTATGTGTTCTTCAGCCTAGGTGACAGGATAGTAATCCTATCAAGAATAATATTCACACATCAAGTAGGGTAATGAACAATGGTTGAACATGATTGACATAGGGAGAATTTTCCCTCCGAGTAGTCAGAGGACCAGTCCAGTGGTTCTGGTTTCTGAAGGTGATATCACAGAGCATGGGGTCTGTGGTGTTTATAGAATTCTCAAAAAGAAATCCAAAACAGATGCCATTCCTTAACTAGGACCGATGACCTTGTTGACAAGGAAGGGGATGCAAACTTTCTCAGTGCCACTGATTTAACAACAGGGGTGTCAAGTTGCCCGAGTTGAATAGGGCAGCAAGAGGTATGCATTCAAGACATCAGGGGGCCTGTATCAATTCACATTGAAGCACCTTGGAGTAAAGAATGCCCCTGCTACCAACAGTAATTAGTTAAACAAGTTGTGGCTTCCCTGGAGGACTTCAATATTGCCCACCTAGATTGTATGGCTCCTTGGGCCGTTTGGGAAGTGTTTCTGGGGCATGAACATTTCATCCTGACTATTAAGACCAGGACGAGTGTGAGTGAGTAGGTCTGTGTAGTTTACCTGGGAGACCAAGGTAGCAAGGGCAAGGTACAGCTCTCCAAGCTAGGTTGTGGGCAATAACACACTAGAATCCTTCCAAAACTAACACTCAAGTGAGAACAAACCTATGTTCCTCTAGGGGATATAGGAATTTTGTGAAAGAGTATATGTGGATGGTGGCGCCTGCAACTGACATGGCTTCATAAAAGTAGTTAATGGTGGTCAATTGGATACCTAATTGTCAATTCTCAATTTTAGGTTGTTCAGACAGGGTTAGTGCTCATGCTTTTAATACAAACATCTTCACAAGTTTATGTTCTTTTGTGCATTTGTTCATTTTGATGAGGCCAGAGTATAATTTCTCCTATTGGTTACAGAAGTGCATTTTGTCTTGACCTCCCAATTTATACCTTCCTCAATACTTACTTTTCTGCCATCTCTCATCATTTTGTTAAAACGGGTATTACAGGTGTTACAACAGAGAATCAAGGTATGAATATGAATCGTTGCGCACTCCTATTATAGATGTGTTTTTACTATGAATTAACTAATGCTTGTGTCTTAAACATTTATAGCGTGCTGGTCAGGGATGATGTAGCCTGCCAAACTGGTAAACAATGTAGGTTAGTACAAGTGGAATTTCACTTGGCCCCCTTCTGCACTGCAGTAAGTGACTTTTGTATTCCTAAATAAGATTAAATTCAACAACTCAAATCAACATTTTTGACAGTGATTATATCAAAATATCATTACATTTTCCTTTTATTTGTTGAAAACGTATGCAGAATACTCTCCGCTGCTAACAAAAATTTCCTGTAGCATACAAAAATGTCAAATGGCAATTTACAAAATAATAATGATGTGTATCCATATGATACTCAGGTTGTACAACAAATGACTCTCACAAAACTGTTCCCAATGCATTTCGGGATATACAGATCCCTTCTTCAGGGGTGTGAGAGAAAATTCCACTCCTCACATGAGCATTACATGAGCGCCCGACTGGCTGAGTAATTCCGAGTGACCTGACCTGAGTTCTGTGATGGTATGTCACGGCTTCTAATACCAGTGTATGTGCACCAAAACCTCTATTTTTTCCATTCGATACTGCTCGATAAACGAATCCCGTGAGATCTCGCGAGTACATTCGAAAACCGGTGTAGAATGTATGCGCGATATCTTGCGGGAGAATGGTCAACGTCAATACAAAGGTATGTGAGGTGACAATGGGAGAATAAGGGGGGGTTATCCAAGGAGAAACATATGTCTATACACCAATCCTGAACAAGTTAATAAATAATTAAACTACATGCTCAATCTCTACTAAAAGTTGAATATGTGCAACACAAGAAGGGAAGCAACATAAACACAGACATTAAGTACTATACTATACATAGGCAATAAATAAATGAAACACACACTTCACACCACCTCCACCCAAATGAATGGAACTGGCAGTGCTGAGAACCTGCACAGATCGAGAGCTACTTAGGTTTTTCCAAGTGCCCATACTAGACATATCACCAGGAACTGTCAAACCAATGGCATTTTTGAAACTATATGAAAGTACAGAAATGAAACAATCAAGAACAAGTTAATTTCAAAGAAACTGGAAGATTTGTATCTACAGTAGCTTTGTGAAAAACAGGTTTAGTTTGCAGTTCATGACACTGAATTGGCATGACAGGGCTGATAATCGTATAGAATTCAGGAGAGGACTGGATTGAGGGGACATAACTGTTTTTTGTTGGGGAGGATACAGAGACCTTTATCTTTCTCTCCCAATGACATCTGTTTAATGTTAACTCATTTTGCAGCCAAGTGGGATGTATAAGATGTCCAGCTTTGATGGTTTTAATAAGGGCCTGCCCGTGCGGTGGGGCATGGGGACCTTAAAAAATCCTGGGGTGGTTAGTATTTCATCCCACCCACACTTCTGCAATAGATAGCTAAATATTGTTGCTGTGAAACAAGAGCAGCAGTAATTTTCATAAATAGGAGCTGAATAAAACGTCTCATCCGACCATGAGGAAAGATGGGAAGGGGTGGTGTACACATGCTGCTGTCCTTCAGGATCCTTAAGATAGGGCTAGGTAGCAGTCAAAAAGTGAGTGGGGTACTCCTAATAATGAACACAGCACTCACAGTCCTGGCTTGTCTGATGGCCAACAAACCAGTTAGAAGTGAGACAGGTAAGACTACCCGCGTTAGGGTTGTGACACCCCTACACATGATTAAATGACAAGATGTAAAATAGCACCAATAATTGAAAATGTATAAATATTATAATATGAATGAGTGAAGATATGCAAGTTGCATTAAAGACCAAAGACCTACAGCTCAGGAGGGCATCTTTTGATATGATGCATGTGAAACGGTGTATTGAGTTCATAGGAAATGATTTGTCTCAGCTTTCCTGGGCAGAATGGTCTCTGATCACATTCATGACATGGAGCTCTGGAAAATGTGGTTGTAGGGAGTGTTGTGGGATCTGTGGTAAAAGAGTATTCTATTGTGTGTGTGTGGTATGTTACACGTAAGGCTGTGAAGGAATGCACCAAGATTTGGGAGGTGGTGTGTGTGTTGGGCTCTTCAGGAGTATGTGTTGAATGAGGTGTATGAGGGTTAGGCTTATGAGAGAAACTCTTCTGATCTAGTCAGAGATGGGGAGTGTAGTTTGCAGACCCCACATCATTTAGTGCGGGTGATCCCGCTTCAGTCTGATGTCAAGCTATTCAGTTTCTGAAATGGTTAATAGATTGCAGCTCTATGCAGTATTAAGTGGATGTACTGAAGTATGAATCAAACGTGGCAGGTGGAGTCATTTTGTGGAGATGCTGTTTGTACTCTCTAGACTTCTGTTTTTCATCACCCACTATAATTAGCTGGCTAGGATTTTCCAGATTCACTGTTCCATTCTTCTCTGTTAAATTTTGCACTTCATTTTCTTTCACAGAAAAGTAATGAAAGCGGCATTTTCTACTTTTCGTCTGTGACCCTTTGTATTGAGTGTAACTTTGTTACAGCACAATGCAACAGCTATTGTGATTGTTTATGTCTGCACACAATCACATTTACGATAACACGAAAATATGGAAACATGGATATAAATATTAACCTTACGTAGCATAAAACACCTAAAAATCTAACAATTTGCCTACTATTGCGAAGCACTGGCTTTTGGCAATTATACAGATTTTAGAGTCTGGGGTTTGGTGAAGTAGAAAAACAAAAACAGCAAATGTCAGCTCAGGAACACAGATCTGCAACCGCAAGGCTTTTGTGTTAATAGTAAAGGGTGGCATCATTTTAACTCAACAGTAACAACTTCAGATTTTGTTTTCAGTGCCAAGCCTGCAATAAAGGTTTACAATCCTGAAGCATGTCAGAAAGCCTTCAGACGAAACCCTTGGCATGCCGAACATGAAGCACTCAGCAGTCTTATGACAAAGCTAACGCTCCATGGAAACTCCACATGAAGGAGCAAGATAGCAGCTCGGCCTTGGAAGAGAGCCGCTCATGCAGACTAATAACGGGCGGGGAAGAGACTTTCCCAGAGACTGCCCGTCCTCACGGTCTGACATCTTTGATCCCACAGAGACGAACATGCCATTAAAAGGAAACAGTATGAGATCCCCTGTGAGGTTTTATGTATTCCATTCACTTCGCAAAACTAGAGATGTGTACTTTTACGAGATTGCTTGGGAACAGATGCATACATTTGGTTCTAGGAGTTACTGCGTTAGTTCCTCCTCTTAAGAAACAAGCGAGCACTGCAAGACAACTGAATCTGCGAGAGAGCAGTTTAGGCTTAAGTTTAATGTTCACGAATGCAAGCAAACAAGACATCACTACCCTTCCAAACTGGAACCAAGCAGAGCAAACAAACACAGATGCAAAGGAATGAAATATACCAACATGGCCGTTCCACAGCATGGTCCTGATTGGGTCTGAGGTTAGGCACAAGTGATTGGCTGAATGCCATAGGTTAATTTACATATTGGAAGTCCCAAGCTGTTATCTGTTTTGATGGTGAATCCAGGCAATTTTAGAATTGATAGGGTGTGTTTATCACATTGTATGATAGTACTTTGCTGCTGAATCGTAAAGATAATTATATAATCCACCATCAGTTACTAAGTACCTGAAATAGAGACACTTATGAAAAAATGGGGGCTGTTATTTTGCAGAGCACAGGAAGCTTATCACAGAGTGTGTCTGTCGGGCGGGTGAGCATAAGCAAATACAAGCACTGGAAGATTCAACACTTGTCTCTCCAATGGGTTAGTGTCTATCCTGTGACCCAATTGTCAGTATTCTCATCAGTGCACCCAGAAGTTTTTGTATTTTGTGGCTTCCTGAGAAATAACTCCCGTCCTCAAAAGATTAACACGCTTAAAATGCGTGCTGCCATGGGGAGATATCGGACAACCAAACAAGCACACATGAAATGCATTCCTCCCCGGGGAGTTTAGATGAAGGGTGGGCAGATGAATAGGAGTACTTCAGACATGGGCTACTGATAAGAAAACATACAGGGAGAAGAACAGGAAATGGCATGTGACAAACAATAGAAATGGAGGAAAAGTAAGTGGCAAGCACACGTACCAGTGAAAAGTGAGGGTGGGATGTAAGTCCTTTTTAAGATTTACATTAAATACAATAGATTTCACAGGCTCAGCGCAAGTTCTGTGGGAGCGAAAACTAAAAATTGTATATTGCCACCACAAGATGTGTGCTGTTCATTTCCCATTAAGATTGCAGGCCCTCCATCAGTATGATAGTAGCACATGGTGCAACCTTCCTGGTCTAACGAGACTGCGACTTGCGAGACAAACCTAGGTCATGGCGCACTCACATGAGCCGTGTTCGCTCATGACCCAAAATGAATTACTAAGAATCCAGTTATCACTACAGCTGAGTCACTCAGGGCAGGGGTTTACATCTACTACATTGCAAGGGACTTTTCCATCCGAAAAGATGCCCCTCCCAGATCAGACATCCCCATTTTAGGTTGTCAAATTGGTAAAACTGGTGGGAAAGTCCTTCAGTATTCCCACAGTTCAATCCAGTTATGTTCTCCACTACAAAATCCAAACCTTACAAAGAGATAGACCATCTCAACAACTTGGGATTTTCTCCCTTCATGGCTATCAGCCACTTCAATTGCTTATGATCTGTTTGCACCACAAGCTTAGTGCCCTAAGAAGTTTAGATGAAACTTACACAAGGCCAACACTATTGCAAAGCACTCCTTCTCAATAGCCACTCAGTTTTGTTCTCTGGATAGTAACCTCCTACTATTAAAGATTCCTCTCTACTTTTATTGTCCTGTTGAGGCATCCGTCTGTAAAATGAAAGTCTGACCATAGTCAGATGCTTTCAATACCAGAGCATTGCATAGTGCCTTCTTTGGTTCCTAGAATACCGTTCAAAACCCCTCAGTCAAGATCACTTATATGGGCTGCTTCTTGGAGGTCAAAGAATTCAATGAGGGGACTATATTTCTATAATTCGCCACAAAAGTCGTGTAAAACCCATTGAGTCTTAAAAGGCCCTCACTTCAGTGTAGGTTGTAGGAACTTCCCACTCCAGCACAGACTAAATCCTGCACCCAAGGGACAGATCTTCTTCATACCCATCTCATGAGGACTGTCCCACCTTGCATATGGTTGCCCTGATGGTCAGTTTTGCCTCTTGTAGCCTTGCCAAATCCTGTGCTGGGTGCCTCAGGTGGTCCTGCATGACTTGCTATCAATTAATCAATCAGTTTTCTTGATTTAGATATCATCAGAGATCAAGAATATATACAGTTATAAATAATTGCAGAGGACACATAAAGGATGTGACAGTCTCCACATTAACATACTGATAATACATAGGTAAAAACTATATACAGATGGTAGCACACAAATCCATCAGGGGGTGCCACGCTAAGTCAATCAAATCATTGACTTTTAGTATACTATATTTGAGACACAGAGGTTTAAAAAAATTATTTATAGCTTACACCACCATTTTGCAGGGGCAGACAAACAGAACATGCCTAATATCTTGATCCCACCTTTACAAAGTTCACATGTTCCAGTCTTGTGTCTTTTGTCAGGCTAATGCTTTGTAAAATTGTTTAAAGGTAAAATAACCAATCTTAACATAATTATAAAACACTTAGTGCTATGGTTCAATGTAAACTTCAGGTGTTCTTGTTACATCTTGAAAGATAGGCTTTCAGGTTAGGGCTTGTAAGTTTCTAACTGGGAGCAGTGTGTAATATCCCATCTATAGCATAGTCTGGCCATAATGTTTTTCAGAAACAATTCCAGTTGTACTGGTGTCCATAATAGCAAGTGGGCAATAGAATATTGGAAGTTCGCTGGTGCAATCTCAAGATTTTTATCAAAAGTATAAGATCCTACTTCTTGCTTAAAGGTTTCGTTCTGATTCTAATCTAATTACATTTGTGTTGGAAACTGAGCATCTTCACAGACCCCTCATCACTTTTTGCCCCCATTTGTACTACTAGATGCTGGCTTTGGACTCCTTATAGTGCACTAGGCCCCAGTGCCCGTGCTCGTTCCCCCTAAAAGGGATGTGAATTGGTACACCCAGTTGGCAAGGTACTTTGCCCCCTTATAAGTCCCTGGTATATGGTGCCACTGGTATCCAGGGAAAGGATGGTAAAGGCTTCACCAGGGCATCAGCACTGGTTATGCCACCATGTGTGACTCTATAAAAGTGTGTGTGCAGGTCTTGCATTGCAGCCCTGCATGAGCAGCCTGTCTGCTTAAGAGTGACTCTGCACACCCCGTGTGCTGCAGAGCCACACCACTGCCTTATTGTAAGTAAGTCACTCTTAAGGTTGTCCTCCTAAGCCCAGGAGGTAGAGTGTATTAAATGAAAGGTGCGGATATATATGTTTATACATATATGTAACCTACAGTAATCATGTAAAGCAAGGTTTTACTGTAAGTGACCAGCAGTCAATAGAGTAACATAGGCTGGCTACCGAGACAACTCGAGATAGCCATCACCATTATGGAATTACCAAATTGTGTTATGGTTGGTGTTAAACACTATGCTTTTTCACCCCCAAACCATTCTCGTGTCGTGTGTGAGCTGGCATGCACAAGGGGGGCCAGCCCTAGTGGGTGCCCCACTAGGATACAGTGACCCAGTGCCTTGGCGGGCTTCCCCAACCCGTTTGCAGCCAAGACAAGGCCCTCATCGTGGGATGTGCTAGCACTATCCCCTCATCATGTTTTTGAACCAAAAGGGGTAGCATATCGTGAGTTTGTCCTGCAGTTTGGTAATATCTTTGCACATATATATGAGCTCATTCTCTTGATAGGTATCCAATCTGGTAAGAATGAGATTTCTTGAAATCACCTCATTCAATTGTATTTTTAGTTTGCCATGTCTATTGCCTTCTCCTTTCCCGGAGATTGGATGTCTCTGCTCAATCCTGAACTCTTAGCTTCTTGTGGGGAACCATTGAAAAATCTGTTCAAATCATCTAATCCTTGTGAATTAACACCATTTTGGACTCCAGAAATGGTGGCTCCTTCTGAGCTTCCACCAGTAACAACATTCATTAATTCCGGAAGGTTGATTCTCATTACAAGGTGGTGGATGGGTTGAAAACAACATATCCAAAAAGTAACCATCAGAATCGCTATCAATAACTTCGTCTGTTGCCTTTGCACTCTCTATTTTATACTCCGATTTATTTTTCTTCTTCTCTTTTTCTTTTTTGTGGTTCCCCACTCATTAATACAAGGTATAATCTAGCTGTCTCAATAATTTAGCTTGCAAAAAGAACGTTGATGGACAGAATGCAGAACAATGTCATACATTCACCCCAGTACAGAGATCTGGGCCTAAATCCATCGTTTTTTTGCTCACCATACCATTCCAGTTTGGACCCAGCCATATGCAAATCAGTCTTGACCCTGTGCCCTATGGGAACAGTCCAGCCCGAACTACCAGGCCAGGTCCTCCCTGGACTGGAAACAGAAATCCTAGGTCCAGTTTCGGGGTTTCGCCCCTCTTCAGCCAGGATAGCTTGATTCCAGTGGCATGGAGGCTACATAGAGCCCAGGAATAACTTGAACTGCTCAGCATTTAGTACATTCACATCTGAACCACAACTAAAATATATTCACATCGCACTACATAATCTCAGAGAAATAGAGCAAGATTCACATTAACAAACACAGCGTGCGACCCTAATAATATTCACTCCTCCGCATGTTAAAACTTGTTTCCGAACAGCTGTAACTCTGCTAATCCTATGAATCGAGACAAGCGCTCTAAGTGTTGTGGCTGGGTTTGGCCAAGTCTAGAGTTTCTACAGAAGATAACCTAACTTCCTTTGCTTCAGGAGCTAACCATCCGACAATGCTGCCATCTTCCTGGCGCATCCTGGGCCTTACAAACGTGGCCAGTCAGTCAAGTCATCGAAGATTGTACACAATAGATTAAATGAACCTTTATAGGTAACATGAAGCATTGAAAGGGAAAAAACATCAAAAGTACAATTTAACTTGTGAAGCCTATGTGACTCGACAAAGAGGACCAGGAATCAATTAATATGATTAAAGGGGTTTATTTGGGTTACCAAGGAATCCTGTCAATACGCATGGCACATACAGATTCAATAATTACATTAGTTCATTAGGCAAAGTAAAATATGTCAGTTGGTTGAGACACAGTAACATGAGATACAGAATGGTGACAACCACAAGCATATAATAGCAAATAAGAGTGAACAGATGTTCCATAAGAAACTTCCCTTCTCTACTCTAACATGGGTCAAATATAGGATCATCTATTGAGGATTTCTACTTCAGGAGCAATCGAATAGGTAGGTGTCAACATGATCCGACTTCAGTAGAAGTGTAAAAGAAAAGAAAATAAGTGTTTAGCATAAAGTTTCACACTTGCAAGTATAGGGAATGCAGGGAGGGCTGACATCTCAAAGTCTAAAAGGGATCTCTCCTAAAGCCTACCTCCAACAGAACAAACTAAAAACTATGAGAGCACCAATATAAAAGAAACATGAGATTCAAATGTGTGTAATCTTGGTTCACACTGCAAGCATCCAGTCAGTGTGCTGCTCATGTGCTTCAGCAACATTGCTCTAACTTCCCAACGCATCGACTAAAGCTTCCGTTCTCATACTTGAATATCTTACCATTCTGGTACACGGTGAACAGAGAATGTCTTTCAATCATTGTTCCTCCATGTTCACTTCAAGTCTCTCCCAGGTCTCTCCATCAGCTGTCTAATAAAGAGAGTGACACTTTTACTAGCTAACATAAAGCAAGATAACGAACCTGCAAGGGAAAAGCATTCTGGTGAAGCAAAAGGCATCTTGACTGAGATTTGTAGTCAGGCTAACTTAAATGAGCATGTAATGTGCACTTTGAATACATGGTTATTATACATGCACATGTTTAACATTAATGAACTCCGAAACATAAGCAAAAGGATATATGTTTACAGATGCAATATAATTTGAAATGCAAGTATGAATCTAAAACACAATAAAGAATACACAATTAATCTCTAAACTAAACATTAGTGCACACACGTATATAAATCTTTAGTTTCTACAGTAAACATTTCAGTAATGAGTTTAAATGCGTCACTCATGTTAATTAAATTAAGGCACAAAGTGAATATGTTGTCAGGTGCAAGCATATAATTGCACTTCTGTGGCATGTATGGGTGGAGAACATTACGCTGCTCCATTGTTCTTCTTGCCTTTGTTTGGGGGCCATATTACAGACCGATATGGAGAAGTGAAACTATTCTAAAGGCCACACAATCAGAGGAGTCTCCGGCAAGCAGTCTTTCAAATGTACCAACAAGACCCTTGGGGGAAGAGAGCGTAGACCACCTCAGGTGCTTCGGTTCCATTCAGCGAGGTTACTGAAAGCCACAAGAACATTAGCAATAGTTCCCATGGGCATTTTCAAGCAGAGGGCCCAGAGGGTTGCGGAAATCACTTGATCTCCGAGCAGCGCAGCGCAGCGCACCCCAGATGTGCCCAATGCGGTCCAGGGACTGGTCAGGTGTACATAGGTACTGGGAACTGCTGCAGATACAGCATATTTCTCCACGCCCCTATGTGAGCCCAGGACACCTCCTTTACAGTTCCCTACTGCAGGCCACTGCCAGCATGCTGCATGTAGTGCTGTGAGTAGGGCCGGACAGGGAACGAAAACCGGCCCTGGCAAAGTGCTCGGTCGACAACCCCCCCCCCCCGGGGGGTTGGGGGTGCGGACGAGCTCTTTGCCAGGGCCGTCTTCCGCCCGATTTTGTTACACGATGCTGCAAAAACGGCCCTGTAACCAAAACAGGCCCCAGGGCCCCAGGGCCCCAAAACCGGCCCCCATCCGTGCGGCCCACCGGGGGATTGCCCAGTGCCCGCTACGGCCAGTCCGGCCCTGGCTGTGAGAGTGGGACTATGTGCGCTAGGACCCTTGTGCTTATAGGTGGACTCAACAAGGAATTACATAACTGCTGGGAGGTGTTACAGTGTGGGCATGATCCTACAACTGGCGAAGAAGGTGGGATACATGCCCTGAAGAAACAAGACTGCTCTTCCTGAGAGTTTGCAACAATACAGCAAACTGCTTGTGCATGTCACATGCATCCACATTGATGAGAAGCAGTTCGAAGTTTGCATGTGTGGAGTCAAAGCCCTACTGCAGCCCAAACACGGCCATCAAAGAAATTGAAGGCACTACAAAGGAGCATATTTGAAAGCCCACCAAAAACCCACCGGTAAGGCCAAAAGAAGAGATAACAACACAGAGCCGTCATCAGTACAATGCAAACCCTGAAGGTAGTGATAACCAGGTATGAATGTACAAACGTACTTATCAGCATGAATAATCAAGTCCCACATGACCTTGTAGCAGGTGTGACGACCCAGACCTGGGTGAGAAGCCAATGCGTGCAGTGACAGGTGGCATTCAGTGCAGCGAAAGCCATCAGAATAGAGAAATGTTTCAATGGTTGCAGAACGGTGCACAAAAAACGATGCAGCCGCGTTCCTAAAACCACCACCGCCTTTGGACACCGTTAAGAAGCAGAATATTGGCACTAGGTGGACTACATGGATCGAGACGTTCAATGACTTCATAGACGCCCTAGAAGAAATAGATGATAAGAAAATCAAATCATAACATATTCATTAAAAGAACCTCGCCAGTGACAGAGTAAAAGAAGTGCTGATGCAATATTGTACAGCCATATCAAAGAAGCATTAGGAACCAAGTTGAATCCGATGCCGAATGTCAACTATGAAAGGTACATTTTTAATCAAGAGAGACAGCAAGCTGATGAAATGAAGGATGAGTTTGTTGAGAGACTTGATGTACTTATCAAACACAGTAAGTTTAATTAATTTAATGATGAAGAAGCCAAACGCCTCCGAGTCTTCGATGGCTATCTTTCAGGCACTTTCAGAAGAAGCATGTTGAGAGAGACACTCAGTTTAGAGAAATTACTAATGGTTACCAGGGCTGATGAAAGAGCGGATTGACAAGCTACTGATATGGAAGCTAGAGCAGTGAAAAATAAATCAGCGCTGGTCATGAAAAGTGTGCACAAGGTAGATGCACGGAAGTTGACGTCTCCCAAAAAAAAACTTTGTTTTTCCGATGTGAGTTTTCATTTTCCAATGAAGGCAAATGTCCAGCCATAAGACCAACGTGTAAAGATGGCGGGGAAGAAAAACACTTCATAACAGTTTTCAAAGTGAAAGAGAAACCAAATATGTCACAGAGAGAAGACAATATGGACACCAGATGTTTTCAGAACCATTCTCGCTTCGCCCACAAGGCCATAGAGCTACATTAGTTACAAGTAGAAACCAGACAAAGTTGGTCGTCATCAAAATTCACCCTACAGAGACTCTTCAACATCATTATGAAGCACCAGAGAAGAAAATGGATGTGCAATGATATCGACAGGAACACGTAGGTTTTGCTGCCTACTAGAAAGAGCAAAAGATGAAGGCAAACCATCAAATATGACAACCTAATTTATTTGGACACTGCCCTGAGATTACAATGAAAGTCAACGGTTGACCCAACACCTTTATCATAGTCAGTAATGTGTTGATTAACATCATGCCGGTCGAAAAGTTCAAAAGCCCATCTCCTGTGTTGTGCCTCACCTCATCAAACACAAAGGTATTCACATTGGCTTCTTCTGAACAATTAAGAGTCAAGGGTCATTCACAGCGACAATGTGACATAAAGCCATACAGTGCAAGCACCAATTCACGTTCTTCAAGGAACTTGTTCCAGTGCATGCCTACTCATTTTTGCCACTGCTGCTGACATGGAACGGCTATCTCTCCATTACAACCTCCATACTCAATCTGAAATTGTGATTCAGTTCCTGTTGTTGTTTCATGGCCTAGGAAGGCTCAAGACAATCAAAGTTTAGCTTCATATTAATGAGTACATGTGCGCTTTTGCCCAGTGGCACCGCAGAGCCTCTTTTCACTTGCAAGAAGCTGTTAGGAAAGAAATAGAAACGCTGTTGAAGCATGACATCATTGAGTGGTTTTTAATGTTTATGATGTAAGGAGAGTGCAGTGTGTGATCGTATGCTGAGGATTAAAGACATCTATTACAGAGCTCCATATGTGGGGAATTCATTTGTATGCTCTTGGGCTAGGGAGGATTCGACACTGCGTACCTGACCTCAAAACTCACTCCAGGTTTGATGTCTCCCAAACCAAATACCTGATTCTGCAGAAGGAGGGCTTTCATTTCTTGGGCAGACCGGCCATGTGTATGCAGTCAGTCCAAGTAGGCAGGGATCATGTTAACATAAGAAGCCCCACCTCGTCGGTTTTATTTAAACTAACTGTTCCAGGGCCCTGATCCAACTCTAGGGCATGGAAAGGGTAGGTTTATCCAGCGTTATGTGTACCCACGCCTCAGTGGATTGGGCGTTGGTCTTACAGCTGTGTATCGACGCTCTCCCTATTTGAATGCCCTGAATGCAGTGTCTCAGGCACTGTGGCCGTTATCTTGAGTGCACTCAGACTGTGATGGAGAGCCACAACACTGGCCCACCCACTGTTTGGGTCAGCCGAAGTATATCTACCGAGGTCACATCAGCATCTTGAGACCGGGTCAAGGCCCCCACAGTTGTCTATAGGCTGCCCCGAGCCCACACAGAGAAAGCTACAGCATCAGGTGGGTGGAGGAGCACAAGGACACATCCTTAGTAGCTGCCATCTTGGCCATGCCCCATGTGGCATTTTTTAAACATTCTCAGGACACTGGGAACAAGCCCCTCATGTCTTGTAATGGCAGCCTAAATATTTCTTCTGATGTTGCAGTCCACCAATTAGAGTTCCCTTCGCAGGACGGATCTCTGTTCGGCAGGTGGGAATTGATTGACGGGAGAAAGAACCTGCTAATCACAGCACTTTCATTTTGTTTTTAATTCCCAGATCTGCAGGACTCCAGAGGGACCAACTGTCAATATATCTCTATTTATTAACTTTAATTTCTCCAAAACTACTGAACAGATTATTTCTCTAAAACTACTAAACAGATTTACACCAAATCACGAAAAGTCCTAATTCTGGTTAAAGATCTTGCTTCCTGCCATGAAATTGGTGCAATTACATTGTGAATTTGCATTCCCCCCCCCCATATCTCTCTCTCTATCTCTCTCTCTCTCGCTCTCACACACACACACACGCACACACACACGTGCGCCCCCCCCCCCTTCTTGGTCCTCACCTGATAAATCACCCCAAGACTTTCCGGGAAGGAGCTGCGTGGGTGACCTTTTTTTTTTTATGTTGTGAAGCAAAGAGCAAAACCCTACATACTAACTATAATTACACAATTGAGACCAGGGGAAGGGAACACACAGAAGGAAGAGGGGTGGGAAAAAAGGGTTGTGGGAAAGTTAGAGGAGAGATAAGGGAACGGGAGAGGGAGGGAGAGAATGCCAGTGGTGGGAAGGGTAGAGGAGAAGAGAGGAGAGCAGAGGGAAAGGGAGGGGTGGAAAGGGTAGGGTAGGGAGACGATATAGAGATAGAGAAGAAGGAAAGGGGTGGGAAGGGAAGGCTAGAGGAGAGATAGAGAAGAAGGGAACTGAAAGGATTGGAAGTAATAGGGAGGGAAGGGGAGTGGAAAGAAGGGGGTAAGGGAGGGGTAGGATGCTAAAAGAAGGGAAGGGGCTGAAGTGGAGAGAAGAGGTACGGAAGGAAAGAGAAAAAGGAGAAGGGAAGGGAAGGGAAAAGGGTGCAAAGGGAGGTGAAATAGAGATGGGAAGGGACAGAGAAGGGGAGAGGAGGGCAGAGAAGAGGAAGGGAAGTGAGTGGAAGGTGACAGGAGGAGAGGGATAGGGAAAGGAAAGGGATAGGAGGGGACAGAATAGATAGAGTATGAAGAAAAAGGAAGGGTTGGAAGCGGAGAGAAGAGAGAAATGGAAGGGGTCATGGAGGACAGTAGAGATAGGAAAGGGGAGTGGAGGGCAGCTAACTGAAGGGAAAAGGTGAAACAATAGATTGGACTAGAACTGAACAGAAGGAAGAGGAGGGAAGGTTGAGGAGCCTAGTGAGGGGAAGGTGAGAGGGAAAGGGAAGGGGAGGGGAAGGGAAGGGGAGAGGAGGGAAAGGAATGGAAAGTTAAGGGGAGGGAAGGGAAGGCGAGGAGGCAGAAGAGATAGGGTATGAAGGAAAAAGAAGAGACAGAAGGGGAGGGAAGGAGAGAGGAGGAGAAGGGAATGTGGAAGAGAGAAGAGATACAGAAGGGGAAAGGAAGGGAAAGAAATTCAAGGGAGGGGAAGGATTGAACTGCAAAGGAACGGGAGGGAAGGGAAGAGAAAGAAAGAGCAGAAGAAACTAGGGGAAGGGAGGCAAGGATAGAAGAGATAAGGAAGGAGGGAGAGGGTAGAAGAATTAGGGAGGAGGAGAAAGAAGAGGAGAGGAGAGGAGAGGAAATAGGGAAAAAGGAAGGAAACAATAAAGGAAGGAAAGGGAAGTTAATGGAAGAAAAGAAGGTGAAGAGACTAGAATAGAAGGAGAAAATGAACTAGATGGAGATGGAGAACCAGGGATGGGAAAGTGTGGAGAAGGAAATTGATAATCAGTGGTGGCTCCTCTGCTTAGGCGGAGGAGCGTCGTCCCACTACTCTGCATGCAGTGTAAAAAGGAAAACTGTCATTTTAGTTTTTTTTCCTGCTCGGGTGTGGGGCGTGGCGGCGTGGGCTGGGCTGGCCAGTGCGGGGGGCTGGGGTGGTGTGTAAAGCACACTCTAAAGTGCGCATGACAGTTTGACCAGCCCAAGAGTGCCAGTCAAATTGTCATGCACACTATGCATCTTCCCCACCAGGCTGCATTACACAGCCTGATGAGGAACATGCAAAGCCTCCAAGCCCCTGTCTGAGCTCTGAACCACGGTGCTCAGATCAATGCTCAGACCAATCCCAACGCTGCTTAAGGCAGCGTTGTGATTGGACAGGGGAGGCTGGGAGCTTCCTGTTGCAGTGCGGAGGAGACGGAGCAGAGGCTGCAGCACCCAGGTAAGTTATTTTTTTTGGTTTATTTCCCCCTCTGCTCCTGCCCCCCCTCCTCCCCGGACCCCTTGCACCCCCACCCACACTTAGTAACGGCCACTACTGTGGATAAGTGAATGTAATAGAAGGGAATGTGAAGAGAGCAGAGGATAAAGTTATGGCAGGAGAGGAGCGTGTAGTGAAGGAAGGGAAAGGAAAGAGAGATCGGGGAAGGGGTATTTAGTTGGAAAAAGTAGGGGAGTGGGGAAACTGTGTAAGGAGAAGAAGAAAGGAATTGGTGTGGAAATATGAAATATAAGGTAGTAAAGAGCAACATAGGTTTAGAGCGGCCACACCCTTAATGAGTAGGGATTAAGAAGGGGGCGAAAAAACATTAAGGATTATGGTAAACTGGATATTAAAATCTGTTTGAAGTTAGTTTTCAGTTTGGTTTCTAATTTAGTCTTCAGTTCGGTTTGGTTTTCAGATCAGTTTTCGTTTGGTTTATTTACTCACCTTGTCCCCATTGACCCACCCCTGCCCCCTGCCTTTCAGAAGCCTGCTCCGTCCTTTCAGATTTAGCCTTGCACTGTCCCCAGCTCCAGCCGCCAGCAGTGGCCTTCCGCGCCCGGTGTCCCTGAGGGCAATGCTGCAGCTGCCTGGTTACCAGTCCTTTGCACAAAGGATGCGTCACAATAGAAACTTTTCAAGATGTCATCATACATCACCACTTTGTGGGCGATACCATGTGTTTCAGGTTAACAATGGGAGCAGGTAAGGCACGGTTATTACATTTCTTCAGAAAATCCATCTATTTAGTCACAAAAATGATACAACTATGAACCTGAATGAAGATCCTTTCCTGTCCGACAAGCACCCCAGCAGTGGTCTCTCCTTTGTTTCTCTGCTGCAATGGAGCCTGCACATATCCTGGCCCTGTGACATCACATTGCAGGATTCTGCTTCTGGTGCTACTGAGAAGCCATATCATAGGTATTTTAGAATGTGGGATTTTTCAGTCTTTTTTTTTTTTAAGTTCAATGAAATATTATTAAGGAATGAAAAAGGAAGAATCAATACACAATATTAGCTATAGAGGGGACGGAGGAGGGGAGAGGGGAAGAAGGGGGAGGAAGGGTTAACAAATGCAAAATGTAAGAGACAAGTAAAACTACAATAAAGCAGTAATCATGGGCATTAGAAAAGAATCATAATAAGCATAACCGTTATAAGTTAAACAACAAATCGTTAAAAGAATAAAAACAAAACAATATGCTAGAGAAACGTGAATGTGAAATGGGTATCATGGAGGTTTAGAAACTTCTTGTTGAACAGGCAATGGACGAAAAGAACGGGCAGCACAGTTATTTAAATACAGCGTAATGGGGAGCCATAAGTCTGCACGTTTAGCTGCTAAGTGAACAGGAAAAACAAAGGCAGTATCAAGTCTATGATTATGGCAAACATTATACCACCACGCTTTGAGGGAAATATTGTATGCATTTTTCCAATTAACAGTAATTTGTTGAAAAGCTACAGCCAATAATAAATCAACAATGCGAACATGCATATCTACATTATCCCAGCTAGGAGATAAGCTACCTAAGAAAAGATGAGAGAGAGAAAAAGGAATACAAGTATGGAAAATAACATTAACTTGAGCCCACACCTGTAACCAAAAGTCATGCACATGTTTACAAAGAAATAGCATGTGGAATAAGGTAGCATTAGGGGTACCACACGACCAGCATAAATCTGGGGTATTTGAAAAACGCTTGTTTAATGTATAAGGCGTAAGAAGCAGTCTGTTGTAAATAAAAAATAAGGATTGTGTCAGGGAGGCCGCTCTGGAGGTTTTACGGAGTTTTGCCCATATCTTATCCCATATAGATGTCGGCCAGTTTATTCCAAGATCTGATTCCCATTGATGTTCAACCTTGGATTTAGGCCTAGACAACTCATGCGTATGGAGGTATTTATAAATAAAAGATGCCTTGGGGGAACTACGTAGGAGAGAGTGGAGATGAGAGATAGGGGTGGGTGAAACAAGGGGAGGCGAAGAGTTCGAAATCTGCTCATGAGTCTCGAGAACAGCAGCTTTGAGTAAAAGATATTTGGGGAAAAAGGATGAGGGTAAACCAAAAGAAGAACAGAGATCAGAGAAAGAGAGAAAGGTGGGACCAGAAAAAAGTTGCGTAATCCAAATTAAACCTCGGGTTCTCCAAGATTTCCAGTAAAAGGGCTTACGATTAATTAAGAGATATTTATTATGCCAAATGGTGGAGAAGAGGAAATCATCAATGGTCAGAGGGGGATTAGGGGCAGCAGACAATAGGAGCTTGAGAGTGTACTTGTGGATAGGAGTAGGAAGCGAAGAGGGTTTACGGGAGAAAGCAAGATATTCTGCAAAAGAAAACGGAGATAGGAGATTACGTTCAACCTTAACCCACAAAGGACAAGGAGAGGTGGGATCTTGCAGCCAGAGGGAAGCTTGACGTAACAAAAAGGCCTTCTGATATGCAGGAAAGTCAGGAAAGTTGACGCCCCCTTCGGAAGCAGGGCGAATTAGTCTGGCAAGAGACATCCTGGATTTTTTTTGAGTTCCATAAAAATGAGGATAATATTGAGTTACATTTTTTAAAGAAACGCGATGGGATTGATACTGGAATGTTGGACAATGTATAAAGAATAATGGGGGAAATCATCATTTTAATAGTCTCCAGGCGACCCCACCAGGACAGGTACAAAGGATGCCACCTTGCAGTAAGGTCTGCAATCTTTTGTGCACACTTGGACATGCATAAAGAGACAGTATCTGGAATGGAAGAAGTGATATGTAACCCCAGATATTTAATATGGGAGGGACACCAAGTAAACTGGGAGACACTAAAATCTTGTTTGAAAGTGAATTTAGTCAAAGGTAGGATCTCGCATTTATCATGATAAAGCTTATATCCGGAAATGGAGAAATAAGTTCGGACTTCGTCTAGAAAAGCGGGGATGGATTCTGCAGGATTGGAAAGAAAAAGTAAAATATCATCAGCATAAGCCGCAAGCTTAATTAGAGAATCTGCAATCTGGAATCCATGGATAGCGGGATTCTGATGTAGTTTGGACAGAAAAGGTTCTAAAGCAAGGTTAAAAAGAAAGGGGGAAAGGGGGCAACCCTGACGGACACCCCTACCTAAATCAAAATAAGAAGAGATTTGACCATTTGCAAATACTGCAGCTCTAGGGTGTGAGTACAGCAGGGAGACTAAAGAAATAAATCTAGGTCCAAAGCCAAACCAAGTGAGGATGTGGAAAAGATAGCGCCACTCGACCCGATCAAACGCCTTTTCGGCGTCAAGGGCAACAGCTGCAAGGGATTGTTGACAACAAGAAGATTTTGATAAAATATTAAATAGGAGTCTGGTGTTGTCCGTAATATGTCGGCCTTTGACAAATCCGGACTGCTCTTCACCCAGAAGATCAGGGAGAAGGTGATCTAGTCGAATCGCCAATGCTTTAGCGAAAAGTTTGTAGTCAATATTGACTAAGGATATAGGCCTGTAATTTTTGCAATACTTAACGTCTTTCCCAGGTTTGGGTATCAGACAAATATGAGCATCTGAAAACGTCCCTGATGAAGCGCCTTGGGCAGCAAAGGTGTGAAGAAGGGAATGCAATCGTGGAATCAACAACTTAGAAAAATGAAGGTAAAATTCAACGGTAAACCCGTCTGGACCGGGAGCCTTGTTGAGTTTGAGAAGTTGCAAAGCCATGAGCAATTCCTTTTGTGTAACGTCAGATTCTAAGGAAGAAAGGTCTAGGGGGAAAGTGGCTGGTGTATGGATGGTAGAGAAAAAGTGGGCAAGGGAACTGGGAGAGGGTTGAGTCCCAGGTGTGTACAAAGTCTCGTAAAAACGTGAAAACTCAGCAAGAATGTCAACATCTACATGTTTCAAATTATCATCAGAGTCATAAATAGATTCAATATTTAACTTATTATGCTTTATCTTCAAATAGTTAGCTAAGAGCTTCCCCGCTTTGTTCCTACCCCCATAAAATTTAGCAGTCGACTTCAGCAAATACAGGGAGGCATCTTCTGTAGATTTCTCATTAAATTTCATTTTTGCTGCAACAAGGGCTGTCAAGCTATCAGCAGAGTGGGATGTGAAATATGCATGTTCCAATCTCTTAATATCTGAGAGGAGGCTTTTGGTGAACCTTCGAGCAGTTTTACGTTTGTTTGCAACGTAACTAATAATAAAGTCACGTGCCGCTGCTTTAAAGGCATCCCAAATAGTATGCTCCGGAAGGGCGGCGTTATCATTAATCAAAAAAAATCAGCAAAAAAGGAGGTGAAGGCAGCTGTAAACTTGGAATCAGCAAGGAGGGAGTTATTAAAACGCCATCTTCTGGGACCAGCAATTTTAGGGAGTACATCAACACAGGTGAGAACAGGAGCATGATCTGAAAGCAATATCGGGCCAATCTCGGAGTGTAAAAGTGATTGGGCGAGATTATGGGAAACAAAAATGTAGTCTAATCGTGATTGGGAACGGTGACAGGGAGAATAAAAAGTGTATTCCCATAATTTTGGATTACATAGGCGCCAAGAGTCTACTAACTTATGTTGCGAAATAGCATGACTAAACAGCTTATGAGGTTTGTTGGGAATATAGGGGGTCTTGGATGTCCTATCAATAAAGGGATCTAGCGGTTGATTACAGTCTCCCGCCAGAATAAAATTGTGGTCCATAAATTTAGTTAGGAGTGGAGAAAAATTGGCCCAAAAAGAAGGTTCGCAAGTGGTTGGGCCATAAACGTTAAGGAGAGAGATTGGAACACCCCTAAGTGATAGCTTGACGTAAACCCATCTACCAAAAGCGTCAGATTCTTGGGTAATAACCTGAAAGGGGAGAGACTTACAACAAAGGACTGCCACACCATTCCGTTTCCCGTCACCCTGTGAGTAAAAGAGTTCGCCCACCCATCCATGTTTGAGTTTAACAGATTCTGTATCAGTTAAATGCGTTTCTTGAAGGAATGCAATGTCAGCGTTCAATTTGGCAAGGTGTGACAAAATCCTTTGTCGCTTAATCGGAGAGTTAATACCCTTCACATTCCATGACAAAATTTTTAATGACATAAAGGTAATAATCCCACAAAAAATGTGGAAAACATGAGTAGTGAATAAAAAACCCATGAAAAGAAGAAAAGACATAAAGAAAGAAGAGATAATAGCTTGGAAATGTTGAAGAAAAGGGGGAAAAGAGGGCGAATAAGAGCATACATGTTATCAAGAGAGGACAAGTGTAAGGGAGAAATACAAAAATTTAAGCAGAAAGCCAAAAGTACGAAAACAGTTGAGAAACAAATGTACATAAGGAGACAAGGGATATATCTCTTACACAAACTAAAGGTTCCAATCAGAGGTAGGAAGAAAAGATGGATACAAATGGACAAAAATAAGAACGAGGGAAGAGAGAATAGGAAGAGACAGGAGGGAAGAACAGTGGAAGGACGAGGAAAACAATTGAGGGATTGATGAATGAACATACCTACAGAGGAAGGGTGCGAGAAAGGGTGGGGGAGGGAGGGAACCACATGAGAGAGGCAGCACATCCACGAGCAACGAAGCAGGGACCGGGAGACACCATTGAACACGAAAAAAATTCCTGTAAGACGAAAAAAGAAGAACAAAGAATTAAAGCATATTAGGGGATTATGATGAGATCATGACTAACAAGTAAAACAGGGGACAGCATTATGCATAAACAATAAAACATCGGCAAGGTGGATATTTAAATAATCAAAAGAACTTAGGGTAACTGCACCCCAACGAGGATTTTTAAACAAGAACAGGATAGAGAAAGCCTTCAAGAAGTCATGTAAGCACTAGTCAACCAGGAGCAGAGGATGATGGTCCGGAGACATCCATGGTAGATGATTTGTGCGCATTGATGAAGCTTTGCAAACGCACCGGGTCTTCATAAGTGGTAGTCTTATTATTATAGGTAACTTTAAATAAACATGGGTGATAAAGGCCGTATCGTGCCCCCATCGCACGCAAATCTTCTCTTAGGCTCAGAAAAACCTTGCGACGATTGGCGGTGGCCTTAGCATAGTCCTGTGCAAAGAATAGGGATGAGCCAGACCAAGACAGATTCGGAGAGGATTTGGCCGCCGTCAAAACCATCAAGAGATCTAAATATTCCAAAAAGTAGATGATGACCCCTCTGGGTCTCTGTGAGGAAGAAGCAGAAGAAGGTGGTCGACCCAGCCTGTGAGCACGCTGAATATTGAGAGCCTTGTCCTGTGGCAAATGCAGGAGCTTGGGAAGAAACGTCTTGAAAAAAGCAATTGGGTCAGACCCTTCAAGTCCTTCAACTAGGCCATAAATACGAAGATTATTGCGTCTGTTTCTGTTTTCCAACTGCTCTACTTGTTGTTGGAGATCTGAGACTTGAGATTTCAGGTTCGAGACAACAGAGGATGTTTCCTGAAACGACTGAACAGATTTTTCGATTGATGTGACCCTCGTCTCCATTTGCGACCAATTGTCCGTGAGAACCTGGAGCTTACTGTTTGTCTCTTCCATGAAAGGACGCAAGGATCTTATTTCTTCTAACAATAATTCCATGGACACTGGACCTGAGTGCTTTGGAGGCGAGAGGGAGTCCGACTTAAGTCTCTTCGTGTTGGATTTAGAGTTATCCGGCGAGTGCCTGGAAGGATGCATTGGCGTAACAGAGCCAGACGAATTAAGGGAGTCTTCCAGTTGTGAAAGAGCAGAGAAAACCTTGGAGTTCTTCAGAATCTGAGGTTTGGGCGGGCGAGATGAATGCGCCATTGACTTGAGTCTGCCCATACGACAAAGCCGTGGAATGGTTGACTCGTTAAAGGTCACAAAAAGCTAGAACAAAGAAAGCTCAGGTGAAGACACAGCAGGAGTACAAGGGTGGTGAGTACGTCAGGCAGGGAAAGCAACCATCTCCATCATACTCAGACGCAATCAGTCGCCAGGGCTCATGAGGAAAAACAGAAGAACCGATTGAGATGGTACCAGGATGCTGTTAGTGTGGCATTATTTTGCAGAAAATCGGTATCATCGCCTTGCGTAATGTAAGGTATTCTCAAGCAAATTAGCGAGATATGAAGCGAGATGACTTCTCGTGTACCTCACAGAAGCTTACAACAATTTATAACATTGATGACATATAAGTAGCCAGGCGTGCACTTGTGGTAAAGGCATGAGAAGATCTCAGTAGGGCGTTATGTCATGACTTGAAAAAGGGCAAAGCAGTAAATATGTGAGAGAAGGGCTCTTCGTGAAGGAATATTGTTAAAATACAATATGCATGACTAGTGTTCCAAAAAGAAGGCAGGCACTGCAAAAATCGGTGTAGGGATAAAAAGTAGTCATGAAAGTGAATTATGGGCCACAAGGAATGCGTAATATCAAGCGCTCACTGCACTGGGCTGACGAAGCAATTACCTCACGATAGCCCGCATTAGTCTGCAGAGTTAAGATGGCCGCCGCAACAAGAGAATCTTGAAGAGATGTTCAAGCGGCAATTTCCGCGTCGCGGAAACATGAAAGGGCTTCAGTCGTCGTCGGGTGAGGTCAGGGCATAATCCGACGCCCTCTCGTCCGTTCGTCCACAGGAATGAAAAGCAGGAACCGGCTGGTCTCACGGTTCCGCTCCGGAGCCTTACTCGGGCGCCGCCATCGCTCGCGGGCGCCAAGCCACGCCCCGGATTTTTCAGTCTTCGTTTAAAATAAATTATATTTTCACCATACTGGTCATTGTCATAAGGTGCCCGCACGGTGCTCCTTTCATGTACTGATTAATCAATTTTTACTGGGCCACATTCACATTCTGTGTCTGCCCTATTCCTTCTTTCTAGTAATGTCCAGTAATGCCCTCATTCTTTTCAAGAAGAGCAAATATCACTAGGAATGAAAATGTACAAGTTCTCAGTCCAGTAGACAGAAGGGACGAGTCTTTGGGTCTCGCCTCTGGATACCTGTAGTTCGAACCCTGCGCAATGTTGGCCGCTGTGTCAAGGGCCTGTGGTGGAGGCTGGATTGGTAAAACTGGCAAACTGGCAAACGGGCACCAGACGATGGGCTAGTGTTTGAAGGCCACCCAGGGAACGAGTTTTTTGGGGGCAATGAGGTGTGGTGTCTGTGTCCTTTCGGCAACCTCTAGCGGCCCGTTGGGGCCTCAACAATCCAACTGAAGGCCTGCAGCAAGGGGCAGGTGGGCCTCTGTCCTCCCCTTCATTCCCCTCTCGGGGGATGTCAATGTACTTCACCCACTCCCTGTCAGGCCATCACATTATCATGTGGGGCTGGCTTAGGTGGCGAGCTAGGAGCACACAGTGACAGATGTTTGTCCCCCTGAAAGCCAGGCGCGGTGGTGGTGGGCTGTTTTCAGCCGACTCAACTCCTGTTGGGGGTGACATTGTCCCTCCCCTGACAGACCGACACACTGAGTGTGCAGCGCAGGACAAACGGGAGCGCAAGCGATCCTGAGCAACAAGCTGTGCTGGTGAGGGACTCCTGAGCCAAGACAAAGCAGAAGAACTTCTGTTTGCAATACCACACATCTCCAGGTGCATTAACCCCGTGAGCATTTTTTTGAGTCGTTCTATCCCACCCAGTCTTTTGTCTCATTTCTTTACACCATGTACACCCTTCCAACTTTTTAAATGTGAGAGGGAAGCTCTTGCAACACCTTTTTTCAGACCATCCTCTGAGAAGCTGCAGCATCAACCACATCTTCATTATAAAAGACTATAAAAGAATCCATGAACAAGAGAACTGCAGTTGCTCTTTGGCAGTATTTTCAGTGTCAGCCACATGATGGCTACGCCTAATTCTGCCAGTAAGGATGCAGGTATTTGTTTGAAGCAGATATTCAGGTTGACTGCCCTTCCGGGTTCTCTATTTGGGCAGCCTGCCAGCGTCTTGCTGGAGTTTGCCTCACACCCCACCCCCCCCAAACATAAGGACCTCAAGAGCTGTCGATGTGAGCTGCATTAGTACACTGCAATGCTGGGGGTTTCTCCTGAGAGCACACTGCGCTATCTGCACCTTTCACAGGTATGCTACTGCTCTTTTGTGGCTGGGAGGGTGGCACAGATGCCCCAGATGCGCACTGCTGGTTTAAACACTATGGAGCCAATCCCGAGGCTCCTCTAAACTTCATTGGACCCTCAATGCTGCCGAATGCTGAGCTCCTTCTGCCAAGGTCTACATTTGATATGACAGTGCCAGAAGTTTACCATGGATACTTCAGCCCAAGTCATGGGTCCCTCTAAAAATGTCCTCCGGTATACAAGGGCCAGCATTTTGCCGTTGACACCCCATATAAAATGAGTACAGAAAATCTTATGACAAGAGTTACCTCAAATAGCAGTTCCAACATTTTGCTGTGGATCTGTCAGGCCGTGAGCTACGAGCCGCGCCTACCCCCGAAGTTCCGTTGGAACTACCTTTCCCGGCTTCCTCTCTGGGAGGAGGAGCCACGCATTTATAATCGCGTACGACGCTGGGAGCGTCGTACTGATACTGATTCGATTGCCGACGGGACGCGTTGGCGAGGAGAACCCGCATTCCAGTGGAGAACGCCAGCATTCAAAGACGGTATCGTACCTGGGCTCATTGCGGAGCTACCCATCTTGACTCCCCGTCGCTCGGCTGAGCGGTGGGAGACCATCGGGGCCTTTTGTTTGCGGCAGCAGCGGACCGGCTGCGAACCTGCAGCGGACCTTCCCCAGGAAACGGGAGGACTCGCGGCGTCACCCAATCACCTCCCGAGGGGGACCCAGTTCAGTAGAAGAGAAAACCCGGAAGAACCCTGAGACTTGTGTACAGGTCGAGAACCAAGGGGTAAGACTCTTGCCATCCGGATCAGAGGTGGAGAGAACTCTTTCTCATTTCTTTGCTACTGTGGTTCTGCCTCTCAGCTTCCGGAGAGGGGGTAAAGAGGCTTGTTTCTTTTCTTGATAAATTTTGGAACGGGCTGAGATGCCCTTTGTTCAATGACTCACGAGACCTGCATCCGGGACAATTGTAGGGGTCTGTAGAGGTAGAAAATTGCCTACGGACTCTATTATCTCTAGTTGTGTTTATTCTTCCAACCAGCTCAAACACTTTGCAGCATCTTCTTCCCACACCCCCTGGGAGGGGGTTTTGTTCTCTCAGTTTCTGGATGCTTGGAGTTGGTCTATTTCTTCTATGATTTGTGAGGGATTAGGAAGGAGCTTTCCATAAGTGAGAGACGTATCTTACGATCAGCAACACCCAGGAAGAGAGAAGGCTCATGGTACGGACAGGTCTTAGCGAGAATGAAATGAGAGTAGTCAGGGAATGATCTTGTGCTAACCTGTGTGTTTCTCTCGTTTCAGGTATCCCTTCCCTTGCAGTACCTTCCCTACCCTATCCCTCGCTTGATTACCTCTATGCTCTGTGAACAGTTGTATAGTCAGAGTGTGAGGAAATCAGGAGGTGGACCCATATGAGCATCACCCTGATCCTGAGGAGCTTGGACAGCCGTGACAGAATCACGTACCCACGAAACCGTCTCCTCCCGGTCAGGGTTCTGCTCAGTGATGGCCACGTTGGAAGAGGTTATACAAGTCTTGAGTTTGGTCCAACAGGAAGTAGCCGCTTCTCGAGCAGAGAACGCGGTGCTTAAGGATAGACTTGATAGACAGGCAAGAATTCCCTTTGATGCGGCTTCAGGTAGTTCGCACATTCAAGTGACGGTTCCCCCACCGATACCCTTGGCTAGTCCGGAAAGATATGCCGGAGACCCCCATAAAATACAAACATTCCTAACACAAATCACACTACATTTCTCTTGTAGACCTGCCTCTTTTTCTACAAACATATCCAGAGTAGTGTTTGCCATTTCCTATCTCACCGGGGACGCCGCCAATTGGGCGGTTCTGTTGGTCAGAAACGACAATCCACTGCTTTCTGACTGGACGGCCTTCAGGAGAGAATTCGAGAGGGTGTTCGATAGGAGAGCCACTACTCTCAGTGCGGATCGGGAGTTGTTGGAGTTGCGGCAGGGTAGGAAGGATTTGATTACATACATGACTACTTTCAATCGGTTGGTGGGAGAAACGGCATGGCCCGAGGAAAAACGTATGGCCCTGTATTACCAAGGGTTACGGGATGACCTCAAGGACGTCTTGGCCCAAATAGACCCTCAACCTACCACTTGTACCAATCTCATAAACCTCACACTTCGTTTAAACCACCGAATGTCCGAAAGGGGTGGGGACCGTAGAGGAAGAGAGAGAGAGGGCCGGTGGGAGTCGAGAAAACACACCGAACCACTCCACCTTTGAACGAGGCCGTTTCTGAGCCCATGGACGTCAGAGCACTAAGGCCCCCACTGTCCAAATCCGAACGCGAATCTAGGCGAGTGCAGGGGCTCTGCATGTATTGTGGAAAAAAGGGCCACTATGTCAGGGAGTGTCCCGTCAAGCCCAAGAAAAGGAATGCTTCATACTCCGAGAAACAGATAGCCACCGTACAAGTAGAATCCGAAGAGAGTAGAACAGGGGAGATCGGTGGGAAGGAGGTAGCAGACTGCAAATGGATGGTGCCATCGTTGAGGGTTTTAGGGGGACCGGGGGCCACCGCACACATAGTTCTGACAATGGTGCTCCGAACCTGGCTGCAACAACATGTAGTCCGGACAATGATTGACTCTGGAGCCACCGGTAACTTTATTGATTATGGGCTACTACAGCGACTGGGACTCGGTAGAGTGCCCAGCGACAAACCCGAGACAGTGTTAGCCGTAGACGGCAAGCCGTTAAAATCCGGTCCCGTTACCGAACACACGGAAGTAGTTGAATTGGTGCTCGAAGGGTCACCACAAGACCATGTGGAGAATCTCGCACTGAACATTATTGAGGCTCCACAATATGAAGTAATTTTGGGCATGCCTTGGCTGTGGCAGCACAATCCCACCATGTATTGAAGACAAAAAACCATTGAATTCAACTCTCCAGACTGCTTATCTTCGTGTATGAAAAACCATACCTCGCAGGTTTTGTCCCTTGTTCAGGGTTTCCAGGTAGCCACAGCAGCCGAAAAAGACGTCCTGTTGCCCGTAGAGTATCGACAATATCGAGACGTGTTCTGTGAAGTTAAGGCGGAGAGCCTACCTCCACACCGCGAATATGATTGTCGGATAGATCTCATAGAAGGCGCTACCATTCCGTCTTGCAGGGTATATGCCTTGTAAGAACCAGAAACCAGACACCTACAGACATACCTGGATCACTTCTGTTCCATAGGCTTTATCCGTCCTTCACGATCGCCCGCGGCATCCCCCCTTTTTTTCACGGCGAAAGCCAATGGCGAGCTACGCACGTGTATTGATTACAGGCAACTAAATAAAAACACCATTAGAAACCAATACCCACTTCCACTCATTCCTGTGTTGTTGGATCAGGTCCGGGAGGCCCGGATATATACCCGACTGGATTTAAGAGGGGCATACCACCTGGTGAGGATCAGGGACGGGGATGAGTGGAAGACGGCTTTTAAAACTCGTTTTGGTTTATTTGAATACTTGGTTATGCCGTTCGGGCTGTGTAACGCCCCGGCGGCTTTCCAGTATTTCCTTAATGATGTTTTAAAAGAATACGTGGACCGATTCGTGATCGTCTATATAGACGACATTCTGGTCTATTCGGTCACGGCAGAACAACATACCAGTCACGTCATGCTCATATTACACGCACTACAGGACAATGGTCTCTATTGTAAACTCAGTAAGTGTGAGTTTAGCGTTACTGAGGTAGAGTTCCTGGGAGTCGTGTTAAATCCCCGGGGGTTTAGAATGGCAGAGAGGAAAGTGGAAGCAGTTCAGAATTGGCCCATTCCCAAGAACGTGAGAGAGGTACAATGCTTTTTGGGGTTTTCAAACTATTACAGGAGGTTCATCCCTCATTTCTCGCAGGTGGCCTCCCCCATAACTAGATTGCTACGTAAGGCTACCCCTTTCCTTTGGACATCCGAAGCCACGGAGGCTTTTGAGCAATTGAAAAAGGCGTTCTGCACCGCTCCCATCTTACGACATCCCCTGCCTGAGATCCCGTTCATAGTGGAGGCGGACGCCTCGGATGTGGCCACAGGGGCGGTGCTCTCACAGAGGGAAAAACATACAGGACAATTGCACCCAGTGGCGTTCCTATCCAGAAAACTAAATGCAGCAGAAGTTAATTATACCGTGGCCGAGAAGGAACTTCTGGCCATAAAAAATGCCTTCCAAGAGTGGAGGCATTACCTTTGGAGAGCACAACATCCGATAACCGTTTATTCGGACCACCGTAACTTACAGTACATGAGAACGGCAAGACATCTGTCGCAACGACAAATGAGGTGGATGTTGTTTTTTGCAGGATATGACTTCGTGATCACCTTTAGACCTGGGGCAGACAACAAAAAGGCGGATTCACTGTCTAGGAAGGGGGAAGTGGAAGAAAACCACCCGGAAGAACAGAGAGCAATCATACCCCCCGAGCGAGTGGTATGTACCATCTCCGCCAACCAGTTCTTGGACCTAGTTACCAGCAACCGCTTTCCACAACAGTGGAAGAAGTGGGCCGCGCAGGATGTTCGAAGAACTCTCAAACATGGCACCCCCCTGCATGAGAACAAACTATACTTACCTACCCACGCTCTCCGATTGACGGCATTCAACTGGTGTCACAATGCGGTGATAGCCGGCCACCCTGGATTCAAAAAGACCATGCACCTGGTACAAAGGCGATTCTGGTGGGGAAGTCTGGCCCAGGACGTAAAGCTGTGGGTAGAACAATGTGAAACCTGTGCCAGAGCCAAAGGCGAACAGAACAAGAGCAAAGGACTGCTACAGCCTCTACCCACTCCATCGCAACCATGGCAGTCAATCAGCGTGGATTTTATCTTGGGCCTCCCTCAGGATCAGGGATGCAACGCCATCTTGGTGGTCATAGACAGTTTAACGAAGATGGGCCATTTCATTCCATGTAAAAACCTGCCTACGGCCAGCCAAACGACCCAACTGCTTTTGACCAATGTAGTTCGGTTGCACGGAATTCCTCGGGTCATCATCTCCGACAGAGGCCCCCAATTCATAGCCCGGTTCTGGCACGTATGGTGCAAAGCTCTTCACGTGGAAAACGCGCTGTCCACCAGTTTCCATCCACAGACCGATGGGCAAACGGAGAGGCTGAACCAAACCATCAAGAAATACCTCCGATGCTATGCCAACGAAGCCGCGAACTCATGGGTATCTTTGCTGTGGTTGGCCGAGCTGTCATACAACAACGCGTGGCATTGTTCGATAGGGGAAACTCCATATCGAGCCAATACGGGTTTCCATGCAAACACCTTGCCCGTGGCCATCCCTAGTGAAGTACAGAACCATCCGACAGTAGCAGCACACATCAAAGCCCTCTTAAAAAGTCACCGACGCATCCAAGTCCATCTACAAAAGGCAAAGGCATCATACAAGAAATGGGCAGACAGACACCGACAGGAGGGCCAAACTTATCAAGAAGGCGATAAAGTCTGGCTATCCACAAAGAACCTACAGTTCCGTTATCGCAGCATTTTTCATCCGCGGTATATAGGCCCCTATACCGTCCTGCGCAGAATAAATCCAGTGGCCTATAAACTAAAATTGCCAGGGTCATTGAGGGTTCACCCGGTATTTCATTGCAGCTTGCTGAAACCTGCAAAAGGCACACCCCGGAAAGCACCACCACCCGTACTAGTTGATGGGCAAAAGGAATATGAGGTACAACGCATCCTAGACTCCAAGTACCGCCACGGATGCCTGTGGTACCTGGTGTCATGGAAAGGTTACACTGCGGAAGACGATTCGTGGGAACCGTGCTCAGGGGTCCATGCTCCCCGTGCGGTGCGCTTATTTTATGCCCGGAATCCGACCAAACCAGGTGCTAGGAGGCGCTTGGGAGGGGGGCGTACTGTCAGGCCGTGAGCTACGAGCCGCGCCTACACCCGAAGTTCCGTTGGAACTACCTTTCCTGGCTTCCTCTCTGGGAGGAGGAGCCACGCATTTATAATCGCGTACGACGCTGGGAGCGTCGTACGTGATACTGATTCGATTGCCGACGGGACGCGTTGGCGAGGAAAACCTGCGTTCCAGTGGAGAACGCCAGCATTCAAAGACTGTATCGTACCTGGGCTCATTGCGGAGCTACCCATCTTGACTCCCCGTCGCTCGGCTGAGCGGTGGGAGACCATCGGGGCCTTTTGTTTGCGGCAGCAGCGGACCGGCTGCGAACCTGCAGCCGACCTTCCCCAGGAAACGGGAGGATTCGCGGCGTCACCCAATCACCTCCCGAGGGGGACCCAGTTCAGTAGAAGAGAAAACCCGGAAGAACCCAGAGACTTGTGTACAGGTCGAGAACCAAGGGGTAAGACTCTTGCCATCCGGATCGGAGGTGGAGAGAACTCTTTCTCATTTCTTTGCTACTGTGATTCTGCCTCTCAGCTTCCGGAGAGGGGGTAAAGAGGCTTGTTTCTTTTCTTGATAAATTTTGGAACGGGCTGAGATGCCCTTTGTTCAATGACTCACGAGACCTGCATCCGGGACAATTGTAGGGGTCTGTAGAGGTAGAACATTGCCTACGGACTCTATTATCTCTAGTTGTGTTTATTCTTCCAACCAGCTCAAACACTTTGCAGCATCTTCTTCCCACACCCCCTGGGAGGGGGTTTCGTTCTCTCAGTTTCTGGATGCTTGGAGTTGGTCTATTTCTTCTATGATTTGTGAGGGATTAGGAAGGAGCTTTCCATAAGTGAGAGACGTATCTTACGATCAGCAACACCCAGGAAGAGAGAAGGCTCACGGTACGGACAGGTCTTAGCGAGAATGAAATGAGAGTAGTCAGGGAATGATCTTGTGCTAACCTGTGTGTTTCTCTTATTTCAGGTATCCCTTCCCTTGCAGTACCTACCCTACCCTATCCCTCGCTTGATTACCTCTATGCTCTGTGAACAGTTGTATAGTCAGAGTGTGGGGAAATCAGGAGGTGGACCCATATGAGCATCACCCTGATCCTGAGGAGCTTGGACAGCCGTGACAGGATCTACCCCATATGATAAGAGTTAAGTGCACCATGTCAGGGCATTCCTCTAGGTGTGGTGGCACGTGTTCTGTGTCCCTGCCGCTGGCTATGACTGGGTTAGTGACTTTCTCAGTTAGACGGTTCAAGTCCACACAGCCAATGATGATGTCTTCATAGAAGCATGCCAGGGCCTGCAGTTTGCCATTGGTAAAACCGATCCATATGCTATTAGTGCCCTTGTCGGAAAGGCAAGAATAACTTCAGTATGCCTGACCAGCATCACAACTGCACGTATAACACACATACACTTAAACAAACACATTCTTCCACACACATTCTCACTATATTTCTTGGAATTTCGTACCTTTGTACTCTGTCACACTCTTCATCATAAACTTTATTCGGCTTTTCAGATAAAAACCATACAATTTACAGGTAAAACAGTACGGTCGAAAAAGGAACGAAAAGCCCCCAACCAATTAATGTAAGCAGTCAATAGATAACATACAAATATCTTACACATATTATATGTTAAAAGAATAAAAAAGATCTAGCAGCCTGATAAACATAGAGTTCTAATCACAGCTCGATCTGAGCCTAACTGCCGCCTTTAAAAAGCTAAGACATACCATAACGTGGACCCTGAAAGGAGAGCTAAAAATGTAAAAGCGGGACTGTCAGGGGGGTCCAGATGACGAACCTGACGAAACTCACCTTCTACCTCAAACCTGTGTCCCAACAGTCAAAGTCCAGAAATGCCAAGGGGAGTGTCAGACTAACCTGCGATCCGGGATCTCTTCCCCACAGGCAAACATAGGCGTCCAGGAGCAGAAAGCCAATTGGACGGACGCTGGGCACAGAAAACGCAGAACAGGAAAGAGAAGGACGTCACAAAGGAGAGACCGGAAGACGGAACTGGGCGGAGCCACGGGGGGCCGAGGAGGAAGAACCGGAGAAGACACTGCGGAGACCCGAGGCAGACAACGAAGTCCAGGAAGGGGAAGACGAGTGGACCAACGAGTGGTGGATTCCCCTCAGGAAGGACGAGAATGCCGCCGCAACTCAGGAGAGTTGCGGCTTGGCCGGTGAGTGAGACAGTTCACAAGCTGGTTAGTGCGGGAGCCGAGTGGGTGTAAAAGGAAGCGGGGAGGGCCGAGGGGACACGTTCTTTGTGGGGCTTTTTCTTCCTGCACTTGGGGGTGAAAGTTCTTGGTGATAACCGCCCATACCTTATCAGAGGCAAAACCCCTCAGTTTTCTCCAGCACCACATTTGTCCCTCTTTCCCAGGGCCTCATTAGTGCAATCCGAGTACCTGTGAGGGAACAGGTCGTGCATTCCAGCCAGCAGGTCTATAGTGGGCTCCGTTAGGAACCACTGAATAGCACTTCACTTTTCAATAATTTTTTCACCTGGTGTGGTGGTGGCTACTTGAGAGAATTCTCTCACACTGGCTGTGCAGCCTACTGACCGCCCTCTCTGTTCTTTCTTCGAGCTTCCTGGGGTAACAACGGGCTGTCTCTTGAAGACTACACGAACCAGGGACGGAAAAAAACAACCAGCAACATCTAAGGAACCCGAGTCAAGCACAGAAAATACAGTTTTGTGACTGAACCTACAATAAACCACAATCATTGATAAACCGATCAAGCATCCTAGTTTCTATTTCCGCCCATCCCTCCCACAGGTGGTGTCAGAAGTGGGATCGGTGGAAATGGAGGCGGTTGTGAAAAAAATGGCAGACAACCAGGAAAAATTAGGGAAAACCATGGAGAAGTTTCTGGCAGTCACTGAGGAAGATAGAGAGAAACTGCACAAGACCCTCACTGAACAAGATCATACGCAAGAGACAGTCATAGACAAATTGGCGGAAACTCTTGGTCAACAGAGGGCACATACCACTCTCCTATCTGTCGTGATGCAAAAATACACTACGGGAGAGGACCCGGATTTTTTCTTCTCCAACTTTGAGAGAATGGCCAGGGTGGCAGCCTGGCCCCTAGATAAATGGGGGCAGCATCTTGGGCCGCTTTTGTCAGGAGATCTCCAGGCTGCATACCAGGCAGCCGGTCCACTAGGGGTGACCCCATACGATGAAGTAAAGAGAAGCATACTGTAACACCTGGGAATCAACGAAGACACCTACAAAATCCATTTAAGGCAGATACGAGAGGGTCCTCAAGAAACACCTAGAGCTCTCCATTATAGGGTAAGAGATACGGCAGACTGCTGGTTAAAATCCATGACAGCAACCACGGATGTGATCATGGAGAAGGTATACTTGGAACAGTACCTAACTTCCCTACACTCTCCGATTAAAAAATGGGTACGACAGCACACTCAGTTGACCCGAACAGGCAGTAGAAATTGCTAGTACTTTTAGTAGGGCACAAGAGAGTCAGAAGGGGAATGAGGACCCACCGTGGAGACATCAGGAATGGGGACTATCCCATAGAACAGGTAGAGCTCCCCCTCTGAAAAAAACAGAAACCGTGACCCTCCCACCCTGGTCTTTACCTGTTGTTCCAAGGACCTCATTGCCCCACCCAGGGCCCCAGTGTTTCCACTGTGGGTTGTTCGGGTATATAGCAGACTCTACCCCCAAAAGGAAGAACCCATGGAGGTGGGTTTAACCAAGTCCTATCTATGTTTGCCAGAGGAACATAAAGTCCCCCACTATCATCAACAGGTTTCAGTAAATGGAGAAGCCAGGGAGGCATTTGTTGACACCGGTTGTCTTCAGAGTGTCATACGGCTTGAAGCAATTCCAGGAGGGGTGCAGAATACTCATGGCCTTGTACATATGCAATGTGTGCACTGAGATCAAAAACCTTATCCAACAACAGAACTCCAGATACAGCATTATCCTATGGTCCAACCAGTATCGCTCAAAGTAGGTCTCATCCCTAAATTACCCGAACCCTGGTTTTAGGGACCTACTACCCCTATGTGGAGGACTTGCTAAAAGAAACAAGAAAAAATGAAGATGAATGAAGAGAAACCGCCCCATTTGCCTTTCTTAATGATCAAGAATGGCTGCCAGATAAACCAAAGAAAAGTAATGGGCAAAGATGGAAAGAAAAAAAAGAATTGACACAAGTCGCCTTAGCAACAACCAAAGACAACAGTATTTGGGAGAAGGATCAGAAGTTCCATGTAGCCCAAAAAGAAAATCCCACACTAATAGAGGCCTGGAACCAGGCTGTAGAGACAGAAGATAGCCAGCATGTAGGTCCCCAGTTCTTGATAAAAAAGGGGTTATTGTACAGAAAGGGAGGGAAGGAGCAGAAACTACAGCTGTTAGTTCTCCAAGCCTTTAGGGAAAAGGTCCTGTTCCTCGCTCATAGTCACCTCCTTGGGGGTCACTTTGGGAGAGTATAAACGGAGAAAGCCATTTTAGAGCAATTCTATTGGCCTGGTATTTATCATCAAGTGCGAACGTATTGCCAGGAATGCCCCATATGCCAAAAGAACAGCCGGTATATACCCCCTAAAGCCCCATTATTACCCCTCCCGATCATAGAGGAGCCATTCTCTAGGGTAGGAATGGATTTGATCTGACCCCTCTTACCCTCTCGCAGTGGGTGCCGTTATGTCTTGGTCATTGTAGATTATGCTACCCGATTCTCGGAGGCAATAGCGCTAAGACAACCCAATACAACTCAATTAGCAAAGGCAATGATCACTGTATTCTCCCGAGTAGGATTCCCAAAAGAGATTATAACAGACCAGGGAACCCCCTTTGTCTCCAAACTGATGAGACAAGTGTGCCAACAGCTAAACATAAAGCAGATACTCACGGCAGCCTACCATCCTCAAACAGATGGATTGGCGGAAAGATATAATGCTTCCCTGAAAAAGCTATTGGAGTTAGAAACCCGTATGTGGGAGGACATGTTGCCTCTAGCACTTTTTACCATCTGGTGTAAGCAACAGAAAAGCCCTGGGTACTCCCCTTTTGAACTACTATACGGGAGACAGCCTCATACCTTGCTGGACCTGGCAAAAGAGGAATGGGAAGAGGAAGTAGAGGAAGGTAAACCCCTTCCCGAGTATGTGTGGAATCTGAACTCCCAACTACACCAAATCAGAAGTATAGTGAAGACCCATCTAGAGCAGGCACAAGAAACCCAAAAGAAGCAGTATGACAAAAAGACCACTGAATGATCCTTGCAAATAGGGGACTTGGTCTTACTAATGATGCCTACATCAGACCATAAGTTAATAGGACAATGGCAGGGCCCCTTTAAAATCGTAGAGAAAGAAACCCCGTTACATACCGACAAGAGCTCGATTCCCAAAACAAAAGAAATACCCAGATCTATCACATACATTTACTGAAAAAATGGCAAGGCACTAAACCAGCTATGTTAGGTAAAAGAGAAGAGCCCGCCCCACTATTCCACCAAGGTATTAATAGTGACCTCCCTGTTCCACTTAGACAAGAAATATGCAGGAAATTGTCTTCACTTCAGGATGTATTTTCCACAAACCCTGGAAGGACAACTTTAGTCCATCACAAAATAAACACCATTCCAGGGAAAAAGGTACATCTCCGTCCCTATCGATTACCCGAGTCTCGAAGAAGTGCTGTAGAGAAGGAAGTACAGATGTTGAACATGGGAATTATTGAGCCTTCACACAGTGAATGGTGTTCCCCCATTGTGATTGTACCCAAGCCGGATGGATCTATCTGATTTTGCATTGACTTCCAGGAAGTCAACATATCCCAGTTCGATGCATACCCTTTACCCCGAGTGGATGAAATGATCGAACGATAGGGCAAAGCCCGATATATAAGCGCACTTGAGATATTGGCAAGTACCCCTGCGAGAACAGGATAGAGAAAAAACACCCTTCTCTACTCCGGGGGGAGGTTATATCACTTTACCATGCTTCCCTTTGGCTTACACGGGGCTCCGGCAACCTTTCAGAAGCTAATGAATCGCATACTCAAACCATGTGAGAATTTCGCAGTTGCGTATATCGATGACATCATCATTTATATTGATACCTGGGAACAACATGTATCCCATCTGTGCAAAGTGATCCAAAAGAGGGCGGACTGACTATCAGTCTCGCCAAAAGCCATCTAGCAGGTCGTTCTGTTAAATACCTGGGGTATCTTTTAGGGGAGGGGGATATATTAAGCCACAAGAGGAAAAAGTATCGGCCATATCCCAACTAGCCTTTCCCCATACAAAAAAAGATTTGCTTGCCTTCCTAGGATTTCTTGGCTATTATAGGCGGTTCATACCCTCCTTTTCCCAAATAGCCTCACCCCTGACTGATTTACTCAGAAAAGATAAAATAGCAGAGAAGGAGCTTAGACAACCTTCAACCAAAGTACTACAAGCCTTTCGTCACCTTAAACAGAGCCTTACAACTAAACCAGTGCTCCTTAGCCCCGACTACTCCAAGCCTTTTATTCTGCAAACGGATGCCTCGGAGCATGCCTCGGAGCCGTCCTGTCCCAACAGGACTCACAAGGGAATGAGAGGCCAATTATGTACATCAGTCGCAAGTTATTCCCCAGAGAAAAAAACTATGCAGTGGTGGATAAAGAGGCCTTAGCCATCAAATGAGTCATTGATTCCCTAAGGTATTACCTAGACGGTCAAGAATTCACCCTATACATGGATCATGCGCCAATGGAGTGGCTCTCGTGCAATAAAGGGAATAATGATCGAATATTTAGATGGTTCTTAGCCCTACAACCCTTTAGATTCATTACTTTGCATCGTATGGGAAAATAACAAACCAACGCCGATTTTCTGTCAAGGTACCGAATAGATCCATTTCTTGTAAACAAGAAAGTTAGGGAAGAGGAATGTCAGGGGGGTCCGGACGACGTACCTGCCGAAACTCACCTTCTACCTCAAACCGGTGTCCCAACAGTCAAAGTCCAGAAACGCCGAGGGGAGTGTCAGACTAACCTGCGGTTCGGGAACTCTTCCCCACAGGCAAACATAGGTGGTCTAGTAGCAGAGAGATCGGACGCAACGCTGGGCACAGAAAAGGCGAACGGGAAAGAGAAGGATGTCACACAGGAGAGATCAGAAGACGGAACTGGGCGGAGCTGCGGGACACAGAGGAGGAAGACGCTGCGGAGACCTGAGGCAGATGACGAAGTACAGGAAGGGGAAGACGAGTGGACCGAAGAGTGGTGGATTCCCCCCCAGGAAGGACGAGAATGCCGCCGCAACTCAGGAGAGTTGCGGCTTGGCCGGTGAGTGAGACAGATCACGAGCTGGGGAGTGCAGGAGCCGGGTGGGTGTAAAAGGGAGCGGGGAGGGCCGAGGGAACACATTCTTTGTGTGTTTTTTCTTCCTGCACTTGGGGGTGAAAGTTCTTGGTGATAACCGCCCATACCTTGACAGAGGCAAAACCCATCAGTTTTCTCTAGCACCACGTTTTTCCCTCTTTCCCAGGGCCTCATTAGTGCAATCCCAGTACCTGTGAGGGAACAGTTCGCTCATTTCGGCCAGCCGGTATAAAACGGGCTCCTTTAGGAACCACTGAATCGCACTTCACTTTTCATTTATTTTTTTACCTGGTGTGGTGGCGGCTACTTGAGATCATTCTCTCACACTGACTCTTTGCAGCATACTGACTACCTCTGTTCTTTCTTCGAGCTTCCTGGGGAAACAACGGGCTGTCCCTCGAAGACTACACGATCCAGGGAGAGAAAAAATCAACCAGCAACATCCAAGGAACCAGAGACAAGCACAGAAAATACTGTTTTGTAACTGAACCTACAATAAACCAAAATCATTGATAAACCGATCAAGCCTCCTAGTTTCTATTTCTGCCCATCCCTCCCACAGGGACGTACTTGATTAAAATGTTGGGATTTTAAAAGTGGGATTATGTAAGTCTTCCTTGGTACCTCGTAAAAACTGCAAAACATTACAAAATGGATCATGTCCTGGGGAGACTTATTGTCGCAACCGCATAAGGGCAAGGTCTGACCTTTGTTACTCCCTCGGGGTGAACAAGGAGACGATAAAATAAATTGAGGAGATTCAATTCCATTGATTGTACTGTTTTTAAGATAATGTATGTCCATACGCTGGGTTTCATTAATTCGGACTCCTCCCTTTTTACTGCCTGAAGACAAAAAAAAAATACTCCTTAGCCCGAGCCAAATCTGTCTGGGTCACTAAAGAGTTCCGCCCTCCCAAGAGTCCTGAACCCATCCCCAATATATCTTAACCAGGGGATACGGTGGGCGTAATCGAGAGCCATGCAGTCCCTTATGATGTCTCTGTGTAAGGAGGTCCCCTTATTACCCCACACCTTAAGCCAGTAGAGTAAAGGGCGAGACAACAACAGGTCTGACAGGTAGGGCATACCCAAATCTTCGTATACGAAAAAGGTAGGGGTTCCCTGAGGTACACATAGGAGTCTTCTTAAAAATCTATTTTCAATTCTTTGGGACTCATCAGCTCTGGAGCAACCCCACATTTCGCTACCATATGATACCTGCGCTAGGCACTTAGCTAGATGTATCTCTAGTAATGCACCTATTGGTTTTCTGCCCAATCGAGAGATAAAATTAAAAATTGCCGCATTGGCTCTTAGAAAATCCCCTTTCTTCTTTTTTTTTAGAGGGCCCCAATTTACTTTTGCATCAAACAAAACCCCCAAATAGGGAAAAGCCCCAGTTTTGAGGACTGATGTGCACTCCACCTTAAAATTAAAGGACTTCCCTGTACCAGTTCCCACATCCATCACATGGGATTTGGAGTTGTTGACTAACAGGTCCCGGTCATCCATAAATTTCACAAAGGAACTGAGAAGAGTTTGCAGTCCTCTCGCTGTCCTAGACATGAGGACAGCGTCGACTGCGTACACTGGTACCGACAGACCACGCCATCCCACCTGTGAGGCATCTACCTGAGTAACAGTCAGGACCTTCTCCAAATCATTAATATAAAGTTTAAATAAAAAAAAGGCCAGGATGCAACACGGGCGCACCCCTCTCTGGATAGGGAATTGCAGAGTAACCTGACCCTCTTTCATGAACCGTACCACAGCTTTCGTGTCCCTGTGTAGCTCTCGAAGGAAGAGGACAATGTCTTTGTCCACACCCATGCCCAGTAAACATTCCCATAACTTTTTTCGGTTGCGGACGAAAAGTCCATAAAAGCAAGATATATACTGCCTGAACGAGCAAAGGTGTATTTACTGACGATCATATATAAGTTCAGGCATTGATCGATTGTGGACCTCCCTTGGCGAAAGCCATATTTTATATCCGTCAAGATATTGTTACCATCAGCCCATTTGGACAACCTTTCCAACAGGACCTGTCCCAACACCTTGACCGATGATTCCAATAAGGATATAGGCCTATAACATTTGGTGCTATCTCTGTTTCCTTTCTTGAAAACCAGAACTATTATCGATAGGGACCAAGTTCTAGGCAATTCCTTGCCGATAGCAGCATTTATAACTGTAGTGAACTATGATCGATAGGGACCAAGTACTAGGCAATTCCTTGCCGATAGCAGCATTTATAACTGTAGTGAGGATTGGCACCCGTAGTTGGGGTTTAGATAAAAAAAGGTCCGGAGGGATGCCATCAGGACCAGGTGCTTTATTCTTAGACAGCCCAGCTATACCTTTACTGACTTCCTAAGCTGTACTAAGAAGGGACAGCTTCCCTCCCACTCCAGCGTGATGTATGTCTGCTTGCTGGCAGAACATTTCCTGAAAAGGACAGATCCAATCCTCTTCTGTAATATGTGCTTCTAAGGGCTCAGAGTTTTCCCCTGACACAAAGGGGCAATTAATAATGCTCCAAAACTGGGTACTATTTTTCTGGCGATAGGCCTTATTGAGTTTGTTCCAAGCCTCCTCTTTTAGCTCAGTCTTCCGCATTGCTATTTCAGCTTTGTATATCCTTCGGCACACCCTTACCGCGGCGGGATTCCTTGGAAGGGTACTCAAGACCGCCCTCAGATTCCTGGCTGCACTAGAACAGCCATGATCAAACCAACTCATGGTACGTCCCTTCCGGGACGTAGGTGGGGCCTCAAGGAGTCCAATTGTACGTGAACTGGCCAAAAATGCCTCCAACGCGGCATCTGCCTCCCCACGTCCGGTTGTACAGACGTCGATTTCCCTCTTGCATTTTGCGATAAAGGTGTCATTAAAAGAGTCCAAGATATCTGCTCCCACCTAAGCCTTCTGCCCTGATCAGCTACCCTTAAAGAACCGCTAGGGACAACGCTGAGGGATTTCCCTACCTTGGGCCAAGTGGTCGGGATGCAAAGCGGGTTTATGGTTGCTATAAATGCTGTCCTCGACCGAGAAATCCAAAAGAAGTTGGAAAAAAGGGCTAGATCCAAAGATATAAACTATTAGCGTTGAGCACCCCTTCCAATGAAAGTCAGGAGTAAATACTTCCTACTAAGAGCCACCCTGGCCCTTGACATAGGTAAATCAAACTCATCAGCTAGTGCATTAAGACATCTCCCTGGATGGTGTGTTCAACATGCAAACCCGCTGACCGGGGGCATTCCATAATGGATTTTGAACCTGCATCTGGGTTCCCACAAAGATGGATGTTAAAATCTCCTGCAATCACGAGGTGACCTATTAGGGAACCCTTTGTGTCCAAATTCCTTTAAAAAGTACCCATTTTGGTGATATTACAAAGAGATGGATGCCCAACATTAGCGATGTAAAAATTTAACAGCAACATATTTGTCGACCCCTGAGAAAATGAAATGGCTTGCAAGCAAACATTATCGGTGGATAATTCCTTCAATCGGCATGGAATGTCCAGAGAAACGTATATTAGCAGACCCCCCTTCGGTCTACCTGACCGTGAAGCAGTAGCTGGTACAAAAAAGGTCTTGAATCCCTCTAGGAAGAAAATGTTAGAGGTAGCCCAAGTCTCCTGGAGGCAAATAATACTAAATCCTTTAATAAAAGTGATCCATCCGTGGTCAATTATCTTGTTTGCAAGTCCTGCAATGTTCCAAGAAATAAATTTGCAGGTTTTAGCATGATCCGCCCCAACTGGTGGAGGCCCCGTGATGACTCCATGTAGGGGTACCTGGCTCTAATGTCTCGTCGACCATGAGTCAATCGCAAGCATCCAATGATTCCAAAAGAGCAAAGGGGTTAAATGTAGGAAGATAATGAGTTACCAGCTGTCGATCCTGTTTCGGAAGTCCTGGATGAGTAGGAAGTTTACAGGTGCCCACCCAGTTTGGCCTTGGGGTGTTGGAGGAGAATCTGTAGAAATAACCTAGGTGGAGGGGCGTTATGGTCGAAACTGCCCCCCCCCCCCCGGTTGTTCTGGTACACCGAGTGTACGATTCTCTCTACTAGGTGGGGTCTGTTGAAATTAACAATTACGCAGTCTCCTGCCCAGGTTTTAGTTGACCTACCCACCCAGGAAACTCTACGCACCATGATGATGTGTTTCTCAACCCTTAGTCCAAGAGTTGTGTTCCGATCCAGCCAATGTAAAACCTTATTCTTGAGTTGGTCGAATTCCTCAACAGCACTCAGGGGGAGTGCTGGCACGTTAAGAAGTACCACCACATAAGGAAGACATTCCAGGGGGAGATGTATCATTGGAAGCAACTACCGTGGGTTTGCCCCCATAAGATCAGGTACAATAGAAACTGGGTGAACATCCACTCCTCTTGCAGCTATTCCGGCTGGAGCATTAACTGGACCGGGACGGGCTATAGGGCACTGTGGCTTTGGCACTCCTACTCCATCCTTTGGGATCACGGTAGACTGTGTAGAGAAAATACTACTAATGTACTCAGATGTAATCAAAGACCGGTGCTCACTTGGGCCAGATGTCCCCTGCTCTTCAGATAGGGTAGCAACTGCGCCCGAACCGGAGGGGGCCACTCTCGAGGATCCAGACCCCCTGCTAGCCTCCATCGGTTGATCTCTATTAGCTCCTGCTCAATTGCAACTAAACGTATCCTGAAGGGGTCTAATTGGAACTCAATTTTAATAATTAATGAGCCCATCCAAACGTCCATCAAGGCTTCCATGTTCACCTTGGTTAGTGAAGTGGGTTTGCTCACGCATTGTCTATTCCCTTCTTCCCTTGGGCATTTGGCTTTTCCACCTGTAACTGGACCTTTCCTTTTTACCCCCGTTCTGCCCCCGCTTTAAACATCCCTGGGTTAACCATATTACTCTCACCATTTGACGTGGTTGGTGCTATAGGGACAAGGCTGTTAAGGCTGGTTCTAGCTGCCCCAGGCCCATGAGATCCCACTCTCTGGTCTCTCTCGGTCACAGCCCCCGGAGCCGGTGAACTAATTTGACCAGATGAGGTCCCAGATGCAAAATTGCTTACTTGGGCACAGTGCAAGGTGCTACCCCCCACTGCACCGGGTGGACTTGAGGCAAAGCAAAGTACAGGCAAGTAGGAGAGCTGGCGGGACACCAACTCAATTTCTTTGTCAATAATCCCTGCTGCCTGCATTAAAAAGGCATCCATCGTAGTGAGGGGAGGACCTTAAGGTGCTAACGCCGCACCTTTACGTCTTCCCATAGCTGGGAAGGATTCTACACAACTAGAAAACCAACTTGCAGTACCAGAGGGGATAAGAATAAGGATCAGCATCTTACTTTTCAATCGAAGACGTGCTACTCTTGCTTCAAGAGAACAGTACACAAAAAGATCTCCTACCTCACAGGTTTCACAGGTTTCATAGCTGGGAGCAGTCAACAAGTCTCGAATATCCTTATGGGCCCTTTCACAATCCTTGTAGACCAGGCCTGTTCGAGAGTCCAATCCCCCGCCAAATACCAAGCCAAGAGAGGGGGCCCAGCCCAGCCTCCCCCGGGCTATGACGGGCCCGCCCTTGGCCCGGCCATGGCCCGCGCGTGTCCCGCGCCGCCGGGGCTTCGACTGTAATTTATGCAACGCCAGTCGCAGTGAAGCTTCCTGTAGAGCCGGGGAGTCTGGGATATGGAGTCCTGCTCCCTTCTCCTCTCCCGCTCCTCACCGGTAAGCTAATGCAGCAGAGCAGAGCAAGAAAGTGTCTAGTGCCTCCAACCAAGAGTCCCGCGCTGCGGGGGCTTCCACTGTAATTTATGCGACACTAGTCGCGGCGCAGCTTCCTGTAGAGCCAGGGAGTCTGAGATATGGAGTCCTGCTCCCTTCTCCTCTCCCGCTGCTCACCCGTAGTCTAATGCAGCAGAGCAAGAAAGTGTCTAGTGCCTCCAACCAAGAGTCCCACGCCACGGGGGCTTCCACTGTAATTTATGCGACTCCAGCCACGGCGAACTTCCTGTAGAGCCGGGGAGTCTGGGATATGGAATCCTGCTCCCTTCTCCTCTCCCGCTCCTCACCGGTAATCTGATGCAGCAGAGCAGAGCAAGAAAGTGTCTAGTGCCTCCAACCAAGCGTCCCTCTGTCACACTCACAAACAGACACACTGTCACTCACACTCCCATTAGTCACTGCTTGTACTGTGTTAGAAAAGCTTGCCCTACTGCTTCTGCTTTACATGCCATGCCTTTCAGTGAAGCTTAATATTCTCTATGCGCTATTAAAAAAAAAAAATATATATATATATATATATATATATTGTTTTCCAATCAGCCTTTCGGTTCGGCCCGTAACCAAGGTGCGGCTGCACCGAAACGCATCGGGCGTTTGTTTGTTTGTCATTTTCTAAATAAAGAAATCACACTTATGGAGCTGGGCTCGAGATTGCTTTTTGAATACGAAAAGGCTGATTGGAAAACTTTATAGGAGGATCACTACCTCGCTCGAGCCCGCCACCGCGAAAGCGGCAGGGAGACCAGCGAACAAGGTTTTGAATATATATATATATATATATATATATATATATATATATATATATATATATATATATATATATATATATATAATTTGCCTTGTCAATGTTTATTAGAAGTATGATATAAATGAAAAGTGCACTTCCTTAAAATAGCTGTACGGAGTTTATATTTGGTTTCACGTGTGCATCAAGCAGTTACCGTATTGGAAATGAACTAACCCATGTTCTAACATGTAATATCACAGCATCCAACTGATCTTATGAAATGCTTGACTTCTTCTGCAACCATAGATTTCATCCAGTAACACTTTGCATTTTGGAGACCCAATTTACAATGTAAAAAACAAAGACTACGTGTCCCGGAATAAAGCATTGTGGTGAACAGAAAGCCAGAAATTGCTGAAGGTGTCACATGATCCACAATCCAGCACCATACCCCACAGCCTCAGCCCTAGTCTTCCTCTTTTTGCCACCCCACATTCTCAGTCCACTCCCCCCTTGCACCATCCCCATTGTTGAAGATGGAATTAAGTAGGCATCTAGTACCACGGAAAGAGCAGGTATTCTGTGGGTGCTTTTGTAGAAATATGTGTATATTCTTGAGAGTTGTGTAATTTTTATATGTGCAGAGTAAGAGGTGTGCTCATGTAAGTGCTAGTAAATAGTTGAATGCAGCATGAGTGGTGCAATTTTAGGGTGAAAAATGTGCCGATGTGCCAGATGAGCTGCATGAATGCAATATGAGAGTAGGGCCCATGTGAGTGTCGGGTGCAAAGAGCACTTGCAGGTTTCCTGCAGGGTATCTCTCCCCAGTCTCCCCCAACTGCCTGGATCCCACCACCTGGATCTATGCAGGCTGATGCAGCAAAGTGAGGAGCGGTAAACGGATGAAGCAGTTGCAGGAAAAAAGACAGTACTTTAGCGGAGGGCAGCTTTGTGTGACCTGAGTGCTTTTCATAGTTGAAAACGAAGCACACTGAGAACCGGGAATGCCCACAGTCCGCACCTGGCTCCAATCAGGATGCCTCTGCAGGCCATCCCGGAGCACACCCTCTGCTGCAGCCAGCCCCCTCAAGCCTTCCAAGCTGCTGCTGCCTCTCTCCCCGCAGGCCTGTTGCGGCGCTCAATCCGGCAGCGCCTGCTCGGTTACGGCGCCAATCTTCCACCCTCCCCGAGTACTGGGAGGGCTGTGACTGTGGCAGCTTGATGGTTGTGGCCCAGCAGCGCTGCTCAGCTCAGCAAGACTCCTCCGCGACCCGGCTCCTGGGTCTGCTTACAGGCGAGTCACTCTCCTTCTCCTCCTTAGTCTGACCTGGTTATACAGATCCAGAATATGTCTATCGCCAAAATTAGACCAATTTCAGAATGTAAATTTGCAGAATGCGTGTTCACCTTTGCAGTTAACAATGCTCCCGGTGCTTTCTGTGGCTCTGAACGACAGAAGGAGGTAAGATATGCATGCAGAGTGAGAGGAGTGAGTGCAGTGTGGTATGAGTGCTGAAAATGAAGAGTGAGTGGTGTGGCTGTGTGTGGTGCAGAATGAGCGGCAATGGTGTGTTCATGGTGAGAGGAGTTAATGCAGAGTGAGTGGTGTGTCCCTATGAGTTCCGGCAGACTATTGTCCCTGTGTGCAGACAGGATGATCAGAGTGCCTGTATAAATGCAGGTGGAGTGGTTTGTCTGTGTGACTGTAGGGTGAGAGGAGGAAGTGCAGGGTGAGTGGTGTGACTACAGGGTAAGTGCTGTGCTTGTTTGTGTGGTGTGACTGCAGGGTGCGTGCTGTGGTCATATGAGTGAAGATGTGGTTGAAGATGTGAGTGAAGGGTGAGCTGTGTGAGTGACAGGCATGCCTATATGGTGCACAGTGAGCAATGTGACAGTGTGAGAGTAGGGTGAGAGAAGTGACTACAGGGTGAGTGATGTGACATATGAGTTTAGATGTGGGTGAAAGTGTACTGTTGGAGGAATGAATGTATGGTGAGTGATGTGCTTGTTTGAGTGTGATTGCAAAGTGAGAGTGGCAGGTGAGTGAAGTGTCAACTGAGCGCAGGGTGAGTAGTTTGTTCATGCAAGTACAGGTTGAAAAGTGCGAGTACATCGTCAGTGGTGTGAGTGCAGGGTGAGCGGTGTGCTCATGTCACCGCAGGGTAAGTGGAGGGAGAATGGTGTGGGTTCTTGGCGAGGGGCATAAGTGCAGTGTGGTCACTGTGAGTGCAAGGTGAGAGGTGTGCTCGTTTGAGTGCAGGGTAAGAGGCGTGAGTGTAGGGTAACAGCGCTGGTGCAATGTGATGAATGTAGGGTGAGTGGTGAAAGTGAAAAGTGAGTGGAGTGTAATGTGCATTCAGGATGAGAGGTGTGCTCGTGTAATTGCAGGGTAGGAGAGTGAATGTGTGAGTGCATGGTGAGCAGTGTGAGTGCAGTCCGATCTCTGTGAGTACAGGGTGAGCATGAAAATGAAGGGTGAGTGATGAGAATGAGAAGAGCTTTGTCTGAATGCAAGATGTTTACCCAGATACCTGGAGTAACTCTGCATTGTATTGGCGGTTGGCGTAGGGTTTCAGATATGTTTTACTACTGCTATTATGGCAACGATCAGGGATGGAGGGTGAAGGAAATAATGTGCTGATCCTTGAACAAACTTTTAGTCTTCTGATTAGGATGGCCAGCTGATCGGATTTCAACCGGTACTATTGGTATTTTAGTGTACCAGCCAGTACAAAAATAAGCAAAATTACCTAAAGCTGGTATTTTTAGCACTTATATTCGCATACTTCAAACAGCAAATACAAATAGAATGCACTTTTAAATGTGTTCAAGGGCTTGCATTAGTGATTCATGACTAAACATTACAGTTTATTTATTTATTTATTTTTTATATTTTTTATTTGGTGCACGATAACAATAATACAATTTTTCAATTTCAAAAAGCTTTATTCGACAGCTGTCATAAAAGCAAGTATACATCCTAACACAACACTATAAATACTACAATATAAAATTCCTTATTTTTATAAAAACTCATTAAACCATTGTGCTGTCAGTTGGCAAGATTAAAAATTTAAACAACAGTAAATTAAAACAAGACGTATTAAAAAAGTTAATCATACATTATTCGATGTCATAAAGTTCATTGGCTAGCTTCTGGAGGCTTTAAAGTGCGAGTGCGTATAATCCAGGCCCAACCTAAAAATTTTGCAACAGCAATTGCCATGCAGGGGGTGCAATCTGATTCAAGTATTCTTAATGCCTCTTTGTAACTGCGTGTCCCCAGGTTTATACACACTGGTTTTAGCCACTTACGATGGGGGCTAGTATACAGGGGACATACGAACAACAGATGGCCTATATCCTCAGTCAGATCTTTACAACAGTGACACTTGATGTCCCGAGTAGATGACCATTTATGGGTGAACGCTTTTACCGGAAGAGTCCCAATTCTGAACTGGAAATACAGTTTTCTATCAGGGGGCCTTTCTATGATATCCCAATAAGCCTCACAAAATGGTACAGGTTTGATGTCAAGAAAGCGATCCGTTAACTTAGCATTTGAACCAAAACTATGGGCAGTCATCAAAATCATGTCCCAGTACATTTTTTTAAAAGTTGACTTTGATGGGAAGCTTGAACCATTTGGGTCGACTCATAGGTGGTCTAGTTCCAACTTTATTAACAAACCCCTAATTTCTTTGAGTCATGAAATGGAATGGAAACGATCTGCTCTGATAATATCCTTCAGGGCAGTAGCATAGTGGGCTAGTTCGGGAGTTGTCATAATCCGTCTCCAGTACAGTAGGGGACGTAACCGTGCTAATTCCTCTATTTTTATCCTGCCAAGATCATATGCAAGCGGAACAGTGGGGGTACTTTGGGGAAACCCAACTAGACAGCGTATAAACTTATTCTCTGCTAATGTTAGTTGTTTCAAGTTAGCAAAACCCCACAATTCCGAACCGTAGAGAGAGGCACTTATGACCTTCATGTTGTAAATTTCTAGGGCAGGAATAATGGGCTTAGTTAGAGAAGATTTATGTTTAAAAGCAATTACACCCGCCAGCTGGTGAAATTTTAAAACAGCCATATCAATGTGACTTTTCCAGCTCATATTACTCTGGAGAGATATTCCTAAATACGTGAATGCCTCAACCTGTTCTAATGGAATACCATTAAAATTGATTACACCTTTGAATGTTTTCCGCTAGTTCAGGGACATGAACTTGGTTTTGGAGGTGTTTATCTCAAGCCCACGCATTTGGCAGACATCTCCAAACGCGTTTATTGCCTTCTGGAGCCCCCTCGGAGTCCGAGAAACTATCAGCGTGTCGTCAGCAAACATGAGGACTGGCACGCGAGCCCCTGCTAATACCGGGGCATCCGTGGTGGAGCGACTAAGGTGATCTACTATACCGTTGATGTACAGAGAAAACAACGTTGGTGCCAAGACACACCCCTGTCGGACACCACGCTCGACAGGAAATGAGTCGGTCACCTCACCCTGTGCCCCCCACCTAATTCTTGCGTAATTATTCTCATGCAAGCGGACAAGAAGCGTTAACAGTTCCGGCGCCATCCCTGCTTCAGCGAGAACCCTCCAAAGTTTAGAACGGGGAACTAAATCAAAGGCTGATTTTAGGTCTACAAAGACCGCATAAAGTGTCCCATTGGTCAAAGTCACATTCCTCCAATAAAGTGCTAAAAAATAAAAAACCTGATCAACAGAGCTGGTACAGGGTCGAAAACCTGCTTGATATGGGGACAAAATATCATTTTCTTCTACCCAAGATTGCAGTTTGTTTTGCACTAATCAACCTATACGTTTTTGGGCTGAGTCTATAAGACTGATAGGTCTATAATTACTGGGGAGTGATTTGTCACCTTTTTAAAGACCGGAATTATTTCCGCACCTTTCCATGAGGTGGGGATAGGCGCACCCTTGGCCACAGAATTAGCTAACCATTCAAAATATTGACACCAAGATAATCTATCACTTAAAAACACATCGGCTGGAATGCCATCCATTCCTGGGGCTCTGCCCCCAGTCACGCAGTCTAGTGCCAGGTTGACATCTTTGGTCGTAAATAGCTGACTTTGATAGAAGATAGTGGGGGGAAGTGAACTCACTCCTTCAGATGGATTACAGGCGTATTGTGGTCTAAAAAAATCAACCCACTGGTGTTTGGCAACATTATTTTGGGGCGATTGAGCTGACCCTCCTCTATCCCACTTGACTATGGCCCAAAATTGCTTTTGATCGTTAGCTATACAGACAGATTTGAGATCACGCCACTGTTCCTCGTCCCACTGTTTCTTGGCCACTTTCTGTGTGTGCCTGTATATCTCTCTAGCATTTCTCACGCCTGAAATATTTCTAGATCTAAGTTCAGCACTGAGGTTCTGGCGGGCTACTCTGCAAGCTTTATTGTACCATCCCGCCTCAGATATTTTTATTTTATTAGCCTTATCCGCTTTTGTGGTCTTCGTAAAGAACCCTTGAAGTTTAATAAAAAAGTGGGTATGAGCCTCAATCATAGCTTGGGGAAAGTTTTGATTGGCAGTTTGAATGTTTATGTTAGCCACTTCGTCTATCACTACTTTTTAAAATTCCTCCAACTTCTCTGGGTTCTCAATAAATCTGCCCCATTTAACGTGGCGCATATTATTCGAGGCTACAATATCCAAGGTGATTTCCCCCCCCTAATTTAGGTTCTCTAAACCCCTTAAGTGCTTGGAATTCCATGCAGAGAGGGTTGTGGTCACTTTCCACCCTAATTTTATGGTCATGTCAATCAACCTATGCCATTCTCTAATATCCACCAAGAAGTAATCTATGCGGCTGGAGGACCTACCATTATCAAATGTTTTTACTCCCTGGCGATCAGACGGAGTACGCCCATTGGCTGCTCTGAGCCCTCTCTCTAAACATAAGGCTTTGAGTTGAATAGCTACTGCTGACCATCTTTTAACTGCGGGAAGTTCCAACTGAGGGATACCCCATTTACTGTCCTCCTCAGCAGCAAGAAATTGGTCCTCATATCCAAGTGGCTCAAATGTGGTATTAACATGCCCTCCCACAATAATGGACAGCTGGGTTGGAAGTGCTTCAAGCTGAAGATCGAGGGCAGTGATTACGTCGAATGTATGTCCCCCAACCATCCCTCTAGCATAAATGTTAAAAATTGCCACTCCATGGCCAGGGGCCCATGTAATATTCACTGCCAAGATGTCATTTGATAAGAAGCTAAGTTGCTTAATTTTGCAGCATAGTGATGGGCGAATCCAAATTATCAAGCCCCCTGATGGCCGACCTTTGATTTTTTTTTATAGCGGAAATTAAGGAACCCCAAGCGATGAACCGGAACCAATGACCAGGATTCCTGAAAAAGGATAATATCGAACTGGTCAATTAAGCTACACCATTCAGGAGATGTTAACTTATTACCGATTCCAGCAAGGTTCCAGGAAAGAAAGGTCAACCCTGCCTCAACTGTTGAGAGACAAGAAGGGTCTTGTATTGTTAACAAACTTTGAATCTCACCCTCCGTCTCAGACTTATACTCAACATTAGTAAATGACATGCCGGAATGCTCTGTTGGTAATACCCCTAGTCCTAGGCTCTCACATTTATCTAAAGGGTTAGAGCAAGTTGGTTGGACTGGGTCGATTTTCTCAAGCTGTCTCTCTGGGTGGTTAGATACTCCCATCATTTCTAGTCGGGGGATAAGATCAACATTCGATGAGATTAATCTCTGCTCTATAGGTTTGACTTTATTCTTTTTCTCCAGTCTACCATCCCTTTCAAGTCAGTCACATTCATTCAGATCGGACAAGACCCCAAACCTATTTTCCAAGCTAATACCCCAATCACTATTTAAGTCACTCCTACACCATTTGTTAGAGACAGGAATCCGCTTTGGTCTTAATCTCATCGGATACGATTATAGCGGTACCCCTTCGTTGAGGGGGAAATATATTTGCCAAGACGTTGGGAAGCACACCTGGACTTGAGAAATTAAGAACTATACAGTCTCCCGCACATTTTTTCGGGTTGTTCCCTAGCCATGCTACTCTTCTTGCCATAATAATTTCCCCTGCTAGTTGTTGTTCACGCCAAGGAGACATCTTCATATTATTTAACATCCAATGCAATGATTTACTAATCAAGGAAGATGTAGATTCCACTTTGCCTGGCGACAGGGTAGGTGTGTTAGCAAGGACTAATACGAGGGGGGAAGCCTCGACGATGCATTGGAATGGGTCTCTCTCTGGATGCAATACAGCAGGTCTGAATGCGGGATCTTCTTTGGCTACATTCTGATCGACCTTGCCTACTATGGGTTGAGTAGGGGGAGGATTCAATGTCACTATTTCTTCTGCCCCTACCCCACACCTAGGGTGCTCCACGTTTAATGCAGCTTTACTTGGCACCAGGGTTGAATTACTACCCACCTCCCTACCCACCTCCTCCACTGTCTTTAGAAGAACACTCAGTCTTGTTACCTCTGCCATGAGCTGATCGATTTTAGCCACCAACAGTTTTATGATACACTTAATCTTTAAATCGATCATGCTAGCTATTTTTTTAATTTGCTCATCCTCATCCTTTTTCACTTTGTCACCATATGACCCATTTACCTCAACCTTGTCCGAGTTTTTAGGTGCAGTGGTTGTCTTTTTTCTACCAGAACGTGGCCCACCACTTTTGCACTGGGTTTTTCTACAAGCTCTAACTGCTCTAGGTACAGGCACAGAGACGTGAGCCGGGGATTTTTCTACTTCAATTTCTGCTTCAAAGTCTGGGTCTACGTCTGCATCGAGACTGATATGTAAGTTGACGATGGAAGACGCACTTTGTTCGAAAATATCGCTAGCTAGAGCCTCAACGTCAGCAACGACACTACTATTAACCTGCGATGAAGATTCTGGCGAGGATTCTGACAAAGGTCTCAATGTGGGGAAAATAGAAGGACCACTCAACCCCAATGACGTCCTTCTCTCATTGTTAATTTTGCTTACAACCTGCACCAAATAATTGTCCATGGTGTTAGACACAGGGGGAACCTTTTGTTTAGACATACCCCACAAATTAACTAGCTAATGCCACACTATTACTATACGCAATATCAACCAATATGTAACAAATTTGGTTTGAGAGGATAAATGACTCAAAGGGTGACAATACCACTAGAGATATACAGGTCTCCCTGTTTGGAACTCACGAAAATACAGCATGAACAACGATCAAGAATCCTGGCCCAGCACAGTCCCAGCCTGCCCCGGACTGTCACAGACTGTCCGCCCTTTGTCCGGGCTTAGTCCGGCGCTACCCGCGCGCGGTCCCGCGACGCGGGGGGAGTGCTGCGTTTAAGTGCGCCTCAATGCGCGGAAACGGTGTTGGTGTTGGCGTTGGCGGCTTTCCGGCCGCTATGGAGCCTGGGGGTTGTAGTCCCTGTCCTCCTCTCTGCGGCCGCGTTGGAAGAAGCTGCGGCGGCGGGAGGGCGGAATTGGCCAGACGACCAGTGCAGGAGTAAGGAGCTTGTACCACTACACCAATTATTGCCCCTTCGGTAAGTTCAGAAGCACCCCAACAATAATACATATTTAGACTTCAATTTTCCAATCGCCTTGTAAACAAGTTATGAATTCAAAAAGGAAATCAACGTACATGTATTTTTATCACCGTAGGTAGGTTGCATATATCTTTAAATAAGTTACTTATCGTAGATGAAAATTAATATTAACATTGAATCAGTAATTGTTCATCATGCACACATTTCTGAATGATTTAGCCTTCTCCCACCCTCCCACCCGGGGGGTTGGCACTACTTTTATAAGTTTTTAACCACTAAGGCAATAAAACAAGAAAGAAAGAATAAAGAGAGAAAAGAAGAAAAAAGTAAAGAGTTGAATTTTTTGGGTTATCTCTCTAGCCATTTAGTCAGAGGTTCCCAGATCTTTAGCCCTTTCTTGCAGAACCGTACACCTCTTTTCCCATAGATGGCTTTTTCAAAATTGTAATTTGCCACCAGTCGTGTTAGCCATTGGTGGTACCCTGGAGGAGATAGGTCCAACCCTGCTGAGGCAAGGCAAAGGCGGTATATTGCCATGGCTATAAAGATCAAATACTCTCCAGGTTTGCCTTGCGTCTCCTGATCTACCCCAAGACAGATCAGGGAAGAAGAAAGAAGAACATTCCTCCCTAGTAGGTCTTTAAAAAAGTTCTTGATCTCAAGTTTAATGTTACTTAATACGTCACAAGAAGCAAACATGTGATTAAGATCAGCCTGGTATAAGGAGCATCGTGGACAAAAAGTCCCTCTCCCCGTCCCCCATTTTGTGATTTTTTGGGGGAGTATTGTACAGGGAGAAGCAGGATTTGTAATACTGGGCTTGAAGCCGTGCCGGGATTAGTACATTTTGTGCTAGCTCATATGAGTGGAAAAATAAATCTTCTGAGATATCTATTTCCTCTACCCACTTCTTAGCTCGCGTTATTAAATCATCCAGCATTAATACGTTAAGAGAGTTATACATGTTTCCGATAGATGGATGATTCAATCTTAGATTATCAATAATGGGATTGTTAATAAATCCTGCTGGACCACCACACTTTCTTGTTAAAAAATCACGTACTTGTAGGTATTTATAAAAATCTTTCCAATCTAGTTTATATCTTTCTTTAAGACTCTCAAAAGAAGCGATATCCGAAAGAGAGTATAAATCCCCCAGTTTAAACAGGCCTTTATTTTGCCACTTTTTGAGTAATGGGTCTTTAAAGATGTCGGGCAAGTTTGGATTGTTGTACAATGGCGTGTAGTGGTTCAAACGACCCAGACCTAGCATTTTACAGACCGATTTCATACTTTTAAATTCGGCCACCAGCGTCTTAAAGCGCACCTTTTTGTAGTGGGATTCATTTACAAACCACCAGATCCATCCCCACGCATCTTTACCCATTATGAGCTCTAACAGCGTGGGTATATCTTCTAGCACATTATCTGTAGTTTTATCAGTCAAGAGGATGAGGTTGTATAGAAGAGTGGTTGCCCAATAGTAAAGTCTTATATTTTGGAGAGCGAGCCCCCCTTTCTCTTTTGGTAGAGAGAGAAATTTGTAAGCTCTTCTGGGTTTCTCATAGGCCCATATAAATCGTAAGAAACAGGTCTTCGATCTTTTTAGACACATATTGCTGAATTCTAGTGGAATTGCTCTTATAAAGTATAAAAATTTGGGGGGAAAAAGCATTTTAATTAAATTACATCTCCCTATTATTGAAAGATGTAATTTGTGTAGTCGAATTAGTTCAGGTTTAATTTTGTCAATCAAGGGATCAATATTGCATTCAGCTATCTTCTCTACAGTTGTCATGACTTCCACTCCGAGATACCTAGCTTTTTCAACCTGTCTTGTGTCTTGGCCCATGTCAACATTCTTACAGATTATCTGGGTTTTGGATCTATTAAGGGAGTGATGCCGAACACACCCACCTATGATTGTGGTGAAGTTCCGATCCACAGGAGCGACGAGAATATTCCCACACTCCCAAAACCTATCTACAGATGAGCGATTCAACAACACCCTTTCTGCAGAAAGACGACGGGAGATGTGGGGACCCAAAACGTAGAAGGATAAGTTTCAGATCCCCCAGCTGGCTTCCTCCGAATGGGCAGCGAAGAGGACAACCTATAGAGGAGACAGAGCAGACACTATTAAAGACAAACCTCCCCTCCCTCACCTCAGACTTCTCTCACACTCTCTCAGGGTAGTATGTAACTATAGCACCTTTCTTGTCTTACCAGCTGGACATCTCAGGGGAGTTCAAGAAGAATAACTCTGACGCAGCAGGGCAGGCGTTCAATACATGAGGTAGCAGTCAATCCGGTACAGCTCAATAACCACCCCTGTAAGACTTGAAGGCTTATTGAACTACTTAGATAGGGGGAGGGGATCTGACTAGTGGGGAGCGAAAGAAAATGTGATTCTATTCTAAGTGTACTAAAAAGGCCAGCTCTAGACTTGTAAAGGCTTCAGCGCTAGAGTGTATTAAGAGAGATCCCCACAGCTGGTAGCGAACCTTGTCTCCACCAAAAGAAAAGAAAACAGAAAGAAGCGTAATCAACGCTCTCCAATATAGGTACTGAGAACACTCGGGAAATATCCCTAAAATAACAGCATGAAATAACGCTCAACTATTGTAAACTGCGTTCTCAGAATCACCAACGCGCACCGCGCGTGCCAGGAAAGTTTCAGTGAGGCAACCTGCTACAAAGTAACCTGCCACAAAGTATTAGCCTGACCCAACCAAGGAACAATCAGAAACTGACAACAAAGAATCCGCCTATCAGTCAAAAGAGGCAGACGGGGGGTAGAAATACGGTAACAGCCATAACATGACCCAAGGAGAACAGGAAGAAGGGAGTATCAGCCGTATTACGGCCGAAGGAGGAGAGTACTGGCGGGAAACTACAAGCGCGGCCGCGGTAGAATGTTTGCTTACCGCGCGGCTGCGAGGGCGGTAGCGGTTCTTTCGAGAGCGGAGCGATCCTCTCGCTCAAACGGATCGAACACACCACCAAGGACTCTAAGTACAGGAAACCAGGAAATATTCGTAAGGATTAGTAGGACAGGGAAGGCGTCTGTGAAGCAAGGGAACAGGATCCAAGGAACCGAAAGCCAAGCACTGGCTTCTCGGCGAAGATGACTATTTAAAGGAGGGAACGTATGCAAACTCCACCCCCTTAGCCATCGTGCAGGGAGCGTCTACAAAGTGTATGCTATCTCTTCCCACCTTCATTGTTCCCACGAAGCCCAGTTGAGCATACAAGAAGCCCGATGTGTAACAGTTCTCCCACCCAAAGGCCTATTTCCCGGGCGGGGTTTGTTGGGGTGTAGAGCATGAAACCTTCACACAAGAAAAGGGGCATGTACATTCTCAGCGGGTTCCCATGAGCGATCTTCGGGAGCGAACCCTAGCCAATCAATTAAATATTGCAATTTACCCCGATATCTACGGGAATCAAGTATTCTCTTCACTGCATATTCCATGTCATCACCTACTAAAACAGGGGGTGGAGGCACTTCTGGTTCTTGGGAGGGTTGGTATTCTTTCAATAAGGACACATGGAACACTGGGTGTATTTGCATTTCCTCAGGTAATTCTAGCTTCATGGACACCGGTGAGATGATTTTGGTTATTTTGTACGGTCCTATGTAACGAGGATGCAACTTACGAGGACCTTCTAATCGTAAATTCCGAGTAGATAACCATACCTTATCACCTAGCTTATAATCAGGGGCCGGCCGACGGTGTTTATCCGCTTGTCTCTTCATTGTTTCTTGTGTTTATTGTAATTCTCTAGAGGCCTCTTCCCATATATGTACTAGGTAATCATGATGTTGGTGGACTGCAGGTATCTGATCTAAATGACTGGGTACTGGGAAAGGAAGGAACCTAGGATGGTGGGCCTGCGCAAAAAAGAAGGGAGAAACACCTGTGGATGAATGAGTAGCATTATTATACGCAAATTCAGCCAAAGGTAATGCATGTACCCAGTTTGAGGTGACGGTGGAGAGTAAACATCTCAGGAATTGTTCTAAAGTCTGATTAGTTCTCTCTGTTTGCCCATCTGTTTGCGGATGATAGGCTGTGGACAACCGGTGATCTATCCCTAATTCTGTACACAGCCCCTGCCAAAACCGTGAAATAAACTGAGCGCCTCTGTCCATTATAATCACTGAAGGGATGCCGTGTAATCGAATGACTTGCTCAATGAACACCTGGTCTAACTCCTTGGAAGTGGGCAATTTTTTCAAAGGAATGAAATGTGCCATCTTGGTAAATAAATCAACGACCACTAGGATAGTATTGTAGCCCTGTACTTGAGGTAGGTCTGTAATAAAGTCCATGCTGACAGTGTGCCACGGACTGGAAGGTATGTTGATAGGGCGCAATAACCCTGCTGGGGCAGCATGTTGAGATTTTTGTCGGGCACACACAAAACATCTTGAGATATAGGACAAAACATCCTTGCTTAGCCCTTTCCACCAAAACCATCGTTTACACAACTGAACGGTCTTTTCTCACCCTGGGTGCCCCGTTAAGGATGTATCATGACACCATTTGATTATCTGTTGTTGGAGCTCTGCAAGAGGTATATATATCTTATCATCGTGGAGATATAACCCGTCTTTAATGGTGCATAGAGCATTCGTTACCCATTCCAGAGGAGATATATCTCCATATGCTTTCATTAATTGAGACAAAAAAGAAGCAGTTGTTTTTCCTCTTTCACTGCCACCAACAATCTTATGACCAGGAATGAGGGGAGGAGGTTCTTGTATTAGGGCTTTTTGCTCAGATCCCAATCTGGACAAGGCATCAGCTTTCCCCTGTTGTGCTCCAGGACGATAGGTAATGATGTAATCGTACTCGCTGAAAAACAGCACCCATCTCATCTGTCTAGGGGTTAAAGCCTTAGCTGACTTAAAAAACTGCAAATTGCGATGATCAGTGTAAATCGTAATAGTATCTGGAGAACCCAATAAATAATGTCTCCATTCTTGGAAAGCAAGCTTGATAGCCAATAGTTCCCTTTCACCGATGGTATAATTCTGTTCTGCTGGAAGCAGTGTTTTAGAGAAATATGCAACAGGATGTAAAAACCCCGTAGTGGGATTACGTTGCGATAACACACCACCCACCGCATATTGGGAGGCATCCGCTTCCACAAAATACGGTTGTGTGTTATCAGCATGACGCACAATGGGCGCCGTAGTGAACTTGTCCTTGAGCTGAGAGAAAGCGTTTTCTGCTTCCTCAGACCAAACAAAAGTGTTTCCTTTACGTAGAAGTCTAGTAATGGGAGTAATCAAATCAGAAAAATGGTGAATAAAGCGTCTGTAAAAATTGGCAAACCCTAGAAACGATTGCACTTCCTTTACAGACGTTGGACTCGGCCACTTGACTAACGCATCTATCTTCTTAGGATCCATGAGTATACCTTCAGGTGAAATTACAAATCCCAAAAAATCCACCCTCGCCGTGTGGAAGCAACTTTTATCAAGTTTAGCAAAAAGGTGATTTTCCCTTAATCTTGTCAGGATCTTCTTGACGTGCTCTATATGTTCTGATTCTGTCTTGGAGAAAATTAATATGTCATCAATGTACACAATCACAAACAGATCTAAGTATTCACGTAAAATGTCATTGATAAAATATTGAAATGCCGCAGGAGCGTTGCACAGGCCGAAGGGCATGACACAATACTCGAATAAGCCGAATTTTGAACGAAAGGCAGTCTTCCACTCATCGCCTTCTTTGACTCTTATTAGATGATAAGCACCCCTAAGGTCTAATTTGGTGAAGATTGAGGCTCCACGTACTTGATCCAGTAACACTGGAATGAGAGTTAATGGGTATTTGTTTTTAATGGTTGCTTTATTTAAGGCGCCATAATCAAGACAGGCTCTTAGACCCCCTTCACGTTTAGGAATGAAAAAGAGTGGAGAGGACACAGGTGACGTAGAGTGACGTCTAAACCCTTTGTCTAACATTTCTGAAAGGTATTGTTGGAGGTAAGTGGTCTCAGGCTCTGTCAATGCATATACGCGACTCACAGGCAATTCAGCCCCAGGAATCAGGTCTATTCTACAATCATAACACCTGTGAGGGGGCAAGGCTGAGGCCTTTTCTTCATCAAATACTTCCTTAAACTCTCTATACATAGAAGGAAGTGTCGTCTCTTTCTGATCCATGGCACAACAAACTGGGGAATCCCACTCATGAGCCTCCTTGTAACAATGCAACATACAATGAGCGGATTTTAAAGTAACTTTGCGTCCAATCCAGTCAATCAGAGGGTTGTGTACCTGCAACCAAGGCACCCCAAGAATAGCCCCAAAACTCGGTGTGTCAATGAGGTCAAACACTATTTGTTCGGAATGTCCATTGCTACACACCATGGTCAATGCAGGGGTATGATAAGTTATTAAACCTGAAGATAATTCGGTTCCATCCACTGCTCTAATGGGTTCCGATTTAGTCTTGGGCACAAAAGGAATGTTCAGAGTGCGTGCCAATTGAATATCTAAAAAATTACCCTGTCGCACCCGAATCTAAAAGGATGGATACATTCTTGCGACTTTAAATGGATACGATGAGAGCAACTGCTAGGGTGAAATGACGGGCCACAGGCGTATGCATACTAGCCACTTCTAAGGAGACCTTACCCACTGGGAAACTTGAAGAAACGGTCTCTTCCTTCTTCAAGTTCTCTCGTTTCCCGCTGAGAAACTAGTCTCCTGACACACAGCCACTGTTTTGGGGATGGCTCCTGTTTTGGCAGGGCAACTTCTAGCATAATGTCCCCCTTTTCCGCAATACAGACAAAGGTTCTGTTTTCTCCGTCTGTCTTTCTCTTCTACCGTTAAAGGATTTCTCATACCTCCTATCTGCATTGGTTCACTTGTGTCTTTATGATCCTTACTCTCTCTTTTGTCGCCTTTTATTATTATGAAGCGGGCGAGGGTTCCACGGGACTTTTCCCCTCTTCTTTCTGTTAACCGGTGATTGAGTTTTACGGCTAAGTCGATGAAGGCATGACAGTCATCGGGGGGGTCCACTATGTGAGATAAGAGGTCTTTTAACTCATCATTTAACCCCCTGTAAAACAATGAAGTTCGTTTTTATTCAGGCCACTGGGTTTCGACTATTAATCTATTGAACTCTGTCACATAGTTGAGAAGGTCCTTATTACCTTGTTTCAAATTCAACAACTCACTATCACTGGCTTGTATATACGTATGTCGTGAAAACAAACTCTTCAACTTCTCTTTAAAGAGGACAAAGTTGTACAGAAGGGGATCATTGCTTTCCACTAAAGGTACAGCCCAACTAGCTGCATTACCCCTAAATATGAGATAACAAAGGCCACCTTTGCAGCGTCGTCTGGAAAGGCGGCAGCCTTACACAGGAAATGTAATTGGCATTGGTTGAGAAAAACACTAAATTTAGTACTCTCTCCATAGAACCTTTCAGAGACTGCCAATGGGACGGGGTGTGGTTATGCACTGATATCTGTAGAGCATGAGGATTTGAAGAACTAGCAGTAGCAGATTCAACAGAAGGAGAAGGAACCGTAAAACGGGCAGGCAGAATATAAGTACGTTTATTCTTGTGCGAGGTTTCAGCCGCCGTGCTATCAATGTGTTGGTGTTTTTCTAGTTCTACATGTAACTGGTGGTTTTCTACTCTAAGCCTCCCTACTTCTCTTTGTAAATCTAAGAGAGCGGCCGCCAAGTCTTCAACGGAGGGACTGGAGAGAGGGCTCTCTATTAAGGCACTAGCTCCTTCGAGATTCATCGTCGCTCGGGTGGATCTAATTCGTGGGCTTGGCTTTCTGATGCCGAACACACCCACCTATGATTGTGGTGAAGTTCCGATCCACAGGAGCGACGAGAATATCCCCACACTCCCAAAACCTATCTACAGATGAGCGATTCAACAACACCCTTTCTGCAGAAAGACGACGGGAGATGTGGGGACCCAAAACGTAGAAGGATAAGTTTCAGATCCCCCAGCTGGCTTCCTCCGAATGGGCAGCGAAGAGGACAACCTATAGAGGAGACAGAGCAGACACTATTAAAGACAAACCTCCCCTCCCTCACCTCAGACTTCTCTCACACTCTCTCAGGGTAGTATGTAACTATAGCACCTTTCTTGTCTTACCAGCTGGACATCTCAGGGGAGTTCAAGAAGAATAACTCTGACGCAGCAGGGCAGGCGTTCAATACATGAGGTAGCAGTCAATCCTGTACAGCTCAATAACCACCCCCGTAAGACTTGAAGGCTTATTGAACTACTTAGATAGGGGGAGGGGATCTGACTAGCGGGGAGCGAAAGAAAATGTGATTCTATTCTAAGTGTACTAAAAAGGCCAGCTCTAGACTTGTAAAGGCTTCAGCGCTAGAGTGTATTAAGAGAGATCCCCACAGCTGGTAGCGAACCTTTTCTCCCCCAAAGGAAAAGAAAACAGAAAGAAGCGTAATCAACGCTCTCCAATATAGGTACTGGGAACACTCGGGAAATATCCCTAAAATAACAGCATGAAATAACGCTCAACTATTGTAAACTGCGTTCCCAGAATCACCAACGCGCACCGCGCGTGCCAGGAAAGTTTCAGCGAGGCAACCTGCTACAAAGTAACCTGCCACAAAGTATTAGCCTGACCCAACCAAGGAACAATCAGAAACTGACAACAAAGAATCCGCCTATCAGTCAAAAGAGGCGGACGGGGGGTAGAAATACGGTAACAGCCGTAACATGACCCAAGGAGTATCAGCCGTATTACGGCCGAAAGAGGAGGGTACTGGCGGGAAACTAAAAGCGCGGCCGCGGTAGAATGTTTGCTTACCGCGCGGCTGCGAGGACGGTAGTGGTTCTTTCGAGAGCGGAGCGATCCTCTCGCTCAAACGGATCGAACACACCACCAAGGACTCTAAGTACAGGAAACCAGGAAATATTCGTAAGGATTAGTAGGACAGGGAAGGCGTCTGTGAAGCAAGGGAACAGGATCCAAGGAACCGAAAGCCAAGCACTGGCTTCTCGGCAAAGCCGACTATTTAAAGGAGGGAACGTATGCAAACTCCACCCCCTTAGCCATCGTGCAGGGAGCGTCCACAAAGTGTATGCTATCTCTTCCTACCTTCATTGCTCCCACGAAGCCCAGTTGAGCATACAAGAAGCCCGATATGTAACAGGGAGTATCCAGACAGACTTCCAAACCTTGCCGCTTCTAGCTCAACCTCGGCCATAGACATCTCTGGATTAGCAGTCACCAAGGCAATGTCGTCGGCATAGGCCAGGACGTTCGTCTGCCATCCATGCGATAGAATGGGCCTGATTTTCTGATTTCTTTCCAGTAAGCATAAGAAGAGGTCTATGTACAGTGCGAACAGAAGGGGTGAGCTTGGACATCCCTGGTGGGTTCCTCTAGCTATTTTAAAGGTTTCGGTTAATGCTTCATTTAAGAATAATCTTGCGGTGGGTTGATAATACAGCATCTTAAATGCTTGTATATATCCCTCACCTATCCCGACCCTTGACAGGGTCTCCCACAGAAAATGCCAGGAGACCCTGTCAAAGGCCTTCTCGGCGTCAAGAAGGATAAGTGCCATTGGGTCTCCTGATATGTGCGCTACATCGAAGAGAGCGATAGTTCTCCTTATATGATCCACTGTGCCTCGTCCCGGTATGAATCCATGCTGTCTCGGGGATATGACCTTATGTATTACCCCTGCTAATCGAACCGCCAGAATTTTAGAATAAATTTTGCTGTCCGCATTTATCAGGGTAATAGGGCGGTAAGAGGCAGGATCAAGTGCTGATTGATGTTTTTTCAGAAATACAATAATTTTAGCCTGCGACCATGACTCGGGTGGTTTACCCCCCCTAAATACATGAACGAATAACTGGAGCATGATCTCTTTTAATTCCATGGAAAAGCTTTTATAGAATTCGCCCGGAAAATTATCTAACCCACTGGCTTTATTGTCGGGAAGGCAGTTAATGCAAAACAGTGTGTCAATCCATTGGGGGGGCTCACCTAATAGAGCCTGATCCTCATGTGATAGCTGCACCGCTGGGATTTGATTTAGATAGTTAGTGATGTCATCTAAATGGGCCATAGTTGTCTTGTGATATAGATCTTGATAATAGGCAAGAAACTCCTTGCGAATACCCTCAACCTCTGACACTACTTCTTGCGCAGAGTTTTTGACAGCTTTAATAATATTTCTGGTGGCTTTTTGTCTTGCCATAATGGCGAGGTGGTGTCCAACCTGCTCGCTGCATTCATATGCCTCCCTCTTCCAGGATGCTAATCTATCCGCCGCTCTCTCTGAAATTACCCCCATAACGGCCGATTTTGCTGAAATTATTCTTGCTTGCGCATCTGTTGAATCCTCCCCATCCCTAAGAGCGATAATTAATTTTTCTTCTGCCTCCGCCAGCCGAGATTGCAGTTCATCCAATACTTGGCGTTTTCCTCTATTCAAAGTGATTGAGAAACTAAGTGTCTCTCCTGTAATTGCCGCTTTTAGTGCGTCCCAGACTACCTCAATCCTGGTGCTACCTAAATTGTCCTTAATAAATTGTGGAATCCAATGTTTCATGTGCTTGGAGTATTCCTCATTAAGGAAAAGGGATCGCTCAAAAGACCAATTAGCACAATCTCTATTAACCGCTTTTACCCCCCTGATTTCCACCACTAGAGGATTATGGTCAGCAATGATACGTGGATTCTTCTCTATTGAAGAATCAAGAAGAATAGTCTGGGATGCAAAGACGTAGTCTAATCTAACCAGTTTGTTTTGCGGGAAAGAAAAGAAGGTATGGCCGGCGTCGGTAGGGTGTTGTGAGTGCCAGATATCGGTGAGTGCTTGTTCCCTGCATAAGGCCTTAAGGGCTCTAAACACTTTTGGTTTTCGTCCCTTGTATATCCAATTACTATCCTGAACTATACTCTTGTCTGCTGGCAGGTTGATATTCAAATCGCCGCAAATGACTAAAGGTAGTGGCCATCCGGCCAATTCATTGTTCAGAAAATCAAAGATTGCTGGATCATCTGTGGTGCTGCCGTATACGGTGCATATCGTGAGTGAATCCCCGTTTTACCTGCAGCATACTGTAATAGCCCACCTTCCATTAGAGTCAGTTAGTGTGCGTGTGAATTGAAGAGAGTGTTTCGCGGATAGAATTGCCACCCCACGGATCTTAGCACTTTGGGTGGTGGCTCCTACCACCGTAAAACCAAGTGAATTTAACAGGTGTATTTGTGTCCTGTCTATATGTATCTTCTGCAAACATAGGATATCAGCTTTAAGAAGCTGTAGTGCTACGGCCGTGTTGCGTCGTTTCTTTATATCATTAAGGCCACACACATTGATTGTGGCAATGTGTAGTTTACTCATTAAGTGTAGCTGAGTTTTCCCAAGTTTCCCCAAACAATATCTCACAAAAAAATAAAAAACAGGCCAAAAGGCAAGCTTTGCAGGAAGAAAAGAAAACAACTTGATGTTTCGGGATAACCCACTTGGTGCCAGCCCCCACCCCTTCCCCTGCCCTATCCTACCCCCATGCACCCCACCGCCACCCTTCACCACCCACTGAGACTACCTGGCTCAACTTGAACCAGGATGAGGACATCTGGGCAGTCAGGGTCCCATGCCCCCCCCCCGATCCGACCCCATGCGTGTAGTTGATCCAAAAATAAATAAATAAACAAAACGACAAAAGGAAAGGAAAAAACCCAATACAAACCAAAAAACCCTGTTAACCTCACAAATGTCCGCTATTTTATACATTATACTGCAAAATTGTAACTGATTTAGTCTCTATCTCTGTCTCTATCCCTGTATCCATCGGCGTCTGTTACAAGTCCTTAAGGTACGAGGAGAACAGATTTTTTCCGTTCTTGGTTCTATCTCTTCTGGATTCTGTAACCTCCCTGAGAAATACCTGTGCTTGGATTTCCGAAGTAAAGCTACGTGTAGCACCATTGAAGATGATTTTTAGACGTGCCAGATTTTGTAGGTATATCTTCGCACCAATTTGCTGGAAAGGGATGAAGAGTTGTCGCATCCTCCATCTTCGCTCAACTGTGGCATGGGCAAAATCAGGTCTGCTAAAGAAGGTAACTCCACTAAACTCCCTCTTACTGGTGGGCTGTGCTAGATCAAAAATTGACTGGCGTAGAAGAAAGTTACCAAAGCATACTAGCATTGCACGGGGATATTGCACTGATTTCTGGGGGCGTTTGGGGGGAGTTAAAGGGAAGCGATGCGCGCGTTGTATTTCCCTATCCCAATTCCAGGATTGAAGTTCTGGAAATGCGCCTTTTAAAAGTGTGATCATATAAGCTCTTGGATCGCTCCCTTCCGCTCCTTCTGGCATCCCCAGAAAACGAAGGTTATTGCGCCTTGATCTATTCTCCTGGTCCTCAATCTTCAGCATTAAATCCTTTATAATACCATCATGCTCATTCCCCTGCGCTTGAAGGGAGGTGACGTCCTTCTCCAGATTTTCTGTGCGCACTTCTACAGAGGACATTCTGTCAGAGATGTCCGCACAGGTGCAGCCCACTTTCCGGATCACCCCCTGTAGTTTCTGGGTGACCTGTCGGTTTTTCCGGTTGTCCATCTTGACCTCCTCTTGAAAACTTTTAATTGAGTCCAAGACATCGGCTAGGGAAGGTTCCTCTTTATTTCCGGTGGCTCCCGAGTTCCTGCTTCTCCAATCATCCACGGTTGTGGGGTTACCTCCTGAGAAGACTGTTCGATCTGAGGGAGTCGTAAATTGAGAAGATGAGTAGTCCCATCTAAGTTCGATGTTACTCCCTTGGTCTGTGGTCTCCCGCTCATGTGTCTGCTTTGTCTTTTCTGTTTTCTCTTTTTCTTTTCCAGCTTTTTTTTGTTAAAAGCGATGTCTTTCCAAGAATCCGCGGTGCTCCTCGAGTCTGTACTTCCCCAGTCTTGTTTCTTACCATCACTGAAATGCCGGTCTCATATCTCTCTGACTCGTCAGTAACAGAGGACGGTTTTTCCATGCCATTGTAGTTTTCCAATCGTTGTATGACAGTGCATGTTGAATTAGCCGGAGCTTCCTGTGAGGTGATTGCGGTGATTTCAGTGCTTATGCGATTTTGAAGCCCCGCTTTAGCCCCAGGCTCTATCCCAAGTGCTCTTCCATCCTGATTTTGAGGGCTGGCCAGTGAGGCATTATGAGAGTCATTCTGCACCTGATCACTGTTAACACACATGTCTGTACTTCCCTAGTCTTGTTTCTTACCATCACTGAAATGCCGGTCTCATATCTCTCTGACTCGTCAGTAACAGAGGAGGGTTTTTCCATGCCATTGTAGTTTTCCAATCGTTGTATGACTGAGCATGTTGAATTAGCAGGAGCTTCCTGTGAGGTGATTGCGGTGATTTCAGTGCTTATGCGATTTTGAAGCCCCGCTTTAGCCCCAGGCTCTATCCCAAGTGCTCTTCCATCCTGATTTTGAGGGCTGGCCAGTGAGGCATTAAGAGAGTCATTCTGCACCTGATCACTGTTAACACACATGTCAAGTTCTAAAGTAGGGGTTGCTCCTGTATTTTCCACCAGAGATAAAGTTAATTGGGCTGGTACTACAGTTTTTGCCAATGCTGATTCCTGCGAGATCTCCTGTGAGGTCCATTCGAATGCTGCAGAGGTGGTTAGGTTAGTCAGTCCGCTGGGTAATCCCGCCATAATTTGTTAGTTGTGCGCTTTTTCTCCCACCGCCGGGCCAAAGATATTGGATATTAATGGCTGCGACACAGATATCGGAGCATTAGCATTAGCATTAATTGTGAGCTTAATGTTTTTTTTGGCCAGTAGCCACTTTGCCTGCTTAGCCATCCGCTCCGCCTTATCCCTGGAGTTCAAATTATCAGCACATTCCTTACTTTCCTTACTTTTTAGCCCCCGCGTTTCTGGACGTCTTGGTAAGGGTTCTGATTGATTTGGCTGCACCATATCGATCACTCCTGATGCCAGTAAATTGCTGTCTTTAACCCTAATGACTCTCCCACCACCTCGCCCCATCATCCTTACTTGCTTTTCTCTGGAAGCTGAAGAATCCAGGAAACAATGTATCCTTTGCTTTTGATTTCTCCTTTGATGGAGCCCGCAGCCGCTGCTGCCGTTACCTCTGATCTCTGTCACTTGCAGAGCCGCGAGGAGTTCACCGGCCACCGACTGAGCTGCGTTGATCTGTCATGTCACTGCGGGCCGCAGGGCGGTGTGGATCGCTGTTCGTGATGCAGAGTGTAGATGACTCTTCGCTCCTTTCCGCACCTCCGGATCTCTGACCCATACGAGTATAACACAGGTGGAGATGTGGGGCCGACCCATGCTGTAAGATTGCTCCGGTTCTGCTAGATGATGAGTAGTGGTTTAAGTGAGGTTTCTTCCCATTAGAAAGATCCCATTGCTTGCTAGGGATCGGATCAGCGGAGCAGCATCGGGGAGCTGCTACTCAGACGCCATCTTGTCTCATTCACTAAACATTACAGTTTAAGTGTAATTAAACTAAAGGAAACAAAGACAGAAAAGTCATGTTACAAATGAATACATACTTTTTTATTTACAGCCCTATTTAGTGTCAAGGGGAGGCCTTTGATCTCATTAAACAACAACAAATGGCCAGTATTTTTCTTTTGGAAAAATGACATCCCTACTTGTAAGATGCCTTTTTCACCAAATGCATTCTCCCACTGTGGCAGTAAAAATAAAATACAAATGTAAGGAATAGGCAGAGAGGGGGCCCAGGGGGTATTGAAACCAGTAAACAAAACTAACAAAGCCTCGTTAACCAGTTCCAAAGGGATGTAAATAGTATTTTAGAGACCCCTGAAAAACTCGGGCGTGGCAGACATAAGACTCCAGGCACTGCGCAGCCGAGCCCACAACAGCTCAAGCTGCAGCAGGCCGGCCTGAGAGATACATGACGGAGATGGGGGGTGGAGATGGAGGGGGTGAATGTGGGGGCGAAAGCCCTTCTAGCACTATGGGTGTTGCGTGCCTGCTCATGTAAAATCCAGTATTTTTTTGTAAAGCGTAACCAGCTACCCGAAGGCATCACGGCGCTGGGGGTCGTCGGGAAGATTAAGCAAGCTATTGCCCAGAGTCACATGATGCTGGGCTGACCTGCCGCCGGTGCCGCGATCGAATCATGAGCCCCAGATTCCAGCGTCAGTCACCCTGGCTGCGGCGCCACACCTCTTCCCGCTCATAACCCATGCCCTTTCAACCAGACACAAAAAGAAACTAATGCAAAGGCACACATGTTCTGTCATTCATTTATCTTCTCTCCGCTACTTACCTTCATGCTGTAACCTAATTTGACAAGCTGCGTGGGGGCAAGTACATGATACCAAGCAGGAGTGCAACTAGACCCGAACTTCGGGGGGGGGGCTAACACTCCCAGTCAGGGCTGGCCCTAGCACTGGTCGCACACGGTGCAACATTTTCTTTTGGTGCCCCTCCCCCATTTCCTCCTTTTCCATGAATTCTCTCAGTACCACTCACCAACAATGCACCTCATCTCTCTATAGCACCTTTCTGACAAACATTTCATTTTTTTATAGCGCATAGTACACTCATTTCTGTGATCTGCATGGTGCACGTTGATTGTAGCAGGCACATTAATCCTCTGCACTGTGTGGGTGGCAGGAGTGCCCATGTGAGAGCACGGTGAGCGATGCGACATTGTGAGAGTAGGGTAAGAAGAGTGACTGCAGGATGAGTGAGGTGACCATATGGTGCGGATGTAAGTGCAGAGTGTGATGAATGAATGCATGGTTAGTGATGGGCTTGCTTGAGTGAGATTGCAGATTGAGCAGTGAGGGGGACAGGTGGGTGAAGTGTCACATGAATGCGGGCGAGTAGTGTGTTTGTGTGACTATAAGGAGAGGTAAAGGGTGAACTGCGCAAGTGCATTGTAAGTGCAGAGTGATCGCTGTGAGTGCAGGGTGAGCGGTTGAATGGTGTGAGTGCATGGTGATCACTGTGAGTGCAATGTGAGCATGAAAGTGAAGGGCGAGAATGAAGAGCGAATTATCTGAATGCAGGGTGCATTCCCAGACACTTGAAGTAACTCAGCATACTTTTGACGGTGGCATAGAGCTTCAGATATAAGTTAAGCTATTGCTATTAGACAGCACTTTAAGTGGGATGAAACAACTGGGGAGTGTAGGAAGCTGACTTTCTGTTGCAGTAACCCCCCCACTTTTTGCTAGATTTCTAATGCACTTTGACTTAATATGTCAAGGGTCCCCGCCAGTTGGGTCCCTAGGGCCTGTGTTCTTTCCCAAAACTGTACCTTTGTTCCCCCAATTGGCACCTCTCTGGCCACATGTAAGTTCCTTGTAAAAGGTACCATGGGTACCAAGGGCACTGTGACCAGGGAAGACCTCTAGTGGCTGCAGCAGATATTGTGTCACCCTTAGAGGTCCTGTACCTTAACACACACACACTGCCATTGCAGGCTGCATGTTTTGGTGCAGCGAAAAGTGAAGAGTCGACATCGCACACATTCCTGTGTGACATGCCTGCAACCCACTGCCTATGGTATAGGTAAGACACCCCTCTAGCTGAGTGCACAATACCACTGGTGAAGGTACAGTTGCATGAGCACTGTACCCCTACAGTGCCTAAGTCTATTCTCAGACATTGTAAGTGCCATAAAGAGTAAGTGGTCTTGGAGTTTGTCATTATGAACTCCACAGCACCATAATGGCATCACTGAATTCTGGGAAGTTTGGTAGCAAACTTCTCAGCATAATATAACCACACGGATACCAGTGTGGGTTTTATTATACAATGCACTCAGAGGGCATCTTAGAGATCCACTTGAAAAACGACCAGCCTCTGGTGGGTTCCCTGACTGGTACACACCAGCCTGCCACCACGAGACATGTTCTGGACCCCTGGGGTGGGAGCCTTCATTCCCTGAGCCCAGAATCAAAGCCTTTCCTGTGCAGAGGTGGTCACACCACCCCCCTATGGCAGGGGAGCTTCAAAATCCTTGCTGCCTTTGTAACATGCCCCCCAGCCTCTCCTGCTATCAAGGGCAGGCCCCCTTCCTGTCTAACCTCCTTTTCGGCAGGAAGGCAGGCGGGAAAAATTAGCACAGCCCAGAAGTTGCGCCCAACTCTGCCAATCTCACCCCTCAGGTGGGGGAGGCGGGTGAGGCCCACTCTTCAGTGCTCGCCATCTTGCAGATGGGGGACCAATCAGGATTAGGGATTGTGCCCTCCCCCATGTGGGGTGAACTCCCTAAGGCCAGTAGCCCATTGGCACTGACCTTGAGACCCCTAAAACGTCCCCTAAATTCAGTATTAAGGGGGCAGCCCTGAACCTAGAAGCCAGATTCCTGCAACCTAAAAAGAAGGATGAAAGAAGACGCCTAGCAGAGGAGACTGCAGAGAAGAACTGACTTGGCTCCAGTCCTACTGGCCCGTCTGCAGTTTCCAGAGATCCTGTGCCTAAAGTTGCCTTGTCCTGCAGCCAGTGACCTACAGAACCCTTGGGAGGGCTGTCTGCCTTAAAAAAGACCGGATTTCCTGTGAACAACAGCTCTGTTCATAATAAACTCCCAAAACAGACTCTGAGCCTGCTGAGGATGAAGAAACCAGACACCTTGAACCACCACTTCACCGACGCCTACGGCCCAAATCTGGGTGGCCCACTAGTCCCAGCGAGGTCCCCCAGAGTCTGAGTCCACTGTGGGTTGACCCCTCCAGGACTCCCCGACATCGCCTACAATCTCTGCACAGAGACCCCCCAACTGCGAGGGGCCTGGTAATGTGAAATCTGACCTCAAAAGACACTCCTGCATCCAGCCACCTTGCGCACTGGAGAAGAGAACTCGAGGTGCACCTATGTCCCCGAGCCCTCCAACTTAACTACCCACTACTTAAGTCTTCCTGGACCGAGCCTGCAGCCAAAAACCAATCTTGGCAATCCCCATTGACAAAAACAGGGCACCCAATGCTAAAAGAGCACCTTGCACTCGGCCGCCCCCATGCCACTGTGGGTACACTTTCTATGCTAACTCGGACCCCCCTTTGCCCTGAGCCTAACACCAGGAGCTTTGCTCCCACAACCTTGTGGCCTGCTTGTGAGCAGCCACCAACCGGAGGCCCCGTATCCCCCATTGGATAACATTAGGCCTCAGCACTCTGCACCCGGCCGCCCTAGTGCTGCTGAGGGGGTTCTGAGAGTGCATCCTCGCCCCTGGGGGAACCCTGGTTCTAACCCCAGAACACCAACCTCACAAACCAGTACTTACCTGCGAACCGATAACTTCATTTCCTCCCGTAGGATTGCATTAACTGCTTTTCCTTGAAAATTCTTTTACGTGTAGAGTTGGTTTGAATGAAACATTGATAAACTGCATATGTTTAAAAACTGAATTACTTACCTTTTGTCTAGGGAATGTCTCTGTGATATCTAGGCATATCACACTGATTAGCAAAAGTAACGTAAAAAGAAATCTAAAAAGTAACATGCACAGTAATCTGTAAAGTAACTGAAAAGTAATTTTGAACTGTTTCCTTACCTGTAAATCAACCAACTACATTTGAAACTGCATTCAACTGTAAAGCACTGCATAATATTTTGCAAAGTATTATTTCACTTACCTGCACCAGGTCTGGCTTGGTTTTAGAAATAAAACAACTAAATAATATTTTTATGCAAACAAATTGGTCTGAGTTCAGTCTTTGAATGTGTGGCAACATTTCTTGCCTGAGTGTGTATGATAAATGCTTAACTCTACCCTCTGATAAAGCCTTACTGCTCACCAACACTACCACAAATAGAGATTATTGTGCTATCTACTTTTACCTCTGCCTTCCTTTGGGGTTCCACTGGACTCAGTGCACACTATACCTCATTTTGGTATAGTATATACAGAGCCATCTTCCTACAGGGGGTCTCTGAAAGGGGCGATATAATTAAGGGCGTGGCTTAAAACATTTATGCTAAAAATCTGTGCTCAGCATAATGTGCCGCCCGACGTGTTTCGCTGCATCTGTTATTGCCTCCACATAAGTAACATTACACCTACAACAAGCCAGGACTATTGGCTTAGTCAAAGGTTGTTAGTTGCATAAGATGAATATACTACAAGCATACATACAACTATGGCTTTGTTGTATATAATATTGAAAATGCTTTAGTTCTTGTGCAAGAGGTTGTGGCGTAATGGCTAGAGCTGCCAACTTTGGAGCTAAGACAGCAGGTTTGAGTCTCAGTGTCGGCTCAACATCCTGTATTTCTGGGCAAATCACTTAATCGTCTGTGCCTACCAAAAAATAAATGAAGATGTCCTTGTTGGTGCTCATGTAAAGCACTTCAAGTTTAGGAATACAGAACTGAAAAAAAATAAAAGTTACATCAAAACAGTGAACTGCTGCAGAGTTAAGGTTTTTTTTCCAGTCTGAGTGTGAGGGTGAAACTGTAGAGCCCGATAGGGACATGTATCGGTGCCTGCTTTTACAAACTGCTGGTGCTGAGCACCAGCAGGACCCGGCCCACTTAAAGCCCTGCTATTATGGCATTAAACAGGGATCGAGGATGAGGAAATAAATAATGTGCTGATCCTGCAAAAACTTCCAGTCTTATGATTAGCGTTGCCAGCTTATTATTTTTATGTCCCAGATGGTACAAAAATAAGCAGTCACCTAAAGCCATATTTTCAGCACTTATCTGTGTATACTTCGAACAGCAAATATAATTAGAAAGCACTTTTACTTGTGTTCTAGAGCTGCCTGAATGATCCATGACTAATAATTAAAGGGAACAAAGACAGAGAAGTCACATTACAAATGAATACATACTTTTTTATTTATAACCCTATTTAGTGTCAAGATGAGGTTTTTGTAGGCTCTTTAAACAACACATGGCTGGCATTTTTCTTTTGGCAACCCTACTTTATATTCCTTTTCGTGAAATGCATTCTCACACTATGGCAGTAAATCTAAAATACAATGTAAGGAATAGGCAGAGTGGGGGCCAAGGCGGTACTGGAACCAGAAAAAACAAGCACTGGCATAGCCAATAGGTCTCGCCTTTGGGACCTTATAAGTATTTAGTTATGCAGCACAATATCCTTACTGCAACAACATTAACTGTTGCATGGCTAAACACTTATAAGGTCCCAACGGCGAGACCTATTGGCTATGCCAATACTTGTCTATTTAGTCTGCAATATATTCAATGTCCATCCATCGCTGTAAACTGGACTAAATATTTATTTCTGCCTATTTAAAATACATTTAAATACATATAAAGCACAATTAATGTGCATACATTGGTCCATACTTTCCTATTTACTTATAGCACAATCATAAGTGTGCATGAAATATGGCGATTTTACGATTCCCCATGACTCATACAAGATATTTCAGAGGCCCTCGTGGAATGTGACCTAGGATATAGAATCAGTGGTATGCACGAAATATGGAAAACATTTTATGTTTCCCCTATGAATTATAGGAGATATTTCCTTCACAAACTTATGAAATGTGGTTTTCGTGGTTCTAATGACAAAACTTTGTCATAGTGCATTGTTTAACCAACATTTTTACAGGAAACACAAACAAAGTGTGGGCAATCAATCTAATCGCAATCAGTGCCCATTGTTAGCTACTCCTTGCAGAACATGACTTCAGCGATCTCTCCCTTCTATATTCAGAATCTCTTGTGAGCAAACCGTGGTACGTTTTCTAAGAATCTACATCGTTTACATAATCAAATGATTTGCTCACAACCAAATAATATAGTCCAATGTTTTGCTTGCTCTTTTCAATACACTTTTCTTAGTTTCAAAATGGCATTTCAAAGCTGTTCCCAAAAATAAGCAGGCAATTTAAAGAAAACGTGCAATGCAATCCTATATTGGAATCTCTGAAGTTCTGATGAAATTCACAAATCACTCATCCTTGGGATCTTCATTCAGTGACCGGAACCCCTCCCTCAATGACCATATGAGACCAATATATGGTTACACTCTAGGTATCCTCTCTATAAAGGTATATATGTGTGAGTGAGAGAGAGAGAGCGAGAGATAGAGAGAAAATGTACATCAGTGTACGCATAACTGCATATATACATATACACACTACATATTCCTACGAACGTCCATTAACAAATATGTATATGATTACAGTACACATTAGTAACCACGTACATAGACTAATTTAACCAAAGGTTAGACCCTCTCGCTGTCTCTTTAAGTGGCTTCCTGACTTCATGCGCAGGCGTTCATCCTTACGCTCTAAATTAAATGTTCTAGTGAGCAAAAACAAACTATTGGCGCTATAACTGAAGCCCCTGTGTCTCCGGCATCACTCACAGGCTTCGTGCTGCAGCTCCCACATTCTTCCTTTTTCAGCTGTTGACTGTCTTTAAGAGTCTAAAATTGATATTTGCAGGCATAGCAAGAAGGGGATTTGACTAAAAGCGAAGCACAATCAATGTGATTTCCCCCAAACTGCCCAGTTTCAGGATGCGATTTAAATCAGGGATGTAGGCCTGGAAGACTTACCGCCCATGTGTTGGCCCAGCCATGCCCTCAGCGCTGGTGAAACAGCCCCATGCAGTGGTCTATCTGAGAATTAGCAAATATGTAAAAACATGAGAACGAATGCCATGAGACCGATGCAAGTTTCTGTTTAGCAGTAGTTGCACTGTACAGAGAAGAAAAACAATTATTTCACTACTGTAGGTCTACCGAAGGCTGCGTTATAAAAGAAACAATGTTTTTTCTTAGCTTAGGGGATGTAAAAGCCTTACAAACTCTGCCTGTTTTTAGACCGAGGGTTTGCATGGTGTTCTAAGGAACGAGGAAGAATTAGTACAGGAAGAAGACAAAAAGCATGCGCGCCTCTCGCTGCAAGTTAAAGTTAAAAAAAAAAAAAGGAGAGTGGCGAGTGGTGTGCGATGTGCGCGGACCATGAGTCTGGTAGGACTTTTAAAAGCCCAGTTACTAAATGTCTCGTCAGTGCACTGCATGCGCTGGCTCAGGCGAGACCTCAAAAACTAAGCCTTGGTAACCAGTTTACAAAGGTATGTAAATTTGCAAATGGTCTTTCAAGACCTGTGAAAAAATAGGGCGTGCCGGAGATAAGACTCCAGACACTGCCCAGCCGAGCCCACAGCCGAGTCACACGACTGGGGAGGAGGGGGGAACTTTGGGAAGGGCTGAAGACCATTCAGCCCAATGGGTGTTGTGCGCCTGATACCAAGTGCACCCAGCGTCAGGAAGATGTACAAGTAAGATTTAGGATACTGATGCTAAGAAAGTCCCTCGATATTAACCTCATGAAAGGAGGCAGCACCCAAATGTGGGCCACTGTTTTTGGCATGCCCGGGGCTATTGCTGATTCCACTCCGACCCTGACAACAATTATTTATTTATTTATGTAATGCATTTTTGTATAGCGCGGACTTTACCTCGCGCTCTGTTGCTTGTTTTCCCTTTCCCTCTGCAACGCTTTCCTGCTCCTGGCACTTAAACAGATTCTGTCTCCAGTCTCCTCCATTGCTTGGCATTTTCACATTTTTCTCGAGTCTTGCTGTGCAGGCCCCCCTTTTTTGCAAGGACTGTGTTTTTCCACCTCTCATGCAACATCAGCCCCAGCTGTGTTTGTTTTTATGGGGACTGTTCATTAATACACTGTTGCATACACCGCAATTATGTGGATTACCCTAATAGAACATCATGAAAACATTCCACAATTGATTGAAATCCCCTTGGGTTGCGGGTGGCGTTTTTCAGGCCACCCCTCGACTGTCTAGCAAATAAAATACATACATTAGAAACAAAAGACAAGCTCCCTTTCTAATCTGCAAAAAGCATATAACAAATAAACCACTACAAAAAAAGACACGCAGCCTTTCATCCGTATATCCGCACATAGGTTGTCCTTTAAATGAAGGGTTAATAAAATACAACAACCTTTTGTTTGTGCCTCTGCTGTAGCAAAATTTAAGTGTGCTCTTTTTTTTCTCTGCTGCACGTTAACATTTTACTTTTGAAAAAATAACCTATACAAAAAGAACACCGCATAAGGCTTAATAGCAATACCAAACCTATTTACTACTTGAAAACAAGTTTTCTCCCGCGGTGGGAAGCTTCCCATCCTGTGATTAAGGGCATTTCACTGAATCTTTACATCCCGAAAACAGACACAGATGCAAGTCACGAGCGATAGCGATCTTTAGAGCTATGCCAGTGTTCACTTTGAAAGCGCATTGTTTACACATTACACAAGCATTGGCATAGCCTATAGGTCTCGCCTTTGGGACCTTATAAGTGTTTAGTTATCCAGCACAATATCCTTGTTGCAACAACATCAAGTGTTGCATGGCTAAACACTTATAAGGACCCAAAGGCGAGACCTATTGGCTATGCCAATGCTTGTTTTATATAGTTTATAAGCATCCTTTAACACTTTCACATCTTTTGACCTTGGAATGTTCCAGTGCTTTAAAAACACACATAGGTTGCTGACTAAACACACGCCCCTCCCTATTAGAAATCCCACAGCATGACTCAACATAGCATACAGGTTCCGGGAGCCCCTCCCACACACTCCGCTCGCTTCCCTCTTTCTGGGTCTGATACACAGGGAGCAGTCTCCGCCTGTCCCGCCACTGTTTAATTTCATATTCCGTGTATTCAAGCTTTCAAACAGGTCAAGCCAGGGTTTTGAATCTGCCCGGGAACTGTTGCTTCATTTGACGTCAGAGGCGGGCCCAGCTGTGCTGAGACCAGAGGTGGTAACTTTCGTGGACTGCAGACGTCACCCGGAGGCTGGAGGAGAGGTACGGACTAGATTATATTCAGGAAGATGCGACGGGAGAGGCTGACAGCGGAGAGAGTGAGATTTGACAAGAGAGTAAACTGAAAGATTCATGGGCTGGAACAACAGAGAAGGGAGAGGATGTAGCCTTACGGCCAGAGCTGCCGACTTTAGAGCTGGGGAACCAGTTTCGAGCCTCGGTGTCAGCTCAGCATCCCGTGATTCTGGGCAAATCACCTAATCTCCGTGTGTAAAGTAACTTGTGCTCATGTTAGGCGCTCCAATACCTTCGGGTCTAGTTCGCGCTAAAAAAAGCTTAAAAAAAAAAAGGGAGGGGTGAAAGCGAAACCGAAACCTAGAAGATAGAATAGTGGCACTGAGGCGATGAAGAACAGGGGGAAATATTAAGATGAGAGTGAATGAATGTATGCATTAAAATAATATTCGGCAGTATTTAGTTGCTGCAAGTGGGCGGAGTGTTTACGCCTCCGAGGACAGGGTTTATTACGGAGTGGGATTAAAAAAGTGCGGGTCAATTGGCGTAACTCTATCCATTAAGGTAGTGGCTTAAACACAAAATCAGTTTCTGTGATTCCCATAGTGTGCCACCTGAGTGGGATTTTGGTGCCTTTTGTTATTGCATCTCATAAACGCCATCGTTTTAGAAGAGGATAGTGAGAGACATGAAAAACATAATTACTTCTGTTGAAGCAGAGACAATTTCAGGCGGGAGACTGCCAAAAGAAACCCATTTTTGGTTTCCAAATATGGGAGTCTCCCACCTGAATCGGGTCTATTGGCTCGAATGCAATCCCGCCAGATAACATAATTTACATTGGCGTTGTCAATGGTTGTTAGCTGTTTCGAATTAATGAGTAACAATGATTTTCGCCTAAATAAATATTACTGAAAATGTTTCGATTCTGAAATTGTGAGACTGTGAATGAAACGTTGCTGAGGCTTGTGGAAGGGGCGATGGTCCTACGAGTGTCTCTGTAACCCCCTTATGCATGACTGCCAAGGTTTCAGATTGCTGCTATATGTGACATTTTCATAATTCCAGTGCAATTATGAGTGACATTTAACGACTACGAGGGACACTTTCTCGCGAACAATATTAGGCAATGAAAACAAGGGAAATATATAAATATCAGAAATTACACCTATTTGAGCAATGAGAAACTCTAAGAAGTCACTGACCTAAAGTGCGCCAATGGCAGGCAGCTGAAAACTGAGCAGTCAGACTGCGTGACTGCGCAGTTCTCAGACTCAGTCACCACAGGCAGGGGGCGCAGGCAGCTCAGAATGATCGAAGCGTTCATTTTATTTATTAATAGCAGCCATAGCAAGTTAGCTGAACTACTACAAACCGGTGCCGCTGGTTCAGGCAGGTGCACTTGGCAGGAAGCGCTGTATAAATATAATACTGTACTGCTGACTCTCAAAGGGTCTGCTTCCATCAGGACCTGAGATGGGTTCAACTGGTGGCAATGGAATATTTATATAGCTTCTAAGTTTTCAGACTGCTAAGGTGTAACATTTCTGTGGTCACCGCATACTTATGAGTGACACTCAGTGGGCAAATGTGTGACACTTAGAGTGACACTTTCTCACTAGTAAAATCAAGCAATGAATCAATGAAAAGAGATACATATCCGAAATTACACATTTTTGAGCAATGAGAAGCTCTAAAAACATCTTGAAACTGATTCAAGGCACGTGAAATGGAAGGTCGCAAGTGCCCTGGGTCTCTTCAAACTCCAGTAGTGCAGTGAAGAAGCAACCCACATGATCACAATGTCCGATTATTTTTTTTTAAGCCAAGTGTACTTTGGGTGCTGGGATTTATATCATGCCCATTCTGTAGGATAGGAAAAAGAGAAAACTGCAAGTCCCAGAATGCAAAGTGTTTCGGGATAAACAGTGACTCACAAAGTGTATTACAAGGCAGTGTCTCTTTACATAAGGGCTGGACTGGTGATTTTTGATAATTGTCTAAACTGCGGTAGTTAACGAATCCTGAGCTCCTGTACTTGTGGGGTCACTTACCAGTAAGAAATGGTGTGGTGCTGCCAATGGTCTCTGCCAGTGCCTGCTGTGCTGCTGAGTGCTAGCTGGTTTTGCACTGGAGGCAGGGACAAAGGCTGTTTCTCAGAGGCTGAGCCAGGGCTGCCACAAGTGTTGTCCTAGTCAGTGAGTTCTCACTCTGTACAGTGCTTGGAGCTCCCTTTTAGGGCCTTGATCAATGGGGATCTGCTGGTGTCACATGTCATGCCAGTCACGTGTGCCGCCCTCTCTAGGTGGGCTAACACAAAGTATACTTCTAGATAGGCTGCGGTCGCTCCGCACTGGCCAGAGGGCTCCATCCCTGCTCACTGCCTGCAGCAGGCGCCGCAACAAAGAAAAAACACATTCTGTCGAATATAACTATGATCACAAAGGCATACATTCATATATATTTAGAACCCCCTTAAAATAGAATGTTGCTTGCTTACCTTTGATATTAATCAATTTTTACAATATGTAAAGAAAGCACACCTGTGACAATAAGATGTAGTCTTTCAAAGTGACCAGTAGATGGCTGTGTTTATTCTACGTTAGGTATTGTAAGGAAAGGTCACTTTTTGCATAAGCCACACAGATTTGGGCTGATGTTGCTGGTTTTTCGACACTGAGAGTCCTTTGAGGCCTGCTAACCTGACCACAGGGCCAGTGTTCTAACCCTTCACAAAATAAAGGTTGAATTGGCTATCCCCAAATGGCATAAGCTAACTTACCAATAAGTCCTTAATATCTAGTGCCAAGGGTACCCAGGGTCTGTAAGTTAAATGTCCATGCAGGGCTGCAGCATCGAGTGTGCCACCCAGAGTGTGACAAAGTACAACATGGCTCCCAGCCTGCCACTGAAGCCTAGAAGAGCAGTTTTAAACTGCTAGTTTACCTTTGCCATTTAAACCAAGGGCAAAGTCCACATTTCCTTATAAATATATATAAATCTCCCCTAAGGAAGACTTGTCGAGCTCTAAGGCAAGGGGCTGTATGTTATTTAGTGGGATATCTACTTTAATTTGGCTTAATAGTAAATATCCCAAACTGTAATTTTTACTGTGGAAAGGCTAGTTAGTCCCATTAGCAAGTACAGAGTCACAGGCTAACATCTCAATCCTGATAACTTCTGAATGGTACTGCTAAAATGGGTACTTCAAGGTATCAAATTAATCGTGGCATTAAACCTGACTTAATGCCCAAGTTGGATTTAATATCACTTTTTAGGAAAGTGACTTTTATAAAGTTGCCACTTAGTTGTCCAGTGTCTCCAGTGGTGATTTACAGCACAGCTGATGGCCCCCACAGAGCATTCTGCCCTCCCGGGCCCCACATACCGAAGTATAGGAACAAGGCAAAGGGTGTTGGACCAAAGGGCAATTTTCAAAGGAGGAGACACATTTGATGGGCAAATGGCAACCACACTTGAGAGCGGCTGCCCCCTTGTTCAGGTAGACAGACTGGTGACAAATCAGAGAGGGTAAACCAGTTACCAAACCGTTTTTTCCATTGGCATGTATCCCTCAGGTAGCAGCACCTCTAGAGTGGGCTACCAAGCTCCCCATTCTGAGAGAGGGGTTCAGACATCTTGTGAGTGGGTAGCGTATTGTACTAGGGGATTGCTAAGATGCCATACATAGCTGGAAGTCATCATAGGGCGAGGGAACCAGGTAGCCCATTAGCTAGTGACCTCTTCATCCCCCCAGGGCACTTTATGGGCATAAATATGACACCCTGGCATCCTGAACCTCAGATTACATCTGGACTGGAGAGAGGATCGAAGAAGGACTGCCCTGCTGACCCCAGGACCTGTCAAGAGAGGCTGCACCTGCTGCTCCTTGGGCTAGCAAAAAATAAGAACTCTGGCTGCAATCGTGGCCGGCATGGCTCACGGGTGGGGGGGGCTTGAGCGGACTGGGGGGGGGGGGGTGAGTGGTTGCGAGGGAAGGGGGGGTCGTGCGGGAAGGGAGGGTTTACTTTTTTATTTTTTTTAAAGTACCTTTCCAAGGTCCTGCGTCCTCTGCTCGGTCTGCTCCTGCTTTCCTACCTCCGCAGGAACAGGAAGCAGGCAGCCTCCCCCCTCCCCATAGCCAATCACAATGCTGCAATGGCAGCGTTGTAATTGGTTGGGACTCTGACCCCACAGGCTTCTATGGGGATGCTATTTTATCCATGTAGGCTGCATGCAGCCTGCATGGAGAGAAGGGAGTGTGCAGATGACTGGTTTGGTCGGTCCCAAAGAGCCCTGCAGCGTTGATCTAGCCACTTCCCCCTACCCTCGAGCAAACTCACCCACCTGCCTGTCCCCAACCAAACCCTTCTGCTTTCTCGCAGTGCGAGAAGCAGAAACATAAAATGGTATTTATAATACCATTTTATGATTCTGCTTCTCGCACTGTGAGAAAGCAGTGGGGCAACGCTCCTCCGCCCACATGGAGGAGCCACCCTTGTCTAGCTGTGGTGCCTGGCTCATGAAAAAGATGCTCCTGAGTCCCAGACAGAAAAGGTGAACTCCAAAACTCAGTCGCTTGACTCCCTGTTCCGGCACCTGGGCCATAAAAGCTGAAGTAGCCGTTCCGGCTTGTTGGTAGCCGCTTTCTTCAAATTGATGCTAACCACCACCGTACAGTGAAACCACTCCTTAGCACTCAGAAGTGCACCCGAGCCTGCAGGACTTAGAATAGTCACCAAAGATGGACACTAACCCACACCAAATGAAACCGCTAGACCTGCTGTGACCAGTGATCAGTAGCCCATTCCTAGCTGGACCTCTGCTGGCTCAAAGGGGAATTCAAGGGACATCGACTCCTGTGGTCCAAGTTGCCCCACTTGACCTGTGGACTGAGGAATTTACCCATCGACCTTGCAGAGCTCAGAGCATCTTTCAGCATACTGTATCCTCAGTATTAGGACCTCTCCATTTAAATCTATGGCGGTCTTTGTTTAAAGTGTGGAACTGGACTTGAGACTGCTTTGGTGACCAGGTGACTGTCCAAATACTCCTAAGTGGGACCCCTGACCTTCTACCTGTTGGAATTGGTTGCTCAGTCCAACCGGAGTAATCAAACACAACTCTTTAAATCTTTTCGAAAGGTATCAAACTTTATGGTTGCCAGTGCTTGTTTGTGCTTAGGACAAAAAAACAGAGATTTACGTTTTACTTAAAAATATATCTCCAGAACCTTCCAGTGAATTATGCCCATTTTGGTGTCTAAAAATTAATAAAATCATTAAAATGTAATCTATTTTTATAGATTCATTTTGTGTTGGGTGACTTTCTTTATTCTGTTGTTTGGTGTGTTTAAATATTTTACACGAGTTCCCTTGTTTAAGCCTAGCTGCTCCAAGCCACAGCTATCCAGGGTTGAGCAACTGGAAGTCTGCCCATTGGTGTGTCTTGCTGTACCTGCAAGAGAGGGTTAGAATTTGAGCTCCTGCAGTATAGGGTGGCTGAATCTATCGCCTGGATAGAGTGGGCCAGGAGTAGGTGCCAGTGGAAGCCACTATGACACATATTGGGTTAAATACTGCATCGACGGTGATGGGCTCATTAAGAGGTCCCACAACGCACCGTATTGGGGACTAATTACCCTTTCTTAGCATGACAAAAGAATCACCCAAGAAATGGACGTGAGCTGCATGAATGTGTTCTATGTTGTTTGACAGGAAGTCATAAACATCGAATCACTAGTGGATTCGGAGAATTTATTGCTTGGCCATAATTATGGTCCTGATGAAGGCCTACTGACCCCTGTGGGCTATTTCTTTGGCTGTAACACCTAGACCAGAAACACCAGTGTCAAAATCAACTTGAAGTGTACCACAGATGTTTTTAACCCTATCAAGACACCCCCAATATATATATTCCTGAGCTAAATCCGTGGTAATTTTAACACTCTTTCGATCCCTGCAATAGTCAAGAGCTTCCTTACCACCTTTGAGTCCTCTCAGGTGTATCTCCATTCGGATTGAGGGCACTGAAGATGAAGCATGTCTCGAATAAGACCGTGGTTGAGGCACCCTTTAAACCCAAGGGTTGTTTCTCCTGTTCTGAGCTGGGTTCTTCAACTGGCCGTGATCATTGCCTGTCAATCAAGAATGTATAATGGTACCACATCGTTTTTGGTTAATGTCAGCTGATCACAGCAAACGGTTTTGAACAAACTTTTTGTTTGGGGTGAGCAGTTGTGCTCAGATGGGCCTAGGAACAAGTGCGCGTCCAAGCCTTTAATTGCTGTTAGGACACACATGTGTGTAAGAGTATGTGGCGTAAGGGCAAGAGCTGCTGACTTTGGAGCTGGGGAACAAGATTTGAGTCTGGGCCTCGGCTCAACATCCTGTGATTCTGGGCAAATCACTTAATCTCCCCCTGCCTACCAAAAATGAATGTGTCCTTCTGTAATGTAACCAGTGCTCATGTAAAGTGCTCCAATACATTCGAGTGCAGTTTGTGCTATGTAAAACTGCAAAAAAACGAGTAGTGATTGTCTCTTGATTGTTGAATGCAGTATGTTGTAGCTGTGCTGTCACTGTCAACGTTTTTCACAGTTGTAACCATGCAGCCTGGCTTGTAACTGTTACAACTCACTGAAACAAACTATGTAATCTCAAAATGTTCTTGTTACATGGGCATTTAACAATGTCTGCCTCTTCCAAGCAGGATGTCCGAGGAGGAGAGGCTGAAATCCGAGTTAAGGAAGCAGAAGGTGCCCCTGTCCATGGCAGTGACCAAGCTCTTCCCCTTGCTCCATGGTCTGCGTGACCATGCAATCATCACTGAGGAGATGTTTACGGTGAACTGACTTTTCTGTTTTTATCTTCTTCTAACACAGCTCATTGCCTCCTTACCACTCAGTGTGTTCATACTGGGCCTATTCTTTCTCATTCATGCTGCTTTATCTCACTGGCATTCCTTATTCCTCAGGCTTTCATTACCTTGCATGGCCTCTTTAGCTCAGATTGCACCCGTCCTGTGAATGTCCTTTGTCTGTAGGTTCCTTACATAGTTACATTTAAACGTACAAAACATGAGTACAGTCAAGCCTTTATCTGCTGAGATTTTCCAGCCTCTTTAAACAACAAGGACCCTCTGCATTGTCTGGCTCTGGCCTTGCTTTTTCTCTGTATCAATCTTTGGTATTGCTGTTTCGTTCATTCACAAAGAGAATTCCCCCCACCCCACCTCACCTGCTGGAAGGTGGTGCCATGCATTTTCTACCCTCTCTGTGAAGGACACTCTCGCCTAATTCCCAAACTTCCCATTGACAATATTTACCTGCTATTCCGCCCAACAAGATTAATCTAACGAACGCTTACTTTTCTGAACCAAACTTCCACTGGAATGTGTTTAACCCCTCTCTATTTTTACCCTTATGTCATTTTAATTTAATACCTTATTCATGACCCCCCCCCCACTCCTGCGGTAAACTATTTCAGATTTTATTTTAGATTATTTATTTCACTACATTTTTTGACGCTCTGATACCTAGCTGTCCACAGCTGTGAACAATGCTACCTTATTACTTAGAAAACAAGAACTTCAATTGTTTTCTAAAGCAAAATAAACACATTTAGTGCGTAGAGAGAGGGGCAGAGAATTCCACATCCTAGCTTCAGCAACTGAAAAGGACTGGTCACAGAATGTGATGGTTCTTGCTTTATGAAAATTTAACAGAGAAAATTATTTGATCTCATGTCAGGAGGATCCTTTTACCACTTAAATTTACTAGCCATGAGAACAGGGAATTGGTATAGAGCTACGGTGACCAGATTTTGGGAAACACAATCTGGGACAAGTCTGTCATGAAAGTAGGACTAAAGCCTTTAGTCTCAATATTATATCGGCCTGTCCATCCTTTTGTGGAGCCTTGTAAATGTCTGTCTTTCTATCTATCTGTTAGACCTGGCACATTGGCGTGGGTCTCCCTTCAATTTTTCGCTGTTGCCTCATATGTTTTTGCTGGTGTTAGTTGCTCAGGGCACTGTGCCACTGCTGTCCAGTGCCACAGTGAAAGTGCTCCCTCTTGTAAATTAATGTATAATTTGTGATTCCATGATTGGTTGGTTTGGTTTACCAGTCAGACCATAGTACAGTGCACCAGGAGTGCCCCGTGCTTGTAAATCCAAATACTGCTGGTGGGCTTGCAGCACTGGTTGTGCCACCCACCGAAGCAGCCTGTAAAAGTGTGTCTAAGGTCTGCCATTGCAGAGCCTGCGTGCAGTCTGGTACTGTCATGCTGACTGGGCAAGTGCACCCACTTGCCGGTCCCTAAACCTTCCCTTTTCTTCATATCAGACACCCCTATGGTAGGCCCAAGGGCAGGGTGCATTGTAAGGATAAGGTAGGACATGCCCTGGTGTGTGTGGCATGTTCTAATAGTGAATTACAGCCATTTTCGTTTTTCACTATTGCAAGGCTACCTGTTCTCCATAGGCCAGAATGAGCAGTTTGGTTATTACATTTTATAATCTTAACTGACTCAGGGAACATGGTAGAAATTCGAATTTAGTATGCCTGAACTTAGAATGATAAAATACATCTTTTAGTGAAGTTGGTTTTAACATTCTGTGTTTGAAAATGCCACTTTTAGAAAGTAGGCATTTTCTTGTCTAACCATTCAAACCTGCCTCTGCTAGGCTGTGTATTCCTTGTCTGGAGTTTGAGTGACAGGGCTGGGGAATTCCAGGAGAGAGGGTGGGAGGAGATGTTGCACATGGGACCTGAATAGGGCTGTGCCTTCCCTCCACAATGCTGGCTCCACCTCCTGTGGTGTGTCTGATGTCTCTGCCCTGCACTCTGAAAGGAAAGAAGGAGTCAGGTAAACAAAGTGCTCCAGGACTGACCAGAACCAGTTTGAACAAGGCAAAGGCCCCTCTGCCCTCAGAGGACAAAGGATTTTGGGGTATAAGTATTGGGACCCTGATCATACGAATTTAGATGACTTTGGGAAAACAAGTAGAACACTCTACTGAGGAGAGGAACCAAGAAGAAGCTGAGGAGGAACTGTCCATGAAACTGGGGGATTGGCCTGCAGTGGTTGCCTACTGCCAAAGAGAGGAGAAAGGAACTTTCTGCGTAGTTTTGCTCAACTTGTGAAGGATCTCCAAGGGCTTGGAAAAGAGCTTGCCTCCTGCTGAAGTCTCAGGAACAACAGACTTCACCCCCCAGCTCCCCAGAGTTCTTTGGAAGTGCCTGCTGCTGTTGTTGGGCCTTCTGAGGGACTGCGTGTCTCAAGGAGCTGGAAGCGCGACTCAAGAAGGAGAAGCGTGCCGCCGTCGGAGCTGTTGTCGTCGCATCTCTTAAAGTGTGTCGCCGCTGCAGCATCACATCGAGCGGAAGCGTCTCGCATCATCCAGGGTGTGTCTCGCAACGCCGAAGAAGCGTGTCGCCATCGCAGCCATCGTAGCTGACTCATTGCACTGCTTCAAGAGAAGAGTCTCGCATCGAGGAAGAAGCGTGTCGCCATCGCAGCCGTTGCATTGCACCGCATCAAGAAAAGCGCCTCGCATCCACGGAGAAGCGTGCCGCCATCAGAGCTGCTGTCATCGCATCGCATAAAGGGGTGTTGCCGCTGCAACATCGCATTGAGTGGAAGAGTCTCGCAACGTTGGAGCAGAGTGCCGCTGCCAAGGCCGCTGTCGTCGCATCGCGTAAAGTGTGTCGCCGCTGCAGCTGAAGCCTTTGAGTCGAGTCTTCTCGCAACATCGGAGAAGCGTATCGCATCTGGAAGATCTTCACGTCTTTATTTCTTTGCACCAAAATCTTCAACGCATCAACATCGTTGCAACACTTTCGTTGCCCCGCGTGTCGCATCTAAAAGGTACATTGACTTAAAGTGTTGCATTTAAGAACTAAAGAGAACTAAGCCAAATTCTACCATCTAAAGTAACAGTATTGTGTATTTTTGTCGTTTACTGGTCTTGTGGTAAATCTATATAAAGAATACTTATTTTTTATATAAACCTGTGTGGTGTCCATCTGTAGTGTTGTCACTTGGTTACTGTATGTGTTCACAAATGCTTTACACACTTCCTCTGAGATAAGCCTGTCTGCTCGTGCCAAGCTACCAAGGGAGTGAGCAGGGGTTATTTTAGGAGTGTACCCTCTTACCCTGACTTGAGGAGAGGGTCCCTATTTGTCACAAGTGCATACCTGTGCCAACTAGAGACCCCCAAGTCTAACACTATCTGTCTATCTGTCTATCTATCTATCTATCTATCTATCTATCTATCTATCTATCTATCTATCTATCTATCTATCTATCTATCTATCTATCTATCTATCTAAACATACATATACACTCATATAAATATGCATATATATATTCACTGAAAAAACCATAGGTTTCAGGGGTGTTATAGTTAGCTGGACTTTTCACTTGTACAAAACCATTGAAATTCCCCCGTTATAGTTAGTTCAGCTAACTATAACTCGCGCGCCCGCAATGCACTGCTGATGACGTCACATATTACATCACTCATGACATGGTCAGTGACATCACTCATGACATCACTGATGACATCTCAAATGACATCACTGATGACATCATCCAGTGAATGTGTGTTTTTCTGAAAATTAAATATGTTTTATATATGTATATCTCAAGGTCGATGGAAGAATAAATGGGTATATAAGTGTCTAAATGGATGATTTGTTTTTGAAAAATTGATTGTGTAACTGACTGATTAAGTGTATCATAGTGAATACATGGCTTAGTGAGTAATGTTTAAATATGTAAATATCTGTATCAGTCTCTCACTTTGTGTATAAGTGGCTGCATGGGTTGGTGAGTAGCTACATGGGTGTCTATATAGGTTATTAGTTGGTTTTTTGAGTATCAGTCTGAGTGTCTGCATGGTTCGGTGGGGGGTATTACGTAGTGCATAGGTGCATGAATGAGTGACTCACTGTTTGTATGTGTTGAACACAGCATGTGTGCAGGACTGTATGGGTGGATGAGTGTGTGTATGGGTGTGTTAGTGAGTGAATGACTGTCTCAATAGTGTCTTTATGAGTAACTACATATGTTTTAAACTAGTATATGTGACTATTGGTGTATATATGTGAGTATATGTGAGAGTGAGAGATTGAAAGAGTTCCTGTATGAATAAGTATGTGTTTCTATAAGTGATTGTTTAAAAGACTAAGTATGTGTAAGTTTCCGTAGAAGTAAGTGTGGTGGTGTGTGTATATAACTGTATATGCAAGTAAATGTATGTTTGATTCTTTATTAGCATGAGTGACTATGTGTGTGAGTAACTCTATGGATGAGTGGCATTGTGTAACAGGATGTATAGGTGCATGAGTACATATGATGAGTGAGTACATGTATGAGTGACTGTATAGGACTGTTGGTGAATGAGTGGATGTGTATGTGGATCTTAGAATTACTGAAGAGGTTGTTGTAACTGGTATTGGTATGTCCATTGTTTTGAAAATTTTAGTCTCTATTTTTGAATGTGTGTATCAAAGGTTATATTAGGGTGAGAGGAGGTCTGCCACTCTATCACAAGGATGATGTCATCAGTGATGTCATTTGAGATGTCATCAGTGATGTCATGAGTGATGTCACTGACCATGTCATGAGTGATGTAATATGTGACGTCATCAGCAGTGCATTGCGGGCGCGCGAGTTATAGTTAGCTGAACTAACTATAACGGGGGAATTTCAATGGTTTTGTACAAGTGAAAAGTCCAGCTAACTATAACACCCCTGAAACCTATGGTTTTTTCAGTGAATTTCTGAGGTTTTTTAAATGCTAATTCCTAACTATAACGTGCATGAAACCTATGGTTTTTTCTGTGAATTTCAAAGGTTTTTTAAATGCTAATTTCTAACTATGCCTACAGAGATAGGACATGTGAAGAAAGAAGAAAAAATGCACAGAAAGAAACAAAAGAAGTGCAGAAAGAAGCAACAGAAGTCCTCAAATACGAAGATAAGTGCAGGAAGAAGGATAACGTGCAGAAAGAACAAAAAGAAGAGCAGAAAGAAGCCTTGTTGCAAAATCATCTTGTACCCTCAACTTTTTCAGACGGATACTGGTGGTAACTGAGTCTGACTAGCCAGTCCTAGAGCCAGTGCTATGTTAAAAGACACTTAGAATACAGTGAAAACACCTACATACACTAGGGAACATTATGCGTTGGGGTCCCCCTGTGATTAGCATGACCTCCTCTGTAAGCCCCTAGTACATAATAGGGCATGGGGATTAAAACTACCTCTTAAAACAGGCCACAGGGCATTTTTGCACACGTTAACTCAGGCCCCGTCCCCTCCCTTCACCACTGTGTAAACACGCCCTGTGTCCATTTTTAGTTGGGAGATTAAGTTCATTTGAATCCTGAGGGTCCCTAGGGTCCAACTAGCCCACTAGGTACCTCCAGTAAATGCCACAGAGCTGTGTTGCAGAGAGGTGTAAAAAGTGGCACGGCCTGGACCACCTCCTTGCAATGCAGCTCAGTGGCGCTTACTGGAAGCACTTGGTGGGCTAGTTAGCCCCCAGGGGCCCTCAGTATTGAAGGGAAATTATATCCCCAATTTAAAACGTGCCATAGTGCGTGTTTGCACACGTCACCTCAGGCCCCGTCCCCTCCCTTCACCACTGTGTAAACGCGCCCTGTGGCTGTTCTAAGTTGAGAGATTAAGTCCCCTTGAATCCTAAGGGTCCCTAGGGTCAAACTAGACCACTAGGTACCTCCAGTAAGCGCCACAGAGCTGCGTTGCAGAGAGGTGTAAAAAGGGGCTTGGCCTCAGAACACCTGTCTGCAGCGCAGCTCCCTGGCGCATACTGGAGATGCCTGTTGGGGGCGCGTTTGCAGAGTGCTGCACGGAGGGGGCATGGCCTCCGGCACGATGCCAGTCTTTTATTTATTTTAATTTTTTAAGAAGGGGGGCTGTGTGGTTCCCCTTCTTATTCTAATTTATTGGCCCTGATGACCCCATCCCCCAGGGCCTGTCTCCTAATTATATTTTTTTGACCCCAATCCCTAGGGCCGGCCACTGTTTTTTATTATATTAAAAAAATATTTATTTATAGACACACCTAGGACATGCTGGACAAACCGTACGTACCTATCACCATGACGATTTGCGGGATATTCATTAAAAGGCGACTATGCATGCAATGAATCCACGTGGAATGTATTTACACTACTAGTGAAGCTCTGACATGTCTGATGCCCTACCGTGCCTAATCCCGGTAGACACCCTTGTCGTTTATTTATACAAACATGGGTAGCTATTGACGGGCACATTTAATACACATGCACACCAAGCCATTCAAAGGGGATTCGACAAAAATTCGACCAAAACTATGCAAGAAACCCCCCTCACGGTTAATAAAACACACATCCACTGCCGGATGTGTAATACTTTTTATTTTACTCTCTGGAAAGGGGACGAACATCACTTGAGAGTCACAGCGCGCTCCTGACAGAGCCCAATGCTGTGTTACACCCACCATTGCCTGCCGAGTGCCACACACCTCTGTGTTGTATTCCACTAGCTAGTGCATATGCTATGACACTCTCTAGCCCATGTGCACTGTAACACCACCCCGTGAATATGTCATGCCACACTTGTCTTCGCACGGGTTATATTGCCCCATCTAACGTGCCTTCCTCGATGCCTATGTTATAACGCACAGTGCTATGCCATACATATTACAATCTGCGATCCATATCTGTGTCACAGTGCATATGCAACGTTACACTCCCCAGCACATATTTTATATTACAACTTTAGAGACTAGTTAGGTTACACAACACTGCCCTGTGCATATTACACTCCAAGCCGCATATCGCATAGCACGCGCTAGTGCCTGTGCTATCTCGCGCTCTCCAATGAATCTGTCATTGCGCACAATGTATTGCATATTATATTTCACGCCCGGTTCATCTTATATCACACTTTTTGGTGCATAGTTTATACCATACACTATATCTAGTTTTCATTTTCAATCGTGCTCTCAGGACTATGTTCTATATAACACTGTGTTCACCTACCCTTTTCACGGGCATTACATTTTGCGATAGGGGGTGGAGGGTCAGGGGGTGTTTCTGCCAAGTGAGCCCGGAGTCACAGTCACAAACGTCCTCTTCTTCCTGAATAAAAGTGAGATTATGCTGCATACTTGTTCATATTTTAAGTAGTTCGCACAGACTCAATGTTTTAAAAACAATAAAGTTCCTAATACCCGCCTTCTCTGAACAGTTAGCTTGCTGCCCCATCCCCCTCCTCCCTATCCTCTGTTGTGTGAATCCATGGAATAGCCTCCTCCCTCCTGCCATGCATGGTCTGATGTGCTGCCACTGCCCTCAATTTAGTATGATGTACCAGTCCACTCCTCCTGCCCTCTATTGCCCAATTCTATGCCCCATCATTGACCTCCTGCTTAAACTCTGTGCTTAGCTTGCTGCCCCTATTCTCCTTCCCCCTGCCCTCCGATGTCTTTGTGCATGCCCCTGCTCCATCCTTTTTGCCCACCATGTCCCATGGACCTGCCACTCCTATCTACTCTGAGTGTTCTGTTGAGCTGCCACTCCCCTCCCACCTGCCTAGCATTGTCAGATGACTGTAACCTGTCCCTGCCACCTCCACCCTGCCTGTCCACATGCCATGCCCCTATCCTCTTCCTCCTGTCCTACATGGTCCATTGTACTGCCACACCCTTCTGCCCTCCCTGGTCTGTTGTGCTGCAACTGCTCCTCCTGCCTGCCCCGTGTGGTCTGTTGTGAGGTCCCTTCCCCTGAACTTTCTTGTCTGTGCACAGGTCCTGACCCTCCCTTCTATCCTCCATCGTCCTTTGTGCATGCCCCTGCACCCTCCTTCTTGCCCATCATAGCCATTGGTCTTCTGTGCTGCCATGGCCCCTCCCACCTTCCCTGTGTGGTCAGTTAGCTGCCCCTGACCCCCTCCCACCTTCCCTCCATGGTCTGTGTGTATGCCATCACAGTCTCACTGTTGCTCTTCATGGTGTGTCTTGCTTCTAGTGCCCATCCTGCCTGACCTCCATGGCTATCTTGCTGCTCCTGCCCTGCCCCCTTGCCCCCAGCCCTCTGTTTACATGTGAAGACCCCTACTCCCTCCCTCCTGGCTTGTCTGTTCCATTGTAATGCCCCTGATCCGTCCCTACTGCCCTTTATGGTCTGTAATGCTGCAGCTTTCTCTCCTGTCTGTCCATTATGGTCAGCTAGCTACCATTGCCTCTTGCCCCTCTGTTCTCTGTTGTCCATGTGCATGGTCCTGTCCCCTCCCTCTTGCTTTCTATGGATTGTTGTGCTGCACTCCCGTCCTGCATGCCCTGTGTGGTGTATTGTGCTGCTGCAAACCCTGATGCCTGCCCTGCAGGGTCAGTTTGGTGCACCTCTCCATGTCCCTCTTGTCCTCTGTTATCCAAGTCCATGTCCCTATCCCATTTCCTTCCATGATCCAATGTACCATACTTGCGAACATTTTGAACTTGGTAAGAGGGAGATTTTGAAAAAAAACTGGGGTATTGATTTTCCCCTTTGAGTTACATTGAAAAAGAGGATATTGTAGACAGGAGACAGATCAAATAAAGCCCATTTGAGCTTAAAAACATTGGACGTTTCCTGGCTGAATCGGGTCTGTTGGCATGTATGGTTGTACTACCATTGCCTCTTCCTTCTGCCCACAATGGTCTATTACATTGCCACAGCCTTGAAGGAGGGTAGATTTTGTATCACAGGGAGCCCCTGGCCCGTTCTGTCCACACCTGAAGTATGAGACCCTTGTCCTTGCCCTGCCAGCCGCATTTGTAGGCCGTATTAAATTGACCAGCGGGTCCTGTGTTGCTATATAATTATCCTGAGACATCCTTACCACTCAGCCAGCATAAAACCCCTGTGTAGGCCCTTCTGTTCAATATGTAGGCCTCTTTGTTAAATTGACCATAGCTCTGCAATTTTAGTGTATAGCAGTCTGAAGGCAGGTCTGCGAGGCCTTCTGCTCCAAACTAGTAGCCCCCACCCTACCCGAGTGCTCCGTGTTCGGTATCAAAGTTCAACATCCCACTGAAGCTGTCGACATACAGTAGGCTGCATCCTGGACTGGTACTTGCTTCCTGGGCAGGTTTCCCGCTTTTAAGGAAGTGGCAACCGCAGAGCGTCAAGTTAGGAGAACTGAGGAGATTTTGTACATGAATATATTGAATTCCCGTACAATACCCATTATTTTCTGCTTGCTCTATGGAACTTACGATAAGCGATTGGCCTGAGAGACTGACCTTTTCACCCAGTCCATTGTCAGCATTAAGTGGGTAAATGACGAAATGTCTGGTAAAATCTGCAGACGAAGCTTTTGGGTAGCATACGTAGGTAGATGTAGCGTGCAAAGGAGCCCACAAAATGATATAAAAAGGGAGCACCCACAGATATCGACGGACTACCTCGCCGTCTGTATGTAGGTTAACAGGCTGTGCAGGTTTTCCCCAAGAGCTGGGAGCTCTTGTCTTCCTTTGCTTAAAATGTCTTGCTCTGCTTTGCTTGAAGTATCTTATTCTATTTTACCTATATGAAATGTCATGTTATGTTTAACCATTGTTCTCTTTACTTTTGCATTTAAAAGATTTTGTATTGTAATTGCAGGAATGCTTGCTCTAAGAGTAAACGTGAGTGTTCCTAGGTAACATTTTCCTTGGTGTAACTTGTTTCTCATGATGCATTTATAGATGTGTTTTCTCTCTCTCTCTGTCAGTACATTAATTGAGATACAGAGAATATCATGACAGCTGTATGATTATCTGGATTCTGTATTTTGTACTTTATGTCTCTATTCTGCGGTTTCTTTGAAGTTGTATCTTCTCATTAAACTGCCATTGTATTCTGCCACCAATTCCATGTCTCATATGTCTGTTTTCTTCATTTTTGGAGCAAGCGTTCCTAGGCACCCCGGCTCAAATTAAGGTGCCCCTTTTGTCCCTGACTCACTCTCCTGCTCAGTTCTGTGGTGGCTCCCGGGGCTCTGGGGACCGCCTCTAGCTTCCTTGACCCGTAATAGATCTTCCCTCCAACAGCCTCTCTTGCAAGTCCTGTATTGTTGGTTTGTTGCCCCTGCCCCCCTTTCCACTGCCCTCCATAGTCTGTTGTGCTTCCACGGCCCTTCCTGCCTGCTCAGTGTGGTTAAATTGTTGCCTTTGCACTCTCCTACCTGCCTTCAATTTTCAGAGTCCGTGCCCCTGGCCTTTGCCTCTCAACAGTATCCCAATGAACAACTAGATTGCTAACATTCTATATTTATTACAAAAGTGTGGAACGCCTGACATCATCTTGATGTAATCAAAACTGTAATACCTAGAGCATTTCCTTTAGAAATTACATATATGAGAGGGTCTTATTGGCATCAAAATTATGGTTAGTGCTCTAAAAGACTAAAATAAGGACATTTTGTCTGAGTTTTCAAATAGCGACAAAGCACTTTTAAATTATTTGTTATCTTTATGTTTTTTTATCCAGTTGACCACTTGATTAAATGTTGCACTTAGGGGAGAGGATGTGGTGTTACTTCCAGAACTGCAGACTTTGCAACTGGGGAACCAGGTTGAAGTTTCTGCTTCAGCTCGACATTCTGTGATTCTGGTCAAATCACTTAGTCTCCCCATGTCTACAACCAAAATGAATATGTGCTTGTGTGATGTAACCAATGCTCATGTAAAGCACTCCAATACCTGACAAGTCTGCACTATATAACACTGCAAAAACACTAAATAATAAGTGTTTTGCACACTTCTGTCATTGGGCTATATTTGGGCTACATCTGGGTGATTTTGGGCTACATTTGGGCTCTTTTGTCTCCGGTGGCCATCTTGGGAGATTTATTTGTTATGAAGTTTCCTAATTTCCTCATGTACTGCAGTCTCCTCAGTAGGAAATGCTTTCAGTTTTTTACGTTGATTCCATCATGAAGGTATTCAGATATGTCACACATTTGCCATAAATTCTGAATGTTAGCACTCTAGTTGCTCATTAGATCACTGTAGTAAAACTACTGTTCACCATGGAAGTCTGCTCCTGGTATTAAAAGTGCATGTTTCAGTCTGCATGTCAGAATTTTTTAATGAAATAGAAGAGGATTTGAGAAGTCACTCAAAATGTGCCCTCATTTTCTTTCTTCAGCATTAATGATAATTTCTATGGCAAAATGAACCCCCTCATTGTGTTCCTTTTTAAATTAAATGTTTTAAGTGTTACCAGTTTATTCCAATCAAGATGGCTTCAGATGTGCCATACTTTTGTCATAATGAAGACAGTAAGCGCTCTAGTTGTTTTTAAGAACATTCTGGGACATTCTGTCATTGGGCTATACTTGGGCTACATCTGGGTGATATTTGGGCTACATTTGGGCTCTTTTGGCTCTGGTGGCCATCTTGGGAGACTTATTTGTTATGAAGTTTCCTAATTTCCTCATTTACTGCAGTCTCCTCAGTAGGAAATACTTTCAGTTTTTTACTTTGATTCCATCAAGAAGGCATTCAGATGTGTCACACATTTGCCATAAATTCAGAATGTTAGCACTCTTTTTGCTCATTAGATCACTGTAGTAAAGCTACTGCTCACCAGGGAACACTGCTGCTGGTATTGAAAGTTCATGTTTCAGTCTGCATGTCAGAATTTTTTAATGAAATAGAAGAGGATTTGAGAAGTCACTCAAAATGTGCCCTAATTTTTCTTTCTGCAGCACTAATCATACTTTTTATGGAAAAATGAACCCCCTCATTTTGTTCCTTTTGAAATTAAATGTTTTAAGAGTTACCACTTTATTCCAAGCAAGATGGCTTCAGGTGTGCCATACGTTTATCATAGGTAGGACTGTTAGCGCTCTAGTAGTTCTTTGGAACACTCTGGGAAGCTGCAGTAGAACACAAAGGAATCAACTGACAGTCTCTGCCCTTGTTGGATGTACATGTTTTACTGAGAATGTCAGACTTCATTCTCACATGACTGAGAAAGATAATGTGAATTTACAGAAAATAAGCTCTCAGTTTAGCTTATAGATCACCTTCCAAACCTCTGTGGTAAAAGCATGAGAAAATATTTTTCTCTCAATCATGATATCCCAGCAGAAGGCTTTTTCACATGGTGAAATCACCTTAGAACATACCACAATTCCTAAAATGTGTATGGTACCATCAACAAATGATTTATAATGTAACTAAAGTCTTAAAACCTTCTATTAACTGCAATGCTTTTTAATGAGGTGCTATCATGTATATTGGTCCCAAGATGGCTGCCAACACTTCTTGGATGAAGTGCTGACAGCCAATCAGATCTCAGGATGAGATGTGTGGTTAGGCTCCGCCCACATATATATATGCTTTTAAATGCTATTTTCTCAGGAAATACTGAACAGATTTACACCAAACCTACAAAAGGCACTTCCTTGACCTGAGGACTACCTCTCTGCCAAATTTCAAGTAAATCTGTTCAGCCGTTCGGGCTGTAGCCCTGTCTAAAGGTCCTATGGAAAAATGCATGGGAAAAACGCGTTTTGGGACCCCCCTTTTATCTCAGCCCCCGCTTGACGAATCCCCCCGAGACTTTCAGGGTAGGAGCGGAGCGTAGCGCCCCACCTATTTTGAAAAATTCGCGAGGATTCGTCGACCGGCGCCAAAGTTATTCAAAATAGAATGTTGCGGATTTCCTATGGAAAAGGGGTCCTAACTATAACTACCTACTGGCGACCGCCAGTAGGTAATATGCATATATATATATATATATATCTATATATATATATATATGTGTGTATATACACACACAACATTATTTATGGCAAGACCTCCAATCTGCGCCACCCTGTCCTTCTCCCTAGGAGCAGGTAGGCTACCTCCTCTTGTGCTGCCGGGCAGAAACTGATAAATTACTTCAATTATTTAAGACTTTAGAGGCACCTGTAAATGAGAGCATACCTTTCACTTCTGTTTTGCAGGGTGACCCGACCTTTGTCCCAAAAACAGGAACATGTATTTAAAATTAACAAAATTGTCAGAACACTGGACAGCCCTCTAAAACCTGAAATTGTCCGGGGAAATCCAAGACGTCTGGTCACCCTTTGTAGAGCGCGGTTTACAATCGCCATAGCTTCTCAAAGGGATCCTTTGACGTACAGGAAGCCAGTGTAGTTGCTTCAGAATTGGAGTGATGTGCTGATGCCTCGCTGACAAGCCACGTGGTCTCTTTTTGAACCAAATGTAGATTTGTATTGCTTTTGCTGAGGCGGATAACAAAAAGTAAACGCATGACTGATCAGCACATTTATCTGTCACAAGCGGGCTACTATCAAGGAAAGGCAGGATATTTTGAAGAGTTTTTAAATAGTAGAAACAAGAGTGAAATTTTTTTTAAACTGAGAAAATTGCATGTCATCCTCTAGCGTACCAAAGCAGAGTTTAATTCATGGCTGAGATGGGAGAAGTGCCCTGCTCAGGGCCACAGATAAATTGTGTGTCATCTGCATACATGTAAAACTGAGCACCCATTTTAGATTATAATTGGACCAAAAGGGCTCTGGTGGATGTTAAAAAGTAAGGGCGAAAAATTTGAGCCCTGAGGGACATCACCATTGAAAGTGTTTGGTTTTTACTTATAAGCACTAATGGTGGTACCGGTTAGAGGGAGAAGAGGAACGCCAATTTGCAGTTGCATGAGAGCTCCTTGTTTCATTAAGCAGTGACATTAAGGGCCTTATTACAATTTCGGTGGTCTTTGACTGGAACTGCCACGGTCCCAGGAAGACCGCCAAGGCTGTGGTGAGCCCACCCACCATATTACTAGTATAATTCTGGGTAGGAGGGTGGTGCTGTGGCGGTCTCATAGTGGTGGTATGTTAGGCTCATAGGAGAACCTATACAGCATACCGCCGCAATGACAGCACCAAATGTTCATCCGTACACGGTGTGGCATGAACCATTTCATGCATGGCACACAGTGCACACACGATTATGCACTTGTGGGGTAGGGGGCACATCATGTGCCCCCTGCACTCACCCCCATGGGCATATTTGCCAGAGTACCCTGTTGTGGGCCCACTCCATGCCCTTCTTCAGCCTTTTTATGGTGAGAGCATTGCCATTAAATGGCTTGTGGGAGTCGTAATATGGATCGCAGTGCCGGGATTGGCACCACCTCCATTCCTGATCATTTCACACATCGCCGGCCCCGTGGGATATAGGATCCCGGCGGTGCTCAAGGTGTTGTAGTGGGCTTCTGGCGGTCCGACCACTACATTCATAGTACGTCAGGCGGACATTGGTGGTCGGACTGCCACCGCGAGTATGGTGATCCCAGGACCGCAGTACACGTAATAACGCCCCAAGATTGCATGATCAATTTTGCAAAAAGTGGCCAACAGGTCTATAAGGACCAGAGCTGACACCTTGCCATTGTTCACCAACCAGCAGATGTCCTTAACCACAGAGTGCGATGCCAGTTCAGTGCTTCTGCCAGACCAGAAGCCTCCTTGAAACGATTCAAGGAGGTTGTGTTTCCACATAGTGTTGCACATGCTTAAAAAACTATTTCTTCTGTAACTTTGACCAGTATGGGTAAAGTGAAATTGTACAAAAATTATTAAAATTAGTGAAGCCTAAACTAGGGTTTTTTAAGGAGAGGTTGTAGAACAGCAATGTTTCAGGATCTAGGGATAGTGCCTGTAGAAAATGACAGATTGAAGAACATTAGTAATTTTTCTAGTAAGAATAGAGTAATTTCACTGAGCCAATGTGCTGGTCTGGGATAAAATGTAGAACCAGAGGCTATGCTTTGGCTTATAGTTGTAGTCAAGTCATGTCTTGAGATGGAGGTGAAGGAAATAAAAGCAGAATTCCCAAATATTGTACGAATAATTTGTCAATCCACTCAGGAGCAGGAATAGATTCCGTTGTAATAGAATGCCTGATTTCTACAATTGTATTAGGCAAAAATAGACAAGGTCCTCACAGAAACTGTCTCAGCAAGTTATATTTTTATGCCTAGCAGTTAATTTTGATAAGTATTTCTCTAGTGCTTTTCTGCTTGTCTAGTTTCTAATTTTTGTTTGGTTAGCTCCGGAGAAAATCGTTGGATTTTCCTGTGTTTTATTGAGATATTCTTCAGGTGCATAGGTAAAATGAAGTCCAAGGTATTATGTAAAATTTGAGTAAATTATGTTAAAGTGTCATCTAAATTTATTTCCTCGTGTAGAGGAAAACATTGTTTGTGGTGTTGACTAAAGTGAGTGTTGGAAATTTGCCCCTACTGCAGTGTCTCCCCAATTGTTTTGCCCTTTCTGCGGACGACTATTTTTGCCAGCTATAGAACTGTATGCACTTTACTCATGCTAACTACTGGTAAATTGCTTGTGCTCCTCTTTTCAATATGAAGAAATTGGCATAAACCTGAGTGGCATATTTAACTTACCCATGAGTCCATAGTATATGATACCAACAGTGTACTCAGGGCCTATAAGTTGAATATTTCTAGTGGGCTGCAGCACTCATTGTGCCATCCACTGCAATGACAATGCAAACATTACTGCTGGCCTGCCACCAGTAGCTTGGCTGTGCAGGTTTAAACTGCAAATATGGCCTGTCAAAATAACCCTTTTTGACAGGTCTGAAACTCTTCTTTCAAATGTTTATGTCACCTCTACGTAAGACTTACTGCCCATTAAGGGAGGGTGCATGATAATTAAAAGTAGGACATATAAAAGTTCATGCTAAATGCGCCCTTACAGTGACTAGCACTTCAAAGCTATTTTCACTGTAGCGGGCTTGGCTGTTCCATTGGAAAGCCTTGGGATACAATACTAAGTTTAATAAAGATTATCTACGCCAAGGAAGCAGCTAGAGAAACATTTCAAGGACTAATTTTAATAGTTAAACAAAATCCAATTCAATGGTAAAGATGAATTTTGTCTATTACATTAAAGATACTTTCGAAAAGTTACCTTTTGCCTGCCTACAGCCTCTGGAGGTCTTTCTGTAAGTATTCAACTGTCACCTGGCTGCTTGATGACTTCTCGGTGGTGAGGTGTGTATTCCTCCCAGGACAGGGACAATGGGCCTTGGGTGTGGTGAGTAGTTGTCCTCGCCTTGACAGCATGGCCTGGGAGCTGTGCCCAGACCATTTGTGCACCCCAAAGGGGTCTCCACTGTCATGTAGCTCACACCTGAGCCTGCCTCCTCCTTTGCTCTTCTATTCTGCCAGGCACCACTCCCAGTGGCAAGGAGAGCCGCCCCAGAACTGGAGTGACCACCGGGTGGGGCTGTGAGCATCCTTTTTGACATTAAGATGTCAAGCCCTACTTGATTGCCACATACTGCTTGACAAGCTATAGGAAATTGTCTTTTGGGTTGAGGGGGATGAAAACCCTTCTCAAGCAACAGCCATAAACCTTGTCAGAGTGAACCAAAAAGTCACTAAATTAGCCTGTGCTTAATCCTTTGGTAACTTGACACAAAAGCAGTCAGGCTTATGTTAGAGGCACTGTGTCATTTATTTATTCAGCGCTCAAATGGTAATAAAGTGAAAATAGAGCACAAGATATATCCCAGACCAATTTAGAAAAAAGAGTAATATTTAATAAATAATTTGACACCAAAGCAAATGAAATTGAATCAGTAGAACCAGTGTTAAAGTTTTGAAAAATGTTTCAAATGAAAATAGCTCCAAGAATCAGAAAGCGGTAACTGCTAATATCTGGTTGGAATATGCCTCCTTATCCCGCATTCTTTTTTTCTGCAGGGAATCGCAACGTGGTCGTTACAACGACCGCGTTGTGATTCCGCATACCATTACTGCGCAAGTCGGAACAATGACTTGCAGAGGGGGGGCGCTGGATGTTAGAATAGTATAATTTACTATTCCAACTCCAGTCTGTGCGGACAGTAGGGAAGGTGTTGGATTTTAAATTCAACACCTTCCCCCCCCCCTCCGCAAGTCGTTGTTCCGACTTGCGGAGTAATGGTATGCGGAATCACAACGCGGTCGTTGTAACGACCGCGTTGTGATTCCCTGTGGAAAAAAAGTTTTGTTGTAAACGTCGTTTACCATCTGGTTGTGGTAGTCCAGGACAAAGCCAAAATTTCAGGCTGACTGCGATGGAGAGTGGGCTGGATACATGTACCAGGATAGTCCAGCTGAAAAAGTTATCTTCTGAAAGTCCGGCACGTTGAGTCAAAACTTCAGGAATTAACAGGAGAAGGTCAAATGATTTCAGCCAAGGGTCCAGGACCTGAGGAGGCACCTTTTGGGGATTAGTAACTCACTCCAGCATAGGCCAGCAGGGCTCAGGCATGTCCAGTTGCATTTCCAGGCAGGGCCAGTTGCAGCAGGTCAGCTAGGCAGTTGCAGGGAGGCCTCTTGTGCTTGTTGTGTCCCTGTAGCTGAGAATAGGAGGCCAGTCAATTGACTAATTGATTCACTCAAGTTAGACTGGGATGAAGAGAGCAAGTTCAGTCTTCCTTCTTAGAGAGCAGGGCAGGCCTCAAGAAGCAGGGCAGTCCTTTAGGTAACAAGGCAGTCCTCAAGCAATGGGGCAGGTCTCTGATAGCAGAAGGGAAGTCCTCTGAAGAACAAGGAAGGCCTAAGGTAGCAGGGCAGTCCTCTAGAGTACAAAGCAGTCCTTCTTCTGTAATGTCAACAGGTCCAGAAGTGTGCTGAAGAGCTGGTCTGACGGTCCAATATTTATATCTGGTGCCAGCCTTTGAAGTAGGGGAAACTTCAGGGCTATCCCCCACCTGGTTCTGGAAATGTTCTTTCTTCCCTGCCCAGGCTCCCTGTGGTCTAGGCTGACAATAGGCTGGTGTCAGTTTTCTCTGTGAGTATGCTGAAGGTAGCCCCTTAAAAAGTAAGTGGGGCAGGAATCAGCTCCGCCTGTCCCATCATTGCATGATTGCCTTCTCCCATCTGCATCCAGGTCCTATTGTTCACTGTCTAAGTCCAAAACACATTCCTGATGGGGTGCAATTAAAAGGCTCAGGCGCCTGGAATCTCCTGGAAGGCCTCTAAAAGTTTAGGGAAGGAAAATGCCAACTTTCTGAAAGTGGCATTTTCAAAATTGCTATCTCTGTACCTTTAAAGATGATTTTAAAGTGCAATTTATTTGAGTCCAAACATGACTTGTAAATCTTTTCCCAATCAAAAGTTAACACGAATTTCATGTAATAAGATAAGGCAATGTTATCCTGTGGAGAGGTAGGCCACACATTAGTGAAAAAGGAATTTGGGCGTTTTCACTAAAAGAACTTGTAAAACTTAACACCATGTGCCCTGGGGCACTCGGTGGCGCATGACCAAGATGGCCGCACGCCTGTGAGGCTCTGGACGCTTAACAGCAGAATTCGCCAATTATTCTCCTAAATACACGCAATCTTTTTGCTGAAAGTGCCCGCCATGGCTTTCGAAGCTGGTGGCTCCCCTCTAGTGCCAAGATCTGAGCTTGCAAACCCTGCTGGAGGCTCCTGGGCGATACGAAGATCCGTGCCTGGAACGTGTGCAGTGCCTGACGGAAGTCCTTGGCGGCCGGAGCTGGTAAGCGAGCGCCGGGGATCCCACGTGGCGCCTGGGCCCCATCCGCCCTCCACTGCAGTATACCCCGCCTGCTAATGCTGCCATTACATCATTACGGTGAAAATAACGTATTGCCTGCTCACGGCTTCCCCGTAGTGACGGCAGGATTCTCCATTTGACAGGCGGAAGACTGGGACACGGCGCTCTACCCGCTTTTCAGCCTACTGCATTGTCCAGCGTAACCTCAAGACCCGACGCGCTACGCAGATCCGTGGACCTTGCACCTGAAGCTTGCCGCGGCCCCTCGTGTTCACAGACAGCGGAGCTGTTATCCAACACTACTCGCTCTGTGCCCTATGGTCGCGCACGTCTTAAACTTGTAGCGCCTGCCAATTGCTCAGGCTGATGCTGCTGCTGCTGCCGCTTCGCGGAGCCCTTCCCTGTGCCTACAGCCTTTGATGCAGCTGCGTTGGCAGCATTCCAGCTTGTTCGTGCTGGAGACTGCAGCTACGCTATAAACAATTTGCACTGAAGACGATTGCCTGGTATAGTGGAGCAGGCCATTGTGGTTGCCACTCTCCTGCCAATTCCATAGCAGTGGTTGACACGCCGGTGGTGGCCACTCACGTGGTGCGTGAACGTACAGCCATCACTGCCTGACATTCAAAATATGCATACAGGACTTGTCAGAGTCCTCGCAACACTACTCCCCTGGATCCCGTGTCTTCTACTGGCTGTGGTGGCAGGGTATTGTAGGCACTCTGCACACTGGCTCATCTGTGCCACATTACTCTACGGACTCTTTCTATGCTGGCCTAATCCTTAGCAACTCCTCACCCTTGATATTGCCTCTCTATCCAGAACCTCCTGGGGTCTCGGGCTGGCGACCCATACAGAGGCGAGGACGTTGCGTCCCCTCCACAATTTGAACCCCGGCGCAGGCAAAACCCCTGGTGGACAACCCTTACGTACTCGTTGAGTGCGGAAATATTTCTGGGAGACCTCACCTTGGCGAAGATCGTTGCACTGGTATCCATCCCGGACCTCTCCCGGGGGTACAACTCCAACATCTCTCACTATTGCCATCATGGGGAAACCAGATGGTTGCCAGTCCAAGCTCCCCTTTGACTCAAAGGAGGTAGCCACACGCTCCAGCTCCGAGGACCCAGAGGCGCCCACAGACGAACGGGCACTGGCTCCTTCGCCTACTGCAGTCGACAAAGTTAAAACTCTCCTGCTGGCCATGCAACACAGCCTCACAGACCTTTCAAACAAAATGAATCCCATGAACAATCACATGGACTACTTAGTTTTAAAGGGGGAGTAACACGGCGAGCAACTCAAGGAAGCAGAGAAGCGAATCGCAGACAATGAAGACCCCACGACTCAAGTGACACAACAAGTGGCGCAGATGGACAAACTCCTGAAGGTAATTGCGGCAAAAAATGAAGATTTGGAGGCGCCCAGCAAGCGCAACAACATCCGCATCATTGGGAATGCCTAGGAGCACCGGAACTGGGCGCATGGAGGACTTTGTTGGACGCCTGTTGGGCACCAACTTTGGCGCAGAGGCCTTCTCCACTCAACTGATTGTGGAACGAGCACATTGCTCCTTAGGCCCTTGGCCTCCCACAGGAAGGAGCCCACTCCCGATAGTTGCTCGCCTTCTCAACTATCGAGATCGTGATGCCACTCTGAAATTGGCCAGAGACAAGAAAAATCTTCATTTCGAAGGCAACGAGTTCACCATATATCCAGACTTCACGGCTGCTGTCCAGGAGGCGAGACGCAAGTTCCTACCGGCTAAGCAAAATCTTCGTGAGGCGCAAATTGAATATGCATTATTATATCCAGCCCGCCTGCAAATTACACACCAGGGCAAGCAACACTTCTTTACCAATGGGTAGCAGGTTGACGACTTTCTCCGTACTGTTAGAAAGAACACACCACCCAGAGAATCACAGGAGCGCCTCTCAAGATCCCCATCGCTTAGTGCTGATTGATAATCAGACTCACCCGCCTCAATTTTTCTACTCCTGTTGTACTGCAATGCTGACACCTATGGACTTTCTTTCAGGCTAGATGCTTTGCACTTGGTGAAACCCGGGTAACTGGCAGAGAGCATTGGCTTCCCTTATTGTTCTTTCTTCGGTTCATAATCCTAATGCTTCACAGATGTTTGATCTTGATGAACTGTTACTCATCGACAGATAAGTGATACAGAACCTCTATGTGTAATTTGCTTCCGCTAGTGAGCACTCTCTTGCTGCTCCTTTTTGCTAATAAACCAGACATTGTCAAGCATCCCCCTTCCTCTGATTTTCCCCTATCATTGGGGAATTGGCTTCACGGCTATGGGAAAGGGGAGGATACCGTTGCACACCAGCGTCCCCCACACGGGTGTTCCCCTAGTTTCTACTGTATAACTGTTTCCACATTGAAATGTCAAAGTTTTGTTTAGTTCTGGGTAGGGAAAATGATACTGGCACAATTGGGGTGCCGTTGTGGGAGGGGGTGGGTGGGGACTCATTTGAGATGTTTTTTACTACATTCTGTTCCCAACAGGTAGACTTAGGACTTCATATTCAGAGGTAAACCCTCTCTTTTTTTTCAAAGAACATGCAGTGAAATTATAATACCACTTTGTTATGCATCCACACACTGAGGCACTACAAATAAATCACCTCACTTGGAATGTCAGAGGTCTGCGAGACTTCCGGAAATTCAGACAAATACTTGTATATCTGGATAGGCATCATGTCCACATCGCAATGTTACAGGAGACTCATCTAGACCTTTGCTAGCAAGTGGGCCGCTGTACGCTTATTCTCCTCGTACTCCATTTACTCCAGAGGTACTGTGATCCTTGTAAAAAAGAATACCCCTTTCATACTGGGTGGCACACAACAAGACTCTCTTGGGAGGAGTTGCAAGCTGTGGGGCACATTAGGTACCCAATCGGTCACATTGGTGTGCTGTTATGAGCCGAACATTGATGATCCCGACTTCTTCACCACACTATGGGGGCGCATACTTCAAATAGGCTTCACTCATATCATATGGGGGGGACTTCAACGCCACACTCCATTCCGCCTTAGACGGGTCCAACCCCCTGCCCTCACACTACACTAAAACACAAGGAGCACTGGCAGACATGTTCACTGCTCATGGCCTCAAGGATGTATGGCAACATGTGCATCCCGATAGGGAGGGCACACATTACACTGCAGCACATTCATCTTGGGCTCGTCTAGACTACTGGGTGGTTTCCCGTGGGGTTGTCCCATGGGTCACTCAAGCCGATCATCAAGCTAGGACGTACTCTGATCACCCCCAGTGCTCATGACGGTTGCCTCACTTAATTTGATTGCTACCCTGAGGTTTTGGAGATTGATGCCAGAGGCCCTACTTGACACTGTTTTCCGGGCTGAGTTGAGCACAGAAATCACCGACTTCTTCCAGCAAAACATAGATTCTGTCACGTGGATGGGCACGATCTGGGAGGCCTTTAAGGTTACGATCAGAGGGGCTTGTATTGCTAAAAGCTTCGGAGTCCTGAGAGATCTCTGTCGCAATTTACGCACGCTCGAGGGTGAACTTAAACAATTGGAGAGAGATCTATGGGAAAACGCCTCTGGGCAACGTCTAGCAACATTTAGAGATAAACTCTCAGACAAACAAACGGCTGACCGGGAAACTTGCTTTCGAGGGAAGTACTTCATGGCGCGCAAATATGGTGAGGGTGAACGCCCAGGCAGAGCATTGGCGCCAGAAATCCGATTACCCAAATTCTCAAACTATGTTCTGGAAATTTGAGACACTACAGGCATACGTCACAGGGACAGCCTGGATATTCTAAATATCTTAACTGAATTTTATACTGATTTATATAGTACTCGTAGGGCCACGACCCCGGATTTTACAGCATATCTACAATATATAACCCTTGGTTGGCTGGGAGACTCGCAGAGAGAGTTCCTCGCCACGCCTTTTGAAAATGACGAGATATGTGAGGCAATCATGCAAATGAAGTCCGGGAAGGACCCGGGCTCTGACGGCCTACCCATTGATTTTTATAAAGCATACCTCAACCTGTGCTCCCTATTCTCAAACAGGTCTTTTCTGAAGCTCAGGAGCTGGGATATCTCCCTCCGTCCCTAAGGGAAGCTCTGATTTCCTCACTCTTAAAACCCGGTAAGCCTGCAGATAGCTGCGACTCGTATCGTCCCCTCTCCCTAATCAACACGGATGCCAAAATCCTTGCCAAAATATTGGCCAATCACCTCGGCCTACTCATGGAGAAACTAGTTCTCCCATGTCAGGCTGAGTTTATCCCGCGTCGGGCAACATCACATAATTTGCGCACGCTCTTTTTAATCTTGCAGTCAGTTCACCCTCAATTGCCTTTGGCGGCAGTCTTTTTGGACGCCACGAAGGCCTTTGACTGTGTCAAGTGGGACTACCTATTCATTATCCTTCAAAATATGGGTATGCCTGTGGGGTTTCTTTCATGGGTTCGCCTGCTGTACACCGGTCCTGAAGCTAGGGCTCTCATCAATGGGCACTCCTCTCCTCCCTTTCCCATCACCTGACGTACCTGACAAGGCTGCCTGCTATCTCCCTTGCTTTTTGCCCTGGCCATCAAACCTCTTACAGCCAGGGTCAGACAATATCATCATGACAAAGCACTCCTTGTTTCCTCCGGCCGATTCTTATATCCCTTTATGCTGACGACATTACCTTATACATCCGAGAACCGCACCTCAACCTTAATCCGGTACTCCGCGAATTCGTATGCTTTGGAGGGCTCTCTGGTATACATATCAATTGGACGAAGTCCCAAATTTTTTCCCTTACCGCGTCCGTCGCGACGTTTACACCAGATTTCCCAATCGAATGGTGCGCCGACGAGGTGAAATACCTGGGGGTGTTTGTCACCACTGACCGGGAAGAACTGAAGCGGCTCAACTACGGTTGCACCCTGGAAGAGATCAAAGATAAGGTCACAAGATGGATCGCCCTCCCCCTCCCCCTCTCTTTCGCAGGGCGCACCTCCCTTATAAAAATGGTCATCCTTCCTAAACTCCTTTATCTCTTTTTAAACATTCCGTTCGACCCAGGTAGGCATTTCTTCTCTGCACTCCGATCGGAGTTGATACGACTCACCTGGGGAGGTAAGCATCCTCGACTGCAATGGGACACGATTACTAAGCCATACTCCCAGGGAGGGTTCGATGTACCCAACTTTCGAATTGTATTACATATGCGCGCAAGCCCACTATGCTCACTTCTGGTTTCACCCCCCCCAAATATATGTCGCTGAGCACTGGTAATCTGTTCCCATACTGCTTGAGGGCGTCATACTGACTGCCACTACGCCGCAAATGGTCGACCAGTCGCCGATCACTTGCACAGTAAAGGCATGGCAAGACATCGTCATACACTCCCAGGCCCCCATGTGATACTCACCACTGCTCCCTCTAGTTTATCACCCAAAGATGCTGGTCCAGCAGGAGGGCGTCTTCTAAAAAAACTAAAGCTAAATATGGGATTACTTCCTGGGGGGATCTCTATCGCAATGGTAAGTTTTGTACATCACAACAACTCTTTTCCAAACAGCCACCTTCTCCTATGGATACTTTTCTTTATATCCGTCTGAGGCAGGGTTTCAAAGAACACACACCCGCATACCCACTGGAACCTCCAGAGGTTTCCCTGTTGCGCATGATACTTCGTAACGATGGTGCGCCGCACTTAGTCTTCTCACTATACCATAGCCTCTACACTGCCTCGAGCCCAACACAAAGTGCTGCTAGAGATAAATTGGCCGCCGAAATGAGACATGTCATCACAGATGAGCAATGGAACTACTGTTGCAAACAGACGGAACAGAGCTCGTCCAGTAGCCGTCTCCGCATCCTCCATTTTAAATTCCCGCATCGCGCTTATTATACCCCAGCCAAAATGTACAGATACAAACTACGCAATAGCGACAGGTGCGATCGCTGTGGTACTGCAGGGGCAGATTTCCTACATCTTGCCTGAGATTGTGGCGCTGTACAAGAGTACTGGCGCCAAGTCCTTACGGCCCTAGAACAAATGACATCATTGCAACTCCTGATTTCTCCTCTACTTCCCCTGTTAGGCTACACTGAGAAATTAGGTGTGGCGCATAGGAAATTTGTCTCCTTCAGCCTTTTCTTGGCTAAACGGTGAATAGCATGTAGATGGGGTCGGGGCAGGGCACCCAAATTTAAGGACTGGATTAATGACATGGTATTCTGGCAGGAGCAAACATACACATTTGCCGAACTCCTCCCTCTTACCTCACGGCCCCGTGATATCTGGGGCCCCTTTACGGCATACTTGCTCTCCCACCCGATTGGGGACACCAACACTACCCAAGCTGTCAGTATCACAGAAAGTTGAACCATGCTTCCTAACTCACCTCTGTTGCTTGCATTTTACTAGAATCGACTGCAACTTCCACTAATACATTTATGACTCCCCGGGGTAGTAGCGACCTCTTGTGTACGAACCCTAGCATACTGGTCACTGTATTGTCTATTACTTTATGAGCTGCTCTGTAAATTTCTGTTATTGTATTGTCCTTACTCTCATCCTTTTTCATTTTTGATCATCCTGTTTCTACCTGTAAATTGCATATGCTATATGGATTGTACCTGTTCTTGGAAAATGTAAAGAAATAAATATATATAAAAAAATCCATGTGCCCTGTTTAAGTGTAATGTGCCCTGTCCTATGGGCTTTTTAGGACCTGCCATAGGGGTGACTTATATGTTATAAAAGGGAGGTTTATGCCGGGCAATAGGTTTATTTTGCTAGGTCTAATTGACACTTTAAAACTGCACACAGGCTGCAACGGCAGGCCCTAGGCATGTTTTAAAGGGCTACTTAAGTGGTTTTCACAAATAGTGCTGCAGGCCCATTAGTAGCATTTAATTTACAGGCCCTGGGTACACAAAGTACCACTTTGTAAGGAAATACCTCTTTTTGCATGTTCACCCCCACCTTTTGGACTGATGCTGCTGGTTTTTCGACTCTGAGAGTGCACTGAGGCCTGCTACCCAGACATCAGTGCCAGTGTTCTTAAAGCCAATTACAAAGTGTATGTCCAATTGGCAAATACTGACTTACTTGTAAGTCCCCAGTATATGGTACCCAGGGTACCTAGGGCATGTAAGGCAGAGTGTCTACCCAGGATTCCAATGCTTATTGTGCCACCTGAGTGTGTTAAAAGTACAAAATGGCTCCAAGGCTGCCACTGCAGACTTAAAGTGCAGTGTCACTCTGCTAGTTCGACTTTGACCTTAAAACCAATGGCAAAGCCACCCTTTCCCTTAATATTATATGTAAGTCTCTCCCAAGGAAAGCCTCTATTGCCCTATGGCACGGAGATGTACATTTTTAAGTATGACATATAAACCTGTATGTCTAAACAGCATAATTCCTAAATTGTCGTTTTGCTGGGAAAAGTTAGTAGCCCCATTGGCTAACACAGGGTTACTAGTTGGCGCCCAACCTGGCTAACTTCTGAATGGGACTACTTAACTGAATACTGCGAGGTATCAAATTAATCGTGACATTAAACTTGACCTGATGCCCAGGTCGAATTTAATGTCACTTTTAAAGTTAAGCAACTTTTAGAAAGTTCCCACTCTGTTCCCTAGTGGTCAAGTAGCCTCACACGGGCTTGGACCCACAGACAGCTTTCTGACCACCTGGGGAGTTGTGTGAACGACTCCCAGTTTCATGTTCAAACACAGCCTGCCGCAGGGTGAGGTGTTACCTCCCCTTGGAGGAAGCCACACGGGGTGTTAGCCCAAAAGGCGAGCTTCAAAGGAGAAGCCACCTTTGATGGGCAAATGATGATAACACTCTCAGGTGGCTGCCCATTGTTTAGGCAGACAAGCTGGAGACAGCGACAGAGAGGGAAGACCAGGGCACAAATCGTTTTTTCTGTGGGCGTGTAGCCCCCAATTAGCCACACCTGTAGGGTGGCCTACCAAGTTCCTTACATCCAAGGAAGGGTCCGACATCTTGAGAGTAGCCAGAATGGAGTACTCTGGGATTGCCAGATCCCTCAGATCACCACAAAGTCATCACCTAAACAGAGGGGACCTGCCAGCCCATTGACTAGAGACTGTGTGGTCCACTCAGGGCACTTTAGAGGGTGAAAAGGGCACTGCTGACACCCTGGATTTTTAGATCACGCTGGATTTGGAAAGAGGACCAAAGAAGGACTGCCCTCCTGTCCTTGGAATCACACAAAGAGAGGCTGCAAAGTCTGCGGGACTGCACCTGCTGCACTTTGGGCTAGCAAAGTTTGGACTGTACCTGTTGCTCCTAGCTCTGGGAAAAGTAGATCCCCAGCCCAAAGCAGTGACTCAAAGGATCAGTCTGCTGATTTTCTGAAACCAGCTCCAGGGACAGGAGAGCTGAAATAGGCCAAAGCAGCTAGCCACCGTAGAAGATTTGCTGCTGGCTGCCATTGGCAACCTCAAGAGACTAATCTTCGCTGGCCAAAAGTTGCATCCAAGTCCGCTGGACTCAGGCGTGTAGGTAAAGTCTGTATCGGCCACTCCAGGGGGACAGTAGGCCACACTAAAGGATTTTGCACCAACCGTTTTATCTGGAGACCAGATTCCCAACTGCTGCTGTCCTGCTGCTGCAAAGAGGACTTTGTGGGACCCTGATCTCTGTGGGTCACACTAAAGGATTTTGCACCAACCGTTTTATCTGGAGACCAGATGCCCAACTGCTGCTGTCCTGCTGCTGCAAAGAGGACTTTGTGGGACCCTGATCTCTGTGGCTAAAGTTGCCCCTCATCACCCATGGACGAAGGAACCCCCACAAAGGCACCCCTGTCGACTGCATCACAACCGGAGTATACTTAAGCACCTTTTCATTTTGTATCCCCAACATCAGGACCACTCCCTTATTGTCTGTAAAGGTTGAAGCTGGACTGAAAAATGCTCCATGTAATTGTCCATTGACCCCCTAGACCTCCATCCTGTCAGATCTGGTTGCCCAAGCTGGTACAGAGTAGTCGAACAAAGTTTTCTAAATTTAAAAAAAGTTTTCAAGCTTTTTGTTGACCAATGCTTGTTTGCGATTTAAAATTACTAGTGATAAAATCTTTAAAAAAAATATATCTTTGTTACCCTCTGGTCAATTTTGGTAATCTTGCACTCTAAAAACTCATAAAAATACACTCTATTTTAATAAATTGGTGTAATGTTTCTTTCGTGTTTTGTGGCTTTCTCAATTCATAGTTTGGTACTGTTAAAGGCTATACACAAACTTCCTTTGTTGAAGCCCTGCTGCTCGAAAGCCATAGCTACCCAGGGTTGATCTTAAGGTTGTTCAAACGAGCCTGACTGGATCCAATAAAGGTTTTGCTAATGTATTTCACTGTAAGGCCCCACAGCCATATAATACACCCAGATCCTCACATTGGTGGCGTAGCGATGGGATCTAAACTTGTGTTTAGCTGTACCCGACAACTAATGAGTTAGCAACTACCAAGAGAACCTGCCAAGTTGACAAGTGAGTGAAAAGATTCACGAGTGACAAGTTCTGTAAGTTCCAAAGACACTGTTTTCCGAAGTTGCAAAGTCTGCAAAGAGCCTTCAAAGATGAAGAACGGGGGATTTTCTTGGCCACCCTGCCCACACTCAAGATTAATGCGCTAAGGATGCAGTGCTGGAATAGAAGCTTTTTTTACAGAAGTCACTGCTGAAAGGGAGGATCTCAAGAAAGCCCTCAGAACCTGTAAAGAAGCATCGAAAGCTCAGGCTTAGCTGGAGGAGGCAGTCATCCCTAAGAGTGGGAATGAGGAGAATGGCAGTGAATTTTCTTAAACAGAGGTGGACTAGGAGAGTGTGGTCCCCGCACCTAATTCACGGAATACCCCCCTGTCTGGGAGTGAAAAGAGCTCCACTTCTAGGGAACGGCCTAAGGATTTGGGAGCCCAGCTCAGCCTCTTGGAGCTTCAGGAAAGGAAGCTGGCCCTGGAAGAAAGGAGACTGGCCCTGGAGGAGAAGAGGGTCAGGCTGGGGCACAAACCCCAAGGACTTGGTGGTAGCAACAAAGACCCAGAGGTACCTTCAGAGGGTGCCTATGATACTAGGTTGCCAAAAAGGATTGTACCCAAGTCTGTAGAGGGGGATGACATAGAAAAGTGGCTGGCATCCTATGAGAGAGCTCTCAGGATGAGAAGGGTAGGTGTCCAACATTGGGGGTCTTTACTATGGGAACTGATACCAAGAGTGGGAAGAGACAGACTGCCGACACTAGAGCAGTGGTTACCAAACATTTTCGACCTGCGGCTCCCTTGACCCATTGGCCATTGCCCGTGGCTCCCCACTGTTACTTTTTTTGGAAGCTGGGGGGGATGTAAGCCCGGCCTCGGGAGTACTTGCATTTTTTTCCCTGAAAATAATTGGGATGAAGCTTATGAAGGTGTTCTAATTACATACGCAGGGTGTTTTGTATTACTAAGGCGGCACCTCTAATAAAATATTCCTAGTTACACTTCTTTGCCCATGCCTTTTTTAGAGTACCCTCTCAAACGTTTTTATCCCACTTACAGTGCTAGATAGCACCCTTATGCATGTAGGCCCCATTGCCAAAGTGTTTCTGTGCTTGAAGAATATTTGCATGGACTTCCATTTCTACCCATGTCATACGTGCCAACACACTTGTCTCAGCAGGGTGACTCATGATTTTTTAAACCACATGCAGCTTTATTTTTGCTGTCTCCTCCCTAGAAATTGCCTCCAAATCAATGCAAGTAAAATAAATTCCTCAGATTTGTTTTTTAAACTTTCCTCTTTCTTGCTTCCAAGTGTTAACATTATGCTGTATATGGTGTTGTACTTCCCTATGCTCAAGGAGAGAGCAGGCCTGTCTGGAAATGTGTGCGTAATGAAAGAAATGTGTACTGGAAGTTTTATGATTCAAGTACAAATGTCATTACTTAATAAAACTTAGTGTGTTTAATAAACAGGACAACTGTACTTTCCTGATAACTTACATTGGTGTAAAATGCCTTTGGAAAAAAGCAAAACTAATAACGAGTCTATCAAAATAAATCAGGCATCTTCCGCTTACTTTGGGACTGTTGGAATGTTGGAATCCAGTGAAATATGGAGGTCTCCTCCGTCGAGATGCCATCAATTAAGCACTACATTTACAGCTTTAGTCATTTCCCTTACAAATCATCGACATCATGTGTTTAAGTTTAATTAGTTTACAGAAAAGAAAATGCACTCAATGCAGGCTGCGTTGTTTGGGACCCATACCATAAGAGAATTGTATCATCAAGTAAAAACGCTGTGGAAGAATCTGACTCTTGAGGACTTGATTTTTTCTTTGCAAAACAACTCTACTGAGAAGAGGCAGATCACCATTTACTCAATTGTGTGTGCTTGAGTGCATTTTCTTTTCTGTTGACATAGCGTTTGCACCTTGCTTTAAGGCGCGGCTTATTTGCACCTAAGGTTGCTCGGTGCGTAGCAATACAGCACCACCACATGCTGGAACCTGAGATACCTTTGTGCTGTAAGACAATCCATGACTGCGATGGTTATGCAGCCAGTAGGGCTTAGTCACCATTATTGTTACTGTAAGTCTAATTAGTTTAACTAAAGCCAACAACCCCTCCTTCAACATTAAATGCATTAAAGTGCTTGGTGTACGGCTCCCCTGGCTAGGTTTGACGGCTACTCAGGGAGCCACGGCACGCAGTTGGGGAACCACTGCACTAGAGGATAAGATGGCAGAGTCATACCCCTACATGAGAAAGGCATTCATTGAGCTATTTTGACTCATTCCTTTGCCGAGAGGGACTAGTCCCACTCTGTTGAACTGGAACTTTTCATTTTACGCTTGGGGCGCACTTCAAAGAGGCCTTCCCTGTCACAGGAAATATTAGCTGACACTTGGGCAGGGCCATTCTTATGCCATGCCAGCCAATGAAACCCCAATGACCGTGGGACATTACAGTGTTACATCCAGTTTGACAGGGTTTACATTTAACATTTAGGGTGACTTCAAAGGAGGAAAACAGAATACCAAAATACTTTGTGTTCATCCACTCTCTAGTTACTGAAAGCTCAGTTTTGATTTTATCAGACTTCTGAGTTTGTTAGGTACAGGGACTGCCTAAACTGGATGTAAGTGTTAGATGTGGCAGGACACCACAATTGCCATAGTACCATCCCCACACCAACATTGCCATCACCCTAGTTTAGTATGGTTGAAGACTTCGACCAACTTGAAAATGCCCTAAGAGGGTAGGCTTAGTCCCAGTAACCTTTACCTCATTGGTTAGGGAGAGGCTGTCCTGTTTTCAGTGGTTTTATTTCTGGATTTCAGTGACCTTTTGAAATCCATGCTTATCGGACCTTATTCAGGTGCCTAACTCCCAAACTAGACAAAACTGTGTTTTCCAGTGTTTACAAACATGTTGTTCCTTGCAGTGATTTTTCTATAAAGCACATATTTAATTTAAGGGAAAGGTAATGCAGGGTGTCCTGTCATTGGTAATGTGTCCAATTGAGTTATGGTAGACTGTTTTAAGCATAGAAAGCCTTTGTATTGTGATGGGGGCGGGTTCCCTTTTGTCAATGGTCTCTGGAACCCCCGGTCAATGGACCATTTGAACCTGCTTAGAAGGGTAGAGGGGAGAAATAACTTGTCACATCAGGTTCACCAGAACAATAGTTCCTTACTCTGAAGAATCACAGACTCCAGGCTCTAGGTTAGTTGGTTTATTTTAAAGCCCAAAATAACTGGGCATACAGGCACCTCAAGATGAGGTTGTAGAAATACATCGGAACTAATACAAAGCCAAACCTACGGGCGAAATTCAATCTCTATAGCATGAAAAAAATGACAGATTCCAAAATCAGAATGCAGGAAATGTGTGCCCCCACGTCAAGATTAGTCCTCATTGGAGGTTCGTAAGTGAAAAAGCATTAGTCTGTCCCTACTCTACCACTAACGTGACATCCCTACTTAACATTCCCCAGGCAAGTTGAGGAAAAGGGGTCAGCGCGTGAAGAATTCCTAAGAAATGCACTCATGTTGAATGGGTCAAGAAGCCTAAAATTATGGAGCTCGCTCTAAGATGCTCCTCTCTCTGTCGATCTCCTCTCCTAACTCAACCCCAGGGGCACTATCCCTAATTCCAACTCCAAAATCCTAAAATAAGGCCATTACACATCATGCAATTGTCTCATCCAGCTGGACATCTCCTTGTGGGTGATTTTCCACTTAGTTTCGATACTCCCAGCCTCTGGCTCGATGTCCTTGATTCCCAGGCCTTCTCCAGTGAGAAAGAACACCATCTCACATTATCAGCACTCCTTGCACAAATGTATCCTCTCCTCCCTGAGTGTAACTCCTAAAACAAAAGCGTTATTCTAGCTAACAAAGATGAATTTCTCCACCTGCAACAGAAATGTGAGAAAAACAAATCCAACATGCAAATGAAAGTCAACTAGTAAATCTAATGCGCAGGAAGAGGAGGGTGGGGATCGGGCGCGCATGGCCCAGAATATGGGGAGAGAGGAGGGATCCACTGGGACTGCCGGGGAGACTGCTCAGGAGGAGGCCGCTTGAATATTTTCCGAGAGACTTCGATATTTGTACAATTTCTTAAAGATGTGTAGAGTAGGCGAGCCGCGGGTGGTATGCATGTGGGTGGCAGCGTGCAGCCTTTGGTCCTTTTGAGAACACTGAGAGGGCTCGTCCCATAATTCTGAGTTCGGCTCCCTGGCTGCGTGGGGCACTATGCGTCTCGCCGAGAGGGGGTCCGATGAGGGCACACTGACAGGGGGGGGTGGGGTTAGAGAGGGGGCAGGGTGGGGTGTTAGGGACGACAATGCTGTGGAACTACTTTCTCCTGTACTGTCCTAAGTTGCCTAGTTCTCTTGCACAAGATTGCTGTATGTAACGTTGATATCACGCTGCAATAGTTGGGGAAAAACCAATAAAAATTGTTTTAAAAAAAAAAAACGAGTAAATCTAATGCGAGAGCTTCCAGGGAAAATGCATTTCATGCCTACAGAAATCACCATAACAGAAAAGCACACAGACCTTACGAAACTACATAGAAATTAACCTCTTACTGAGCATTTCTAAATCAACACAATACATAAGCACATCAAATAGCTGAATAATTGTAAGCATCATACACAAATTCTGCACGTTAATGTTTTCAGCTGAACAAGTATGTTTTGCAACGTTAGTTTCTTCATGTTTATATGGAAAATATCCCTAACACGTCACCTTTCACATTATTACAGTACACATCCTAATGTCCCATGTTAATACAACAAAAGAACAAATGCAGGTGCAAGCTACTTGTGATTATAATGCACCCCTACAAATGAAAGAGCACAATCGCACTCTATCAGTCCACCCCCTCTGATGGCAAGTGTCATCACAACCAATCACAATTCCCTGTAGAATGAACCAAGCTAAACAGAAGTCGGAGCCAGTCTTTCCTGTCGGAAATTTTCTAGACTTTTGAGATTCTCTTAGTGACTGTCCTGCAGTCTCTTCATTTTCCTCCCATTCTCTCTAATAGATATCTCATCCTGTCCTGACTTATGCCATTGGTAGGCCCCTACCACTCCAATCAAGAGAATCACACAAACCACTGCTATGATGTTGGGCTTCAGAAAGTAACCAAGAATTACCTTACCAAGGTTGGCAAAGCAACTCCTGAACTTTCCAAATCCTTTCCCAACTTTGTCCCGAACGCCTTCTGTTGCCAAGTCATATACCTCATGGTGAACCTCAGTGATGTTACTTATATACTTCCTCAGATCCTTGCTATGGTCTGGGATATAAGTACAGCACTGTTGAACCCTCAACATTTCACAGACTCCCCACTTCTTTGCTAATAACACATCTAATGCAAGATGGTTCTGCATCACCATGGCTCTTATTGACACCATCTCTTCATACACCAGCAACAAGGACTGAGCTGTATTTGCTAACAACCTATCCACAATAGTTGGCAACCTTCTAATCTTTATATTGTTCAGAACCGCTCCCAAACTTGGAATCATTGCTGCAAATGGATCTCCAACAATATCTCCTGTACTTGCACCTCGCTTCTCTCTATGGTGTAGTCCATCTTCCAACGGTCCCAGATTTTCAACATGATAAATCTTAGGAAACACAACAGCTACATAACATGAGCCATACCAATTCAGTGGCAATCACACACATGCATTTTTCCCACACACAAAATACATATTTTGTACCACTTGCAAAATTTCTTTGCGGTAGCTTCGATTGTGAAAATGTGATCACACACGCTCTGTCCAACAAAGATTTTATCATAATAAGTCTGTACCTGTCTAATGCAAAGTCTTCCTCGCTGTTCAAAATCTAAAGCTATTTGGCCCATAGCTCCCCTTCACATTATGTGCTAACTCCTCCTTGGTCCACTCAAATTTCCCTTCTCTACTATTAAGTTTATCTGCTAATTGCCTATGTCTACCTTCTACTTGATTTATGAACTTCTTCTCTACGTCAGTCAACATACACATTAGGTTATGACGATGAGCATCAGCTGCATCTAATGTAACGGTAGGTATGAAATAATTCTCTATTCTCCCTTCCCGCTTGTAATAATCATACTTATTCAGGTGCCTATAAGCTGGAACTTCGGAAAGCACCACGTCGTAGTTGGAGAAATAATATTCATAGTGACCCTTACCGTAAAACATTCTACGGAACAAACTACACGTAATACCATACGTCAATGGCAGGTGGTGATAACGGATCCCCTCCTCCACCGACGCAGGTAACTGCATACACACATAACAATCTCTCACATCCATTGTGTTCACATACTCGTACAACAACTTCGCATTGGCATTCAACGTATAATCACCCTTAGACAAATCTACATGCAACATGCGACTAGTTTGATCTAGCATAGCCTTATCCGTTCCTAATGTACCCGCTTTTGCGCTAGAAGTGGTAGGTGTGGATGTCCCTTGCATTCCCACCCCATCAACTTCCGCTTTGTGTGAAATTTTTACAGACACGATAATAGCTACTGCTATCACTACTATCACTCCTACTATGAGTGTACCTATTACACACTTTGATCTCCGATTCGGATTTCCAGACTCCATTTTTAACTGAGTTCGGTTCAGCACAGCAAGAGGATCAACGCAAAGTCTCTTTCTCTGCCTGATTGCTGTTCAACAAAATTCACTCACAGCTCGTTGGAATCCTGGAAACCAATTTCACAGTTCGTTGCACACATATTTACACAATTCAAAAGACTTCCGTTGCCCTCTTTCTTCTTCTACGGAAAGTCCCTAATTTTTATTCTTCTCCCACTCTGGCCTAGGTTATTTCTTTAAAGCAAAAGTCTATTTTACAATTCACAGTTCAATTAACAGTCTCTCACAAGTTCAGAGCCAATTTCATCAATAACATGCCGTAGTATCTCAACACAAACTGCTGCGATCTCCTGAGCCGGTGGCTCATATCCAAAAGTGGGAAAAGTCAAATATTGCAGAATCAAAGCCTTCACACCACTCAATATCAGAGGTTTTGGTACAGTCACTGTCTACACTCCATTGGCTTCTATTCCTGGAACCAATAGTTCAATTTCAATTATCAGTTCTGGACCTCTGCTGACCAGTCGCCAAGACCTCCGTCTCCCTGTCCCCACTGTTCCTGGCATCTGTGATCAGATAAGTCCACTCTGGGACAGCGTACCTCTGGCAGGGCACCCTTACTCTTCTTGATCTCCTCAAACCCTCTTGTGCTTGATCTGTGCCACTTAGGTCTGATTCAGACATTTCAGACACAGGGGCAAGATCTCTTTCAGCTGCCAGTCTCAAGTTTTGCCTCTTCTGTCTCACAGGCCATGATTCTCTTGTGAACTCTGCTATCCTTCTGTGTACCCGATCACCTTGCACCCCAGTTCCTTTAGCTGAGTCTGACTCTGTACCACTTGCAACATTACCGTCTCCCTCAGAGTCAAGACCTGGGCCTTGTGTAGCTTGACCCTCCTCAGCTTGTTCTTGTGGGCAACCAGCCTCTTTAGTAACCCCCACAGCTTGATTTGTCCTCTCAAGTGGGTTCGCAGCCCGGTTGGATCCTCTTCTGGGAGAAGAGCTATTTCTTTCGAGGGACCTGAAACTCTGCAGGTGTGTGAGGCATGAATCCAGTTTGGCAAGCCTCCACACTTCACAGCCGTATTCATCACCAATATTACTTGGTATGGACCTCTCCAGTGAGCATCAAGGCAGTTCTTCTTCACATTCTTTCAAGCTAGTATCCAATCGCCTGGACACAGATCATGGCAGAGGTACTTCGAGGTCGGGGCAGTCGCAGGTTCAACCTGGTGAGACACCGAACGGACCACGTCAGCCTGTCCCTTGCAATAATCAAGGCTCAAATCATCGGTGATGTTTATCAATGCTGTAGACGGCACTGCTGGCAAACGCATCACCCTCCCCATCAGGATATCATGGGGCGAGAGTACTGTCCTCCTATCTGGGATTCTACGCGCACTCATCAACACCAGAGGTAATGCATCGGGATATTTCAGAAACTTGAATGAACAAACCTTTGCCATTCGCATCTTGAGAGTCCCATTAATCTGCTCCACAAGGCCTGATGCCTATGGTCTCTAGCTCCAATGCAATCTCTGATCAACTTGTAAGGCAGTGCAAAGCGGCTTCATAATTTCACTGTGGAAGTGCGTTCCTCTATCTGACTCCAATGAAGTTAGAAATCTGAAACGCGTTCTCAACTCTCTATCACACCTTCTCGTTGGATATACTTTCACCCACCGTGAGAAAACACACAGTACTACCAGAATGTACCTCAATCCATTGCACTTAGGCATCTCATTAAAATCTAGTTGGATCCTGTTGAAGGGACCCCCAGAGTTTCCAATGTGACTCAATGCAACCACAGTTTTTTTTCCAGCATTCATTTGTTGACATGTAACACATCTATGACACACTGCTTCAGCAAATGCACAAAACCGTGGATTAAACCACGTCTGTCTGAACACTCGCACCATGGCATCTCTTCCAATGTGAACTGCTCCATGAATCTGCCTCACCACAGCGCTCAGTAATGCATCTGGCAACACTGCTCGACCATCAGTTGAAACCCAAATGCCATCATCTCTCTTCTCACAACCTGCTTTAATCCATCCAGCTTCTTCCTGCCCTGACACTTATTCCTGCAGACGCTTGACCTCATCCCAGGTGTCCGCTATGGCAAACATCATGCTGAGTTTGGTTCTTTCTGTGCTCTCTCCAGTATATTCCCTATTGAAAATGCACCCTTGTTCACCACAGAAACGTACAACTTCGTCGGCATGCCTGTTGCCATGAGTCACAAAGTCCTCCCTTTTTCCATGGGCAGTACATTTGACCACAGCAATCTCTTTTGGTTGTTGTAAGGCTTCCAACAATTGTCTCACATATTCCCCATTTCTGATGGGAGATCCTGATGATGTTAGGAACTTCCTCTGTGACCATAGCTGTCCAAAGTCATGAACCACCCCGAACCCATATTGGCTATCGGTGTAGATGGTGACTCGGATCTGATCAGAAACCTGGCCTGCACGTGTCAGGGCAATGATTTCAACTACCTGTGTGGAGTGTACTCCTGCAAACAAGCAGCTATCACAACTCCAGAATTAGTTCAGACAGCAAATGCTGCTCACAATTAACCCGTGTTGTCTCTTAAGCATGAACCATCTACAAAAAGGATTTCATCTGATTCGGGCAGAGGTTCATCAACCATGTCAGGTCTTGGTATGGCACAAAGTTCAGTCACTTCTTGACAGTTATGGTCCTCACCATCTTCAGCTAAAATATTTGGAATAGGATTCAGTACAGAACATCTTTTCAGAGTCATTTACTCTGATGCAAGACTGACTTGCTCATAACGAGCAAGCCTGTTATTCGTCAAATGCTGTGTCTTAGTTCTCGCCATTAGGACCTCAACTGAATGTGAAACATAAACAGTAAGAGGGTGACCCATCACAATACTCTCACACCTTTCATTGCTGGCACCTGTTGCCACAACAGATTTGAGACATCCGGGCAACGCTGATGCTACGGGATCTAACCTACCTGAAAAGTAGGCAACTGGTCTACGGACAGCTCCATTAGTCTGGGTGAGCACTGACACTGTGCAACCCTCACGCTTGCAACAAAATAACGAGAATGATTTATTGTAATCAGGTATTCCTAGAGCCGAAGCGTGACATAGGCTTCCCCTCAGCTCCAAAAAGGCAACCAAACAGTCCTTATCTCATGGTACCTGATCACTCACAGCCTTGCGTGTCAACCTCTGCAAAGGTTTCGCCTTCAATGAGAAGTTGGGAATCCACTGACGACAGTACCCAACCATTCCCAAAAACATCCTGACTTCCTTTTGTGTGGTAGGCACATTTGTTTTCATGATCGCCTCAATACGGTCTGGAGACACCTTCATCTTGCCTATCTCAATGCAATGACCCAAATACTGAACTTCAGGCAAACAGTACAGGAGTTTGCTTGGGGACACCTTGTGTCCATTCTCTGCCAGGTGATTTAACAGTGCAACAGTATCAATCCTACAAGCTTCCTCCATTTCCGACGCAATCAGGATGTCCTCAATGTACTGCATGAGAACTAAACTCTGCTGCAGTACCAGACTCACAAGATTCTTTTTCAAAATCTGATTAAAAATCAATGGACTCTCAGTATACCCTTGTGGGATGCGACACCACGTTAACACATTATTTTCCAGACGGAAAGCAAACAAAAATTGGCTTTCCTCATGTAAGAGTATCGAGAAGAGCGCCTGATATAGATCAATCCCTGTAAACCATTCAGCCTCACAAGGAATTTGAAACAGGATCACTGATAGATTCAGTACCACAGGACAACATGTAACTACAATCATGTTGATCTTTTGAGGATATCGCACTATTCTGAACTTCCCACTTGGCTTCTGCAGTCCCAGTATAGGGGAATTGCATGGGCTACCCATTATTCTCTTCAGAATGCCCTGTTCGATCATAGACTCAATCACATGCTTGATTCCTGCCACTGTTTCCGGCGTCGGGTTGTACTGGGGCCTTCCTGGAAACTCAACATTCGGCTTAATCTGTATGTTAGCTGACTCAACCCCTCGAATCAGTCCTATTTCTTCACCCGTGAAATCTCACACCACCGGAGAGACTGAGTCACTCAAGTCATATGGCAGATCTTCAGTTGTCAACACGGGAAACATTTCTATGCAGAGATTCTGATTCGCCAATTTGAATGCAATGTCATCATCATTAGTCTGCAACTACACTCCCTTGGGTGTGCAATAGATGGCATAATTTACTCTACACAAAAGGTCACGACCCAACAAACAGACTGGACTTGAATTGCATACCACAAATTGGTGATGATCCTGAAAGGTTTCTATTCTCACAGGTAGCTCATCTGTCAATGGATTGGTCATTCTCTTATTAGCAACTCCTACAACTTGAAATTGTCCAGAGAGGGGTAGGTTTGGGAATGCTGCGGACCTCACAGAAGAACGGGTAGCACCAGTATCAATCAAGAATGTGATGTGATGACCGTCCACATCTGCCTCCACATACGGTCCTCTCTGGTCTACCTCTATGACTGCTCCAAGGGTAGAGTCTTCCTCCACCCTCAGGTGGGTCGGATCATATTCATCTAGAGCTTCAAGTAAGGGCATCTGCTGGTACACTCAATTACACTGGAATTCACAGAGGTTGGGGAACTGGCACTTTTGGACTCAGACCCACTCCGTGTATGGACCTGGGCCTCGTCACAGTATTTACGATCTCAGGTACCTGCACTATCTCCTCATCTTGGATCTGATTTGCTGGATTTAATCGACACTTGAGCTTCCAATGCCAAATTTTGTGACAAAAATTACATGCAGTGGTGCTCTTTAGGGTACCGACATCAATCCCCATCTTGGGATCTATGGGTTTCCCTCTTCCCCGACCCACATAAACTGACGCGTTCTGGGCTCCTCCATGGTTGTTTACCTGCTTCCGTCCCCATGTTCCTCCACTCAACAGCACTTGGCCTACCCTATCAGCATCCCTCATCTGGACTAACATTAGCTTATCCTTTAGTTTCCTATGCTTCGAGTCTATCTCATCACTACAATATATGGCATACCGTTGAATCTCACCCACGTATTTATTTTGCCAACAGTTCAGATGCTGTTGGATCATAAAGCTAATTTCTGGTCTCAATCCTAGGATGAACTTGGAAACAAACTGTCCCATGTCCTTTGAATCAAAAGTGTTCAAGCCACTATACTGCTTAAATGCTTGTAAGAGTCTTTCATCGTACGCATGTACTGATTCCTTGGGCTCTTGGACAGTTCGATCTATTTTAACCCAATCAATATTTTGTGGTGAAATCTTGGACTGTAACCATGTGATAACCTGCTCAAACGTTTTCATAACCACAGGTGAAGGACATTCATGCAGTATGGGGTCTCAGTTGGGTTCAGCAGATGGCCATTGAACTGCAATTTTACTAGCAGACCACAAATCACTCAGTACCACAATGTCAAACAAAGTATTCAATTCAATCCACAGTACTTTTGAAATCTTGACAAAGGGATCAACTTACTTGCACCATTCAACAGGTTTCTCCCTCAGCCGAGGAAAATCATTTGTAAACGCTACCAAATTACCCCTGCTCCAAGGAACATACCCTCCGCTTGGTACCTCTCGCAATGGGTAAGCCTCTACTCCTGCTGTCCCCCCTTTGGGAGGCGGCGTATCTCCTATCCCTTTCTTGATATTCTTTTTCTTTGACCATCTTTCCTCCAATTTATCAAGCATGCTCGATGCTCATATCCCTACAATCAATTCTCAAATGTGGGTTTTCAATCCTATGACTCTTTTCTCTTCCAATTCTTGATCACTGTAATTTAACCTATGGCCTCCCTGTAACATTATGGTTTTAGACAAAGCCACATCATACTTTTGTGCCACTTCCGTCAGCGTCTCATGTGCCCTCCTTGCCTTAAGGGTAACATCCTTCGCCACAAACAGCAACTCATCTTGTTCATAAAGGTCTATCCTTTGCATGGGAAAGTTTCTGCTTATAAGCTCATCCACTTCTACCTTTAATCCTACTACATCTAGCATCTTAGCCTTTACTGCAGCCTTGATTGTTCCCTGACTTGATGCACTATTCAGCTCCTCGCTTTCACTGCTCTGATTCCAGCGGGGATTTCCTTTCGCTATGTTCTGTGGAACATACTGACTCCCAGAAGCTCCCTGATCAACTCCTCCTCCTATTATCCTCCCGTTGTTCCTCTAACTGGAGCTTCCCACATCCTCAAATCCGAACGTGAGTCCACCAATGACACTAATCTTACTGCACTAGACCCAACACGAGCTCTAGAAGAGTCTGCAGTGGCTGGCAGGATTTCTTCTACTCCTGACTGTGGTTGACTACTGTTTCCCCTGCGGTTGACTTCTGTTTTATTTGGATCCTACACTGACACTATAGGGCCAATGGTGACCGGCACTGTAAGGGCTTCCGGTAATTGCGTAGCAGCATTAACTCCATTCATCTCTGTATCTCTCGATGCTGGTATTCCCATTCCTTCCATTCCTGTTGAAATCTTTCCCACTACTCTTGAATTAGGGCTCATCTGTGGTTCTCCCATTTTCTCAGCGAGTGCTCGCCTTCCCTCATCTGAATTTGGACTGTATGGAGGAGGACGCTCTGCTAGCAACCTATCTAACAAGCTGTCCTCAGTGTCACTATCATCCTCCCTCTTCCGAGTGTCTCCTGTTTTCACTAATAGTAGAAATATCCTCTCTCCCTCAATGGTGTCTACCCTCCACTTCTTCAACTGTGTATCCCATTGCGCATCCTGATATGCCTTCATTGCTCTTTTCATCCTTCCCTGACTTCGCTCTCTACTGTTTGCCTGTGCTGCTCTCCTCCATGCATCTAATGCCTCAAACTGTGTTGTTCTAGGTCGAGGTCACAATGAAGCCATCACTCCCCTCAACTGGTACAGCACCTCTAATCTAAATAAACCATAACCTGGAAAAGCCAAATCTCCTTCTTTTTCAGTAATATTATGCCAATTTTGAAGCTATGGTATGAAGTACTACATTTGTGGCCATGTGATGTGCTGGGGAATCCTCAGGTGGTGCTTCCTCGCCCACTCGAGTAACTACTCCTCTATCTCCTCTACAAAAATCTCGTAATACTCTAAAGCATTGCATGATTGAATCAACTTATTTTTTTTCTGCAAGATATTTCAGTTTCAAATTCCTGATGACAATCCACCAATCCCAGCATGCCTTTACACCAACCAACCTATTGCAGTGAGGCACACTTCCTCCTCACAAAGCAGTTCACTCTCCTTCACAACCTCACCTTATGCATTCACACTCATCACTCATAAAATCTAGTAACTGTCTGTCCACTAAACGACTGGAAAGTTACATATCCGACTGTCTGTTCACAAAAGGACAGGACAGTCTTGATTAATTGTCTGCCTCTCCTCAGGTAACTGTCTGTCTGCAAAACGACCGGACAGTAACATAAATCAGAATGTCTGTCCACGAAACGACTGGGCAGTCACATAAAAAAAAAAATCAATAGGATGAAATCTCTCAAACCATTCATACACCGTGACCCACGAACTGCGCTGACCACTCGATTCGCTGTCCTTGTGCACTAAGCTTCCCACACGATTCTAACAAGCTTGCTCACACTTTTCCCTATCTCCAACAGGTTGTCAATAGCCCTTCACTACTCTTCAAAATCACTGGTCAGATAATTACATCAACTCTGTGTCTTCTACACCTCAAATCTATCCTGGGATCTAAGGCTACTCAACAAGTTTGACATCAGAATCAAATCATATCTCATGGACCGCGCGCATTTGGCGCGAAACCACATTCACTCGACTCTCATCCCAACTCTGCAATACATCACACAATTAAGTCATCACTGCAATCTAACACAAACATCCCTATTCATACTCACTCCACTGTGAACTGCCGTTTTCGCCGCACCGTCACTCTCCGCCAGTCTCTGATAGGTTCCGTCGTTCTTCTCTCTCAATCTTTTGGACTCTCATCCTTTGGGTTCTTTGGGGCTCTATGGGCTAAACTTTCCCTAACTTTTCTTGATTCTCCCCTCACTCCAAGAGGCAACCATCCGACAGTGCTACCAGCTGATGGGGGCGGATTCCCTTTTGTCAATGATCTCTGGAACCCCCAGTCAATGGACAGTTTGTACCTGCTTAGAAGTGTAGAGGGGAGAAATAACTTGTCACATCAGGTTCACAAGCACAATAGTTCATGACTCCAGGTTCTAGGTTAGTTGGTTTATTACAAAGCCAAAAATAACTGGACATAGAGACACCTCAGGATGAGGTTTAAGAAATACATCAGAACTAATACAAAGTCAAACCTATGGGCCAAATTCAATCTCTGGAGCATGAAAAGAAGGACGAATTCCAAAATCAGAATGCAGACACTGAGTGCCCCCATGTCAAGATTAGTCCTCGTTGGAGGTTGGTAAGTAAAAAAGCATTAGTCTGTCCCTACTCTACCACGAACGTGACAACCCTACTAAACATTCCCCAGGCAAGTTTAGGAAAAGGTACAAAAGGGGGTGGTGATGGACGGAGCATCAGAACCAATCAAACACTCACACCCAGTCAACAGATCTGGGTTTGACCCATCACCGTTCTTTAGCCCACTTGCCACCCCAGTTCAGACATGGCCATATGCAAATCAGTCTGACCCTGTGCCTCATGGGAACAGTCCAGCCCGAACTGCCAAGCCATGCCTTCCCTGGACCGGAAACAAGCTTCCTAGGACCGGTTTCTGGCATTTCAGCCGTCTTCAGCCAGGCTTGCTTGAATCCAGTGGCAAAGTGAGCAAGGGACTCACGTCTGAGCATACCGTGCCAACTTATGGCGAACAAAGCGGTACAAAAGGGGGTGGTGATGGACGGAGCATCAGAACCAATCAAACACTCACACCCAGTCAACAGATCTGGGTTTGACCCATCACCGTTCTTTAGCCCACTCTGCCACCCCAGTTCAGACATGGCCATATGCAAATCAGTCTGACCCTGTGCCTCATGGGAACAGTCCAGTCAGTATATGAAGACTTCCTAAGAAGTGCACTCACGTTGAATGGGTCAAGTAGCCTAAAGCTCGTTCTAAGATGTTCCTTTTCTCCCCATTCCTCTCCTCTCCTCTCCTCTCCTCTCCTCTCCTCTCCTCTCCTCTCCTCTCCTCTCCTCTCCTCTCCTCTCCTCTCCTCTCCTCTCCCCTCCCCTCCCCTCCCCTCCCCTCCCCTCCTCTCCCCTCCTCTCCCCTCCTCTCCTAACTCCACCCCCGGGGCACTATCCCTAATTCTGTCACCAAAATCATAAGACACGCCCATTACGCATCATGCGATCGTCTCATCCAGCTGGACATCTCCTCGTAGGCGATTTTCCACTTAGTTTCGATACTCCCAGCCTCTGGCTCGATGACCTTGATTCCCAGGCCTTCTCCAGTGAGAAAGAACACCGTCTCACATTATCAGCACTCCTTGTACAAATGTATCCTCTCCTCCCTGCACGTTAATGTTTTTAGCTAAACAAGTATGTATTGCAACATTAGTTTCTTCACGTTTATATGGAAAATATCGCTAACACGTCACCTTTCACATTATTACAGTACACATTCTACTGTTTCATGTTCATACAACAAAAGAATAAATGCAGGTCCAAACTACTCGTGATTGTAATGCACCCCTAGAAATGAAAACGCACAATCGTGCTCTATCAGTCGTACTCTCACTAGCACTTACATCTCTTTACCCTCTCTCACATCTCATTACCTCTAACACTCACCCTGTCAGGTCTCCATCTGGTTTACAGGACTATTAATGGATTAAAAAACATAAGAGTGCTTTATTAAAATACTTAGACACAGTTGGGGGTCAATCACCTACACCTTATTAAATATTATGACATTGTCTCGGTGGTCAACCCTGCCAATAGCAGAGTTCCTTGTTAAACCTTTAAAATGTGGAATTGTGCCAGATTAATTTGTAGCCCTGCACTTTAAGGTACCAGAAACGTGATGCTTTAAGCATGGTGGCCACTGCTTTTAGCACTCTTTGCTGAACCAAATTAAGCTGCTGCTGCTGTTGTGTGAACATTCCTAACTGCCAGGTGTCCTTATAGCAAATGTCTCACTTTAAGTCAGTCCTGAACTTTTAACAGACATCACATAGTATTCTGGGACATGAATGTTTGCTGTTAACATTGTAACTATAAGCTCAGAAACCCCAGCAGTGAAGTGCATTTGGGTAAAAAGCCCAGATTAGCTGAAGGTATTCACACATAATGATGAGACACCCTGCAGCTAAGAATTTTATTGGCAATGTGGAAGGCCTTATGCCATGTTTTCACGACTATCCCATGTGCATGTTCACAGATACCTATCACCACAACTTGCATTTCATTTTTAAAGCCTGAGGTGTTTTGCAGTTGACTTGCTATCAAATATTGACTTGTTAAAAAAGCGGGCTGATGTATAGAAGTATCATTCTGATTTGATTGACCGGGTATCTACTGCTATATTGTCCTCTCTCCCCCATATCTCACTTGAAAGTTAAAAATCTTCTCATGCACATGACATCATCTTATGATCCATATCCGCCCAGAATCTTACAACTGTTACCGGACCAGATAACTGCCTTCCTTGAAAAGATCTATAATCAGATACATATAACAGGAGTATTTCCCCAGCTCTGGAAGGAGGCACTTGTTATCCCCTTCAAAAAGAAACCCAATGGGGATCCAGAGAAAATCTTCATCCTATCTCTCTCTCACCTGCGCCAGCTAATATTTTAGAAAATTCATCCATGAATTGGGCAAGTTCATTACCACCCAGGTCCTTCTGGACCCCTCTCAGAATGGTTTTTGGAGTGTTCGTAGTACTGAATCGTGTTTGGTGGCTGCTGCAGATTCCATTCTTATGTAAAGTAATACAATACTTTATTTTGGCTGTAGGCTATTAAATTAGCACAGTAAAACAAGTTAAAACACAGTGCCTTAACTATGCGAAAACAGTACAGCGATCTTACGTTAAGTGTTCATAGAGTACTTAACTAATGGCCTGAGTGCACAAAAAAGAATACACGAGCACAGACCATAGACAAAACCCATGAAATGGCCCGCCATGTCGAAGTGCAGTTCATGCATATCACAATATAGTCTTAATTGTTTTTGGATAAAATCCCAGACCATGTAAACAATAAGAACATTAAAAAGGAAGTACACCAATGAAATTCATTAATGCACTCAATAGCAAACAAGATAAAACCCAGAAATCATCAATAATGTTTAAAATATGACTGCATAGCTACCACATGTCCGCGATGTGACAACAGTGGCTCACATATCACGACTCAACTGCGCACACATACTCTGCATAATCCCACAGGTCAACCAGATTAAGTAAACTGCAAGTGCTCTAATGCTGTGGCGGCGGCCGAGTTACTTTCTGGTTTCTTGCACTGCCAAATTGGCTGGGGTACAAATATCTGGTGTTATAGCGGGAAGCCGAAACGGTTTCTGATCACACACATTGCCAATAAAACTCTGCTTACACAACATACAATTAATCTGCTTGTATCTGAGCTCAGGATTTAAAGAGCAGGTAAATAGTGCTGGAACCCCTAACTCTGCCAATAGGGTTTCAACCCTTTTACTCTTGCTGAAGAATACAGAGGACAGCATAACAAATATGTTCTATGGTTTCCACCCTATCCAAACATATCGGACACAATTGTTTATCGCTCACCTCTGGGCTCATCTTGTTTCATCTATATGTGTATCTGTTCAACGCTAGTGTGCCAACCCTGAATTAAATAAAAAGCCTTTTTGCCCACTGTGGAGTGACCTCATTCAGGTAAGTTTTGAACTGAGGTGAAGGTTTTATAGACAAGAACCTTCTAGTAAGGCTGTCACTATCAGCTTCCACCTTATATTCTCTTTTTATACACCCCCAGTATGCTTTCTTTACGGTAACCCTCTTTGCAGATTTGATGGCAGAGGGGTTAGTCCACAGGGCTTCTAGCCCCAGGGTGAAAAGCCATTTTTTGATATGAGATAGCAAAGAAACAGTCGTGTCCTTATCCAGTAGGATAAGTTCACAAAGACCTTGCCTATACGGTTCAAGCGCTGGGGATGACCAGATACTAACCCAGTATGAAAGAAAACTGTTTGAAACTTAATACCGAAAAAAACGGAGATTTTGATCTTTTGGGGAACAGACTTCAGTGTGGTCAGAGCTTTCGTGGCCAGAGATATGCGGCCCCCCCACCTCTTCTGGTTGTTTTGGCGAAAAATCTAGGGTTGATCTTTGACAATACCCTTACTTTCGACACCCATGTCAAGAGGACTGTGAGTTCCTTTTTTCATTATAATTTGTTTTTAAATGGTCTTTCCCTTCATACCAGTTCAACTTAGACTTGCAGTGGTGATTGCGCTTGACTATTGTAACACCCTGTATGTAAACATCCACAAGTCCATGCTGAATAGACTTCAAGTCATACAGAATACAGCAGCTCAACTGGTTTTAATTTTACCCAAACATATGTCCGTCAGGGAGGGTATGCGTTCCCTTCACTGGCTCCAGTCAGGAAGCATGTGACCTTTAAAGCTCTTTGTTTGGTTCTTACACCTCTCCAGTATCAGGGGCTGATGCCTCTGAGAACTGCTTTTTATTGGTACATCCCTAAAAGGCAGCTGAGGTCGTCTTCTCTTAGAACGGTGACCATACCTAGATTTTGGAAGACCAGGCTGTTCTTTCTCAGTTGCAGCTGCTAAATTGTGTAATACGCTTCCCATCCTGTTTGCTAATCTAACCTCTCATGTAGCCTTTCGTAGACAGCTGAAAACATGGCTTTTCTCTCTCCCGTGATTGTAGCATTTCTGGTCACCTTTCTCTGTAGTATTCTGCTCATCAGTGCTAGCACTTTGACACTTTTGAGTATAATGCGCTGTATAAATACTAAAGTACAAATAAAACATATGTTCTGTGCCTATGGGTAAATGTGATGGCACATATTGGCCAAGATTCTCATAAGCCAGCCATTTCACCCATCAGTAAATGTATTAAACACTGCCAAAAAATCAAATACAATTTTATTATTCCCACATTCTCTACAGTGTATGAAACCATTAGATCAGACCTAAAGCATGCTTCTAAAAATTGCATTTTTAATCTACCCACACAAACTGAAGGAAACAAAAGGAAGAAGAAACAATATTTCATTGGCATCACTATACAAAAAAACTCAAGCAGCATAATGTTAGATGAGTCTTTCTCGTTACACCGTTGCATTGTGTTGGCACCTTCACGAAGAAATAAAAATGGCTCATTCTCTCTTACTTTCATTTCTTTGAATGACATTTTAGTATGTGGTTGTGCATGCGTTTATCAGTGTTTATATGTTTACACTGATGAGGGCTGTTTCCCTTTTGATGGCGTTTTATCAGTTAATATTGATTTAAACCTAAACCAGGGTAGCCTAGTTTGCTCAGTTGCTCATGCCAGTCATTCATGGGGCACCTCTAGGCACCCACTTCAGAACACTCCTAGAACTAATGAAGATCAGGAGAGGATTGGGAGGACTTTACCTGCTCTCTCTCCTGTGCCCAGGGCAAAGAATTGGACTTCAGGGACAAAAGGCTGACCTTCTTTTAAAGTTAAAGGGACACAAGCTACAAGAGGCCTTTTCCTGCAACTTCCCAGCTAGGCAGTAGTAAATGGACCTTGACTGAACGCTTCTGTTGGCCTCTGCCTGCCACCCTGTAAGTCCAGAGGACTAGTGGGCTTTAGAAGTGTACTCCTGTGGTGGACTAAAGTAAGAAGGAAAAATCTTTGACCAGGATGAACCTGGTTAATGTATCCAGCCCACACTTCATCACAGTCAGCGTCAAAAGTCTCCTAGGTCGTTTTGTACCGTGACCCTTGACGATCGTTGGCACTTTGTGCTTCATGGCGCAGGTTCTACTTAATACTTTAAAAAGTCATAGCTTTGGTTCCACTAATTGGATTGTTGCCATTTTGTTTTTTTAAGTGTTACTCTAGTTTTCTAATTAATTTTGGAATTTTTTATTGTTTTGCTTTTCAGCTTTATTACTGTTTTAGTACTGCATAACTAGTTTACACACTGCCCATAAATTAAGCCTGTCTGCTCTGTGCCATAGCTACCAGGAGATTGAGCTCAGGTTAATTTAGAGACTTTAAGGGTTCACCCTGACAAGGATTGTAATTATTAGTTGAGGTGGGTACTTACTCCCCTCAACTCATTACCCAATTTCTTACAGTAAGAAGCTAACATTTCTGTTTTATGTCTTATCAATTCCTCTTTAGTTGGGGAGCATTGCACAAAGAACTTAGGGTAGATGAAGTTTAAATGGCCAGACGATGCAAGAGGTAATGCATTTCCATTTGGTAAATTCATACAATTAGTGAATATGGGGTGCAAGGGAATACCTTTGACATCTGTGGATTCTATTGAGATCATATTTATTTTGAAGAATTCTAATTCGTCCTTAAATGGAAGGACTAAGCTGCGGGGAATTTAAAGCTGTAAGTCATATTGCTTAGTATTACCACATTCTTCATACACATTTGTTGCAAGAGTGTGTTCAATCGTGGAAAGAAATGTTGGGAGGACAATAGAACAAGACAGAATTAAAAACATTATTATGCATTTTACATGTGATTGAAAGAAAATAAGATAGGCTGTTAGATTCATAGCCGTCTGTTCTGGCATCCAAATCTGCGAGGTAAATAACCTAAACTCTGCCTTCTCGGCTGCCTTACCAATTCCTTCCATCTCTTGAGTTTAGTGTCTTTGATTTAGAAATGCATTTTTGTAATAAATCTTACACCAGTTCAGTAGCCTTTCACTGAATTATTTCTAATGTCTGTTTTTGTTCCCGCAATGATTCTTCTAGGCCTGAACACAATATCTAAACGTTGCCTACAGAACTGCAGTCAGTTCTCTTTAAGGCCAATTCAGGGTGTTAGTTGCCCTATGCATAGTGACATTTTTCCACGCTTTGCACACCAGTAGGGTCGTGTTTGTTATTTCCGTGTGTAATATGGCATCTGTTGTTTTACTTTGCGTTAGAAATGGTCCCAAATACTCAAGCTCAGGCTTTATTAATAGTCAGTCAAATATTCTTATTTCGGTTTAGCACAAAACCATAAAAGCACACAAAGCAAATTGTGTATTCATCATTGACACCTCTTTGAGTCAAAACAGCATCATCCATTCCAGTTGTGTACAATGCATAAGAACACTTATACGGATTATAAGTTCATCAGACTGCGCATAAGTACAAAACAATATCTTTGTATAAATATGTTAATATTGATAAAAGTATTTAAAAACCCATCAAAGTAGAACCGGGCATGTCTTACTTGCTTGGAATTCATATGGCAGAATGAACTTGAAACATAAAGAAACAGAAACCCTACAAAACAAGGTAAAATTCAAAGTGTCATGAGCAGAGGCGAAGTAACATCCAGAAGGGCCCAAGTTTTTGAACAGGTTCCTGCCCCCTGGAACAGCAAGAATACAGTGAACAAGATTTAACCCAAACCTAGTTAAAAGATAGCGATGATTTAAAATCGACAACAAGACAAGAAGGCTTCCATATAAAAAGTGGTTTCTACAAAACATGGCCCCCCCAGACAGACAGTTTCATCAACTCCATGGATTATTGCTTATTCCTGCAGTATGATAGGAAGTTCGAGTTGGCCCATTTCAAATCTGATCTAGTGATAGTGTAAGGGGTTATCATAGGGTTCTTGGCGACCAAGAGAACAAAAGACAAAATTAATATAATTTAACCACCAAATCATGTGGGCCCGATCAAGATTCAGACTGTCCCTCAGTATGACTTTAAGAGCTAATTCCCAGTTAGACCAAACCAAAATCCATCTAGGTAAAAGACACTAAGCAGGGGTATCAGAGATTTCTTCTAGACCTAATAGGCTAACTAAGCCAGAGTACTCCAGGGCAAATCATCAAGCGTCTGACAAAGTTGTTCTCAGCAGATTTGCCCGGGATTGTGCCCCGGGCCAAGAGCAGGCGCGTCCTCAGCCATTCGGGTCGAGCCCCGTCTCTTTATTCCTCTCCTTCCTTCTCTTTGGACCTGTAGCGCGGTAGAGTGTCATGGCTAAGTGTAAAAATCCTGCACATGTGCTCCTGACCTGATTCACGGGGACAAACTTTAAACCGGTTTGATCATGAAATTTTTAACATCAGTGGTGTGGTCTTTGTCTGACAAGATTACGTCAATAGAGGAAAGTGCTTGAAAATGTGGAGGCAACAGAGCTATGGTTTCTCCATCTAAAAAATCCTTGTCATATAGTTATGGCAACTGTTTGTCACCCTCTTCTTTGGTAGCAGAATCTCCCACTTCATCACAGGGCATGAGAAATCTGTGGGTGATTGCTGATGTTCATTTCTCTCCCGAATCGGTGTTTTCTGAACCAACTGCTCCTGCTCGCGAGAGGGAAAAGAGAGATCTTCATGGAAAGACTCTAATGTTCCCCTTTTAGAGAGGCATGATCGTGCTGGTATTAATGGGTCAGGCGGGGTAACTGTCAAATACGCTGCTAAAGGTCATGCTCAGAGCCGTGCCCAAAATTCTACTGAGCCTGCCCTGCTAGCCGCAATGTTAATTGATTTGTTCAGCTAGGTTGATCTCCTGGTTAAGAGCTCTTTGGATTTATTAGTTAATTTGCAAAGGGTAAAAGAGTTTATTATATTCAATGGGGTGGGCTGCGTCAAATACACCAATAAATCTTCAACTTCTACATTTCCAGACCTTTTGGAAATTTTGAGCCTTTTAGGTATAATAAGATCAACTGGAGATCATGCAACTGTGTGATGACTCCCGATATCCAATGCCCCCACTTTTACTGAAAAGCTAGGTGTTTCCCTGCAAAAAATAATAATTTTCACTTCATTACAATAATCCCTCCTAATCTTTTCTTAAGCTCCCTTTCAATTTTTACATTTAGTCAGATTTATTATTTTGGTTGCAGATGTTAATGGTCTTTGCAATGCTGCAGAGGAAAGGTTAAAAACGATTGGCCATAGGAATGATCATCATTGCACTTCACTTGAAATGAAATTAAATGAAAAGTGCGGCTTATATAGCGCAACTGTCACTCCTGACGGAGTCTCCTGGCGCTGCAGATAACTAAGACCGGCTTTAACAATATAGGCTAAATCAGGGCCAGAGAGCAAACATCTGTTAATCCAAAGATCCAAGTCTTAAGGGCTCTTCTAAACAGTTCTTCCCCTTGAATCGCTCTCAGTTCCTTTGGCAGGCTATTCCACGCCTTTGCGCCCAAGACCATTGCTGATTTCCCTCCTTTAGTTGACAATTTGAACCTAGCTATTGCAAGTAAATTTGCAGAGCTAGATCTGAGTGTCCTTGTTGTGGTATATGATTTAAATCTAGTGGAAAGATAAGCAGGGCCCAAACCGCGAGATGCTCTAAAGGTTGTCAACAGTAATTTGAATAGGATTCTTTTATGGATCGGAAGCCAATGTAGGGTCTTTATCCCATCTTTCCATTCAGTGAATTTTCTTAACCATTTCACCTCACTGGCTTCTAAAACTAGACAGCCTAGCTCCCTGAGTGACTTGTCTGTGAATCTGTGCACTAAAAGTTGTCTAACACAATTTCATCTTTGTAAAACCATGCAGCCACGGATCACATAATGCACTTCCACTACAAGAATGAGTAGGCACTTGCTCTAAGGAAATACTGCCAACCTGCACTCTTATTCCACTATTTTTCTTCCCATATGGCCTTTTTAGTAGATTTTTCATATAGCTCTGTTTGTCACCACCTCCGAGCGCTGTGATTGAGCAAAATGTCTAAATGCTATGCTGACGAGGCCAGTAGCGTCCAATCAGTGAGAGGACAGCCCATGTTCAATCACTCCCTTCGAATGTGTGACTCCTGTTGTAGGCGATACTGAACAGTTTGATCTCTTGTTGTCTGAAGAGTATGTAATTTGGCTTAGCCCCGGAGCTTGGATTTTGTCGATCCCACAGCCTTGGGCCTAAGACTTCCAAGGACCTTCCTCCATTGATCATTGGGTAATGAAATGAGTGACTAGTATACATAGGGACCGGTTGGAAGCATAAGATAGATGGTGTACATAGACAGCTCCATTAGTGCGGCAGACCTTATGGACAGATGCAGACAATTTTAACTTAATCCCTGCATCCACAGGGAACCACAGCATCTTTTTATAGGTAGTTTGATGTATTCACCGTTCTACATATTCAAAAAAACGTTGTATATTTTTGAACTCTTTGCAGTCTATCAAAGTAATTCTTTGTTAGTCCATTGTAAACATTACTGCTGTAGCCCAGTCAAGCCATCACAAAGGTGCTTGTTGGCTTCACTTGATGGTAAATATGGAAAAATGGAAGGATTCCTTACCATGGAGAGAGAGCTGCAAATTGATGCCTTTTACCACTGCATCGGTTTGATTGGCATATGACATTTTTAGATCACCTCCCACTTAGCCCACATATCGGGTGGCTATTCTACTGAAATATTGCATTTTAAATCGCACCCTACAAAAATATAATAACAAGAATATCGACCTCCAGAACATCGTGAAGGTAAGTAAATATAGTGAAGTATAAATACACTATTTTGAATTCTATTTCTTCCACCTTGATGATATGTGTATCTTCACACTACTGTGGTAGCCGACATTTTGTGTACATATTTTTGTAGGATGATATTTTTCTGTAGGATATTCTGACATACAGCCCAAGAAATACCAAATTGCCATTTTCAATCATATGAGCTTGTACTCCACTTTAACAAATTAAATGCCTATTTTTATTGTACCTGTGTTTGACAACCTGCTTGCCATGTTTTTTATTGTCCAGTCACCAATCATTTTGGTTCACTGACAAAATATCGAAACACAAAATTTCGTAGTTAAAAATAACGTGTCAAAAATAACGAGCACAATAATATCGTTTTCCTATACTTATAAGGTAAATGGTAAAAATATTGAAAAAATATATTATTTTACTCTAAAAGCGAAACATATATTCAAAAATATTACTTTTTAAAGATATGTATATATATGCGGATGAACATAATAATAAACATTAACTATTTTAACATAAATCAGTAATATAATGTAAATTAAATATATTTAAACAATATAAGAAATATATATACTTATTTAAAAAAACACACACACATATATACGTGTGTGTGCATGTTTATTTACACATATAAAATGTAAAACTAATATTAAAATCGTAATTTTAATTTATATTATAATTTCCTAATTTATATTATATTTAATAATATAACAGTTTCTAAGTGGGCCCTTGGCACAGTCACTATAACAATCATGAAAATGTTTTGATTGCATAGCAACATTCATTACTGAATGAGATTTGACAGCAGAGACTTTAATTAAACTGGAAAAAGTGCTAGTGAGACATAATCGCATTACACGAGATTTGTCAACTTAAACATTGCCCTTATAATTTAAATATAAGTGCCTTCTGAAAAGTAAAAATAATTATTCTGCAGTCTGCTGTCTCCAATTAACCACTCAACTTTAGCGTTCTTCAGTATTTTCTCTAATACTAACCTTGACCTACATTTAGATATATTAAAGTAAAAGATTCTCCCCACCCTCAGCCTTCTTTAATCATAATCATTTCAAGGTCCGTTTTTGACCCTGACTAGGATATTTTTCAGCATATATAAAGCTATCCGTCAGGATAAATGAAATAACGTTGCCCACTCTTAATACTTGGTTAGTTGAAATATCTGCAGCTTTTAAGTCGGTGAAAACGTAATGTATGGATTACTTATCAAAGCTAATTTATTAAAATTTTAGGTAATTGTATGTATAATTCAATTTCTTAGTTTCTTTGGATAGTCGGATTCTTTATTGACTGTCTGAAAACACACTGTGAGGATGTTGAATAGCGCCTGTTTTGGATTTGGAGTGCATATAGGCGGGAAGTAATCCACTCCGCAATGTTGAGTGTAAATGGTAATCAGCTTCATGGAGTTAGGGTTCCACCTGTTAACCTGTTAATTGTCTTTTTTTTGCTAGAAACTAACCCAGGAGTCAAAGCATGTTAGTGAGGTGGTCTATGACCTGCTCTCTTTCCAAGAAAAAAATTCTCCAGACAAGATCCGAACATTTCTCCAGAATCTGTTCTCCTCCTACAACCTTAAGAAGTATCCTCGCCTGAAGGCCATACAACCACATTTCAGGGGTAAGTTCCTTGTGCCACTGAAGCCTGTTCCCTCCCATGTGTTTTTGTGGAAAACAATGCAGGGAGAGATTCAAAGCAGAATAGAGAGCCGGGAAGAGTATATTGTTTGAAATAAATTGTGCATGACCAATGTCTGGCATTATGATGATAACAGAGCATGTCTCACCCGGTGAGTCATGGCTGGTCACCTAAGACAATGAGTTACCAGCCCATTGGAATTAAGAGCTGTTTGGATTTATTGTGGATCTAGAGTCTTTCATTCCAGGGCTTCGAACTGCTGAAAGAAGGTAAAATCTGTACCTGAAAAACCAAGGGAAAATTGACAATTGCTGGGAGAACAGAGTGCAAAACGACTGTTTCCTCTGGAAGTTCTCATTTATGAGGGTAGTATGTCCGAATGTGAAATACAAAACTATTGTTTTACAAAACTAGCATAACCAAAACCATGTGTACCACTATATTGTGAAGATATGTGCACATAGGTAAGTGTATTTACTATCCTTAACTCCACACTAACCTACTCTGAAGATATATATATATATATATATATATATCGATTCCAGATTCCAAAAGTAAAGCGCGCTCTCAGTTTAGGGTATATCAACAGCGATATATATATATATATTCACTGAAAAAACCATAGGTTTCACACACCTTATAGTTAGCTGGGCATTTCTCTCGTAAAAAACCATTGAAATTCCCCCGTTATAGTTAGTTCAGCTAACTATAACTCGCGCACCCGCAATCCACTGCTGATGACGTCACATATTACATCACTTATGACATGGTCAGTGACATCACTCATGACATCACTGATGACATCTCAAATGACATCACTGATGACATCACTATATAATATATATTATCTACTGGCGGTCGCCAGTAGATAGTTATAGTTAGGACCGTGTTTCCATAGGAAATCCGCAACATTCTATTTGGAATAACTTTGGCGCCGGTTGACGAATCCTCGCGAAATTTTCAAAATAGCTTTACTATAGTGATCTAATGAGCAACTAGAGTGCTAACAGTCAGAATTTATGGCAAATGTGTGACACATCTGAATGCCTTCTTGATGGAACCAAAGTCAAAAACTGAAAGTATTTCCTACTGAGGAGACTGCAGTAAATGAGGAAATTAGGAAACTTCATAACAAATAAATATCCCAAGATGGCCACCGGAGACAAAAGAGCCCAAATGTAGCCCAAATATCACCCAGATGTAGCCCAGGTATAGCCCAATGACAGAATGTCCCAGAGTGTTCTTAAGAACAACTAGAGCGCTTACTGTCTTGCTTATGACAAAAGTATGGCACACCTGAAGCCATCTTGTTTGGAATAAACTGGTAACACTTAAAACATTTTATTTAAAAAGGAACACAATGAGGGGGTTCATTTTGCCATAGAAATTATGATTAGTGCTGAAGAAAGAAACATTAGGGCACATTTTGAGTGACTTCTCAAATCCTCTTCTATTTCATGAAAAAATCTGATATGCAGACTGAAACATGCACTTTTAATACCAGCAGCAGACTTCCATGGTGAGCAGTAGCTTTACTACAGTGATCTAATTAGCAACTAGAGTGCTAACTTTCAGAATTTATGGCAAATGTGTGACATATCTGAATACCTTCTTGATGGAATCAAAGTAAAAAACTGAAAGCATTTCCTACTGAGGAGACTGCAGTAAATGAGGAAATTAGGAAACTTCAAAACAGATAAATCTGCCAAGATGGCCACCAGAGACAAAAGAGCCCAAATGCAGCACAAATATCACCCAGATGTAGCCCACATGTAGCCCAATGACAGAAGTGTGCAAAACACTTATTTTTTGTGTATTTGAAGTTTTATATAGTGCAGACTTGTCAGGTATTGGAGTGCTTTACATGAGCATTGGTTACATCACAAAAGATCAAATTCATTTTGGTTGTAGACATGGGGAGATTAAGTGATTTGACCAAAATCACAGAATGTTGAGCTGAAGCAGAAACTCCAACCTGGTTCCCCAGTTGCAAAGTCTGCAGCTCTGGAAGTAACACCACATCCTCTCCCCTAAGTGCAACATTTAATCAAGTGGTCAACTGGATAAAAAAACATAACGATTACAAATAATTTAAAAGTTCTTTGTCGCTATTTGAAAACTCAGAAAATATGTCCTCATTTTAGTTTTTTAGAGCACTAACCATAATTTCGATGCAAATAAGACCCTCTCATATATGTAATTTCTAAAGGAAATGCTCTAGGTATTACAGTTTTTTTTTTTTTAAACTTTATTTTTGTGCAGGTATGAAAAAATTACAGATTTGGCACATCCAGACCATCATGTCAGACTTACTAGGTATTACAGTTTTGATTACATCAAGATGACGTTAGCAATCTAGTTGTTCATTGGGATACTGTTGAGAGGCAGAGGCCAGGGGCACGGACTCTGAAAATTGAAGGCAGGTGGGAGAGTGCAGAGGCAACAATTTGACCACACTGGGCAGGCAGGAAGGGCAGTGGCAGCACAACAGACTATTGAGGCCAGTGGAAAAGGGGGGCAGGGGCAACAAACCAACAATACAGGACTGGCAAGAGAGGCTGTGGCAATATAATAGACCATTGCGGGCAGAAGGAAGTGGCAGTGGTAGTACAACCATACATGCCAACAGACCCGTTTCAGCCAGGAAACGTCCAATGTTTTTAAGCTCAAATGGGCTTTATTTGATCTGTCTCCTGTCTACAATCTCCTCTTTTTCAATGTAACTCAAAGGGGAAAATCAATACCCCAGTTTTTTTTCAAAATCTCCTTCTTACCAAGTTCAAAATGGTACATTGGATCATGGTAGGCAGGAGGAATTGGGGTAGGGACATGGACTCGGATAACAGAGGACAGGAGGGACATGCACCAAACTGACCCTACAGGGCAGGCGTCAGGGTTGGCAGCAGCACAATACACCACACAGGGCATGCGGGACGGGAGTGCAGCACAACAATCCATAGAAAGCAATAGGGAGGGGACAGGACCATGCACATGGACAACAGAGAACAGAGGGGAAAGAGGCAATGGTAGCTAGCTGACCATAATGGACAGACAGGAGAGAAAGCTGCAGCATAACAGACCATAAAGGGCAGGAGGGACGGATCAGGAGAGGTGTGGCTCACTGGTTAGAGGCGGCAGACCCGTAAGCAGAGAATTGGCCAGGGACCAGGGTTCAATTCCCGACGCGGCAGGGTTGTGGACCAGGGTCAAAACGGACTCAATAATTCTCGCCTCGGTACCTACTCTAACCAGGAACACACTCGGCAACTCTGGGCATTAAGCTTGCCTCATCTCTACAACGGCCCCCCACAGACGCTGGGGATGCCTGGTTTCACCTTGGAGATACCCAGAAAGGGACCATCTCACAGGAATAGCCAGGACGGGTTCCCCAGCGGTCTATAGCGCCGGGACACCTCCTTGTGAGGTAGCTGTTCGTGCTCTACAAATATCAGTATTATTATTATTAGTATTATTATCAGGGGCATTACATTGGAACAGACAAGCCAGGAGGGAGGGAATAGGGGTCTGCACATGGAAACAGAGGGCTGGGGTCAAGGGGGCAGGACAGGAGCAGCAAGATGACCATGGAGGTCAGGCAGGATGGGCACTAGAAACAAGACACACCATGGAGAGCAACAGTGAGACTATGATGGCAGACACACAGACCATGGAGGGAAGGTGGGAGGGGGTCAGGGACAGCTAGCTTACCACAAAGGGAAGGTGAGAGGGGCCATGGCAGCACAGAAAACCATGCATGGCAAGCGGGAGGGTTAGTGGCAGCACAATGGCTATGATGGGCAAGAAGGAGGGTGCAGGGGCATGCACAAAGGACCATGGAGGATAGAAGGGAGGGTCAGGACCTGGGCATAGACAAGAGAGTTCAGGGGAAGGGGCCTCACAACAGACTGTGTGGGGCAGGCAGGAGGAGCAGTTGCAGCAAAACAGACCAGGGAGGGCAGACAGTTGTGGCAGTAAAATGGACCATGGAGGACAGCAGGAAGGGGATAGGGGCATGGCATGTGGACAGGTAGGGTGGAAGTGGCAGGGACAGGTTACAGTCATCTGACAATGCTAGGCAGGTGGGAGGGGAGTGGCAGCTCAACAGAACACTGAGAGTAGATAGGAGTGGCAGGTCCTTGGAACATGGTGGGCAAAAAGGATGGAGCAGGGGCATGCACAAAGACATCGGAGGGCAGGGGGAAGGAGAATAGGGGCAGCAAGCTAAGCACAGAGGCTAAGCAGGAGGTCAATGATGGGCCATAGAATTGGGCAATGGAGGGCAGGAGGAGTGGACTGGTACATCATGCTAAATGGAGGGCAGTGGCAGCACATCAGACCATGCATGGCAGGAGGGAGGAGGCTAGTCCATGGATTCAGACAACAGAGGATAGGGAGGAGGTGGATGGGGCAGCAAGCTAACTGTTCAGAGAAGGTGGTTATTAGGAACTTTATTGTTTTTAAAATGTGTGTCTGTGCGAACTACTTAAAATATGAACAAGTATGCAGCATAATCTCACTTTTATTCAGGAAGAAAAGGACGTTTGTGACTGTGACTGCGGGCTCACTTGGCAGAAACACCCCCTGACCCTCCACCCCCCATCGCAAAATGTAATGCCCGTGAAAAGGGTAGGTGGACGCAGTGTTATATAGAACATAGTCCTGAGAGCACGATTGAAAATGAAAACTAGATATAGTATATGGTATAAACTATGCACCAAAAAGTGTGATATAAGATGAACCGGGCGTGAAATATAATATGCAATACATTGTGCGCGATGACAGATTCATTGGAGAGCACGAGATAGCACAGGCACTAGCGCGTGCTATGCGATATGCGCCTTGGAGTGTAATATGCACAGGGCAGTGTTGTGTAACCTAACTAGTCTCTAAAGTTGTAATATAAAATATGTGCTGGGGAGTGTAACGTTGCATATGCACTGTGACAAAGATATGGATCCCAGATTGTAATATGTATGGCATAGCGCTGTGCGTTATATCATAGGCATTAAGGAAGGCACGTTAGATGGGGCAATATAACCCGTGCGAAGGCAAGTGTAGCATGACATATTCACGGGGCGGTGTTACAGTGCACATGGGCTAGAGAGTGTCATAGCATACGCACTAGCTGGTCGAATACAACACAGAGGTGTGTGGCACTCGGCGGGCACTGGTGGGTGTAACACAGCATTGGGCTCAGCCAGGAGCACTCTGTGACTCTCAAGTGAGGTTTATCTCCTTTCCAGAGAGTAAAATAAAAAATATTACACATCCGGCGGTGGATGTGTGTTTTATTAACCGTGAGGGGGGTTTCTTGCATAGTTTGGTCGAATTTTTGTCGAATCTCCTTTGAATGGCTTGGTGTGCGTATGTATTAAATGTGCCCGTCAATAGCTACCCATGTTTTTATAAATAAACGACAAGGGTGTCTACTTGGAGAGTACCCACCGGCGGGGGCGCCGGGATTAGGCACGGTAGGGCGTCAGACACGTCAGAGCTTCACTAGCGGTGTAAATACATTCCACGTGGATTCATAGTATGCATAGTCGCCTTTTAATGAATATCACGCAAATCGTCATGGTGATAGGTACATACGGTTTGTCCAGCATGTCCTAGGTGTTTCTATAAATATATATTTTTTTTAAATAATAAAAAACAAAGGCCGGCCCCGGGGGATGGGGTCCCCGAGGCCATAAGTGGCCTGAGGAGGGGGGCAACGCAGCCCCCTGCTAAAGAATAAAAAAAATAAAAAAAAGGCCAGACCCGGGGGTTGGGGTCCCCGGGGCCGATTAAGGCCTTGGGAGGGGGGGCCATGCGGCCCCCTTCCAAATTAACAAAAAAAATGAGGGTGCAGGCCCTGGGGGATAGGGTCCCCAGGGACAATAAATCAGAAAAAGAAGGGGGGCCACACAGCCCTCCTTCTTAAAAAAATAAAATAAATAAAAGGCCACGCCCCCTCCTTGTAGCACTCTGCAAACGCGCCCCCTGGCCAGTTGTAAGTTGGGAGATTAAGTCCCCTTGAATCCTGAGGGTCCCTAGGGTCCAACTAGACCACTAGGTACCTCCAGTAAGCGCCACAGAGCTGCATTGCATAGAGATGTAAAAAGGGGCACGGCCTAGACCACCTCTCTGCAACGCACACAGTGGGGAAGGGAGGGGACGGGGCCTGAGGTGACGTGTGCAAACACGCCCTGTGGCGCGTTTTAAGAGGTAGTGTTAATCCCCTGCCCTATTATATACTAGGGGCTTACAGAGGAGGTCATGCTAATCACAAGGGGACCCCAACGCATAGTGTTTCCTAGTGTATGTAGGTGTTTTCACTGTATTCTGAGTGTCTTTTAACATAGCACTGGCTCTAGGACTGGTTAGTTAGACTCAGTTACCACCAGTATCCGTCTGAAAAAGTTGAGGGTACAGGATGATTTTGCAACAAGGCTTCTTTCTGTTCTTCTGTTTGTTTTTTCTACACGTTATCCTTCTTCCTGCACTTTTCTTCGTCTTTGAGGACTTCTGTTGCTTCTTTCTGCATTTCTTTTTTTTCTTTCTGTGCGTTTTTTCTTCTTTCTTCACATGTCCTATCTCTGTAGGCATAGTTAGAATTTAGCATTTAAAAAACATTTGAAATTCACTGAAAAAAACATAGGTTTCAGCCACGTTATAGTTAGGAATTAGCATTTAAAAAACCTTAGAAATTCACTGAAAAAAACCATAGGTTTCAGGGGCGTTATAGTTAGCTGGACTTTTCACTCGTACAAAACCATTGAAATTCCCCCGTTATAGTTAGTTCAGCTAACTATAACTCGCGCGCCCGCATTGCACTGCTGATGACGTCACATATTACATCACTCATGACATGGTCAGTGACATCACTGATGACATCACTGATGACATCTCAAATGACATCACTGATGACATCACTCATGACATCACTTATGACATCACTCATGACATCATCCTTGTGATAGAGTGGCAGACCTCCTCTCCCCCTAATATAACCTTTGATACACACATTCAAAAATAGAAACTAACATTTTCAAAACAATGGACATACCAATACCAGTTACAACAACCTATTCAGTAATTCTAAGATCCTCATACACATCCACTCATTCACCAACAGTCCTATACAGTCACTCATACATGTACTCACTCATCATATGTACTCATACACCTATACATCCTGTTACACAACGCCACTCATCCATAGAGTTACTCACACACATAGTCACTCATGCTAATAAAGAATCAGACATCCATGTACTTGCATATACAGTTATACACACACCACCACACTTACTTCTACAGAAGCTTACACATACTTAGTCTTTTAAACAATCACTTATAGAAACACATACTTATTCATACAGGAACTCTTCCAATCTCTCACTCTCACATATACTCACTTATATACACTAATAGTCACATATACTAGTTTAAAACATATGTAGTTACTCATAAAGACACTATTGAGACAGTCATTTACTCACTAACACACCCATGCACACACTCATCCACCCATACAGTCCTGCACACATGCTGTCAAACAGTGAGTCACTCATTCATGCACCTATGCATTACGTAATACCCCCCACCGAACCATACAGACACTCAAATCACTCATACTGATACTCAAAAAGCAAACTAATAACCTATATAGAGACAGATTAAAGTGGGTGTCAAGGGAAAGAACGCACAACCTGCAAAATTTCACAACCTTTAACTGTGTGAACAAAAATTTACAATACGGTGCATTCAACTTGAGGTTTAAACACCCAAACCCTCAAAAACAATATAAGATTGATTCATGTAATTTCCTATTGTCGAAGCACACGTGAAATCAATAACTATATATAAAACAACTATAGAAACGAACAAGGTGACTTGCATTATGAATCGGTTACCAGCGCCATTTTGGATAGGTCTTAAACCGATATATTTGATTCAAAATAATAACTGAGGAAGTCGTATGGGTTAATCCCTTATCGACGAAACGCGTTGGGGAGTGGAGGAATGTTTGTGAATAAAAGAATTTTGAAGATTCAACTTGAAAATAAAGAAGAAGAGAAGCCCACACAAATCATTTTCTAATTTTGTGGTTATTACAAGAGACATTTATTATTGATTTCATGTGTGCTTCGACAATAGGAAATTAATAACCTATATAGACACTCATGTAGCTACTCACCAACCCATGCAGCCACTTATACACAAAGTGAGAGACTGATACAGATATTTACATATTTAAACATTACTCACTAAGCCATGTATTCACTAAGATACACTTAATCAGTCAGTTATACAATCACTTTTTCAAAAACAAATCATCCATTAAGACACTTATATACCCATTTATTCTTCCATCGACCTTGAGATATACATATATAAAACATATGTAATTTTCAGAAAAACACACATTCACTGGATGATGTCATCAGTGATGTCATCAGTGATGTCATTTGAGATGTCATCAGTGATGTCATGAGTGATGTCACTGACCATGTCATGAGTGATGTAATATGTGACGTCATCAGCAGTGCATTGCGGGCGCGCAAGTTATAGTTAGCTGAACTAACTATAACGGGGGAATTTCAATGGTTTTGTACGAGTGAAAAGTCCAGCTAACTATAACGCCCCTGAATCCTATGGTTTTTTCAGTGAATATATATATAGATAGGTATGTCACAGATAAGTGTAAAAAAAAAAAATATATGTATATATGTTAGGGCACGGGCTTTTTTACGGTTTGAAGTAGGTGCGAGATATATATATTTCTTCAAATTCGCCAGCGCTACTTCACCAAGCAACAGGAATTCACGGCACCATGAAGAACAAATTCAGGCAAGTGCTGACTTTTTTTCAATATTTATTTAAAATCACCAACAGTGCAGAGATATGGACGGTCTTCGCGTTTCAGCACTACGCCTTCGACTGGACCATAGAGTCCAGCTGCCTAGATCGCCATTTTAAAGTGACAGGTGCTAATTACAGTTCCATGTTTTTACCTTCATGATCATTCTAGACTGCTACTCACGACATTTTCTGGTGGTATTCTGTGTCCACCATTTTTGCTTTTACTTTTTCACTAAATGTAAAGTACATTAGTGATCTTTTATCAAGGTATTCAACATTATCATACGCCAAGTATATGCAACTATATCCATTCAATAACAAAGTGAAAGTGCATAGAAAGTGCATTCATTAATGAGCGAAGAGCTATGTAAACAATACAATATGTAAACATTTTTGTTCTGGGGGAAAGGGGGTGTTGGAATAGCAGCATCGGTATCAGAAGTATTTCTAAAATTCGTGCAAAAATGGATCACATAGTTCCATCCGAGTGTGCCTCTGATGGACTTTCTGTCGTCTGTGTGAATTTGGAAATTGAGGCGTTCCATGGTCGGTGTGATGTCATCCTCGGTAGTGGGACATCGGATTGCTCTTTTTGGATGATATCAACGCCTTCACCATATTTGTTAGTGCAGTTTTGGTGTGCCATCTTGTAGTTGTCCGGTGTGCATCTTGTAGCCGTTGGGCATTGCAGTTCCGATGTCAGGGCGGAGGAGGTCCAGGACTCGGAGTTCAGCGGCAGGGTACTTGTGGGTGGTCAGACTGTGGAAATATGGATTTTTCTGGTCAGTTATGTCCCCTATCTTGGACCCCAACGGTTCTATGTGCATGTCACAAGTACATGTATGTTCCCTCCAGGTCCAGTTATGAAGACGCAAACACATGTGCGTCCACCGTCAACATGTCCTCTGTCAGATCCGCCATGAATAGGCCGGATATTCCATTCCTAAGTACAAAAGGCCACCGGCTTTATATGGCTCACTTATGCCATTTTACAGTCCAGGCAAGTAGGCCCTGATTCTGTCATCAAAACTCTTCTTGCCTTCTGCCTCTGAAAACTCCAGTCTGAGCCTGCATCTGTGACCATGAACTTTGTCTCATTCTCTGCGCGGCTCACGAAGTCTGACATCAGCCTATCCTCTGCCAAGAACTGTATTTCACCTTCGAATTATCTGCTTCCCCCTCAGCCGATGCATTCCTGCCTAGTAGTTTAAGTAAACATTCTTCCAGTTACCAAGCAAAGGGCCCGGCTTCTCTGCCCTCATGCAAGTAATTCATAGTCCTGTTACTATGGAAGATTCCTGCCCTCGCATTTAGTGTAGACACCTAGACGCTTGTACACGCACGCACAGTCAGTATAGAATAGATTCTGTCCGAGAGTCCTTCTTTATGGATAACATAGTTCTTTAAACATAGGATGTTAGATATGATTTGGGATTAGGTTGACTTGACCCCTCAGACTTCTTGTCTCCACATGTAGAGCTAAATGTCAAGTCCCCTTCACCCCCTAGTTACACGTCAATTACACGTCATGCTGCTGCGCGCGCACCTATGCCAAGTATTATCTTATAGATCCACCTATAGGTGACATCATAACCAATTATGTTCCTTTTTACTCCTTGTTCCACCCATTTTCGGTTACGCAGACAACTCGTCATTTTCCTTATCAATTGTTACGCCTATTGCATTCGCTTCATTATAATGTATGTACTATAAAAGCCATTTCATGTCAATAATGTATGTACTTCACTTCCTGAACCTCCGGGGTGATGGAACTTGAAGCATCCGATTATAATCGATTATTGGAATAAAGCCCATTCCGAACCTCTAATACCACGGATTCTGCCTCTCATTTCACTGAGCTATTTTATTATGTTTCTGTATCAAATTCAGTCCTGGTAAAGGAAAATTATTTACCACATGAATGGCGCCCGAACAGGGACACTTTCTCATCTCACGCGCCGGCGGTGCGTTGCAGGCCCGGTCTCCTGCCACAGCTGGACGGACAATAACGCGTACCAGCAGGATTTCCTGTATCTCCCTCCGGTCAAGCGGGGGCGACTGAGACTGCGATCAACACCCAGACGAGGCGGTGAGAAGTGCGAAGTATCCCGACCAGAGCCTAGCTGAGAGAGCAAGATCCGAGGTACACAGAGACCCACCAGTCCGAAGTCAAGCCCAGTGTCCGACGAGTCGAGTCGAGTCCAGTCCGGTTCAAGTTCAAGTTACTGAGGCCTTCCGTTTCCGAAGCTACCCGGTGAGTACCATTGCTGGGGAGGCATTTCTGACGTGCACATAGGTTGTGCCGGTCAAGACGGGTTTGGGTACACAAATCCGGTCTGCACTGTTTCAGCAGTGTATCTGTACTGTTTAGCAGTATATCAAGTATTCCGAAGTATCTAGTTATTGTCAAGAATTAAGCTTGGTGATTAGTTATGCAGACGATCATCATTGTTGTTTCAGTTAAAGGTTTAATGTTTAATGTTTAATGTGTTTAAGTATGTTCTGAATATCGTGGTATGAATGACTGTTCATTATCGTGTTAATTGTATTAAGTCTGTTCAAAACCAAGTATTAGGTCAGTTGGTCAAAATCAAGTATAGGGTCAGTTCTCAATATGCCGCTCTTTTCGAAATTAAGACAGATCACTACCAGAAAAGGGGTTCTCGAAGAAGCCGTTCCTATTCCTCCTAGGGACACTCCAGGGCACTTTATGTATCATAAACATGGCCTAGATGCCATATTATTTCTTGATTTATGGGTAGACTACACCAAGGGATTACCAGAAAGTCAGAGGTGGCCCACAGCGGGAACCTGGGATGCAGAGTGCATCATGAAAGTAGAAGAAGAGTTATGGAAAAGGAAAGTCAGACAATCACAGAAAGACGCCGTTGAGTTATGGCGTAAAGAATCTCATAGACGCACAGAAAAAGCACGTAGACAGGAAGAAAAGAATAAAGAAAGTTCAAATAAAGTTCGAGAGAATCTATTAATTGAGGAAGGTATCCGAGTGAAATCAGAACAAGTAGACAGACAAAGAAATGCCCTTATGAATGGTATGTATCCCCTTCTGGCCGAAGGATTACCTAAGGCTACTCCAGAAATACCGAAAGACTTGCCAACCCTATTGTTCCCAATAAAGGTACATCCTAAGGGGCATCCTAGAACAGCAGAGGACGTTTTTCTTTCCTCATATTTAGATGACGCAGCTCCCGAATATGCTAATTCCGCCCCGCGTAGACCGCATACCAGGGAGGTCCAACGCCAAGATCCAGCACCCGTATCCCTACAGCAACAAATCGAGTCACAAGTTCTGGCTAGCACATCTGTTTCTGTATCCGCTCCTACAGCTACTTCTATGGCTGTGTCCACACCTGTAGTTGCTGTGTCACGTTCGACGAATCCTTTCACACCCGACACGCCAGATGGGGCCACGGGAGGTGCTACCAATATCTTTTCTACGCCACCCAGAATAAATAAACTTACTTTTCAAGAGTCAGCACATTCACGTACACCCAAACTCATTAGTGCCCGTACGCTGAAGGAACTTCTTATAGATTGCAGATATGACCCTGTGCCCGGTAAAGAGGACGAAATGACCCTGGCATCATTGCGTATCAGACGAGCCGCAGTGTATTTAGGGAAGTTACCAGGAATGACTGCACATCTAGATAATATATACCATTTTGTCCAAACAGGGCGAGATCCAGAATGTATTAACAGAGCTATGGAATACCAGAAAGTAGAGATACAGGGGGAACTGTTACGTTTCCTCATAAACTGCGTGATCAGAAATCAAGACCGACCGGGGGTAGACCCGGAAGCAATGAAAATTCTTACAAGATGGAGCCAGAATATATCAGAAGGGAGACATGATAAACAAAATTGTATAATAGCCATGTGCCGAAAGATCCGTAAAGAAATAGAACGCCTACACGAAGAGAGATTAGAGGTAGACGAGTTCGAACAAAGCGAGGAAGAAGGGTCAGGACCGCCCACAAGACAGTCAGAAACTATAGCCTATGTAGGTAAAAGAAGATCTTATACTAGTACGAGATGTCTCATTGACCCGATACGCCCGATATGTCCAGACAATAACAGGGGTTTCCCAACACCCATAGTCCATATAAGGTCTAACGAGCATTCGTTCCAAACAGCCGACAAACTACTCCGAGAACGAAGGGGTTATCATTTTCTCGATTCCATGGATGAACAAGATTTAGCCAGGGCAGCTGTCCATTGGGTGGACAGTCCCGGAAAATATAGTGATGATACAGTAGTACGCACATTCTTGAATCTTACCCCAGATGAACAGAGGTTAGCTGGGATTTATATGATTCAACAACTCATTATACTATATCGGAGTCAGCATTCGGACCCTGGTCCCTTACCTGACATACTGACTGAATTACTTATGAATAAATGGAGAGGTGCAGGTACTAAATTAATTAAAGAAATTCTAGAATCAAGAAAGCAGTATATTCTTTTTGTATGTTCAGACCGTGTCTCATTGCCCGTCAAGGAAAGAACTACGTATCACATGGATAGACAGAATCCCTTACGAGAAGTGCACCCAATAAAAGGCGAGGACAACGAGTTCAAACGTGTATTTGTATATACGCCCATATCGAAAATAGAATTGTTACAAATGGAGAAAGTGGTACCCAGTCATGACAAAGACCCAGCGGGTTTTCACCGAGAAATTAAAGACATGTTACTCATGGGAGAGTACACCTATCCCGACATTATGACAATATTAAAGGTATTGATGCCTGCTGGCATTTATGAGAAACTCAAGGAAAAAGAGTGGGAGGTAGGAGACCAAAAGATAGAATGGTCAGTGTTAGAAGCAGAAGAAAAGGCCCGAACTGCAGGAGCAGGACTTGGGGATAAAACTAAAGCACTACCAGGTTTATTAGTACAGATACTGCCACGTTTATTAACTACGAAAAAGGAAGATTGGGGTACAATTTCAGCCTGTAAACAGAAGCAAGATGAAGACACTAGTGATTACTATGCCCGATTTGAAAAATGTTTTGGTATAAATAGTGGCATAAAAGCAAGTAGCGAATCATACCCACATCTGTTTGTAACAAAATTAGTAGAAAATGCCCTGCCCCCAGTAAAGAATAGAGTATTAAAATTCGAGAGTACCTGGCAAGGTAACACTCCATCACAAATGTTACAAATGTTACAGTACCATCACAATAGAATTAGAGAGGAACAAGAACATGAACACAGACGCATGAAAGACACGAAAATGAAAATGTTAGTTTCCCAGACAGTTCCAGCTGAAGGGCATAAAAAGGGTATGACACATTCCGATTCAGCAGGACCTGTAAAAGGGACATGTAATTATTGTAAAAAGCCAGGTCATTACGTACACGATTGTCCAGTTTTAAAACATAATATCAGCATAGGTAAAACACAAGAAAGATCACGGTCATTTAGACAAGATCAGAATGAACAAGGAGCTCCGCAGCATGCCCAGGCCATGCCAGCCGCACAACAGCCAATACAGTTTGTGCCAGCTGCACCACCATTGCCTGTTGCTGCCACACAGACAACAACACGACAAATGTATCAGACCGCACAGTATGAATACCCTGAGTATCAGCGTTACGCATGAACTAGCCTAGAGAGGGAAGTTGACTTACCCCTTATCGAGATACCTGTAGATCAAGAAGGACCTTATGTACACAGTGAATTATTAGGTCAAGATAGAAAATTTTTACTCGATACAGGGGCAAGTCGAACAACTATAAAACGTAGTGAAGTTCCAGGGGCACCCCTCTCCGGCTCACAAAATATTTCCCTTGGTTTTTCAGGAAAACCTATTGTTAATGAAGTGTCACAGCCTCTTCCACTTACGATAGGACCTCTGACCCGAACTACAGATTTATTGCTTACTAAATCATGTCCAGAAAACTTGCTAGGAATAAAAACGTTGAAAGCTCTAGGAGCCATAATATGTTGTTCTCCGGAAGGAGTACGATTGTTTTTACGTGATTTTAAAGGTCATTATGTGTCTAGAGACATGGATCCCCGACTACAGACATTACCTACACATCTATGGGCACAAGGCCCTACTGATGTTGGACGCATGAATATCACACCATATCGAGTCACATTAAAGGCAGGAGTGGTACTACCACGAATGCGACAATACAAGTTACCCCCAGATGCTGTAGTGGCTTTACTACAAATCATTGACGAGCTCATTGCCCAAGGAGTGGTTGTAGAAACAGACTCCAATGTATGTAATTCACCAATAATCCCGATTCTTAAACGAACAGATCCAAAGGCCCCGCCAGTCTATCGATTGGTTATTGATCTGCGCGAGTTAAACAAATGCATTGTGCCACAATTCCCTGTGGTCCCAGATATCTCGTCATTACTGACAGCTATTGATTCCGAAGCGACATTCTTTACTGTAATCGATCTCAAGAATGCCTTTTTCAGCGTCCCAATAGATCCGGAAAGCCAATATTTATTCGGATTTAGTTTAAATGGACGTAGCTTTAAATTCTCACGCGCACCTCAAGGATTTACAGAAAGCCCCAGCATCTATAGCCAAGCACTGAAACGAGAACTAGATAGTATCCACATGCCAGTTAACACTGCTCTGCTCCAATACGTCGATGATTTGCTGATCACCGCAAGAAGCGAACCAGAATGTGAAAAAGCATCACTGACAGTTTTAAAATTTCTAGCCGAAAAGGGACACAAGGTGTCCCCTTCTAAGCTGCAATTCTGTGTCCAGCGAGTTGTTTATCTTGGACACTCGCTGTCCAAGGAGGGAAGGCAGCTTACACCCGACCGCATTCAGTTAATAGCTAACATGCCAATGCCCAAGACACAAAAGGAAGTACGGGCTTTCATAGGCCTCACTTCATACTGTAGACAGTGGATCCCGCAATATGCATTTCTAGCAAAACCACTCATCCAGTTGACAACACAGGAGGCAGCCACATCGACTGTTCTCCCTTGGACTCAGGAACATACACAAGCTTTTGAAAGCCTAAAGAAAGCTTTATGTCAAGCACCTGTTTTAGCAACGCCATGTTACAGAAAACAGTTTACACTCTTTGTTACAGAACGCGAAGGTACTGCTTTGTCAGTACTCACACAGGAACAGGCAGGAGCACACAAACCATGTGCTTATTTTTCTAGTACATTAGATCCCGTAGCTCAGGCTTTGCCTGCATGCCTGAAATCAGTAGCAGCGACAGCTTTAGCAATCAGACAAAGCGATGCCATAGTGTTAGGACATCCATTGACAGTTCAAGTACCACACACAGTAGAAGTCCTTGTGAATAGAACGCAAACACAACACTTGACTATAGCGCGACTTACAGGGTATGAACTTACATTGTTTCAGCCACATATAGAAATCAGACGCTGTAACACATTGAATCCTGCCACACTTTTGCCAGTAACCGGAACAGACCCACTAGCTCATGACTGTATTGAAGTTATTACTATAACGACAAAACCCAGACAAGACTTGACAGATGTCCCATTGTCAGATCCAGACCTGACGTTGTATGTAGATGGTTCATGTATGAGAACAAATACAGGAGAGTTAGTGGCTGCTTATGCAGTCACAACAGATACAGAAGTCATTGAAACTAATCGTATTAATACTTTGTCAGCTCAAGCCGCAGAGCTCATCGCTCTGACACAAGCCTGTATTCAAGCCACAAGTAGAAAAGTCAACATATACACTGATTCACGTTATGCATTCGGAGTCGTACATGACTTCGGCGTGCTGTGGCGAGAGAGAGGTTATTTAACTTCCCACGGTGCCCACATTCAGCACGGACCCCTCATTCATGCCTTATTAGATGCAATACATCTACCTACTGCAATATCAATTATGAAATGTAAAGCTCATACGAAAGTTACTGATATCATTTCTCAAGGCAATGATTTAGCCGACAGAACAGCTAAACAGACTGCTCAAACTCAAACCCCCGACATGACAAAGACAATAGTCCCGATGCCGACACATTGTATGACAGTTAAAGATCCTACTCTTGACGTAATTGACATACAGACACATGCTACACCAGACGAAATAAAGAAATGGACTGAACTAGGAGGGATCCAAACGGACCAAGGATGGATGATGAAAGAAAAGTCTGTATGGTTCCTTCCTGATTCAATGGTCCAAGTTATAGTTAACACTATACATAGTCCAGCACATCTAGGAGAAAAAGCTATGCTAGACAGCATTCAACACATTTGGTTCAATAAACATTTACGAGCAGCAGCCAAACAAAAAGTCCGTACCTGTATGATCTGTTGCCAGTTTAACCCAGGAAAAAGCGTTCCCGTAGAACAGGGTGGATTTCATCCTCCTGATCACCCTTTTGAAGTCCTCCAGATGGATTATATCCAGATGGAACGATGTCGAGGATTCAAATATGTTCTCGTAGTTGTCTGCGCTCTGTCCCGTTGGACGGAGGCATACCCGGTTTCAGATTACACTGCCCCGACTACTGCCAAACAGTTAGTTCGAGAATTCTTCCCACGATACGGTTTACCACGTGTTGTCTACTCAGATAACGGCCAGCCGTTCTCATCCGAATTAATGAAACATGTTTCACTTCTGCTAGGATATCAGTGGAAATTCCACTGTGTTCGACACCCCGAGGCAGCAGGTCTCGTAGAAAGACATAATCAGATACTGAAAATCAGACTGTCCAAAATATGCAGAGAGAAAGGGGTCGACTGGATAGTAGCATTACCAGTTGCACTTTTTTTCATGAGAATGGTAGCACACTCTAGAACAGGGCTATCCCCGTATGAGGTGATCTTCGGCAGACCACCAAATATGTGGGGGACGCCTATTCCACGCAAAATAACTGATATTGACTGTAATATGCTGACAGATTACTTGGCTTCCTTGATGTCTGCACTACAATCTTGTCGTTCACAGGTTGCTGCAGCATTTCCCGACAACACTGAGGTGAAACCCCATGACGTAGTTCCGGGTGATTTCGTGTTTGTGAAAAATTTCGACCGAAAGACTCAGCTGGAGCCCAGGTGGAAGACACCCAAGTTGGTTCTGCTGACCACAAGAACAGCCGTGAAGATCGAGGGCCGCAAGGGCTGGATTCATTCAAGTCATATCAAGAAATTTCATGGACAATCCTCGGATATAGACATTGTGCCCTGCACTCCCTCACAGACTGATTCAAAACTTCCTTTGGTTGAAAAAACTGAAAGCCAACTCTATAAAGTTAAGTTGAGGCCTAGAACGTCAGACGATTTGATTGTTTAAGTCCTCTCCTAGGTGAAGCGGTTGAATCTGTCTCTGACATGTATCCTCTAGACCTGAATCATGGACAATTGCGAACAATGATGAAACGACAGGCGTATTGTAAATTACTGCGTAGCCACTGTATAGTGACATTATTAATATTGTTTTTCTTGAGTCTTTTAATAATTACTGCAAGCATATTGTTGCACATATATTACCCTATTTCTAGACAAGTTTATAATGTTACCGCTGAACATTCTTTTAGTGACTTACCTCCGCATGAATTGTCTTATAGACTTGCGCTGCGCAATAACACTTTCATTAGTATGTTACATCATTCCCATCAGACTAGTAATGCCACTAATTGTTGGGTGTGTGGCCGGCTCCCTCCCTATCAGAATTATGAAGGAGTCTTGCCTTTCTTTCCGCACCCATTTACACATAATGGGTCCTGTGGAGCATGGTTTAGTTTAATCAATTCCATAGACTCAGACACAGCAGTTTACCAAGATCAGTGGGTATGGGGAAACCTGAACCTAGTTTTACTCAAGGTCTGCTATCCTGACAAGGAGGGTCGCCCCAAAAGAACAGGAACTGATCTAGAAAATGAAGTATATGGATTAGGTAATTTTACACCTAATCTCATGATTCTAAATGTCGTATCCGAAGTTGAACTAGTCTTACCCACCATGTCAGTATTCCCAGCGAAGGGTGAATTGTGTGTAAGAAAGGTTGGTTCCATACATATGGGCCATAGTAAGTGTACTACTACAGTAGAATTCAGTGATCAAGGCAAATCTTCATTCAGAGCTTATCGCCACTCCTACTTTATATGTGGTCAGACTGCATATATGCGTCTACCTCTAGATTGGGATGGTACCTGCTACATTGCATTCCTTTTGCCACCTGTTTTTCTAGCTCCTCCGGATTATTATAGAAATATTCATTTAGTACACAACAGAGAGCGGAGAGATCTCCCGATTGTCGATTACACTGAAACAGCATGGGAAAAATACACAGATTTCAATAAAGGCATCTTTCCCTATATAGGTACTGTTACTAATAGTAAACTAATACGTAGATTAACTAGAACCCTTGAAGCAGTAGTGAATGAAACTATTTCCGCCTTAGGCAATTTAACAGAAGAGCAGTCTGCTATGCGGATTGTTGTGCTTCAAAATCGTCTTGTCCTTGACGTCATCCTGGCTGATAGGGGCGGAGCTTGTAGGGTCATCGGATCAAGCTGCTGCGTATTCATACCAGAAAATTCGCCATCAGTATATAAAGCCATAACTCGCCTTCATGAGATTGTAAACCAGATACACCAGAACCCAGGCACTTGGACTTGGTCCAGTTGGTTTTGGAGTGTGATATCAGCCTGGGGATGGAGAGTTCTATCCTTCCTAGGTATTGGCCTTCTCATACTATTCAGTTGCTGTCTATGTCTACAATGTGGTCCAGCGATCTGTGGTCTGTGTGCCACATCATGTATTCCACCACCAAGATTTCATTCGTCACGGAAGAAGAAAGAAGAACAAATGATGCTACATGAACAGATCAATGGATTATTGAAGATTGATATTTCTTAACGGGCAAGTAGGGGACAAGGAGGGAATGTGGAAATATGGATTTTTCTGGTCAGTTATGTCCCCTATCTTGGACCCCAACGGTTCTATGTGCATGTCACAAGTACATGTATGTTCCCTCCAGGTCCAGTTATGAAGACGCAAACACATGTGCGTCCACCGTCAACATGTCCTCTGTCAGATCCGCCATGAATAGGCCGGATATTCCATTCCTAAGTACAAAAGGCCACCGGCTTTATATGGCTCACTTATGCCATTTTACAGTCCAGGCAAGTAGGCCCTGATTCTGTCATCAAAACTCTTCTTGCCTTCTGCCTCTGAAAACTCCAGTCTGAGCCTGCATCTGTGACCATGAACTTTGTCTCATTCTCTGCGCGGCTCACGAAGTCTGACATCAGCCTATCCTCTGCCAAGAACTGTATTTCACCTTCGAATTATCTGCTTCCCCCTCAGCCGATGCATTCCTGCCTAGTAGTTTAAGTAAACATTCTTCCAGTTACCAAGCAAAGGGCCCGGCTTCTCTGCCCTCATGCAAGTAATTCATAGTCCTGTTACTATGGAAGATTCCTGCCCTCGCATTTAGTGTAGACACCTAGACGCTTGTACACGCACGCACAGTCAGTATAGAATAGATTCTGTCCGAGAGTCCTTCTTTATGGATAACATAGTTCTTTAAACATAGGATGTTAGATATGATTTGGGATTAGGTTGACTTGACCCCTCAGACTTCTTGTCTCCACATGTAGAGCTAAATGTCAAGTCCCCTTCACCCCCTAGTTACACGTCAATTACACGTCATGCTGCTGCGCGCGCACCTATGCCAAGTATTATCTTATAGATCCACCTATAGGTGACATCATAACCAATTATGTTCCTTTTTACTCCTTGTTCCACCCATTTTCGGTTACGCAGACAACTCGTCATTTTCCTTATCAATTGTTACGCCTATTGCATTCGCTTCATTGTAATGTATGTACTATAAAAGCCATTTCATGTCAATAATGTATGTACTTCACTTCCTGAACCTCCGGGGTGATGGAACTTGAAGCATCCGATTATAATCAATTATTGGAATAAAGCCCATTCCGAACCTCTAATACCACGGATTCTGCCTCTCATTTCACTGAGCTATTTTATTATGTTTCTGTATCAAATTCAGTCCTGGTAAAGGAAAATTATTTACCACAAGACTGGCAGGGTTCCTGGCGCTGGCGTAATCCAGGGGCAGACTGGGACAGACAGGCTAGCCCTTGGTGCTCCTTCTGCACCTGTCATCTGACCTTTTGACCTACACCAATATTATTCTACAGCTCTTTGCTTCCACAAACATGCATGCTTGTTCCCATGGTATTTATTAGGAATGCTGTACATTGCATACAACATTATTGTAAAGCTAGACCTATTTGCATTGGCAATGCTTGTTTTTACTGTTGAGTTCCATGATATTACCACAAGCATTGCCTGCATCATGCACAAATGAGTACAAACTATCTTACAGTGTGTCTTTACAAGTTTAAGACAGACCTGATTTGCAAATGTGGCCACTATTTTAGCTATGTGGTTCACTAATGGGGACTATTTTCATGGTAGTGTGTGAGCCAATTCTTTGTCCTAGTCTGACCCTGATTATGTGACATGTTCTTAGACATTCAGAGTAGTCTGTGGCCATTATTGGCCCATGTGTGCATATTGTGCAATTTCCTATTAAGAAATTGTAATTTCGCGATTTCCTAATTTGCGATTTCCTAATAGCAAATGTGAATCCAAAGGAATCACTATTAGGAAATCGCAAATTACATACATTTTGATTTGCGATTCCCAAATAATGAGTTCTACGGATTTCGTATTTGGGAATCACAAAATGGAAATTTCTTACATATGGGCCTAAGTTTTGTAAGCAGTATTGAGTTATTGTAGAGAATCGTGTCAGCATGATAATGAATACTTAACTTGGAAGAATGTGTGCCTGAGGTACTAATTTATGTATGCATGCTTATTTTGCTTCAAACAGGGCTATCTATAGAGTTTTCACCACAGTATGAAGGGTGCAGGTAGGTAGTATGATCTTTTCCACTTTCAGATCTTTGTTATTTTTAGCAAATAGTGTCTTTTTTTGACAGCCGTTGTATAGAATGTACACTGTCCTTAGTAGATTCTTTTGAATACCTTATGGTGTATGTCTCATGAGAGTTCACTGTTTGAAAATCGTGTGGTATAGAATGAACTCTCTCCATAGATTAAACATGGTTTACAGTACTCAGATCTCTACTGGTATCAGCTTCATTTCTTAATGTAGGTTCATTGTGTGTCAGGGGTTTGATAAGATGAAAGATGCCCGGAGTAGGGCATTTGTTTTGGAATTGGCATTCACTATATTTGCTTTTCCAGAATAGTTGTATACAGATTAAATGAAGGTTTCCCATAAATCTGTGGTTGATTGTTAATGTGAACTATGCTGTGTTTAAAGCCATAGCAATTTATGCACCAATATGCAGAAAAATAAAGCTTGGATGATCTCATCAGTGATGTTATAAATCATGTAATTTCAGATGTCATCAGTGATGTCATAAATGATGTCATATGACGTGTCATTAGTGATGTCATATGTGAGGTCATAAGCAGTGCATGGCGGAGGTGCAAGTTATAGTTAGTGCTGCTAATTATAGCTGGTGAATTTCTCTGTTTATTTTACGTCAAAACGTTGATGTTCAAACTGACAAATTCACCTAACAATAACGTTACTTTAGCATTTGTTTATTTCTGTGAATTCAGAAGTTTTTATTTTTAAGGAAAAACTGTTATTTTTATTGCACCTAACTGTCACGTGCTAAGACTTTGACCTTGGTCTAACTTTGTCCTTGTGGAGCGCTTGTTACCGGCCCTAGCTTGACAATGCTGGAGACCCGACCCTTCATCAGCCACGGTCAGCTGTGGGGGACGTGCCTGAGCCAAGGGCGAGCCAATTTGTTCCTGTCACAGCCTAAAGAAGGCTGGGCTGGGCCCAGCCTCTTGGCTCTGTGTTCCCGACATATAAGGTACTGGTACCTAAGTCAAAAATCACTGATTTGGTTTTGTGCCAGTTGTGCTTCCATTTGCTTATGTGTTGTGGCGCTCGACCGTTCTACCACGCTTTAGATGTGCATTAGTTTGATGATTGCAGGCCAAGGGCAGGGGCCACATTGTATTGGGGTATTTTATTTTGCACTGGTGAAGAGTGTGGCCTTAACACGGTTCTTTTCCCTATAACTTGGGGAAATGTAAGGCAGCAGGTTTAGCCCAGGGCATCACTAAATACCCTAAATATTGTTCCAAACCAGATGACTGTACCCTCAAAGAGATAGACCTTCTAAATGAGGAGGTCGAATTGCTAATTCGTGCAGATCCACCGACCCATACAAAACCTAGGGTCAGTAAAAATAGAAATAATGTAGCTAATCTGTGTGCCAATTCTGGAACAATTCCCAAAAAGAAGAACTTTTGGAAATATCCCGATGAAGTAAGGCCTACACCCAAGCAGAAAAAACAGGCCCATACCATTTCAAGCTACTTCAAAGGGAAATCCAGTAGCAATTGTAATTCTAACTCAGCACCTGTCTTAGACACCCCGCTGCACAGCCTAAAAACTGCACCTCTGCTACACAGCTTCAAAACGATGCAACTATTAAACCGATTTACATCACCTTTATCCCCTGTACCAACCGTTACTCACCACTTTCCGAACAGATCAACGCTCTGCCACTCAGAGACATGGGCAGGGGGTCTGGGTTTCCATCACCCATTATTCCAAGTAATATAGCTCATCTTTCCCAGCATATCAAAGAACTCAGGGGAGAAGAGGAGGATCTTAAAGCGCTGATGTCACATCTTTCCATTACACTAAATTGATTATATGATAGATTCTCTCATTCAGATGGTAACAGTACACACACCACATATCCTCCAAGCAGTCGGCTCTCACTTGGGGAAGCAAATCCCATTGAGAATAAGAATTTGGCAGCTTCTTACATTTCCATGTAGCACAGGGGGACTAGATGACATAAATGAGCGCAGGTTGCCTCAAACCCCAAGCTCCTCTCAGCCTCCAGATTCTCCCAGCAGCAGCATCGCAGGGAGCCCTAGCTGCCAAGACATCCCTCAGCTCCAGTGCAAAATTTTACCTCCCAGTCTGGACCTTCGGGCACTAATTCTAGGTCCTACATCTCCTTCATTAATGTACCCAAACTCACGCACCCCATGCAAAGAGAAGGCGAGGATGCACTATTTAACAAACCCATCCATTGGATCTGTAAGTGAAAGGTTTTCGCTCTCTCATACAGGAGGATATCCTCGGGGCGAAAAGGTATTCACAAAGTGGTACTATGTTTGATACCATCAAATTAAGTCTGGGAAAGAGAGACGTAACTGACAATTTAGTGGCATTTGATGTTCAAACCTCCCACTTATCTGATTCCAAAATTGATTCAAATATAGGTGTTCTCAATATAGACACCAAGCTGATTCAAGTCCCCAGTCTCATGGATGTGAAGGATCTCCTATACGGGACATAGACTGATAACTACTGCTCCCTCTTCATGGCCAGTCCACTCACTCCTTTAGTCCTCCGGAGTATGGCAACTCTTCTCCTTTAAAGGGTTTGAGTGCCCCACATGACAGCCATGCGACCTTAGGGGTCTATATGTTATCCCAGGCTGCTGGGTCTCTTTCTGCCCGCCTTCCTTCTTGATCAGAACTCCAAACCCTCAATGTCTATAATCTCCTGAAATGTGCCAGGCCTTGGTTCCAAGGTTATACATCCGACTGGAACAATTTAATTGATGCGTATGACATCTGCTTGTTCCAAGAAACCTGGTGCCAGGGCCCATTCTTTAAACCTGGCTATCTAAATGTCTTCATTTATCATGCTGTTTAAGTGAGTTGCCCAGTAGGTGGTCTTGTGTAAGGAACCATGGTGCAGTCATTCCTATAAAACCAACTCGTAGATCTTCCCCATACCAAAAAGCTGGTTTAACAAGTTGTGCAGACGTATGCTCTTTCTATTGGTCAAGGCCATAAAAGACAAGGACACACTCCAGGTCCACTTAGCAAGGAAGCTTTACATATCAACTCAGGCTAAGGGCAAAAAGAGAGTGGGATGATGGGACGATGGGAGATGGTAAGATCTTAAAGCTGCTGGTATTGACAAACACTCTGTTAGATTCTGGTCCTTAGTAAAGTCGGGTAGTGATGGACAAGTCCCCCCCTCGAAGTTATGTCGCTCCTGCCGGTGGGTCAATCACTTTTTGCACTTATATTCTGATGGCTTCTCACCAAGTGTTGCGACCGAAGAGCAACTGGCCTGATTGCACCTTGTCCTGCTGTCTACTTCGAAGGCTTTCAGCGTAGCAGAAGTTTCTAACTCTCTAGATGTAGTCACAAGAGGCAGAGCACCGGGACCTGATGGCATTTCTGCTGACTTATTCTTGCAGGATAGACAAAACTGGTCCAGGTACATACTGATTTTGGCAAACGCCATTGCCTGCAGTGCTCCTATTCCAGATTCCTAAAGGGCACTAAAGTAATTCCCCTATATAAAAAAGGAGATTGGCGCTTGCCTGGGAATTAACAGGCAATCAGTCCAATCAATACCATTAACACAAATCTAGGCCTGACTTGTTTTGGTTGTAATCCAGAAATAGATCACCGGCAACAACATCCTCTCATCTTACCAAGTGAGCTTCCGCAAGAAAATCAGTACAAAAGAACAGGACTTTCGCTTCTTGCCTCTATATTGGAGAGTGGTGGATTTCGGTAAGGGCAGCTTGTATGTAGCCTGTGTCAATCTCAAATCGGCTTTCGATTCTGTTCCACCCAAAATGCTATGGTTGGTCCTTCGTGATTTGGGTATGTCCCTTGAACTGTTATCTTTAGTAATTCACCTACATCAAAGCAATTTTACCCACGTTTGTTGGGGTGGCCAGGGTGAACACACCAATCGATTTCCCATTGACAAAGGTGTTTACCAAGTTTGCGTTTTGACTCGTGCCTTGTTCTCCTGGTTTCTCAACGACATTGTTCACTTCTTCTCTAGTTTTCCTACTGATTCCCCCACTTTGGTTGCCACTAAAATACCTATATTGTTGTTTGCAGATAATACTCTGTTGATCTCGAAAACACCTGGCTGCTTGCAGAGTGCATTGCGCCGCTTTGAGGAGTTTTGCAGTGTGTGAGGTATTGAAATGCCACAAAAATGAAGTATATGTCTTTCAAACAACATATGTAATTCAAGGGAAGAGTAATGCTGGGGACAAGCTACTTGAGAGGGCAGAAATCTTTAACTATCTTGATGTCACCCTGTCCTTGAGCATGTCATGGAAGCCCCATGTGAATTTTATGTCTCTAAAACACAGACAGATTACTGGGGCCCTTGTGAAGGAACTTAGTCACTCTTTCTCTAAACCAATTGGCCCAGTTTTACATGTCTATGATGCCAAAGCTCTGGGCTCAGCCTCATATGGCTCAGAACTCTTGGAGCTTTCTAATATCTCTGATCTAACCCTCTCAGAAAATAAGTTTCTGAGAAGTGTGACTCGCCTTCCCTCTAGCATCCTGCTGAAAGCCCTAATGCTTGAACTGGGTAGAAAAGTCCTAGCAAGTGAAGCCAAGCTGCGTCCGTTATTATTTTGGAGAAGGCTTGTCGTGTAGTTCCTATAAAAAGAATACAGGATCTGCGCGTTTAGGTAACATACACTGCGGGTTTGGTGTCCAGACTGCTTCCAGACACCCCCACCGGGTATGTTGGCCTGTATACCAGCTAGCTCACAGTGCCACTAGAAACTCCTCTTACCAAGGAGAGAATAGTTCTTGGCAATTATCGAACATGACAACCCTGATCCCTAAGGACCGTGGAAGCAGTGTACTACTTTTCACTCAGTCACTTGTGCTCATTTAGTCTTGGAGAGATACACAGAATAAACAGTATGGACGTTTTTCAATAAGTATTTATTGAACAGTCATTATTCTAGTGTAAAATAGGTGTGCTGCAAAAACATTAGACAGTAACAGATATAAACAATTAGAAGCACTAGGAAAGTAAAAGTATGGTAGATTTCTACCATTTTGCTATTATCATGAATACAGGCAAGTATATAACATTCATGACAATAAAATGGGTACTCCTACAATGCTACCCTAACTAGATGTACCTAAGTGTACCTAGCATGTATGTAGGTGTTAATCCAAGAATCCCTCTAGGAAAAAGTCAACCCCAGTACATGAAAAGAGAGACTGTAGGACCTCATCATGGTCTCGAGTTGGACACCCTGTAAGGGATGTTAGACCACTGCGAGCTGGAGTATCTGCATGCAGGAACCTTAGCATTTTGTGTCAGTGTGTGTCGGCAGGGACATCCTGATCTCCTCTCCTTGTCTCAGCAAGATGTGATGTTTATATACCCAAAGGTCTCCCTGGGGGTTCTAAATTGCTCTGCCACTTGTCAGACTTATGATGACGTCGGGAATGAACTTTATACATAGTTATTATACAGCTTTCTTTTACTTCATCTTAATTAAGTGGAAAATTGCTGTCATGCAATGGTATCAATTTATTGTATGCTTAGTTAATAAAAACCATTGCATAAAATCACTCATTGAAAATACAGCAAATTGGAAAACATAAAATTAATTCATTACTGTCTTATACATGTGAAATACTAGGACCACCATTGCAAAAACATCTGTGCAGGTATATCCAGGGAAAACTCCATTTAGCACTTCTAGATTCTTCTGAGTAAAATCATTGAAGCTTTTTTACTCATTAGCATAAAATGTTTAAAACCAGATTTCTAAGTTAAATAGTTGATGCGCTTTTACTCATTAGCATGAAAAATAAAAAACTTGTATGTACTTTCGCCGTAAAAGTGACTGTTGGATCATAAAACCATAATTTGACTTTAAGTAAAAAAAAGAGAGACCCTAAGATGTCAAAACAGTAAATATAAAGTTTCTAAAATCTTTAGGAATGCACCAGAGGTTGCAAATCTCTGACTTAAATGATTGTGTTATAAGCGGAGCTATAATGGCCTAATTGCCTATCAGGGGTAGTGTGGCTAGAGACTGATCATTGGCTTTGTTCCTGCTCCTCCACCCTTAGCTTTATTCCTGCTGCGCCCAAGAGACGAACCAGGCAGCAGGCCAGCCGGATGTCCCCTCCTTCAAATCATGCCTTCACTGCCAGTCTGCATGTTCTTATCTGTGTTCTTCTCAGGGCGGGCTTTAGCATAGATCTTCGTTCCCTGTCTAGGCTCTTACATATACACTGGAGGTGTAAAATGTCTTCCTTTGCCTATCCTCATAATCTGCACAATGTTGTTAACTGAGTCAGTTTCCATGGTGGCAGATTCAGCATTGTTGGTAAAATACCCATCCTTAGTTGCAGATATTTTTCCTTTTTTGCCCTAGTAAAGCTGGTGCCTAGGTAAAGTTGGAGAGAGAAGTTGTTGTAGCTCTGGATAACAAACCATCCATGTGTCCTTTTTGAGAGTGCAGCTTTATACTCTACAAGGGACAGTATTTTTACTGATTTATTGGCAAGCTCCTTGAAACTTTTGTGGGCCCTAATGATACACCAGAGGTCCTTCAAGGCCAAGCAGTCAATTGAATCTTTTAGGTAAGTCATAGCTGCACTATCTTTTTTTCGATTAAGCTCATTCCAAAAATGTGCTTTTAATGTCCCTGGCTCTGCTCCCTTTATTCTGTGCCAGCATTATGCCTAGGCTCCCTTGCGTGCTATTTGCTGTTTTGGTAGACCAAACTCTAGTCTTATTTGGGCCGGTGATGTGTTCCGTGGGATTTTAAATATTATTCTCATTGCCTTTAAGACCGTCCTATCTAGGATATCGGCATCTCTTCCTCTAAGGCACTCACTTCCATAGGTGATGGTAGGGAGGAGTTTCGCTCGAAGTACTTGTGTAAGGGAGTAAAGCTCGGGACGCTTATTTTTTGTTTAATGTTTTTTAATGCGACTGCTATTAAGGTTCCTTTTATCTCTTATTGTTGCTTTTTGCTGGAGGAATGTGCCTTTGTTGTCTAAAATTATGCCCAGGTATTTAAATTCTTTTACGATGTCGAGTTTCAAACCTTCCAACTCCCATCGGAAACAATGCAGTTTCTTTTTCTGATTCATGACCAGCACTTTAGTTTTGCCCAAGTTGATGGTATTTCATTTTTGCTGGAGAACTTACTCGTGATTTTATCAGATGTTGTAAGCCAATTGGAGTGCGACTAATAAGGGCGAGATCATCTGCGTAGAGCAAGTTTGAAAGAGAGAGGCCTCCGAGGTTTGGGGCATGGTGGTTGCAATTGTCCAGTTCTGTCAAGAGGTCCACCATAAACAGATTGAGCAAAATCGGAGCCAGCACGCACCCCTGCTTCAGCCCCTTGATTATCGGTATTCTACGTGATAAGCAGTCTCCGGCGCCCAGCTTAATTTGTATCCATGTGTCCGTATGGAGTAAAATCAGCTGGTTCAAAAGTCTGGTATTGATTTTCATTTTAGAGAGTTTTGACCAGAGTTTATTCCTGTCAATGTTGTCAAAGGCAGATGAATAGTCTATAAAACAAACCTAAAGCGGTTTGTTAATGTTTTTTGTGGTATCCATTAGGAGTGATAGGCCCAATATGTTTGTTGAAGTGCCCATGCATTTCTGGAAGCCAGATTGGTTGATTGGAATAGATGCTGTTTCGGATGCCCATTCTGAACATTCTTCCAGCAGTAGCCCCCGTAGTATTTGGCATCATTGTTTATTAATGCAACTAATCTATAGTTTTCCGCATTATTTTTACTGCCTTTCTTATGTATCAGGGAGATGATGGATCCCTTCCAGGAATCTGGGATTCTTCCTGCCTCCATTATGTGTGTAAAAAGTGGCAGGAGTGCGGCTGCCCAATAATCCGGGTCTCGCTTATATAAGATTGGTGGTATACCGTTGGGGCCTGGCACACCCTCAGCTCTGCCCTTGGAAATTCTGCTCATAATCCATTTAGTCATGAAGGCATAGACAATCTCTTTGTCTTGCTTTAGTTTACCCGAGCTGGGTCTACTGAACTCCTGAGCTTCATGTATATTGTTTGTTTGCCCAGTGTTAAAGTGGTCCCGTAGATACTTGGTCCAATCATCTTCAGTAATGTAAGAGTTTATTCCTAGAGCCCTTGGATTCTGTAATCTGTTCACTGGTTGCCAGAACCTGGCGCTGTTATTGGCTTTTGCATCATATGGGATATTGGCCCATGCTGTTTCTGCACTTTCGAGGTGTGCTGACCAGATGAGTTTCTTCATGCTCGATTTTAACGATCTTAACTCGTCTAGCAATTTGGCATCTGGCCCTGCCCGGGGAAGATTTCGTACTGCTCTGTTTATTTCTTTCTTTATTTGCTTTATTTGCGTTAATAGGGCTCCTGTTAGATGATATCTTTGCGTGCTGGACAGTGTGGGATGAGGCCTTTGTTGAGCTTCAAATGCCCCAAGTGCGCCTATCCCTACTTCTTTTGAGTGGAGCATGCCAAGGCTTTTGATAAATTTATTATACAGGAGATGGTAGTCCTGCTGAGTTTCCAAGAATCCTCATGCATAATGTATGAGGCTTTTACCAGGGAAAATCCCGTGTTCTGTGTGCAGTGTGGTATCTAGGTAAAAGGTCAGTCCCCAAGAACCGTTATGTGTGTAATGCAGGGGAGAATATAGGTGAAAGGTTATGATGTTACCTGAGCCTATATTGGGGTACCTATATGGAATATAACAGGCTAAGGTCTACACACCTGAACAAGCTCACTATCCCGTGGCTCTAAGGGACGTTATAGATGCAGATAGATTTCACAATATTAAATGGTTACAGCAAATCAAGCTATTAATTGGTATAGGTATGAGGGAACTCTGGGAAAACTCATCCTGCAAACCCACTCCATCACCTGGATTATTGAAGAACAACTATTGTCTATGGATCTCAAAATGTGAGGCACGTGAGGTGGGGAGCTCGTCATTGATGGGTAGGTTCCCAGACTTTAAATGTCACAGCTTTCTGTAATCCTATTGGCACACTATTATGGTGCCACTAGACAGAAAGCTATATTTTCAATTTAGGGTGGGCACTATATAACTGAAAACCTTCACCAATAAATGGGCCACAGGTGCAGGCATGCTGTGTCTTTCTTGCATTGACACCACAGAAAACTTTGCTCATGTCTTGTTTGCCTGCCCTGGTTATGTGGGCCCTCGTATGAAATGGATCAAACCTCTCTGTAAGATGCTGGGGATGCAGCAACGTTTCTGGGTTGGCTGTAGGCACTAAGATCTAGGATGTCCACCTTAAGTTGGTGACCTTGGTTCTACTGTTGTCTATAACTACTTAGGGTGCTCATTTACAGCTTTGTGTAATGACCGACACCAAAAAGTGCCACCTGTGATGATCCAGCTAAGTTACATGAATCTTTACTAGTTAGAGCACTTGCCCTCGTTTGCATGTTGCATTGCCCAGGCCCCTAGTCTCAAGAAACCTGTGTGTGTGTGTGTGTGTGTGTGTTGGTCACAATTTGTTCTTTCTTTTATGTATCTAAAACTACTAATTAGTTCTATTTTAACCACATGTAAATATGGCTGTTTTTAACAATTACATTCGAAAATTCATCTATGGATTATACCTTGTCTAGCATCAACTTTATTTGTATGCTGCAATGTTTCGGCTCTCATACTAAGAAGAAGTAGTATGTATACGATGGGATACTTTACAATGTTAAAGATTTTGAACTTATTCATTGGAAAATCGCTTTTATGGCACAAGCTGTTGAAATAAAGCTTATTGGTTTATAGATTGATTGCTACTATAACCTTAGTTTTTTTAGTTTATTGCTAGTTTTTTTTTAAGTAAGTAATTTAATTTTAACTGTATGTATGGTAGAATAACTGAATAATATATCCTGTGTCATCATCGTCAAAATAACTTTATTCAGTCTAAGTTAGACCATAAAAGTGCATAATAACATCATTACATACACCAATCAATCAATAAAAACAGAATGCTTCAGCATTTTTGAGATAAGATCAATAAAAAGACTGCATGCAAGTTAGTACACCAATTAATAGATCATCACTTCAATTCTGAGCTATACATAATTTAAAAAAATAGAATGAACATATTATGGAAATAACCAAAAATATAAAACCATCCAGGCAATTCAGACCAAACAGTACATACTTAGTAGTGCCCCAAAATACTGACAAGGCAGCAACAAATGACAATAAAGTGCATTACATTCAGAGCCAACTAGCCCAGTGGTATAAGCTCTGATCATAAAAAGTGTCAGGCAACAAAGTGCATTCTGCATAACAGATCAGGCCCGACCTAGACCCATATCAAGTGTCTTTCCCAGCCTCAATGATGCGGCCAGGAAGCAAGCGACAACATAAGTTGTATAAACATCTGGTAGTAAATGAAGGTACATAAGAGCGGGCTTAACCTGGACATAATTCAAAGTTTTCAGCAGGGGTAATCAAATAGTCCTATGAGGAACATCATAAAAACCACAAAAAAACATAAAGTGCATAAGGTCCTGGTTAGAAAAATGATCACATGTGCAAGGCCTCATCAGTACTTCCCAGGTGCTAGGCTAGTGAGAAGCCTGCAACAAATGAAAATGATTTAATCAGAATATAGTTGGAAGAAACTGATGGTGACCGGTTGACATGTTAAGCAAATCGGGTTCAACAGCTGGTCTTGTTAGGATCTGTGCGTATCCTCAGACCGAGGGCTTCTCTGGTTCTACACCCTCTCTCTCTGCTCTCCTCCTGGCAAGTAGGGCAGCCCCAGCTCCTCATGATCCATGCAAGTAGGCGTTGATACTGGGACTGCCAGGAGACGTCTACAGAATCCATTTTCCTTCACTTGGACCCGTATATCCCCACACATCGCTGCCATATGTAGCTACCGAGACCAATTTTTGCTCATAGATTTTAATTAAAGCACCCAGTGGCTTACTACCAATTATGTAAGAAAAGGAAAAAACACCCCTATAGGGTGGGACAGGGATAATCTTTTGGATCTCATCAGCAGGGTCTAGGAGGATCGGTCATCAAAAAAGACACGTAAGTGTGTATACGTCTGGAACCTCGTCACCTTGTGTCCCTGAACATGAAAGGATCTTGACTTGATTCCCCTAGGGCCCACAACTATCACCTGAGATTTACCATAATTGGTTGAGAGGTCAAGGCTATTTATGTACGTGACAAAACCATCAAGCAGTGTCTGAAGCCCCAGGGAAGTTCTCGCGAACAAAACGGTTTAGTCCGCATATAATCATTCAGGAACCTGTTGGGCACCTGCTTGAGGAAAGCCCACATGCCTGTCTAACAACCTGGCTCCCAGGTCATTCACATACAAGGTGAACAAAAAAGAGGCCATTATACATCCGTCTTACCACACTCTTTAAAGGAAAGAAGCCAGTATATGACCCGTCTGAATTATATCAGACAACTGCTGTCATATCCCTATGCAGCTCACTGAGAAAATAGATGATACCTATGTTCAATCCCATAGCCAACAAAATGGATCACAACTTGGATCTGTTCACTCTGTCAAAGGCAAAGGACAGACCCATAAAAGTGATTCCAGTTTCACCACGGTATATTTGATAATTAATAGAAAAATATTTTGTCATTGATTGCATGTGCAGGGAAACCCAAATTGTAGATCTGAGAGAATGGAACCGTCCTCCACCTGTGACATCGCCCTCTCCAAAATAACCCTGGCCATTACTCTGACTACCGAATCAATTACAGGGAGGAACTTGTAACAACCCGGCAGGTCTCTGGAGCCCGTTTCGTGTACTGGGATAATGAGGGACTCGGACGAAGAGTATGGGACACCTTCATGTACCGCCAAGTTGAACATACGAGTTAAGATCAGGTCCCAGAGTTCAGGTTACATCTTAAACAATTCATCAGGGATCTCATCCGGACCAGGGTCCTTTTGACCAGTCGTACATCCTATGACTAGTATGACCTCATCAACATTAAATGTTAAAGAACATTGGTGACTAGGTAACATGGATGGCTCATGAAGGACACTGCTATTCAGAGAGTTATAGATACCCTCAAAGTGCTCAATCCACTTTTACGGAAGGATATGTGAGGAGATGGTATGGGCCACATTAACATTAAATAAAGGGCGATTACTAATCTCCAAAACCTTACTACTGTCGACCCTAAGAGAGGCCTCCATAAGATCGACCCAAGCTTCCCCTTTAATTGCTCCATTCCTCACATTTAGCACCTTCTTGTAAGCAATGCATCTGCTAGCTATTTGAGCGATGTTTATCAAACCAATGAGGATTGCTATTTACTACCAGTTTAAGGGGGAGTGATAAGCTGGATTTAACTTTTACCCCAATATGAGTAGGCATTCAGGAAAGCACTATCTTCTCATGAGTCCCCAGACACCAATCAAATTCTTTAAGCTTAGCATCCACAAGGCATTTAAAAAAACCCTCAGGAACAATCTTCAACCACCTTAGTCTACTTCCTTGATCAGTTGCTACGCCCTCTAGATGGTTAGATACACCATGAGCCGGGGCTCGTACAAATAAATTAGTAACAATAACAGAAATATAATAATGATCACTAAAACCAGGGACACATATATCAAAATGATCTAAAGAATCCCTCAAAAATACAGAAGAAAAAATAAAATCTACTGTGGAGTTCAAACCTTGTCCAATAAAAAAGGGGGCAAAACTACCATCTGCACTTTAGAACATTTTGCATTCTAGATTAAATTCTGCAAGTATATTACTCAGAAAGTCACCCACCTGGCTATGTTCTAGTAGCAAAGATTCTTCATTAAGCACTTGATTACATGGCGTGAAGGAGTATGGGCAGGGGTGAATATTAAAATCTCCCACTAAAATAAATCCTGCCTTACATTACTACAGGTAAAAATGTCCAACATTTTAACCCTGAGAACGGATAGTGTATCGCAAAAGATAGAACCTGTGGTTGCATTGTAAATGTTTAACAAAACCAAATCATTAACCTCAGGGGAGGTAAACAAAATTCCTTGCAGATTGGCTGAGCTAACTGCCATGTATTTAATCCTACAGTTTAAGGACAGAGAGACCAAGACCTCCCTTTGGGTGTCCCCTTGTTGAAGGCACAGTAGGATTAAAATGTAATTTATAACCTTCCAGAAAAAAAGGAACCCTCTACATCCCACGTCTCCTGTAGGCATCCTATGGCAAATTAACTGAGAAATGCCAACCATTTTTTTTTTTGAAATATTTTTATTGGGTTTATCAACAAAACATAAAACAAACACCACTCGTTTAGTGCAAGGCATGGCATACAGGGGTTACAAGGTACCGGAGCAATGACAGTACAGGTGTCACAGAGAGAAATAAACAGCCCGATGACAACACACCATCGCTCCCCTCCCCGCCCATCTCCAGCATTGGAGCCGTTAATCCTGGTCACTGAGATCCGAGTCCGCTGCATCCGGTGGGGGCTCACAGATATTTCCCCTGTATACATTCCATCCACCCCAGACCTGGGACCATTTCTTGGGGCACCCTCTATGGACATACACAGTTTTTTCGGTCACCATTACAAGGTCCATATCTCGGATCCAATGCGTCAGGGTAGGCCCCAGCCCCGATCCCCATTTCTGGGCTATATTACGCTTTGCAAGCATGAGTCCCAAAGTCACCAAAAGCTGGGTCACCCTCTTGTGGTCCGTCTGTTCCCAGACATTGAGGAGGCACAACCGAGGTTCCGGCAGCGTGGGAATTTTTGTTACCTGGGAGAGAATACGCAACACCCCTTTCCAATAAGTCGCCACGACAGGGCACTCCCAGAGGGTATGCAAGAAGGTCCCCTCGTGGCCACAGTTCCTGAGACACAGCGGGGACTCCACCCGGTGGAGTCGGAATAGGAGGGTGCGGGTGTAGTATGTGCGGTGCAAAATTTTGAGTTGGACCAGTCTGAGCTTGGAAGATATGCCCACCTCCCTGGGGGATGAGAGCGCGGAATTCCAGTCCGTCTCATCAAATTCTCCAAGTTCTGCCTCCCACTTCCCCTTGAGGGCGGAAAAAGGGTCGGGGCGGTTATTCATTATCTTCCGGTACGTTAGGGACGTCGCCCTCTGGAGCAGATGCTCCATGAGGAGCCGGTCCTCCAAGGGCGATGACTCAGGGAGCCGAGTCCCACGTGGTATCGCCGCCTGAAGAGCGTGTTGAACTTGTAAATATCGGAAGTGCTCGGTGTCCGCCAGGTCGTAGTCCGCTTGCAGTTGGGCAAAAGTGATCACCTCTCCCTTGCGCCAGAGGTCTCCCACCCTGGAGATACCAATAAGATCCCACTGGTGGAACCCCTTGGTAGTGCGAAGTACCCCGAGCTGCCTGGTGTCCCAAAGCGGCGTTGCCTGGGTAATCTTTCCAGCCCATCCCATCGCCCGTTGCGCCGCGTGCCATATCCGGAGGGTATGGGCTGCGGGCCCCGCCGGAACGCGACCCCTTTTTGGGTTGTAAAGGGCTCCCATCACCCCTCCGGGGCCAAGTAGTTGTCGGTCCATACGGTATGCGGGGTCATCCCCCGGCACATGGAGCCACTGGTTAATAACCATGAGGTGCGACGCCCAGTAATAGGTCCTCATGTCGGGGAGGGCTATACCTCCATCATACCAGCCACTGGTAAGCTTATGGAGGGCAATGCGAGGCGACTTGTCCTCCCAGAGGAGACGAGTGATCTCAGCATTGATCGCCGTGAAGTAAGAGGGTGCAATGGGGAAGGGGGTATTTTGCAGCGCGCCAACCATTTTAAGGTCATTTCTTTTGCTGCTTACACCTGCCAAGAGGCTAACCAGAGGAGACTAACAGTGTGTCTCAGTTTAGTATATCGCTTCTGGGATAACAGTAATGCTGCAGCAGTCTTTCCCTGCTGTAAGATTTACGACATTCGGTGAGCCCCTCCTAACAGATAGCATATCCTATGTGCGGACATTATTCTGAAGGGGAATTGCTTTCATATCGTAACTTAACAGGAAAGGGTGCATACTTTGCAAAATATTTCTAATAAATGATTGTGAATAAAACAGAGTATTTATATACAATATTTGTGTTGAGATTTTCTATCCTCTCAGTTCTTCTGACTCTCATATTGAAATACTTTCCCATCAAGTACATTAATATTGTAATAGCATACTTTTATAGGCTGTGTATGTGTTTTTACTTTTAAGGGGTCGATTACGATGCCGTTCGTAAGGGCTCCAAATTGGATTCGGGTTTGCCGAATCTGATTCTGGACCCTTGTTTTCGACCGAATCGTACACAGTTCCCAACAACGATTACAATGCCCAGAAACCATTAGGGCTGTCTGAATCGGTTCTGAAAGGCATTCGGACAGGTCCAGTCTTTCTGAGCCGAATCGTACAGCTCTATGGACGCGGTTTCCGAGCGAGCGATTACGATGACCGATTCGCACAGCTGTTCCTATTCGGTGTGCCTGAAATGAAACGGCTGTCAGAATCTGTCTTTGGGGGCCTGTAGCAGGCCCCCTTCACCCGGGTCCTTCCGAATCGGGCACGTGAGGGTACCCAAGTGACACCCCTTTCCATCCATGCACAGTGTGGCAGGCACCATGGGGTGCCCGCCTCAGGGTGCACGATTTTCCCCAGCCACCCCTTTTTTCAATGGAGCCTGTGTTCTCGTTCGGAACATGGGCTCCCATTGAAGTCAGTGGGAGTCCAACCGAATCGTATCCGGAAGGATCCGGATGTATCAAAATCGCTCGGTCAGACTTCACCAATCCGAGTCATTCAGAAAACATTGCGGAACCAAATTGGTCGGAAAGCTTTCCAGACAAGATCGTAATCGGACCCTAAGTCGTAGTTATAATTCAGAAAAAGAGTAATCAGTTTTTAGAATATTGTGTAGTATTAAGTTTCATCATACAAATCTATTTTTCAAGTGTGTGATTAGTCACTAGAGTTCTATATTTTATTTTAATCTACTGTTTAAAGTTCTTTTTCATGTGTTCAGTTATTATTTATTATTAATCTGTAAAAAGAGAATCCTTAAAATTTGAGGTAATATTAATTTTTTTGGTTTAATGCTGGTGACTCTCGTAAGATGCTTGCAGGAGTCAAACACACAATCCCCTGTGTGGACTCCGATCGGGATGTACTTTCTGGTTGGCTCTCATGACCCTCTTACAAGATTGTACATGTGGGATTAAGTTAAAAACAGTGTTTTCCTATAATTCAAAACAAAGTAACAGATTACAGAAGTTGATCATGTTAGTAAAATTGATTAGGATTTGTTCCATTGAATTATAAAGCAATAATGTTTTTACGATCTTGTGTGAAGCTCGTGGGAGTTGAACACACAGTCCGCTGCGTGGACTCTGACTGGGCTGTACTTCTTGTTCAGCTCTCACGATTGACCAGCGTGATCAAGCATTTGCAATTAAGTTAATAACAGTGGTTTCTTATAATTTTGAACAAATTAAGACATTAATTATAGATGTTGATTAGCTTGCAATAGTTTAGAATGAATTGGTCCATGACATATATAAAGCAATAATATTTTTATGGTCTCGCAAGACACTCACGGGTATCGCACAAGAGGTCCGGGAGAGGAACCATACCATAAGGAAGGATTGTGATTGGGTCATATAGATGCCATGTTTTAAGAAGAAGAAGATTCCACCCTTTTTGCTTTATTTTTACTATTGAATTTGGATGAAAGTAGACAAATTTGGTTTGCTCTCTTATCCTTTTTCTCTTTGAGTGGAAAGATGTCTTCATCTAATTCAGATGGACAGCTATTGGATTCTGCATCACCTCAGACACCACAGCCACCCAAGGAATCCTTGGTGTGGCAATTCTTCGAAATGAAGGCAAGTGCCAAGAAGGTATCTCAAAGTACGTAGCCTTTAAACTTTACAGCAAAGAGCTCAGCAGGGGGACCAGAAATAAACAATATAGTACAAGTACAACAGGGATGTGGAGACACCTGAGGTCTATGCATTCACAAAGGCTTGCACGAGCAGAGTTGGCTCGTGCTGCAGAGGTAAAAAACTCTACTAGGGCTTCAACATCCTTTACACCAGGAGTTACTGTGCCTCCACAGGTTCTTACTGCACAGACGGACAATAACCCTGCTTTTTTAAATACAGTGCCATTTTGCTGTTTATGCAAGCCAATCATAATTTCATCTGAAACAAGCAAGTCTATGCAGGGCAAGCTTGCCCAACAGTACAAGTGCCGCCCTAGGCAGTTGCTTTTTTAAATCATGTTTTTTGTAAGTGCTTCTTCTTTTTGTTTTAAACAATATGCTGTTCATGTTTGTTTAACACCTCCATTTTTATATTTTTGTCCTACCCTTTAAAAAAATGTAAATGCCCAAAAAAACTTACAAATGTTTGAAAACATTATTTTCTTTATAGTTCAAAACTGTGAAGAAAAACAGTTTTTTTCAGAGCTACCCTACAGTTTCATGATCTATGTTCTTTGCACTGTTTCCCTTTCTTCCCTTCTCCAAAGCTCTTGGGAGACTCGAGAGAGAGCCAGGGAGGCAATACCTCATGTGCAGTGCTTCCTGGTTTTCTCTTGCAAGCCTCTCACGAGATCGCACAATAATGGACTTTGCACTTACACTGAATGAATATAACTTGATGTAGTTTGTATAATATATATATACACACAAGAATAGTAACAGAATTTTTATTTAAAAATAAAAATGCAATTCATTATATAATTGTGGAGAAAAATAAGTCACTTAGATTTATGGAAAAAAACACACTTGTCATATCTGCATGAGATGAACATTGGTACATAGCACACATTGATACTCATTTATGTACTTTAAGTTAATTTATTATTATTAGAAAAATTTAAATCACTACCTTTTTTACGATCCCATAAGAGTCTCGCGAGATTGTAAACTTTGTTTAACTAGGAATAATTTACAGTTCCTTTATCACCCTACTTATGCCTTATGGTACCCGTTAGAAGGGTGTGGGGAGAAAGTAGACTCTCAAATAAGACCGTTTCAACGTATAACCACAGTGCACAGTAGGGTGTAAGTAGACACCTCTTCACAACTTAGCAACTGTGTATAGTACACTGTGGGGAGAGACTGTTCTCTCCAGTGAGACTTTGCAAGAAGATAACCTGTGTGTAAAGTAGGTTGTAAAGAGACACTGCCTCTCCACTCACACCATTACCCAGGCTCAGCAGTATGTGTAGTAGGGTGTGGAAGGTAAAAACCTCACCTGTAAGACCTTTAGTAAGTATAACAAGTATTGACCTCTCCACTGAGACCTCTTTCCAGGAAAATAACCATATATATTCAGTGGCATCTCGCTGAGGCTGTGCTGTGGGGCGGCGGGGCGGGGCAGGGTGGGGGGTAGAAACTCCGGCATATGGCCGAAGGGAGTTAAGTAAATTAATAAAGAAATAAAACAATTTACATTGTGTGTGCCGAAAGGCCAACGGCGATGCAGCGCGCGCAATGTAAATTGTTTTATTTATTTATTTATTTTACTCCCTCCAGGCCATATGCCGGAGTTTATAACCCCCCACCACATTGACCATTACTTGGAATCGATAACCATTCTTGTGTTAAATGTGGAAGCGAGAGAAACACTCATTGCTGAGATTACCTTGGCAGACATCCAAGCCGCTATAACTAAACTTAAAGCCAATAAGATCCCAGGACCAAATGGGATGTCTGTTGGATTTATAAATGTTTTTCAGGCTTACTGGGACCCCATCTCCTGAATATGCTTCTTGAAGCAGACAAACAGGGTTCACTCCCTCCAGTTTTGAGGCGGGCAGCATAGGGTTGTCCCTAAAGACAGCAGGACCAAGCGTGTTACAGTTCATATCGCCTGATCTCTCTACTTAATATAGAGGTTAAAATCCTATCTACAATCTTGGCTTTTAGACTGTACAAGTCATAACGCCCCTGATCCACAGAGACCAATCGGGATTTATGCCTGTTAGATCCAGCTGTTATAATCTTCGTCGAACCCATAATTGGCTGAATGAAATTCGGAAACACCCAATTCCCCACGTTGTTTTTGCACTGGATGCTGAAAAGGCATTTGATGGAGTACTCTGGCCCTTCCTAGATAGTACCCTGGTTAAATTTGGGTTTGATCCCAGCTATAGGAGATGGGTCCGGTTATTATACCAGGCTCCAGTGGCGTTGGTCCGGGTCACTGGGGTGGTGTCCATTGAGTTTCCCATTGGTAGAGGTACGAGACAGGGCTGCCCCTTGTCCCGTCTCCTCTTGGCCCTGACAATAGAGTCCTTAGCCTTTGCAGTCCAAGACCATCCTGGAATCCGTGGCTTCCAGCTTGTGGGTCAGGCAGACCCTTCTATACCTGACCGATCCCTCCTTGTCTCTGCCCGCGACCTTTCAATTATTTGAGGAATACAGGAGTCACTCCAGTTACTGTATTAACTGGGTTAAATCAGTGCTTTTTCTCCCACAGAGTGGACTGGAGATGCCCCCTAGCCCACCAGGAATTTGAGATGTCATCAGTGATGTCACTGACCATGTCATGAATGTTGTAATATGTGACATCATCAGCAGTGGATTGCGGGCGCGCGAGATGTAGTTAGTACAACTAACTATATCGGAGGAATTTCAATGGTTTTGTATGAGTGAAATGTCCAGCTAACTATAACACCCCTAAAACCTATGGCTTTTTCAGTAAATTTCTAAGGTTTTTTAAATGCTAATTCCTAACTATATCAGGCCTGAAACCTATGGATTTTTCAGTGAATATATATATATATATATATATATATATATATATATATTACCTACTGGCGGTCGCCAGTAGGTAGTTATAGTTAGGACCACGTTTCCATAGGAAAACCTCAACATTCTATTTTGAATAACTTTGGCGCCGGTCGACGAATCCTCGCGAATTTCTCAAAATAGGTGGGGCGCTATGCTCCGCTCCTACCCTGAAAGTCTCGGGGGGATTCATCAAGCGGGGGCTGAGATAAAAGGGGGGTCCCAAAACGCGTTTTTCCCATGCATTTTTCCATAGGACCTTTAGAACGAGCTACAGCCCGAATGGCTGAACAGAATTACTCAAAATTTGGCAGAGAGGTAGTCCCTAGGTCAAGGAAGTGCCTTTTGTAGGTTTGGTGTAAATCTGTTCAGTAGATTCTGAGAAAATAGCCTTTAAATCAATATATATATCTGAGCCCGCTTACGGTACGCTTACCGTACGCTTACGGTAAGCGTACGGTGGCGTGCGCGAGCGCGATTCTGATTGGCTCTTAGATCTTAGTAAACATTCGAATCGGCCGAAACCAGGAAGCGGCGGCCGCCATTTTGTGTATTTCACTCTGAAAAAAAAGAGTGAAAACAAGGAAAGGGGGCAATGAGGAGAGTTACAGACCCCCTAACATTTGTAAGGGGGTCAAAGAAGGACAGAAAAGTACAATAAAAACATTTATTGATTTTAAAAAAAATCACGGGGTACGCGTACGGTAAGCTTACGGTAAGCGTACGGTAAAAAAAATAAAAATAAATAAATGAAAAGCAGATTTAAGAGTTTAGAAATTAGGGAGCTCTAAAAAGAGCTGTTGTGTTTATGAAGTCATTTTTTTAGTGGTACCTACAAGTAAGTACCGATGCAGAGTCTAAGGTTCAAGAGGAAGACTCTGTTCCCTTCATCATTGAAGTGCACACCATCTCCTCTATAAATGTCTTGCATGTCATAACGCAAGTTGTTGTGGTAAATGGCACCCATACCATAGTCACGGAGGAAAGCAGAAACAGATTTGTTGACGTGCTTTCTTGCTTTGTCAATCTGCGGACAGAAATGATTGGACCAGTTCCATTTTTGCCTTTGGCATATGTTGGAAAACACAAAGGCAGTTTTAGGGAAAAGTGTAAACAGTTGTGCAAAGGTGTCCTTCATAAGCATTTCCAGACCTACCCCAGTCAAAGTGCCTAGGTCATTGCCACCACAGTGCACTATTATGAGGTCAGGGTGTTGGATTTGAATGAAGGATTTTACCAATGGCATCAATTGGTGCCACTTTAACCCTCTCTGACCAATCCATTTAATGTCTACATTTGGCAAAGCAAGGTCTCTCACCATATCTGTTTTCTCTGCATACTTTTCACTCCAGAAGACATAGCTGTGCCCTACAATCCACACTGTGAACATCTTCAAAGGAGAACTGGATGCACTCAGGAGGTGTCTTTCAGTAGAATGGCAATAAGAAAAGAAAGACAGTTTGGAAATGGAGGCATACATATTTTTTACAAATTAAAAAGAACTGATTGGCTGTTTCAAACCATTCCAGAATAAAAACTAGGCTGTATGTGAAAATTAATAGAAGCATGTTTTGTATTGGTACAAAAAAATGTGTAACCAAAGAACAGTACTATGGATTTGCTGTTAGGTTTGAAAAGTCAAGCACTCTTGCTCTGTGGAATTGAAACATTGTGTGTCGAACTTCTGACCTAACTGCACACAGCAGTGTTCCATGAGCTGTTGCTATGGTAGCAGGCAGAAGTCAAGTTGGGGGAAGGGTACTAGGCAGAAGTCAAGTTGGGGGCAGGGTACTTTTGGAAAAGGGTTGGTTTTCAACCAATAGAAATGTGTGATTACATTTAAAAAAAAGGGGGAAGCACTGAGATTTGAAACTTACATGTATATGTGTGGAAAAATAGAGGGAAAGTTTGCCATTATCTGGTTCTGCTGAGAGGAGACAGGTGAACACAACAGAGATCCTGGCTCTGATAATCTGCTGTTTGAGTGTCACATTTCTTTCAGAACTAACTAATTTTAAAGGTGAGTTTACAGTTTGAGAGGGTATGTATGTGGTAACTTAAGAAATGAATAATAGAAATGGGAATTGTTTTTGTTGTAGTTACACATGGTGGTTTCATAATGTGTCAGTGTGTAAAAGTGATTTACATTTGCCCCTGAAAAAATAAAAGAGCAGTAAGTGTGCTTTGAAATTGGCAAAGAAATTTCGTTTTGGCACTAATGTGAAAACATGACTCTGTGTGCATAGAAGAATTATAGACAGAGATTTATTGCGTCTTGCTCTGGTGATTTCACAGTTGCATTAGATGGAAAGGGGGAGCGAATTTTTGGGGGAAGAAGCAGAGGCTTAGCACACACCCATGTCCTTGCCGTGTATAGTCATGCACAGTATGTACAAGCCAGTGGGGTTTTCAGGTTTAAGTCTGTAATGCAAATACATTCAGCATCACTAAGGCTGGTTGCCCTTGGTGGAGTGTAGGCAGTCACAGAGAATGCACATGGTGGTGGTCTGAAAAAAAAACAGCTTGGACACGTGCAATTAAATAAAGCAAAAATAGTGGTTTCATAATGTGTCAGTCTGTAAAAGTGATTTCAAATTGTAAAAAGAGATTTTCACTTGCCCCTGAAAAAATAAAAGAGCAGTAAGTGTGCTTTGAAATTGGCAAAGAAATTTCGTTTTGGCACTAATGTGAAAACATGACTCTGTGTGCATAGAAGAATTATAGACAGAGATTTATTGCGTCTTGCTCTGGTGATTTCACAGTTGCATTAGATGGAAAGGGGGAGCGAATTTTTGGGGGAAGAAGCAGAGGCTTAGCACACACCCATGTCCTTGCCGTGTATAGTCATGCACAGTATGTACAAGCCAGTGGGGTTTTCAGGTTTAAGTCTGTAATGCAAATACATTCAGCATCACTAAGGCTGGTTGCCCTTGGTGGAGTGTAGGCAGTCACAGAGAATGCACATGGTGGTGGTCTGAAAAAAAAACAGCTTGGACACGTGCAATTAAATAAAGCAAAAATAGTGGTTTCATAATGTGTCAGTCTGTAAAAGTGATTTCAAATTGTAAAAAGAGATTTTCACTTGCCCCTGAAAAAATAAAAGAGCAGTAAGTGTGCTTTGAAATTGGCAAAGAAATTTCGTTTTGGCACTAATGTGAAAACATGACTCTGTGTGCATAGAAGAATTATAGACAGAGATTTATTGCGTCTTGCTCTGGTGATTTCACAGTTGCATTAGATGGAAAGGGGGAGCGAATTTTTGGGGGAAGAAGCAGAGGCTTAGCACACACCCATGTCCTTGCCGTGTATAGTCATGCACAGTATGTACAAGCCAGTGGGGTTTTCAGGTTTAAGTCTGTAATGCAAATACATTCAGCATCACTAAGGCTGGTTGCCCTTGGTGGAGTGTAGGCAGTCACAGAGAATGCACATGGTGGTGGTCTGAAAAAAAAACAGCTTGGACACGTGCAATTAAATAAAGCAAAAATAGTGGTTTCATAATGTGTCAGTCTGTAAAAGTGATTTCAAATTGTAAAAAGAGATTTTCACTTGCCCCTGAAAAAATAAAAGAGCAGTAAGTGTGCTTTGAAATTGGCAAAGAAATTTCGTTTTGGCACTAATGTGAAAACATGACTCTGTGTGCATAGAAGAATTATAGACAGAGATTTATTGCGTCTTGCTCTGGTGATTTCACAGTTGCATTAGATGGAAAGGGGGAGCGAATTTTTGGGGGAAGAAGCAGAGGCTTAGCACACACCCATGTCCTTGCCGTGTATAGTCATGCACAGTATGTACAAGCCAGTGGGGTTTTCAGGTTTAAGTCTGTAATGCAAATACATTCAGCATCACTAAGGCTGGTTGCCCTTGGTGGAGTGTAGGCAGTCACAGAGAATGCACATGGTGGTGGTCTGAAAAAAAAACAGCTTGGACACGTGCAATTAAATAAAGCAAAAATAGTGGTTTCATAATGTGTCAGTCTGCAAAAGTGATTTCAAATTGTAAAAAGAGATTTTCACTTGCCCCTGAAAAAATAAAAGAGCAGTAAGTGTGCTTTGAAATTGGCAAAGAAATTTCGTTTTGGCACTAATGTGAAAACATGACTCTGTGTGCATAGAAGAATTATAGACAGAGATTTATTGCGTCTTGCTCTGGTGATTTCACAGTTGCATTAGATGGAAAGGGGGAGCGAATTTTTGGGGGAAGAAGCAGAGGCTTAGCACACACCCATGTCCTTGCCGTGTATAGTCATGCACAGTATGTACAAGCCAGTGGGGTTTTCAGGTTTAAGTCTGTAATGCAAATACATTCAGCATCACTAAGGCTGGTTGCCCTTGGTGGAGTGTAGGCAGTCACAGAGAATGCACATGGTGGTGGTCTGAAAAAAAAACAGCTTGGACACGTGCAATTAAATAAAGCAAAAATAGTGGTTTCATAATGTGTCAGTCTGTAAAAGTGATTTCAAATTGTAAAAAGAGATTTTCACTTGCCCCTGAAAAAATAAAAGAGCAGTAAGTGTGCTTTGAAATTGGCAAAGAAATTTCGTTTTGGCACTAATGTGAAAACATGACTCTGTGTGCATAGAAGAATTATAGACAGAGATTTATTGCGTCTTGCTCTGGTGATTTCACAGTTGCATTAGATGGAAAGGGGGAGCGAATTTTTGGGGGAAGAAGCAGAGGCTTAGCACACACCCATGTCCTTGCCGTGTATAGTCATGCACAGTATGTACAAGCCAGTGGGGTTTTCAGGTTTAAGTCTGTAATGCAAATACATTCAGCATCACTAAGGCTGGTTGCCCTTGGTGGAGTGTAGGCAGTCACAGAGAATGCACATGGTGGTGGTCTGAAAAAAAAACAGCTTGGACACGTGCAATTAAATAAAGCAAAAATAGTGGATTCATAATGTGTCAGTCTGTAAAAGTGATTTCAAATTGTAAAAAGAGATTTTCACTTGCCCCTGAAAAAATAAAAGAGCAGTAAGTGTGCTTTGAAATTGGCAAAGAAATTTCGTTTTGGCACTAATGTGAAAACATGACTCTGTGTGCATAGAAGAATTATAGACAGAGATTTATTGCGTCTTGCTCTGGTGATTTCACAGTTGCATTAGATGGAAAGGGGGAGCGAATTTTTGGGGGAAGAAGCAGAGGCTTAGCACACACCCATGTCCTTGCCGTGTATAGTCATGCACAGTATGTACAAGCCAGTGGGGTTTTCAGGTTTAAGTCTGTAATGCAAATACATTCAGCATCACTAAGGCTGGTTGCCCTTGGTGGAGTGTAGGCAGTCACAGAGAATGCACATGGTGGTGGTCTGAAAAAAAACCAGCTTGGACACGTGCAATTAAATAAAGCAAAAATAGTGGATTCATAATGTGTCAGTCTGTAAAAGTGATTTCAAATTGTAAAAAGAGATTTTCACTTGCCCCTGAAAAAATAAAAGAGCAGTAAGTGTGCTTTGAAATTGGCAAAGAAATTTCGTTTTGGCACTAATGTGAAAACATGACTCTGTGTGCATAGAAGAATTATAGACAGAGATTTATTGCGTCTTGCTCTGGTGATTTCACAGTTGCATTAGATGGAAAGGGGGAGCGAATTTTTGGGGGAAGAAGCAGAGGCTTAGCACACACCCATGTCCTTGCCGTGTATAGTCATGCACAGTATGTACAAGCCAGTGGGGTTTTCAGGTTTAAGTCTGTAATGCAAATACATTCAGCATCACTAAGGCTGGTTGCCCTTGGTGGAGTGTAGGCAGTCACAGAGAATGCACATGGTGGTGGTCTGAAAAAAAAACAGCTTGGACACGTGCAATTAAATAAAGCAAAAATAGTGGATTCATAATGTGTCAGTCTGTAAAAGTGATTTCAAATTGTAAAAAGAGATTTTCACTTGCCCCTGAAAAAATAAAAGAGCAGTAAGTGTGCTTTGAAATTGGCAAAGAAATTTCGTTTTGGCACTAATGTGAAAACATGACTCTGTGTGCATAGAAGAATTATAGACAGAGATTTATTGCGTCTTGCTCTGGTGATTTCACAGTTGCATTAGATGGAAAGGGGGAGCGAATTTTTGGGGGAAGAAGCAGAGGCTTAGCACACACCCATGTCCTTGCCGTGTATAGTCATGCACAGTATGTACAAGCCAGTGGGGTTTTCAGGTTTAAGTCTGTAATGCAAATACATTCAGCATCACTAAGGCTGGTTGCCCTTGGTGGAGTGTAGGCAGTCACAGAGAATGCACATGGTGGTGGTCTGAAAAAAAAACAGCTTGGACACGTGCAATTAAATAAAGCAAAAATAGTGGATTCATAATGTGTCAGTCTGTAAAAGTGATTTCAAATTGTAAAAAGAGATTTTCACTTGCCCCTGAAAAAATAAAAGAGCAGTAAGTGTGCTTTGAAATTGGCAAAGAAATTTCGTTTTGGCACTAATGTGAAAACATGACTCTGTGTGCATAGAAGAATTATAGACAGAGATTTATTGCGTCTTGCTCTGGTGATTTCACAGTTGCATTAGATGGAAAGGGGGAGCGAATTTTTGGGGGAAGAAGCAGAGGCTTAGCACACACCCATGTCCTTGCCGTGTATAGTCATGCACAGTATGTACAAGCCAGTGGGGTTTTCAGGTTTAAGTCTGTAATGCAAATACATTCAGCATCACTAAGGCTGGTTGCCCTTGGTGGAGTGTAGCACTGTGGACATGGGCTTTTTAAAAAATCTGAAAAGTGGTTTCATAATGTGACAGTTTGTAAAAGAGATTTTCACTTGCCCAAAAAAAAGAGCAGTTTGTGTGAATTCAAATTGGCAAAGAAATTTCGTTTTGTGACTATTGTGAAAAGAAATTTAGTAATATATTTAAATACAATAACGGATTTTTTTTTTAGTTTTTTTCAGGTATTGCTGAAGAACAGTGAACAAAATTTAAGATGCCTACAAAATCTCGAGTTCAAAAAACGCTAAAAAAAAAACTATATTTGAAGACAACTGGAGGACCAAAGTTAGTAGAAGATGCTGATGTTGGGAAAAAGAAAAAATCTTCTGGTAAGCAAAAAAAACAATTTCTAAACAAAATATTCAAAACAAAGAAAAATGTACAAAATGTCTGTTCTCGGAAAAATGTAACAAAAAATAGAGAACAGCAAAAAATTGAGAATTTAGTTAATGCAAATATACCTTCTGCAATTGAAAAGTTTAACATAAACAGAAAAACAGCATTTAAAGAGATACGTAGAAAAATGTTTCAGAGAAGAGTTATGTCCAATTTGATAAAGGATATAAAGAAATATAAGCAAAAGGCAAAATATTACAAGAGAAAAAAAGAAATTGAAGCCATTGCAGCAAAGGCATTAGAATTAAAAAGGAAACTATTCATTTTAATTTTGAATAGGATGCGTACATTAGATAAAATGGTTAATGTACTGAAATCACAAAGCAAAAGCAAAAGAGTAGTGAACAGAACAAACTTTTGTAAAGTTTTTTTAGGAAAGTGGATGCATAGTTCAAGTAGTGAACCTTTTTTTAATGAAGAGAGCTATTTTCAAAGTAATAGTTTGCTGCATGCAGTTGACACCAGAGGTCGTTCATACGAAGTAAAAAATGGTTGCATAATGGAGAAGGAGATAATGGTTCCAAGAGATGAGGTACAAGTGATGGCAGATGAGGCAATGGGGAGACGTCCTAAAGCCCCAGTGTACACTTGGAATTGTAGTAGTATTTGCACTGTGCGTCAGGAATCTATTGACAGATTTCGAGAGTTTCTAAGAGAATATAGTAAAAAAAGTGTAAAACAAAAGATTAAGGTGCTTCAAAGTCTGGATCCATGCAGAGTGAGAGAGAATACTGGTTTGCAGGGTCATTCTCTTGCTTGTCTATCTAGAAAAGTGTGCAATAGTGTTTTCCATCATTTTAGGATGCTGGCTGTTCATCATACTGAAATGAGAAAGTTTGTGAGACGGTTGTATTTTGCCAAAAGTCCAGCAATAAAGTTAAATGAATTGAATAGGGCTCTGTTCCGAGGAACGGTATCAGATGTAGAGAAGGTTGTTGATGAAATTCAGTTTTGTTACTTTGGTCCTGAACAAAACAGTGCAGAGAAGGACACAGTAAATGAGGCAGAAGTGGAAGAGAATGTAGAACCTTGTGTAAGTAAGACATTTAATGATCACATAACAAAATTTGCAATAATCTCTAATGAAAGACCAAATGTTACTTGTATTTGTTGCCGCAGAACTCATTATAGAAAACAAACTAGGAATGTTGATCTCTACAGAAAGAGTGAAAATGAAGATAATTATAAGTGGATGGATTTTGCCACATATATATTTCTTGAAAATTGTTTTGAATTGGGTGAAGATCAGCGTATTTGTAAATACTGCTACAACAAGTTAGAGGAAAATAGAATGCCGACCAGAGCTGTACATAATAATTTAGAATTGGATGCTATTCCTGCTGAACTTTCTGAATTAAATACATATGAGTCTATACTCATTCAATGTGTTCATCCGTTCCAGACCATAGTACGTATGGAGCCCAAAACTGGTAAATTACCTCCTTCAGATTTACTGAGAGGTTTAAAAGGTAGAGTGGTGTATTTGCCCTTGGATTTGAAAAAAAATATGGAAACTATTGATGCGGATACTTTGGAAACTGAACCATTAATTATTCTGGTTAATGGTGTACCTACAAAGAATAAGAAGATTTGGCAGGAGCTGGTAGATGTGCGGAAAGTACAAAGAGCAAATTTGTATTTGAAAAAAAATAACAAATGGTATGAATCAATTTATATAGAAGAAGAAGAAGAAGAAGAAGAAGATTTACAAGGAGACACAGAAACACCAACTGGACAAATTGAAAAAGTGGACAAGTCAAAGGAAGAAGAAATTTATGAACATTTTAGCATACATCCTCTCCATTCGAAAGAAGTTATGGGAGACAATATTGATCTCTTTCAGATGAAGAAAGCAAAAGGAAATCCCGTGAGTGTATGGGAGGAGAGCTTGGAAGCTCGATGTTTTCCCCAGCTGTTTCCTAAAGGAAAAGGAGGACGATACGATGAACGTCCAGAACAGATTCCAGCTTCAGAGTATCGAACTACAAGACTATATGCTGAAGATCCCAGATTTCGACAAAGTATTCCTTATTTGTTCCATCTTTTATTTGAAAGCGACTTGTCTGCACTGTCTTATGCAGTAAATCACATTTTAAAAAGTGGAGTACATTTACAAAATGTGTCTGCTAAGGATTTTATGGAGAAAGTGCAGCACCGAGATGATCATTTGGAAACACAACTGATCAATCTGATGGCTTGTCAGCGTGGGACAAATGAATATTGGTACCGACGCCATGGTGAACTAAAATGCATGTTACGCAATTTAGGAACACCAACATGGTTCCTTACCCTAAGCTGTGCCGAGTACGCTTGGGATGATTTACTGGATTTTCTACGAGAGGCCAATTCAAACATTAAAAACATCGAATACAAGACAGCAGGAGAACTGTGCTCATTGGATCCGGTTAATGTTTGCAAATATTTCAATCATAGATTTGAGGCTATGATGTCCTTCATCTGCAATAAAAAAAATCCACCCCTTGGAGAAGTAGTGGATTTCTTTTGGAGAAAAGAGTACCAGGCAAGAGGTGCTCCTCATATTCATATGCTGCTGTGGATCAAGGATGCCCCAAAGTTTGGAACAGATACTGATGAAGCAGTGTTATCTTACATTGAAGAATATGCAACATGTGCTATACCTAAAAGCACAGAAGAGAACAAGTTAAAGGAGCAAGTTCTACGTTTCCAAAGTCATCGGTGTGGAAAATACTGTCGACGGAAATACAAGAGCAAAGAAAAATACTACACTAAATGTCGATTTGGATTTCCTAGACCTGTTCTTACAAATGGAAGAGTCAACAGTTTTATGTCAGCTGTGAGACATACTATCACAAGAAAATCACCTAAGAATACCTACAACCTTAAAAGAAAAGAAGAATCAAAAAATATAAATGACTACAACCCAGTCATTTTATCCATGTGGAACGCTAACATGGATATACAGTATGTTGCTGACAATTCCATTGCTGTTGCTCGATATGTAACGTCTTACATTACGAAATCAGAAAAAACAGAATTGAAGGAAATGTGGGAAGAGATTTCTCACGAGAAGACTGTCAGTAAGAAGCTGTACAGTTTCAGTTTGAAGATGTTATCGCATCGAGAAATTGGATCCTACGAATGTTCAGATAGGTTATCTTCTGCAAGTCTCTACTCGAAGTCAAGAAGAATAATTTGGGCAAGTTTAGGCCTTGCAGCAATGAGAAATCGGGTACTGAAATCTGTTGGAGAAATTGAATATTTGGCTGAGAATGACCCAGAAAGTACAGACATATTGAAAACAAACATGTTGGACACATATTATCCCAAGAGAAGTCATCATCTGGAGAACATGTGTCTCTATGAAGTGTTACAGAACTACATTTATTCACGGAAAGCTGCAGAAGACATCAACAGTGGAAAATATAAAGTTGTTGGTGAAGAAGGATGTTTGGTGAAGCAAACCAAAGGAAGTTTGATAAATCACCGGAAGCTGAGTTGCGACACTACCGACAAGAAAGAATTTTACTACTTGGCTCTTTTACAGTTGTTTAAACCATGGCGTACAGAGGATGAACTACTGGGAGAATTCCAGAGCTATGAAGATTCTTTTAATGCTTGCAAAGACAGCATACAATGCAGTACATTCTCAACTTATCTGCAAATGTTAAATGAAGAAATTGAACAGGAAACTACAATTGCAGCAGAAATAGCTAGAGACAGTTCTCAGGACAGCCAAAGTTCAGGAACACACAGTCAAGATCCCCTAGGACAACCAATCGTTGAAAATGAAGCATCAATAGCCATGAATGAAGTGGAAACGGCTATGAATCAAGCTCAAGAAGAATTTATAGACTTAGAAAATTTGGAAAGACAACTGAATCAAGAGCAGCAACAAATTTATGAAGAGATCAAAAACAAAATTGATCACGGATTTCTACATATCAAAAAAGAGTGCTCATGCACATCATTTCATCCAATCAGGATGTATGTAAGCGGACAAGCTGGCACTGGAAAAAGTTTCCTAATTAAAGTCATCAGAAGCTACCTAAAGCAAAAAACGGATTCTACTTTGTCTTGTGTGGTTACTGCTCCAACTGGGTTAGCAGCATATAACATAAAAGGAATCACCTTACATCGTTTGCTAATGTTACCAGTGGAGCATGAGAACAAAATACAATTCAACAAGCTAACTGGAGAAGCATCCTTGGAAGTTTCACGAGTATTGAAGAAGATGCAAGTTCTCATTATTGATGAGGTGAGCATGGTATCAAACTTAATGCTTGCCTTTGTGCATTTAAGAATGCAGCAAATTTTGAAGACAGACTATGACGTGTTATTTGGTGGAAAACACGTCATAGTTTTTGGGGATCTTTTGCAACTTACTCCAGTTAAAGGACAACCAGTGTTTAATACTGTGACACATGAAGACACAAAGAAGTCATTGGGAAGCATTGGAAATACAAATATTTGGTCCTTCTTTGAGTACAAGGAACTTACAACTAATATGAGGCAAGCAAACGATGAAGAATATGGAAGTATTCTGAAAGATATCAGGATTGGACTACTCACAGATGTTGGGAAAAAAGCATTACAGAGTCGGCTGCTACATAATTTATTTCCAAAGGAAGAAATAGTTGCAGAGAAAATATACAAGAATATTGCAGAAAACAAAAGTGTCATCTGCTTAATGCCAACTCTACGTGAATGCTCAATATTTAATGAGGAGCTTTTGAAATTGGAAAAGGAAGACATCAGGAAATTGGAAGCAGTGGACAAAATTGAGGATGGAAGAATTACAGTCACAGTAACAGGCAAACTGAAAAATAAATTGGACTCACTAGAGAAGAACATCTCCAAAACAGCAGGATTAGAAAAAAATCTTTATGTTTGCATGAACTGTAGAGTGTTTTTAAGGAGAAATTTGGATGTTGAGAAAGGCTTAGTGAATGGAGCGATGGGAAGAGTTGTGGGTTTTATTAATTATCAGAAAAAAGAAGGAATTGAATGTTTACAGATAAAATTTGATCAGATAGAGGAAGTTAAAGACATTTGTCGTTGTTCAGTTCGTTTCATGCTTGTGAAAGACTTATATGTACGTAGGAAGCAGTTTCCGTTTTCACTAGCATATGCTGTAACTATCCACAAGTCTCAAGGATTGACTGTAGATTGTGCATTTGTGAACATTGGTTCAACTGTGTTCAAAGAAGGTATGGCATATGTAGCTTTGTCACGAGTCAAAACATTATCAGGTTTATTCATGATAGACTTTGATGACTCAAAAGTTAGTGCTGATACAAACTGTGTAAAGGAGTATAATAGATTAAGAAGAAGCTATGCTCCTCATTTAGGTCAGTATCCTGTGTTGGAGAAACGTGTAGTTTCTCGTAAAAGGAGAAATGAGAATATCTGTAATGAAGATGTAGAGAAGAGGAAAAAAAAGAGGAGTGATGTAATTGCAAGCAAAAAGAATAAGGAAAATGAAGAACAGGTTGTAGGATGTCATTTTGAAAATAGCTCTGGTGTCAACTGCTACGCTAATGTAGTGCTGAATGTTGCATTTTATCTGGAAAGTTTGCAAGAGCAGATAATAGTAAATCAGGGAAAAAGATTCTGTTCAGAGCTCAGTCTCCTTTTTCAAAAGCTGAGTAAAGATAAAACTCAAATAGAAAGTGCTACTGAAATTAGAAAACTTTTAGATGTATGTTCAGGACGAACACAGTTTTCTCAAAATGAACAGCAAGATGCACACGAATTTTTGATGTATTTTCTTCAGGTAGTGGAAGAAGAAGGAGTTCCCATTGACATTTTTTTTGGTCTCTCTTATAAATGGGAACATAGTTGTGATAATTGTTATAATATATGTGGCTCTATTGTTGATAATGAAAGGTTTATTTATTTGACATTGCCAGAGAGTAAAACAGTCACTTTTGCAAAATTAGTTAAAGATGCTAATCATAGCATGAAATGTGGTGAGTGTAATTCTGACATGTTTTCAACATTAATTTTAAGGGAATACGGACAGTATGTAATTTTAATGATGCAACGATGTAGAGCTGATGGATCAAAATTGGATACTTTAATAAAGAAGTTTACAGGACAGCAATTATCAATTTCAGGAAAAACTTTTGTAACTGTTGCAATAATTTTCCATGATGGACCTACTGTTACTTCTGGACATTACACAGTTTATCTAAAATGTGAAAAAGGCTGGACACTGTGTAATGATTCCCAATTGATTTTCAAACAACGTTTGCCTTTTGATTTAGCAAATTCCTATCTAATCTTCATAAACCTAAATTTTAGAGAGATTTGGCAAGATCTTCACAAAATAATTTTACCATTTTACTGGATTACCATTGCAATTTTGTAGAAAAAAGATTTTTAAAATTATCATTTGGCCTAAAGGAAAGATAACCAATTGTAATGTGGACTTTTTTAAATTTTAATGCAATTTTCAAAAACCAATAATTTAGAGATAATCGGTAACTTCTGCACATTTTAAATTATGGAATGCTATTGGACTGCCATTGGAAATTTTTTCAAAAATGATTTAAAAAATTACTATTTGGCCATGTGGAAAAGTAAGCAATTCTATTGTGGACTAAATAAATTATTCAAAAAATTTTCGTGAACCAAAATGTTACAGAGAATTGGTGAGATCTGGACAGATTAAACTTTAGAATTTTAATGGTTTTCCCTTGGAAATTTATTCCAGGAAAAAAAAAAAAATACTATTTGGCCTAAAGGAAATAAAATCAGATGTATTTTGGAGTTATTTGAGATATAATATTGTGATTCTACTTCTGAAACAAACATATCAGACGGTATTTTAAAGAAAAAAGTATTGTTTTTAGATGATATTTTTTTAGAATAATATGCATTTCTGTAATGATAAGTTTAAGTGAGAAGACATTCTGGGCTTTTTTAATACAATCTTTGTGATTGTTAATTTTTTTTGCCCGCTGTAAAATGATGAATGCAATTGCTTTCACAATTAATAGTGAAATGCAATATATTCTGAAAACAGCAAAAATAAGGCAAAAATATTTTTTTGTAAAAAATGTAAATATGTGTATTGTATTATAAAATGGATAAAAAATATTAATACTTTTTTCTTTATTTTCAGATCGATATAGAAAATTTTCGGAAACTACAACCATTTTAAAAACTATTTTTTAAAAAAACAAATGAATAAATATTTTTTTGAGTGAGTATGGTAAGTTAAAAATAAAAATTGTAGTCTCTCAAGGACTTTGTAATGAGATAAATGATTTTTAGTGGTTTTTTTTAAAAAATAAAAAAAAGGTACGCTTACCGTACGCGTACGGTAAAAAAAAAAAAAAAGTTTTTTAAAAAAAAGAAAAAAAAAGATGAAAGATAAGGTTGGCTCTTAAAAGAACCGTTGTGTTCATGCAGGGACAGAGGAAAGAAAGATTGGGAATATTAGACGGTACGACAAGTGTGCTGATCTATTTTACTGTTCACCAGGGAAACACTGGTCTCCCTATAAGTAATTAGATCGTGACAAGTGGCGCACCGTACTTCAACCCTCGCAAACCGAGGGTTAATTTCAAGAGGGCCAGCAAAAGGAGATTCTCCCCCCACAGATGAAGGGCTCACCTGACCTGCAGAAGAAGGAGTCTGCCCTGCAGATGATGGTCCAGGCTGAGCTGCTGTGGATGTACTGGCTCGTCTTTCTGAAGAGTTACCTCCAAAAAGATGACCATGTGTCCTTCTGTGTACTTCCTGGAGGTGTCTCTTCATGGTGTGATTCCCAAAGGAATACTTCCTGTTAGGATTACCTCTAGAAAGTACACGCTTACACAGCTTGCAAGTAACTAAGGGTGCATTCACCTTTTGCTGGCCTTCTGGAAAAGTAAAATACTCCCAAACGTAAGAAGGCTTTACTTTCCTCGCTCTCTGCCTCAAGACAGTGCTGCTGGTGCTAGCCTCACTCTCAGAAGAGCTCTGCTGTTCTGCCATCGTATCCCAAAGACAAACCAGCTCCTTCTCCCAAGGGATCACAAGCAGAAATGAGGGGAATGGGTGTGGTGTAGGAGAGTTCTAGAACTGAAAGTAGTTTCAACCAATCAAAAGTTGTGTTTCATGATCACATGACCTACCGTACGCTTACGGTACGCTTACGGTACGCTTACGGCAAAAAGTACGCGTGCGCGTAAAAAAGACACGCGCTTGCGCGCATGCGCATAACAGTCACTCCCCGGCACTTCCGCGTAACGTGCGCGTGTTGCGTAAGCGCGCACGCGTCCCACGCGCAGTACGCGCGGCTACGCAAAGTACGGAACTATACGCAAGCAGCGTAGATAGATTACGGGCGTTGCGTAAACCGTACGCTTACCGTGAGCTTACGTACCGTACTATAAAAAAAAATAAAAAAAAAAAAAAAAAAAACTGGAAATAAATTTTACATGTTTATTTTAAAAAATATATATAAAAAAAATATTTAAGGATTTTAAAAATTTAAGCATAGTCTTTATAAAAGATAAGAAAATTAAATTAAAAATATGTTTGAAAAAAATGAAGAATAAAAAAAAAAATAGCATTTAAAAAACCTTGCAAATTCACTGAAAAAACCATGGGTTTCACACACGTTATATTTAGGAATTAGCATTTAAAAAACCTTTCAAATTCACTGAAAAAACCATGGGTTTCACACACGTTATAGTTAGGAATTAGCATTTAAAAAACCTTAGAAATTCACTGAAAAAACCATAGGTTTCACACACGTTATAGTTAGGAATTAGCATTTAAAAAACCTTAGAAATTCAGTGAAAAAACCATAGGTTTCACACATGTTATAGTTAGCTGGACATTTTACTCGTAACAAACCAATGAAATTGCCCCGTTATAGTTAGTTCAGCTAACTATAACTCGCGCGCCCGCAATGCACTGCTGATGACGTCACATATTACATCACTCATGACATGGTCAGTGACATCACTCATGACATCACTGATGACATCTCAAATGACATCACTGATGACATCACTGATGACATCAGCCTTGTGATAGAGTGGCAGACCTCCTCTCACCTTAATATAAGCTTTGATACACACATTCAAAAATAGAGACTAAAAATTTCAAAACAATGGACATACCAATACCAGTTACAACAACCTCTTCAGTAATTCTAAGATCCACATACACATCCACTCATTCACCAACAGTCCTATACAGTCACTCATACATGTACTCACTCATCATATGTACTCATACATCTATACATCCTGTTACACAATGCCACTCATCCATAGAGTTACTCACACACATAGTCACTCATGCTAATAAAGAATAAAACATACATTTACTTGCATATACAGTAATACACACACCACCATACTTACTTCTACGGAAACTTACACATACTTAGTCTTTTAAACAATCACTTATAGAAACACATACTTATTCATACAGGAACTCTTTCAATCTCTCCCTCTCACATATACTCACATATATACACCAATAGTCACATATACTAGTTAAAAACATATGTAGTTACTCCTGAAGACACTATTGAGACAGTCATTCACTCAATAACACACCCATACACACACTCATCCACACATACAGTCCTGCACACATGCTGTCTTCAACACATACAAACAGTGAGTCACTCATTCATGCATCTATGCACTACGTAATACCCCCCACCGTACCATACAGACACTCAGACTGATACTCAAAAAAACAACTAATAACCTATATAGACACCCATGTAGCTACTCACCAACCCATGCAGCCACTTATACACAAAGTGAGAGATACACTTAATCAGTCAGTAACACAATCAATTTTTCAAAAACAAATCATCCATTTAGACACTTATATACCCATTTATTCTTCCATCGACCTTGAGATACACATATATAAAACATATTTAATTTTCAGAAAAACACACATTCACTGGATGATGTCATCAGTGATGTCATCAGTGATGTCATTTGAGATGTCATCAGTGATGTCATGAGTGATGTCACTGACCATGTCATGAGTGATGTAATATGTGACGTCATCAGCAGTGCATTGCGGGCGCGCGAGTTATAGTTAGCTGAACTAACTATAACGGGGCAATTTCATTGGTTTGTTACGAGTAAAATGTCCAGCTAACTATAACATGTGTGAAACCTATGGTTTTTTCACTGAATTTCTAAGGTTTTTTAAATGCTAATTCCTAACTATAACGTGTGTGAAACCTATGGTTTTTTCAGTGAATATATATATATATATGTATATATATATATATATATATAACATACTGGTGGTCGCCAGTAGGTAGTTATAGTTAGGACCTATTTTCCATAGGAAATCCGCAACATTCTATTGGGAATATCTTTGGCGCCGATTGACGAATCTTCGCGAAATTCTCCAAACGTTTGGCCAGCTCCGCTCCGCTCCTACCCTGATAGTTTTGCGGTGATCCGTGAAGCGGGGGCCGAGAAAAAAGGGGGGTCCCAAAACACATTTTCCCCATGCAATTTCCCATAGGATCTGTTGTTGCAGCTACATCCCGAACCGCTGAACGGAATGACACCAAATTTGGCGAAGAGGTAGTCCTCAGTTTGGACTCGTGCCTTTTGCATATTTGGTGTGAATCTGTTCAGTAGTTCCTGAGAAAATTAGGGTAAAAAAGTTAGTGATATCTATGGCCGCGGAGGATCCGCAGACCGTACCCGCACCGTAAGCGCACCCTCCCCGAACGGAGCGCGCACCCTCCCGATCGCGCGCTGAATGCTAATTGGCTGTCGAGCGTCTCTCTACATTCGAAACCAGGAACTGTTGACGGCTATTTTCTGCCTCGGTAGAAGCGAGGCGGAAGATGGAAGGGGAATAAGTGTGTAAAAGATATAAAGTGGACAGAGTGGAAATACTCTGACCCTCTAGATCTGCTTAGGGGGTCCCAGAAGGACCCCCTGTGGCCCCCCTTTTTTGTAAAAAAAAATAGCGGCGAAATGCATGCACGGTGCGCGCATCCTATCGCGTTGGATGCACGGATTCTCTCGCGGTGGGTGCGCGGATCCACAGCAACGTTTTTTGAAAAACGACAAGAAATCATTGGTTGTATAACAACTTTCTACACTGAAAGGTAGGGTGTATATTTTTGTTTTTTAAAGGTATGATTGTTATTGGTTAACAAAAACAGATTGTAAGGAACATTATATATGATAAGCTGATATGCTGAAAAGTCAAGCACACTTCCTGTCTTGTGTAGGAACATTGTGTGCTGAACTTGTGACCTGTGAGCTCAGTGCAGTGTTCCATGACCTGTTTCTATTGTAACAGGCAGAAGGAAGATTGGGGGAAGGGTTGAAATGTATTTCAGTTGGAAAGGGTTGAAATGTTTAACCAATAGAAATGTGTGTTTGCTTTTGAGTTTATGTGCGAAGGATTGTGATTTGATGTTTACATGTATATGTGTGGAAAATGAAAGGGAAACTTTTCCATTCTTTGCTTTTGCTGAGAGGTGCACAGTGCAGAGATTCTGTAAAAGAAAATATGGTGAGTGATTGATATACTCCTTAATCTACAAAAGAACTTGAAAGATGAGTTATTTAATTGTGAGGGGATGTATGTAGACTATTTTGATTTTAATCAGACTAATGTATTTTTCCTGCTAAAGTGTAGGGAGTACTTTTTTTCTCTACAATGTGTGTGCATGTAGAAACCATTCTGTGATAGGCATTTGTGTTTTTCATGTGTTTGTAGACAGATAACTGTGCAGTTTTTATATTTTGGTAGAATTTGAAACCAGTCATTGTTTATGAATTTGTGAAATGAGTTATGTTATGTTTCTATATTAAAATGTAGTACTACTTCTAGATGTGTTTTGATATAGTGCAAGGGATAGTGTTGTTTGTCTAGAATCACACAGTGAGTCTGTGTGCATTTGGGAACCACTGTGAGAGAAGCATTTGGTAATATCGTGTATTTGCTGACAGATAAATGTTTTAAAACCAGTCAGGTTGTCAAGTTTTAGTAGCATTAGAAGACAGTTATGGCTTATGCTTTCATTAAATGAGTGAGGCATTGACAGTAAATTTCAGTCGTGAAATATGTAGATTGTGTGCAGTTCCCTTACCACTTGCACTGTAGTGAATGAGTTTTGGTAAACTCATAGGGATAGTGGTGCTTGTCTAGAATCACACTGTGAGTTAGTGTGTATTTGGGATCACTGTGAGAGAAGCATTTGGTAACATCATGTATTTTCTGACAGATAACTGTTTTAAAACCTGTCATGTTGTGAAGTTTTAGTAGGATTAGAATCCAGTCTTTGCTTATGCGTTGATTAAATGAGTCATGCTTTGACACTGATGTGGTGTACTTAAATATGTAGATTGTGTGCAGTACCATTAATTCTTCCAGAGTAGTGAATGAGTTTTGGTAAACTCCTAGGATAGTGTTGCTTGTCTAAAATCAAACTGTGAGTCTGTGTGCATTTGGGTAAGGATTGTGAGAGAAGCATTTGGTAACATCGTGCATTTGCTGACAGATAACTGTTTTAAAACCTGTCATGTTGTGAAGTTTTAGTAGGATTAGAATCCAGTCTTTGCTTATGCGTTGATTAAATGAGTCATGCTTTGACACTGATGTGGTGTACTTAAATATGTAGATTGTGTGCAGTTCGCTTACCACTTCCACAGTAGTGAATGATTTTTGGTAAACTCCTAGGTATAGTGGTTGTTGTCTAGAATTACACTGTGAGTCCCTATGCATTTGAGAACCACTGTGAGAGAAGCATTTGGTAACATCGTGTATTTGCTGACATAACTAATTTAAAACCTCTCATGTTGTCAAGTTTTTGTAGCATTAGAAGCTAGTCTTTGCTTATGCATTGATAAAATGAGTCAGGGTTTGACACTAAGGTGCAGTACCATGTACTATTCTATTCACTGTGGCAGAACTGAACATTTAAAAGTTTTACCTAAGCACTGTCCTAGAAGTAGTCTGATTATTTAGTCAGTTTCTAAGTACCAAATAGATTGCTTCAAATGTCTATGCAGTATGCATGTAGTGTTCTAACATACTATACACTTGTCTTTTACACCTTAAATTCCCTAGTCAGTATCCATACACTTCCAGGAAACATCCTGTCACTTCCTTTGCAGTCCTCTAGAGACCCATTCAACAGCATGTACTAATCCATTGAATGTGCCAAAACTCAAACACTTATAAATTCACCTAGACACTCTCTTTCCAGTACTCTAATGATTCAGTCACTGCCTAAGTATTCATGCACTGAGCCAGGTCTTAGCACATGGACTACGTCAAACCCATATCCACTATGCATGCAGTCCTCTAACCACCTACACACTTGTCTTTCACACCTTCAATTCCCCAGTCAGTATCCGTTCACTTCCAGCAAATACCCTGTCACTGCCGTTGCACTCCTCTAGTGACCCATTCAGCATCATGAACTAATCCATTCACAGCGCCAAACCCTAATAAATTCACCCAGGCACTCTCCTTGCAGTACTCTAATTATTCAGTCAGTACCCAAGTACTCATCCAGTGACCCAGGCCTTAGTATATGGACTGCTTCAAACCCTTATCCTCTATGTATGCAGTCCTCTAACCACCTACTCAATTGTCTTTCACACCTTCAATTCCCTAGTCAGTATCCATACACTTCCAGGAAATACCCTGTCACTCTCTTTGCAGTCCTCTAGTGATCCATTCAGCACCATGTACTAATCCATTCACTGTGCTAAAACCCAAACACTTATAAATTCACCAAGAAACTATCTTTGCAGTACTCTAATCATTCAGTCAGTGCCTAAGTATTCATACATTGAGCCAGGCCTTAGCACATGGACTGCTTCAAACCCCGATGCACTATGCATGCAGTCTTCTAACCACCTAGACACTTGTCTTTCACACTTTCAATTTCCTAGTCAGTATCCATACAGTCCAGCACTTGTCACTGCCTTTGCACTCCTGTAGTGACCCATTCAGTACCAAGTACTAATCTATTCCCTGTGCGAAAAGCCTAGCACTTATAAATTCACCTAGGCACTCTCCTTGCTGTACTCTAATCATTCAGTCAGTACCCAAGTAGTCATGCAGTGAGCCAGGCCTTAACACATGGACTGCTTTAAATGCCTATGCAGTATGGATGCAGTCCTCTAATCACCTACACAGTTGTGTTTCACACCTTCTATTGCCTAGTTAGTATTCATACTCTTCTAGCAAACACCCTGTGAGTCACCCAGTGTGTCTACTTATAGTACTGTAATCATTTAGTCAGTTAGCATGTAGTCTTTTAGTGAGGTAGGCTTTAGGGCATGAACTGCTTCAAAGTAGTATGCACTATGCATGTAGTGTTTTAATGATCGTCACACTTGTGGTTCAGGGCTATAGTTTCATAGTCAGTTTTTGTATAAAATGTGTTTGTACAGTAATGGAATGGTATAAATTTGAAAGTTATTAATATACATCTATTTGTGATTCTTTTTTACAGATACAGAACAGGAGTGTTTCTCATCTGTTTGCACTCTTCTCGTGCAAGATTGTTTGGATGAAGGGTCCTTAGGTGTTTCATCATACTTGCTGTGCCGCACGAGTATTTTTTGTTAGGATCTCCTCGTAACAGAACTCTTTGGCAAATCTTGCGAGTGACGAAGGTGGCATTGGTCTTTGTTTGCTCCTTGGAAAAAGTAAAACATTTCCTCACCACTGAAGAAAAACGTTGTTGGTGTGGTGCCTTCTGCAAAACATTTTCTTCAGATTCGGTAAATATTTTAAAGCGGCAACATTTACAGTTTTTGTAAGTTAAACTTATAAAATTTTGTTAGCTGTATGCATTTTATATATCTGTGATTTGTTTCTTGTGGTATTTTGTTGAGAATACCATGTTGTTGTTTTTTTAACAATCTTTCTTATTTTCAAGGTCTGTCGTCGACATCCATTGTCCCCACAGTAGTGTTCCGCCTTGTTGTTTTTTATTATTGTTGTTACATTTTGTTTATTAGTTTATTGTTCATATATATGTTAATAAAAAAATAAAGTTTGAAAATAGTTTTTCGTTTATATATTTATTATTATAAAAAATAAAGTTTGAAAAAAAAATTAATAACGTTTTTGGTTGTTCTCTTAACTGCTGTGTGACTCTTTATTGTTCTTATTACTGTTATTTGATGGAGTCCACCATGGTGTTAAATTTTGGGGCACTTATCGCTGGAATACTGGTGATATCTGCAGTTTGCACCAACTTCTGAATAGTGTGTTAGATTTATCTCAACTTTACTTCCGTTAAAGTGCTGATAATGAAATGGAGAGTAGCCGTTCCCGTGCAAAAAGACACGAGGTGCACCTTTCCGATTTATTCTTAATACTAAAATCCTGTATTGAATTGCACTGAGGTATTGGCTGCACTTACAGTGTACACACAAAATCTATTAAGAAATCTCATTGTATTTATATTGATTGGGAATAGTGCGTCAGGTGCTGGATCTTGATGAGATACACTGCTCAGTTCTTATATTGTTCTGCACACGAAAAACTTCACATCAGAACTTTCACACCAATTGCAATGCGAAACAAATTCCGGCGATAAGACACGTTAGCACCAGGGATTTTACACCTGCTTTCTGCTGGTGTTAAGCAGGGCAACTACCTGCACCATGAAAGGGAACACAGCCAAGAGCCACACCAGAACACCCACAGGTACCATAGAGTCAATGAGCATGATACAGGGATACCCATGAGGGCCAGAAGACTCATCTCAACAACTCCAGGACCGCCAATGCCCCCCAAACCCACATCTTAGTAAGTGTGTCCCTGTGGTCATTGTCTTAGCATGATCTTCACGAGCCCTGCAACATCACAGTGTGCTGTCATCTCAGCGTTGGTAGTGAGCCTGGATGTGTAGCTACGCACGTATCCTCCTGCATGCACAACTGGCGTGTGCTGGTCTGGGGTTCACAGGTCAGTGCAGGGGTGTGCCTATCCGGCAAGGGGTACGGGGTGTCTCGGACATGTCCGTGTACAGGAAGTGCGGTAAGTGTGTCTCTGTATTCTGGTGTGGCCTGCTACAAGAGCCGCAGCAGTTGATGTTGTAAACTGGAATGCACCACCTCAAAACGGCACTGTGATGTTGTAGTTGGAATGTAGCAGGACATGCGCAAATAGGCATTACAATGGTGTGCCGTACGAGTGCACGAGATACAACAGCGCACCGTACAAAAGTGTGGGGGCTCGTGGGAGGGAGGTGCAGCCGTTTGGCAACATAAGACACAGTGAACTCGACCATGTGCCACATGCTGGGCATCTCATCCATGATGACCACGGTCGCAGACATCCGACAACACCAACGACTGGCCTTTGTACACATCCTGTATGAATGCAGCGTGGTTTTCACTTCTATGCTCGTTCAGTGGTGTGATGTTGGCGGGTTGTGTGACTTGTGCTGCTTGTTGGTGTGTTTCATTTTGGCCATTGTTAGTCTATATGTGTGTTGTACTTAGTTGTGCATGTGTGCCATTCTGCCCATCTCCCCCCCTCCCCCCACTCCTTGCTTCTTCCTCTTCCTAGTGCTGTTGGGTCTATAATTTTGTTGCTGCACACATAAATACATGTAAAGAATAAATTAGAATAGTTCCTTGATTCTTTTAGGTTTCAAAACTTCTCTATTGGTTTCTTTTTAATTTTCCATATGAATCGTTTTTTTAATATTCAACAACACATAGAAGTCAGAAGTGCAACGTATTCTATCAACACACTTTCTAGAACATTCTACAACACGTGCAGGTTAAAAGTTCATCAATTGTTTAAAACTTAACGATAGTTTTTTGTAACATTTTCTTGAATATTTAATGACACGTGCAGGTTAAAAGTTGACGATTGTTTTAAGTTCGAACAGTGCCTTCCAAATGCAAGTAGCAGGTGTGGTTGATCTGAGCAAATTTTATCATTTGATATGTACTCCACGTTGAAACTGCTTTTTCTTAACCAATCACTAAGATGCTTTTCCACAAAACTAATGTGCACCCTACTTTTAAAAAAGAATGCTTTTCATGATATCTTCAGAGATAAGTTATAGATAGGAATTAGCATTTAAAAAACCTTTGAAATTCACTGAAAGAACCATAGGGTTCATACACGTTATAGTTAGGAATTGGCATTTAAAAAACCTTTGAAATTCACTGAAAAAACCAAAGGTTTCAGGGGCGTTCTAGTTAGGAATTGGCATTTAAAAAACCTTAGAAATTCACTGAAAAAACCATAGGTTTCAGGGGCGTTATAGTTAGCTGGACATTTCCCTCGTACAAAACCCTAGAAATTCCCCTGTTATAGTTAGTTCAGCGAGTTATAGTTATCTGAACTAACTATAACGGGGGAATTTCATTGGTTTTTTACGAGTGAAATGTCCACATAACTATAACATGTGTGTAACCTATGGTTTTTTAAGTGAATTTGCAAGGTTTTTTAAATGCTAATTCCTAACTATAACGTGTGTGAAACCTATGGTTTTTTCAGTGAATTTGTACGGTTTTTTAAATGCTAAGTTATGTATTTATTGTTATATTTTTTATATTTTTATTTTACAATAAACTACATATTAAATTTTTTTTTAATGGTTTTTCACCATGCGCGCACCCCGCGATTTTTTAAAAACAAAAATGTAAATGTTTTTTTCTGGCTTCGGGGTCCTTCAGGGACCCCCTGACAAAGGCTAGGGGGTCAGGAACTCTCTACCCTGCCCCCTTTTCACATTCGCCACCTTCCTTTTTCACTCTCGCACTCAAAACAAACAAAATGGCGGCCGACACTTCCTGATTTCGACCGATTCGAACGTTGACTGACATGTAACCACCAATCAGAATTACGCTCGCGCACATTAGGGTGCGCGCACCGTGCGCAGCTATAGATATTTATGTACTTTAACTGCAATTTTCTCAGAAACTACTGAACAGATTGACTCCATATATGCAAAAGGCACATCCCTGACCTGAGGACTACCTCTTTGCCAAATTTCAAGTAATTCTGTTCAGCCGTTCGGGCTGTACCTTCGACTAAAGGTCCTATCGGAAAATGCATGGGGAAAACACGTTTTGGGACCCCCCTTTTTTCTCGGCCCCCGCTTGACGAATCCCCCCGAGACTTTCAGGGTAGGAGCTGAGCGGAGCGCCCCATTAGTTTTGAAAATTTCACGATGATTCGTCAACCGATGCCAAAGTTATTCAAAATAGAATTTTGACATTTCCTATGGAAACACGGTCCTAACTATAACTATATTCACTGAAAAAACCATAGGTTTCACACATGTTATAGTTAGCTGGACATTTTACTGATAAAAAACCAATGAAATTCCCCCGTTATAGTTACTGTAGGCAACTATAACTCACGCGACCGTAATCCTCTGCTGATGCTAATACTGTATTTAGACACTTATTTGCCCATGTCTTCTTCCATTAAATTTTAGCTATACATATATTACAAATATTTTTTTTTCATAAAGACACATATGTCATCAGCAGAGGATTACGGTCGCGTGAGTTATAGTTGCCTACAGTAACTATAACGGGGGAATTTCATTGGTTTTTTATCAGTAAAATGTCCAGCTAACTATAACATGTGTGAAACCTATGGTTTTTTCAGTGAATTTGCAAGGTTTTTTAAATGCTAATTCCTAACTATAACGTGTGTGAAACCTATGGTTTTTTCAGTGAATTTGTACGGTTTTTTAAATGCTAAGTTACTTTACGCCATTTGTGGCGTGCGCGCCCACTTAACGCAGTTCGTTCCGTGCGCGCACGGTGCGCTTCGCGCACCGTGCGCGCACAGTGAGCACGCGGTGCGCTTCGCGTGCCCACGTTACGCTAGAGGGGCCATGAACGCACGATGCGCTTCGCGCACCGTGCGCACATGGAGGACATATGATGAGCATCGTTGTGACAGGTAAAATATATGTTTTGTTTAGCTCTAATAAGCCATGCACAAAAGGTGCCCTTCGGGCAACATTTGCACCCGGGGTGGGGAGAATGTGGATATATATATTTTTTTTTATTATTTCTTACCGTACGCGTACGGTAAGCGTAATCGGTGAAATTTTCGAAAAAAATAAAATTGCCTTTTTTCACTTGGGGGATCGTTGGGGACTCCCTCGACATGGCTAGGTGCTTGGGAGCTGTGTAAACAGCCCCTTTACATGTTTTTGCACTTGGTTTTTCAACCCCCTGTCAGAGTGCGAGAGAGAAAATGGCGGCCGCCGCTTCCTGGTTTCGACCGATTCGAATGTTTACTAAGATCTAAGGGCCAATCAGAATCGCGCTCGCGCACGCCACCGTACGCGTACGGTAAGCGCACCGTAAGCGCACCGTAAGCTGGCTCAGATATATATATTGATTTAAAGGCTATTTTCTCAGAATCTACCGAACAGATTTACACCAAACCTACAAAAGGCACTTCCTTGACCTGAGGACTACCTCTCTGCCAAATTTCAAGTAATTCTGTTCAGCCGTTCGGGCTGTAGCTGTGTCTAAAGGTCCTATGGAAAAATGCATGGGAAAAACGCGTTTTGGGACCCCCCTTTTATCTCAGCCCCCGCTTGACGTATCCCCCCGAGACTTTCAGGGTAGGAGCGGAGCGTAGCGCCCCACCTATTTTGAAAAATTCGCGAGGATTCGTCAACCGGCGCCAAAGTTATTCAAAATAGAATGTTGCGGATTTCCTATGGAAACGTGGTCCTAACTATAACTACCTACTGGCGACCGCCAGTAGGTAATATATATATATATATATATATATATATATATATATATATATATAATATATATTATCCAACACTTTCCCGTATGAAAGAAAACAGGTCGCACTCCGGAAAACATTTCAAAAATCTCCGTGTATTTATTTCACAACTAGAAGCAGTTTGGGAGCTGGTCTAAGTCAAAAAAAGCCTAAATCATATTTTTACCCACAAATGACACCGGGAAATAAAATAGACACCTTTCATGAAGCGATCATACATGATATTTACAAATTAAAAAAACAAAGATATTTGGACAACCTACAAACAGATGAACGAGAGGCCTTGATAACCTTAAGTCAGGATGACAAAATTGAAATAAAAATGGCCGACAAAGGTGCCAATATCATTATTTGGGATAAGCAAGACTACGTAAAAGTAGCATATGAACAACTGAATGATATAGTCTATTATGAGAAGCTACAATTGAATCCAACTTTGAAAATGAAGCTAGATTTGGATAAAAAATTGAAGAACTGGTTAGACCAAGGATTGATCGATCATGATGAATGCAAATACCTCACAGTGGAACATCCTGTAACAGCAACGATGTACTTTTTGCCCAAAGTGCATAAGAATCGAACTAGACCACCAGGGCGTCCAATTGTTTCTGCAAATGGTTCCTTATTTGAGCCAATGGCCAATTATATTGATTATTTTGTTACCTTTTGTTTCAAAATTGAGTTCCTACATCAAAGATACAACAGATATGCTAAGACACCTAAATGGTACTCCCTGGCACCCAACCTACAAATTAATAACGATGGACGTTATATCGTTATATACAAACATTGATCATGAAATTGGAATTTCAGCATGTAAATTTTTCTTGAAGGAAAGAAACATCCACTATACACAGCATAACATCATGTTGGAAGAAATGATAAGAATGTGCCTAACACAAAATGTGTTTTATTTTGGAGAAGACTTCTTTAAACAAACTAAAGGCACTGCGATGGGTTTTTCCTTCAGCCCAAGCTTCGCTTGTCTTACTATGGGCTGGTGGGAGCAGAAATGGGCATGGGAATCTGATAATGACATTTTTTTAAATAAAATAATGTTATGGTTACGCTTCATTGACGACCTTCCTATCATTTGGGATGGGTCTGAGCTTGAATTCAAGGAATATTTTGAGATTTTAAATAAAACACCAGCAAATTTCAAATTTACTTATGAATTAAGTGAAACGAGAGTCCCCTTCCTCGATACAGAAATCTATATCGAGGCCAGTGAAATTCAAACAACGCTGCATAGAAAAATGACAGCTACTAACGCAACCCTGCATGCAAGCAGTTTTCATCAGCCATGTTTATTCCAAAATATTCCAAATGGCGAGTTTTTAAGAGTTCGCAGGATATGCTCGAAACAAACAGAATGGTTAAAACAGAGTGCATCAACTTTCAAAAGATTTGAAAAGAGAGGATATCCAAAATCACAAATCAAAAACGGATGGGAAAAGAGCCAACGAAAAAGACAGAAAGGAATTATTGAAAACAATTCCGGAAAGGGAAATCCAAAAAAGTGAAATTGAGCCAATAAGATTTATAACTACCTTCTCAAAAGAGTCACCACAGATCAGACAAATCTTAAAAAGAAATTTGAAAATTTTGAAATTGGACACGACTGTTGGACCAATCATGGGCAATGCACCCAATATAACATATCGACGAGCAGCAAATCTGAAAGATCGGATAACACATAGTCATTTTCAAAAGGAAAAGAACAAGTCATGGCTACAAAGCAAAGGTTTTAAGAAATATTATAACTGTAAAGTATGCCAGATTGCGAGAAACACTCAAGAGATCAAGAGGGCAGATGGAAAAACTTGGAATATACAAGAATTGATTACATGCAAGAGTCAGTATGTTGTGTATGTAATAGAATGCCCATGCCAACTTAAATATGTGGGCAGTACCATATGTGAATTGAAAAAGCGCATTCTTGAACATGTGAGGGCGACTATTCATAAGGACATGAGCAATGCAGTTGCTAAACATATGGAAACAAACCATGACAGTAATTGGAAGACTCTAATCTTTTATGGTATTGATATAGTCAAAAAACAAGTGCGAGGTGGGGACAGAGAAAGGAAACTGAGACAAAAAGAGTCAAGATATATTTTGAACTTACGCTCTTTAACACCATATGGATTGAACCAAAGCGAAGAACTGTATACACATTTGTGAATGATACGATGTAGGAAAACCGGTACAGCAGTAGTTTTTATAAGAAATCTAATGAATATGATACATGAGAATTTATCAATTAGAGAAAAACAATCCTCTAGCCTGTTGTGTATATAGGGCACTGTAATTATAGTATATTTATTTTGGTCATTTGCATTTTGTTTGACCCACAACACCACCCGAAATTTTTCTTCATTATTTAGGCATTCTGTTTGGCAAATTGCAGCTAGAAAATATAAGAACAATGATAGTATATCAATGAATAACAATTAATAATGGCCACTGGATGCATTAATAGAATATATGGTTATTAATTGTGTTGTTTCTTATAGATAATTATTTTGGAAGATAATTCTAAATTTAGGCACAAATTTGTTCAATTTGATCTTCAAAGATAATTGTTTTATTCACATGCAAATGTACTAATGTGAACATGATGACTACGAATCCCATAATGCCCCACAGCATTCTACACAGGAAATGATGTAAGCATCCTTGCGCTTTAAATGTGTAACACAATGAAGGGGGCGTTACCGTGAACAAGATCTCAGAGGAGATCGAAACGCATCGGTTTTGCTTTCCAAATTGGGGAGAGTTGTGAAATAAATACACGGAGATTTTTTAAATGTTTTTCTGAGTGCGACCTGTTTTCTTTCCTACGGGAAAGTGTTGGATAATGTAAAGCGGTTTGCTCAACCGCGAGGCAACGCACAGCTGAAAGAAACGCCACGCTAGCGAAGAGAGCTAAAAGGTCAAGGAGGCCTGGAGGTTTTGCTTGTGGATGTTTAATCTGGAGCTCGACTCACTCATCGCCAGGAACCTAACCAAGGCAATGCTATTCAGCAAATCCATGGCGATGCTGGAAGGGATTCGGAGCTGGGTGACCCCAGCTTCGATCGTGCCGGAGGACTGGCTTTGCTGCAGGTACTTTAAAAAACAGAGCACTGAGCACGATAAAATCAGCATTGGACAGTTTTGAAGATTATACCCACTAATTGTGATGCCAGTATGATTAATAACTTTTAATATGAAGGCAGATGGATTTTACAAGATTCCCTGCAGTAAATACTCAATGAAATGCATCATGGGATTTGAAGTGTGAAATAAACTGCCACGTGACTTTTAGTTGAAAAAGCGTGCACGAATGCACTTTGCACATACAGACTCCAACCTGTGATCAAGGCGAAACTCGTAAGAAGATGAGGAGATGGGATTTTTCTGCGCTGCTGTACCTGCAAATAAAAGCTTTAACTCCGGTATTGGGCCTCACTTTCCTCCGTGATGAAATGTCATTAAGATGGGTCTCTCCGGGACCATTGTTGTGAGGCCGCCCTGGGGCTCCTGTGCCTATATATATATATATATATATATATATATATATATATATATATATATATATACATATTCACTTTAAAAAACCATAGGTTTCACACATGTTATAGTTAGGTGGATATTTCACTCGTAAAAAACCAATGAAATTCCCCCGTTATAGTTAGTTCAGATAACTATAACTCGCGCGACCGCAATCCACTGCTGATGACGTCACATATTACATCACTCATGACATGGTCAGTGGCATCACTCAGGACATCATCCTTGTGATAGAGTGGCGGTCGCGCGAGTTATAGTTATCTGAACTAACTATAATGGGGGAATTTCATTGGTTTTTTACGAGTGAAATATCCACCTAACTATAACATGTGTGAAACCTATGGTTTTTTCAGTGAATTTGTACGGTTTTTTAAATGCTAAGTTATGTATGTATTATTTTTTTTATATATATATTTATTTTACAATAAACTACGTATTACATTTTTAAAAAATTTTTTTTTGTTTTTTCACCATGCGCGCACCCCCGCTATTTAAAAAAAAAAAAATTAAAATGTTTTTTTCTGCCTTCGGGGTCCTTCAGGGACCCCCTGACAAATGCTAGGGGGTCAGGAACTCTCTACCCTGCCCCCTTTTCACGTTCGCCACCTTCCTTTTTCACTCTCGCACTGAAAACAAACAAAATGGCGGCCGACACTTCCTGATTTCGACCGATTCGGACGTTGACTGACATGTAACCACCAATCAGAATTACGCTTGCGCACGTTAGGGTGCGCGCTCGGTGCGTGGCTATAGATATTTATGTGCTATAACTGCAATTTTCTCAGGAACTACTGAACAGATTGACTCCATATATGCAAAAGGCACATCCCTGACCTGAGGACTACCTCTCTGCCAAATTTCAAGTAATTCTGTTCAGCCGTTCGGGCTGTACCTTCGACTAAAGGTCCTATGGGAAAATGCATGGGGAAAACACGTTTTGGGACACCCCTTTTTTCTCGGCCCCCGCTTGACGAATTCCCCCGAGACTTTCAGGGTAGGAGCTGAGCGGAGCGCCCCATTAGTTTTGACAATTTTGCGAAGATTCGTCAACCGGCGCCAAAGTTATTCAAAATAGAATTTTGAGATTTCCTATGGAAACACGGTCCTAACTATAACTATCTACTGGCAACCGCCAGTAGATAATATATATATATATATATATATATATATATATATATATATATATATATATATATATATATATATATATCCAAACTGCTCTTGCTGAGACCAAGGACCCGTGGAGGGTGGTGCATGCACCGGTAGAGCGCCCGGTAAACAAATGTCCAAAATCCACTTTGCTACGGGAAATAATGCACACTCGGGACCCAATGGTAATTACCTGTTCAGGAAGTTTATTGAACACCATGTTCAATGTTACTTTTGTGTTTGGATGTAATTTCAATTTTCTTTATTGATACATGGGTTTTTTTCACGAGTCACGTCACCACATCCCTCTGACATAATGTCTGGCAGTCTATGGTCGATTGCCGTAGATACTGAGTGAGGATAGTAGTTTACTCACTTGTCATAGGTAACCTACTTAAAGGGACTTATCCCTTATTGGCCATTTAGTACCAAGGCTCATTTAGATCCGTCAGTACAACCCAGGACGGTGTATGTAACATGTTCTCATGTTTTGTTTGTTCCACCGTCTCTCTATGTCCAAATCAGAATTCCATGTGTGTAATTTGTCATCAAACACAGGGAGCAAAGAATGGTTCTTAACTGTGTTAATGATTATGAAATACATGTTCCAATATGGCCGCCAATTTTCACATAGAAGGTTGTCTGTATTATTAGTTCTTCGTCTATTGCAACCCATTACGATATGGTCATTGTATACATAAAATGGTGACTGAATTATCACTTATTTTGTGTGAGCAAGGCGTAACTGCCGAAACGCGTTGCGTGGGAGCACAATAAACTTCCTTAACTGGTAATTTCTATTGGGTCCTGGTGGTTTCTGGCTAGTGGAAAGTTTCCACAAATTTGAAGTGAAATATGTCGGCTGCAGAGATGAAAGAGAGAGAGGAGGCAGCATTATCTATATTCACGGACAGAGCAACAGCAGTTGCAAAGCAAGTGAATACAATACATAAAGAAAAAGTAACGGATGTAACGGCACGTTTACGACGGCTAGAAAAATTGAAACGAGGCGAACTTTCAAAATGGTGGAAGGCAAAATCCCTACAAAGATATTTTGAAGTGAATCGTATACCTCGAGGCCTGAGAATTTTGGTTGCACCGACATTTGAGGATCCTAATCCTAATATGCTCCGCGAATGGGTGGAGAACAACCAAGAATTTTCTAAAAGAATGCTGGCTATATTAATTAAGTACGCCAAAATTGATCGGCAGAAAATGCTGGAAGAAATCGAACACATCCTGGTAATGCTAGATAAAGAAATGGACCAAGAACCCATTGAAAAATTCAAGAAAGAGATGAAAGATCGTCTATGCAAGCTTGAGGACACAATAAAAGAAAGAAAAGCATAGAAATTTTTGCGTGACAAGATCGATTATGACCGAGGTCAAATATACACTTTCACAAAGAAGTTTGAGAATTTAAGAAAGCAAGAAATGAACAATGCAAATAAACCAATTTCTGAGATACAGTCCGAACAAAGCAGTATCCAAAGCTCTGATATAGAAACAGAAGTGGATGAAGGACCCAATGCACACAGGTTGGAAGTTTTCCATACAGTAATTGAAGAATTTGTTTTTTTACAGCAAGAGCGGAGATTCAACCTCCGCCCGAGAACAACCCCTCCAACAAATGTAGGTCCACCAAGAGGAAGAGGCAGAGGCAACAGAGGTGCAAAGGCCCAAGGCAGTACAGGCGCCGGAGAGAAAGCCAAGAACAAACTAATGAAGAAGTAAATAGAGAAAGCGAAGCCTCAATTGTCAATCTCACAAACATCACACTATCAGAAAAGAAAAGAACATCCTCAAACTAGGCCTATCGTTCTGTCCTGAAGCAGAGTTTGACTACGTAAAAACCCGAGTGGATATTTTCAAGTTTACAAGATCTTTGAAATTAAAAAAATATTTTCTCTATCAATGAAAAAACAAAATCACCGTCAACAGTTAGATTCACATCATTAAACGAGAACCAATCAGAGAATTTAATGGTGAACGACATGAACCTTATGTTGGAGTTAAGACAATTGGAACAAGAAAATGAATCAAATGAATCAAATATTGTCATTGAACCAACAGACACCCAAACAACCATTATTCAGGCAATGGATTTAGTGAGTGAGCAAAATTTAGACATCTTGGGAAGTGCACAAACAAGCTTCAGACCAAACTCCAGATTTGTTCCAATGACATTTAAGGATTCAATAGACATCTACAATGAATAGGTGATTAATGACTTAAAAAATCTAGAAAAATGTACCAGCACTAACAATAAAAATTTTACACAACACCAAAGAGAGTATAATGCTCTAGTCATAAAACTATCGTCTAATGCCAATTGTATTGTGCGCAGTGCCGTTAATGGTGGAAATGTAGTCTTGTGGGACAAACAGCTTTATTTAAATGAAGCATACAAACAACTCAATAGTCGTTTGAATTATGTAAAAATCTCCACAGATGTAATGACTACAAGTCACCATGTATACAATGCCCAATTGCAAGAGTGGTACAGTCAGTGTCTATTAACACAAGAAGAGTCACTATTTTTGAAAATTAATAATCCAGTAACCCCGGTTTTGTATATGATACCCAAAGTGCACAAAGATCTAAATAATCCACCTGGTCGCCCTATAATTTCTGCGATAGGAAGTGCTATGGAGAATACCTCCAAATTTTGTAGATTCTTTTTTAAAGACTCTTTCCTCCTATATTCAAGATACGGGGGATTTTCTTAAAAGGATTTATGATGTACCTTGGGAAGAAGATCTTTTGCTTGTAACAATTGATGTCACCACAATTTATACCAGCAGAAAGCGTAAAGATGGGTTGAATGCCATTAAATACTATCTTAGCAATAGGCCATTGAAATTATGGTCCCATACACAGATGTTGATAACAATGACAGCAACATGCCTGAAAAACAACTACTTCCTGTTTAATGGTAAACTATTCCATCAAATCTGCGGTACAGCCATGGGCACCTGCTTCGCCCCAGCTGTGCTAATTTGCATATGGGCTGGTGGGAAGAGCAGGTGGTGCGGACGCAGTACCAAGAAGAATGGCAAAACAATATTGTACACTGGAGCCGTTTCATCGATGATTTGTTCATCGTATGGAAGGGCTCAGACAAATCAGTCAAAGATTTTGTAAAGAAACTTCAGATTAACAATTTATATCTAAAATTCACAAGTACAGTAAGTTCCACCTCTGTAGATTTCTTGGATTTTACTATCTATGTAAAAGATACTAAGTTACAAACAAAGCTGTTCCATAAATCAACAGCAGGTAATACGTTGCTTTATGCAACCAGCGTCCATCCTAATAATCTAATCAGGAGCATCCCTTATGGGGAATGTCTTCGTACAATGAGAAACTGTAGCGAGAAAGAAACTCTTGACAAAGAACTTGGTTGTTTAAAAACTAGGTTTTCTGCTAGAGGATACTCAGAGAGTTGTATCGAGTCAGCCATACATAAAGAAAAGACAAAAACAAGAGAAGAAACCTTTTTTTCAAAAAATAAATCTAAGGAAAAAAATGCACTAAACAACCAATGTTGAATGATTACTTCATATAATAAACAACATATGAAAGTAAGAAGCATTTTATCGAAACATTGGCATTTGATAAAAAATGATCCTGTCCTAGGCAAACTAGTTAAGAAGAAACCAGCGATCACGTTTAGATGAGCAAAATCTATGAAACAAACGCTGGTAAGCAATATGGATCCTCGAACTCAGGCAGTAGCAATGAATTCATCCTGGTTTATAAAGAAAGAGGGCTTCATAAAATGTATTAAATGTAAAGCCTGCCTACATGGAAGGAATACAACAACATACAAACCAGGTCTCTCTAAAAGAGAGAAAAAGATCAAAGGTCATTTTACATGCAAAATCGATTTTGCAGTCTACGTGCTTCAGTGCCCATGCGGCCTGAAGTACGTAGGCAGCACCATTCTTCCTGTGAATAAACGAGTGCTACAACATCTGCGAGCCATCAAAAATGGTGATAAAGAATATCCGGTGGCTCCACATTTTGAGTTATACCACAATAAAAAAGTGCAAGGTCTGACATATTTTGTAATCGATTCTGTCCCTCCCAATATGATTGGAGGGAATAGGGAAAAAAGCTGAGAAAACTAGAATCGTGTTATATATTAGAACTAGATAAAAGAACACCTGTAGGATTAAACATGGAAGAAGACTTGCATACACATCTATAATAATGAAGAAATGTTTGATTAATGCTATCTAGTCATTAATTCCTCCGCAATCTCTGTTTTTAACCGTTTTTATTATTTGATTTGTTTTTTCAATTATAGCACTTTACATTTTTAGAAGGCGGACACAATTTCTATTTTTAATGTTCTCGGTACAGGTTTGATGATTAATTGAATTTAGGCAAGTGAGATCTATGTAAAGTCATGTCAGTATATTAATGACCACTAGTGTCGTCATATGAAACAATATACTAGACTGAGAATAGCCGCTAAGAGAGGTTAACACATTATAGCCCATTAGAGCTGTATTGGAATCTTACCGAACTGAGTTTACAATATTGGTATATAAATTTTAAAATATTTATAGCAAAATTACTTGTTCATAAAATTATGCCCACTGGGGCTGAATCTGCAAATTAATCTGTACAGAACTGTGAGGCTTTATTATGAATTCTAACTTTACAATTGCCTTATTTTCATTAAATATGTGAATGTGTTTTTAGAACTCAACAATGGGAGTTTTAGAAAGCATTATGTAAAAACTACAAGTCTGTCTTCTAACACACTATGTTAGTAGTTTAGCACGTGATAGCGTCACAAGCACAAGATTTAAAATGGTTGAAACTTTAATCATTATTGTTGGTGAGCAAGCTTGCTGGGCAGGCGAAACGCGTCAGATCAGCGGCAATAAAATTTGAGTACAGCCAGAACACGGCGTTGCCTTTCCTTGTTTGAAGGCGATTTTGAATACTAAGCGGACCTGGCTTGGTTGGTCCGAAACCGACGATGTGCCCTCTGATTTGGAGCCGCGACGTGTGGAAACTTTCTTTTTTAAATTAAATGTACTTGTTATATTTGTTAACATGTATATTCAATCTATTTTTTTTCAAATTTATTTTATTTTTTAATATATTTAAATTTTATTACTTTATTTTATATATACAAAAATTATATTTTGTACAACTATATTTATGACATCGATATTTTTTTCTGATATTTTTGTACTTACCATTATTAATATATGATGTATATATTTTTGACATCTATATTTGTAACTCGATATTGTGGTATGGGTATATTTTTGTTGTCAATATTCTGTCAGTGAACCGTGGGGAGGAACTGGGCTCCTTTCAGACCTCTCAGATGACAGGTGTGCATAGTAGGGTGCAGAGAGGAACCGGCCAGTCCGCACAGACCTCTCTGTTGGATGACGACTGTGTGTAGTAGTGTGTGGGGAGGGACTAGCTTGTCCTTTCAGACCCGTCTCTCAGGTGATGGGTATGCGTAGTAGGGTGTGGGGAGGGACTGGCCTCTCTGATGAGACCTTTCTCTGTAATGATGGGTGTACATAGTCGGTTGTGGTGAGGGACTGCCTCTCTTTTCAGACCTCTGTCTCAGATGATGTGTGTGCATAGTAGGGTGCTGGGAGGGACTGCCCTCTCGTTTGAGACCTGTCTCTCAGATGATCGGTGTGTGTAGTAGGGTGTGTGAAGGGACTTGCCACACTGGTGATTCCTCTCTCTGCAATGATGGGTGTGCCTAGTACGGTGTGTGGATGGACTGGCCACTCATTTGAGGACTTCCCTCTCAAATGATGGGTGTGTGTACTAGAGCGTGTGGAGAGAGACTAGCCCCTAGCCTCTTTGCTGAGACCTCTCTCTTGGCTAATGGGTGTGTAGAGTATGCTGCGTTCAGGGACTGCCCTTCCCAATAACACCCCTCTTTTTGTTGATGGGTGCACATAGTAGGATGTGGGATATCTTAACTCTACTCACAACTCTTTCCAAGCAGATGGATGTAAGTAGTAGACTCTAATAAACACCATCTCCAGTAATTCTCCTTCCTACTGTAGCAGGTGTGCATACTACAGTGTATTCAAAGACCACTTACTCCTTTCTACTTTAAACGATCCTCATGCGATCATAAATATTTTAGAAATAAGAACTAATTATTTACTCCTCACAGTACTAATCTGTTACACACTTCCTCATAATAACAAGTAGCACAATATTAATTCGTACTAATAGAGTGTATTGAGACCTCATCGACTCCATTTTATTATTCACGATTTTGCGAGAGTATCGCAAGATCATAAAAATGTGTTAAAACAATACACATTTCTTTTCTTCACAGTAATTATCCCTTAGTCGTCTTTTCTCTAAATCTAGGGGGGCAACATGCCTTTCTGCAGACCGCTTATATAGTTGTTTTACTTAATTTTTACAATGCCTCCAGTTTTTCACAGTAATTAGTAATGGCGGCCATTTCATTACTAAAATTAAAGCAGCTAGCCATTAGAGTGCTGGCTCTTGCGGAACTTATTGGAGTCACACTCCCGCAAGAGCATGAAGGGTCATGGGTAAAGCAGGACTCTTGACCAATTGCAGGCCTACATTTTTTGATTTAGCGCTCTCGTGGGACACCCGAGGGTCTCTCGAGAGCCCAACTGCCAAAATTACAATTATTTTGATCCTTAATATCTCTGAAACTAGTTAACTGATTTACACCGAATCACAAAAGCACAACCTGCGGACCGAGATCTAGCTTCCTGCCAAATGTTGGTGTAATTCCAGTCAGCTGTTTTTGCTGTAGCTTTGGCTTAGGAAGTATATGGAAAATGCATGGGGGTCTTTACCTCAGAGAAAAGAGGGTTCCAACATCTGTTTAGTATTTGAGCTCTCAAAAAAGCCCCAGCATGTCTACTTGTGGGGAGTAGTCCTGTGTGGAACAATTCAGGCACATTCCTAAACATCTCAATGTCCTAGTGCTACAAACTACTCCTGAATTTTGAAAGAAATGTCTGAGTTTCTGGTTTTGTGACGGCAGCTGTCCCATAATGCACAAAGCAACGTGTATCTCTTTGAGGCAGTCCTTCAAACACCAGAGCCTGGATCTTCTCCTCTCTTGCCAAAGCTGCTCACTTGATGTGGTAGCACACCCCTTTATTCTTTTTGGAAGCAGTGGCCATGCCTTTCTCTATAAGTGAAGTGTAGTTTCATAAAGTGCACTTGCCAGACTTCTTGAACATGTAAGAGCTTGGAAGTACACTGATAGACCCTCTCCTCTCCATTCAAATCTTTGTAGATCTGAACCAAACAACCAACAACTTGAGCCTGCACAAGGAAGAGGGAGGGGAAGGGGCAGCACAGGGACAGGTGGGGAGACAACGGGTAGATTGTTACCTTTAAGATCTACAGCTATTTCAATGGCAACCCACAACTTAGGATGAAACGAATACAGGTAGAACGTCATTCAAGGGTACTCACACTTCTTGTGAGCGTGCTAACATGCCTCGCATTCATAGCTCAACACCCTGGAATGCAAGATGCTCCAAACATGTCAGACTAAACTGGATTTACTAGGGACTATCAGAAGGTAGGCTCACCAACTTGCGATGCTGGGGAAAAAGGCCAGTGCTTCCTGACTATAGATGAGCTGCCACCATATGCTAGACTTATCATGCCTTACAGATAGTTGGCACCCATGTTTAAAAGAGAATCACTTGGACGAGCCCCTATCTCCAGAAGAAAAAGTCAAGCATCTTGATAAAAATCATGGCGAGTATCTGCTAGATAATTAATAACATGGACTTGCACCTGGAAAACATTCTGAGTATGGCAGAAAAGGTGAAATCAGGTGCAGCACTGTACATGTCTGTTTTATATTTTGTGGTTCAGCGCCCCTTTGATATCTAGTTTATAATGCAAGACCCTCAACGTGTCTCTCTTATTTTAGGCAAGTGTTTCCACATTTTTTTAGAAATATTTTTACTTTGGATTAATATAACATTCAAGAGCATAAAACCTAGCAAGGTGTAACAAGTTGAACAAGGAATATAGATATATTGATACATTTCCAGAATATCTCACTCGAAAATGTTGTTATATTCTTTAGTCACTGTTTGAGTCTTCACCCAATGAATTAAGATCTGGTGGGGTATTTTCCACTGGGAGACCATGCCGCATGACCCATAATCAGGCCATTTATGGCAAAATATTGAGTTTTAGCTGCCTCCATGACCAAGTCGAGGCTACAAAAACTCAATAATATCAATCAGTGATATCAATTGATAGCAGGCGATATTGGCTCAATCCCCCTTCTTCAAGACTGGCTTAACAATTGCACTTAACCAAGAATGTAAATTTATAGCATTACTCACAAATCAGCAGAAAATAGTTTTATGCGCAGTTAATAACACGTCCTTACAGGTCAAAATGTTTCCTGAAAGAATATTTGGTCCTACCACTCCACCTAAATTTAAAGATAGAATTATATTTTTAACATGATCATGTGTTATAGGTTCCAATAAGCATATCCTCACACTCATAATCTAGGTATTTATTCTCCTGAAAGGCAGTCATTATGAATCCATCTGTCTTGAGCATCATTTTCCCAGGCTATTTGTCCATGAACAATACAACAATCACAACTTTCTTCCCAAACCTCAGCACACCAATTTAGCCCATTTGCACCCAACAGCATGAGGGAAGAAATTAGTTTTGCAGCCTGTAAACTCTCTGTATTCCACTTATTTCCCCAAATTAGGATCCTTCAAGTTCCAGTAGCTTTTCCTCAGCTTGCCCGAAGTTACCCTCTCAAATTTCTGTATTCCATATATTCGATGGAATGCCTTTGGGAAATTCCCAGTTTTAATACCATTTAGATTAAAGACTACAGAAACCCCACAGTGATAGTGGAAAGTCTCCAAATGTAAATTTACACCTGTGTTTTCCCAGTTGTGAATCAGTGAAATGTAGTTATAATCTACTCCTGTGCGCTTTTGTATTTTTGTGAATCAGGCCAACACAAAGGAGCAGGTCAACAATCTCATAGCAAGAGTATTCCCAGTGGTCCTCCACTTACTCCAAGAGATATCAAAAGGATTGAGTTCCCTTTATGTACAGGGGTAAAGTCCCCCAGCAATGAAAAGGCTTGGGGAGGTATTACTGGAATCCCAGGGCAGGATTCTTTTTCGGTAGGGAAATTATGCTATCCAAGCGAAAACTCTTTTTTAGAGGGGCACTTTTGGAAAGGACACTGTCTCCATTTTCAAATGGCTCCCCTTCTGCCTATCTACAAGCCCAGCTGGTAAATGTTCCATCCTGTTTTTGGCACAGTAAGGCAATACATAATCACAGCTACCTAGTGGTATTTTTTTCTCACCTAAGTGATCAGATTTAGGGTACCGCCCTGATCAACCCCCTCCTCCCCTTCCACAGAGACTGGAAGGCAGTTTACTATTATTGTATTACATTTCTTAAGGTACATGCCATATAAAATGACATATTCATGATTATAGTGTTGGGGTGATTCGTCAAGCGGAGGCCGAGAGAAAGGTGAGGTCCCAAAGTGTGTTTTCCTCATGCAATTTCCCACAGAGAGTTTTAACACAACTACAGCCCGAATCGCTGAACAGATTACACCAAATTTGGCAGCTGGCAAGATCTTGGTCCAGACAGATATCTTTTTGTGATTTGGTGTAAATCCTTTCAGTAGTTTTAGAGTTATTAAAGAAAAAGGATTTATAGATATCTAGGGACACCTATCCTCCTGAGATCTGACAAATCTACTTTAACCAGCAAGTGGTGGCAGCCTTCTTGGGACTTGGACTTGGCAAAAGAAACATTGGCAGGCAGAGTAAGAATACCCTGGCTCCCTAGGCCTGGTGGTGGGGTCCCACAGCAACCATGCTGGGGTCAAAAATGTTTTTCTCTTTTCAATCTTGCCACAGATTTGTGGAGGATCTGTGAATACACCGCAAAACTGCACAAAAAAGCAAGCATGGTCTCCCATGCTTGGTTTTCTTTCCCTGGGTGGGCCAGGTCCCGGGGGGGGGGGAAATACCTTTTATAATAAGAGGGACCCAGACGATTTCAAACACATGGAGGGGGTCCACAGCCCTTCTTCTGGACCAATTTTGGCCCCAAGGTCTTGGGCCAGGCTTTAGAACAAAGGGGGGCCGCCTGGCACCCCTTCACAGGCCACAAATATGAAAGGAAGGGGAGCCTCTTGCTTGGCGGGAGCAATTTTAAATCTCCCGCCCTATGAAGCAACCACTAAGTTGGCCACGAGCATGCGAAATGCTCCTGCCCGCTGCAAGCGGACTTTTCATGTGTTTCCTTGCCCACAATGAAGCACGCAGGCAAACAGATAAAGAAATTGCTCCCACCTGCAGGGAGCAGTATTTTCTGCTGCTCCCTGCGGGCGGGAGCAATACCTGCTACCACTGAAGACAGAGATTCAACTGCGGCCTTGGGGGCATTGGCTTCCCCCGCGGTCTCCAAGAAAAAGGAAGTGGGTGCCCTGGGTGGGCACCCACCTGTTACTGACTGGGCCACGGGGCCAATATCGGCCCAGGGAGGAAGGCCGCGCACCCCCTCCCCGATTTATAATTGGCCAGGCCCTGGAGGATGGCGTCCCTGGTGCCAATATTGGCCAAGGGATGAGAGCTATGGGCCCACTCTCTATTTGTAATGTGGCTGGGCCTGGAGATGGGATTCCGGGGCCAATATTGACCCAGGGAGGGGAGCTCCATGCTCCCTCCCCCTTTTTGAATATTTAGTTGGTGCCCTGGGTGGGCTCCAGGGCACCTACCATTTACTGGGCCGGCCCCGGTAAAAGGGGTCCCTGAGGCCGATATCGGTCAAGGGCTAATATTGGGCCCCTTTTCAAATATGCAGCAGGTGCCCTGGGTGGGCTCCAGTGCACCCGCCATTTACTGGCCATGGGGATGGGATCCCCAGGGCTAACTTTGGCCTGGGGAGGGAGGGCTGTGTGCCCCCTTCAGGCAGTGGCTGGGCCCTTGAAGATGAGGGCCCCAGGGCAAAAACTGGGCTGGAGGAGGGGCCCCCTTCCCAATTATGCATGTGGGGGATAGATGCATGGCCTGAATGCTTTGACCGTGTGAGGCGCGAAGTTGGCTGCATGCAGGGGTTGGACGCAGGGCCTGGCCGCTTTGGCCATGCACAGCATGGGGTTGGCTGCATGCACCTGTTGCCTGCAGGCCCTATGGCCATACCCTCGCTGCATTAAAAAAAACATAAAAATTCACTGAAATACAACAAAGGTCACAGGGACGTTATAGTTAGGAAATAGAATTTAAAAAGCCTTTGACATGCACTAAAAAAATAATGGTTACATGGATGTTATAGTTGGGTTCAGAATTAACACCCACAAAATCATAGAAATTAAGCGGTTATAGTTAGAGTTATGTCAAGAAACTATAACTCGTGCCCTAAGGTAACTATATCTCATGCCCTTGCCATACACTGCTAATTACTCCACATATTACATCACTCATGACATCTTCTATGACATCATTGATAATATCAGTGCAACATTTGCTGTCAAATTATTGATGAGAAAACTGTGCATGGCGGGGCACGAGTTATAATTACCTTAGAGCACAAGTTATAGTTTCTTGATGTAAGAGAACTCTTCTAGCAGAAGTATATAAGCACAAGAAAGCACTAAGACAAGAAATGAGCATCTACTTACTCAACATCTAGATTAAAGAGTATCATCTGACCACAGCACCAGGCGTAGTGACCCAAGCGTAAGCATGAGGGCTGTGCTTACAAGGCCATCCAATCCTGCCAAGCTGACAAAAGGGGCAGTGAACGGCAGTCAGATTGGTGCAATCATTCACCTATTCCATAGCTGCCAAAGAGAACTCCAGCTACGGCACTGCAGCCTTCCTAAAACCACCATCTGCCTCGACATTCGAACAATCAGTAAATCAGGTCGTACTGATGAAGTGCGGCTTGTTCTCTGAGAGGGTATCCATGCTGTTGCTGCAGGTATCAGTCGAACAGCCAGGAATTGACCCCTTTCGTGAAGTACGTCAGCGAGGGTGAGGGACAGAGCTGGTGGGAAAGGCATTCCAGGTTTTGGTGGGAAGATAGGAGAAGGAGTGTCCCCTGGAGCGGCAGCGGAGTATGCAAGGTATCTGTGCGAGAGCGAGGTAAGCGGAGCGGAGGTTTCTGGGAGGTCAGTGGAAATGCAGGCAATGGTTCATGTAGGAAGGTCCTTGCTTGTTGTGAGCTTTGTAGGCATGGCTCAGGAGCTTGAACTGGCATCTCTTATGGATCAAGAGCAAGTGGAGGTCCTTCAGTTTCCGGGTAGTGTGGGTCCTCTTGGGCAGATTGAGGATGAGTCTGGCAGCTGCATTCTGGATTGTCTAGAGCCTCTGCATAAGTTTGGTGGTGATGCCTGCTTAGAGTGCATTGTTGTAGTCTAGTTGGCTGGTGAACAGGGCATGCATCACAGTCTTCCTGGTGCAGATGGGGAGCCACTTGCAAACTTTGTGGAGCATGTGGAAGCAGGCTGGGGCAGTGGCGGCTCCTCCGCTAACGCAGAGGAGCCTTGCCCCACTGCTTTTAAGCAGTATAAATAAAGGAAGCATAAAATGAAAATAACAATGTTATTATCACTTTATATTTCTGTGTTGCTTTGCGAGTGGGCGGGACTGCTCTGCTCTGCTCTCAGAGCAGAGCAGGGGAGGAGTGGTTTGCCCACTCCAAGTGCGCAATGACTGTTTGGCCACCCAAACAGTCATGTGCACTTCGCATGTTCTCCATACAGGCTCCATTACAGCCTGCATGGAGAACATACCCAGGCCTCCAGTCCCTGTCTGAGCGCTGAACCACAGTGCTCAAAACAATCACAATGCTGCATTGTGATTGGTCAGGGGAGCCTGAGTGCTTCCTGGTTCCTGTTTGGCAGAGTCCTGATGCAGAGGAGAGACGCGGCAGCGATAAGGTAAGTAATTTATATATTTTCTTCTTTTTTTTTTTACAAACCCCAAGATGCCCCCTCGTAATGAGGTGGGGACTGCCACTGCAAGAGTATGACTACACCATTGTGCACCGGCTGGGAAAGATAAAAACACTGGTGACTACTTTTCTCGAATGCCCGTACAGTGTCAGTGTACCCCTTCTAAAATGGCCGAGGCCTACGTTAATTTGATTGTGAGATCCTGCACTCTTGAAATAAATATGATCATCCTCAAAGACATTATTATGTATCAATCCCGGAGAACACTTACTTGACCTCTTGCTAACTACAGGGAAAATCAGAAATTCAAGAATGTGTGTGATGAACTGTCAGTTATACAAGAAGGGATTAAATTGTGAGAGTCGAGAATTGTCATTCCTGACAGCAAGCCATTGAAGTGGCACATGAGAGCCATCATAGAATTGTTGCCACAATGCGAGCCCTCCACCACCGTGTTTAGATCCCTCATCTTGATGAGCAAGCTGAGAGAGAGCTCCATGCTTGTCATTTGTGTAACTGTTTATCTTCCAAAACAACCGAGCATCCTTTGAACATGTTGGATCTTCCAAAACACGTCTGGTAGTTCATTGCAGTTGACTTCTTTTGACCCCTTGAAAATGGCCATTACCTCATGGTAGTCATTGATGAATACTCCGTTTCCTCTAGTAGAAGACCTTTCGTTAATGACTCATGATCGAGTAGTTGAATGACTAGAAGGCATATTTACAACCTGGGGTCTTCCGTCCTTTCTAAAATCTGACAATGACCTGCTATTATATTGTCGGGAATTCAAAGACTTTCCTACTTATTTGAATAGCTGGCAGCAGAAAAGCACATCACAGGCTAATGGCATTGTTGAACATTTTATAAGCACTCTTAAGAAGGCTGTCCAGCAATCTCTGCTAGAGGGACTTGAGCTCACGTCAGTACTTCACTCCACCCTTTGTGCCTACCGATCTACCCCCATACTACAACCGGTGAAAGCCAGGCTACTCTGATGTTCGGGAGAGCCATGGGCACCAAGCTGCCCCAGTGGACCACTGAAAAAACAATTGATGCCAAGAAAGTTCGACTCACTGATTCATCTCACAAGTCCCGGATGAAGACTTATGCAGACAAGCGTCACTGTGCTCGGGACATTAAGTTTCAGAAGGGGGCACGTTTCCTTGTCAGGCAGAGGCAAAAACACAAATCTGATGCTCCATTGAGCCAATCCATAGTAAGTTGTGACTAGTAAGGGGCACATGTTGACTGCTCACCATCCTGAAAAGTCCATTACAAGGATTTTTCAGATTTCAATCAACTGCCTCAGAGTCTGTCGGCTCCAGTCATTGAAAGTGAGACTTTATCATCAGACGGCCAGGAGAGCCCCAGAACTGCATCAGTGTCTAGATCACCAGTGCCTGCTGTGGTTGTTTCTCCTGTGTTTCCTCATTCTTACTTCATTGGATCTGGAATAGTGATTTGAGCAGCTTGACGACTCATTGAGGAACTATGATGTATGTTTATGATTTTTTTTGTTTGTACTTTTTGTTTAACAAAGGGGGAGGCGTAGTTTCTTGTGTTTTATAGAGAGAGACCCCTATGGTCCCTAACAAACTCTGTAGCCTAGTGACACAACCGATTGGGTGTGGTTAATAAAATTCATGACGTTGTACGTGTCAGTTACCGGTAACACTCTAAAGAATAAAGACGTGTTATACTGAGCTCCGTATGTGGTGTGATTCATTTACATGCTTCCGGGTTGGGAAGGACGCTACAGATGGGAGGGAGGAGCTGACACACATGAATAGGCTATGTCCTGTCCCTACACAAAGGGTTGTATACCCCCCTGGAGTGAGTCTGAAGCTAGAAGTGGGAGGGTGGACACCTGTGCACTTCACTGCCCCTTCTTTGAAGTCACTCACACTTCAAAGGCACCACTGGGTATAAAATTTGAACTTCTGACCCTACCACTTCAGTACACTACTGGATCTGTGAAGAACTCTGCCAGTTTGAAGGCCTGCTGTTCTGCTACAAGGACTGTCACTCTGCTGGACTGATGCTCTGGAAGAACTGCTTTTCTGTTGTGCTGCCCTGCTGCCAGCTACCCTCTGCCCTGACTAAAGAAGGACTGGACCCATCTGACTTGAACCCTGAGTGACTCCAAGGACATGCTGGCTTGCCCCCTGTTCTAAGTCTCAGGGACATCAAAGACTTCAACTCATCCTCCAACTCTGGGCACCGGTTCTTACAGCTGTACTTAATGCTGCTGTGCTTTGTGGATGCCCAAAATCATGGGGGGTATCCACTATTGTGCCTATTTTTAAAAAAGGAGACCGCAGTAGCCCTACCTGCTATCGACCAATATCTTTAATAAACTCCGTGGTTAAAGTTGTGGGAGGAGTAATATTGAACAGATTGGTCAGATGGTCAGTAGAAAATAATATAATATCTTCAATCCAGTATGGATTCAGGCCAGGCCATTCTACAATCTCACAATGTTTAAACTTATACCTCATCATCGCGAAGTATACTAAGGCTCGAAGAGGAATGATCCATATGGCGTTCATGGATCTTTCCTCGGCTTTCGATTGTGTGAGCCGGGGGAAGCTCTGGGACGCCATGCTAAAAATGGGTGTGGATCCAAACTTAGTTGCTTTGATAGATGATATGCACTCGGACACCAATGCAAATGTCAGATTCACTCAAGACCTGAATGTGACCAAAGACTTTGGGGTGCATCGTGGTGTCCGACAAGGCTGCATCCTGGCCCCATTCCTTTTTAACTTATACATAAATGATCTGGAAGAGCATCTTTTAAGCACTAATACGGATTATCCGTATATAGGCCGTAGGGGGCTGCCAGTCCTTTTATATGCGGATGACGCAGTTCTCCTATCAAGAACAGCAAACGGTCTACAAATCTTATTAGACTCCTTCCATTCCTTCATGACCTCAAGAGAGTTAAGCATTAATAACTCTAAATCATATATAATGAAGGTCGGACAGGGAAATAAAAAAGTAAACTGCCTAAATGTAAATGGTGTACGTATTCCTACTACACATACATTTTCCTATCTCGGGGTCCTCTTCGACAGTCAACTAAATTGGGGACCCGTGATTGAAAAAAAGAAGGGAGAAGTCACTAGGGTAAACGCGGCAATAATGGACTTTTCTAAGAAAGTGGGCAATAGTCCAGTTGCCGCCTTGCTCCAACTTTATCAAGCTAAAAGTGTCCCCACAGCGTGCTATGGAAGTGAAATTTGGGGTTATGTTCCTTCGGATCCCTTACAGACCGCTGAAAATAACTTTCTAAAATCAGTACTAAGGGTTCCCAGGGGCACGGCCAACTTCTCCGTGCACGAGGAACTGGGGGTTTCCTTCGTATGTGACAAGATTGCTGTTAATCCCTTGTTATGCTGGATGAACTGTTGGTTAAATGATAACATTCCACTAACCCAGCTTATTTTAAGAGAGTCACTCACATGGGACAACAGGATGAAGGTTCCCTGGTTAAAGTATCTTTTTAAGTGCTTTGCCGAATTAGGTCGCCCTGAATTTTTTTTATCCCCTGAATCGATCACTAATCAGGATGTTACAACGGTCCAGAAAGCTTTTATTGGCCTAAGAACTCAAGATAGGGAATCACGTGAGCTAAAAAAAGAAAGTGTTCGTAATCATGCATTAGTAAAAAGCACCTTGCTCATGAAACCCTATTTATCCTGGCAATTGTCCAGTTATGACCGTTTTTTACTGATCAGGTTCAGGTTTAATTTGTTTCATTTTCTGCTGGCTGTACCCAGGGGATCTCATCGTGGACAAGTGTTGCCGGCTTGCGGCTGCGACGATATGTCTCCGCAAGACCTGGCACACTTTCTCTTCTTTTGTCCCTTTTATATTGTACCGAGGAATCTATATCTGAAACCCTGTTTGAAAAAACTAAACTTTATACAATATCGTCCTGCACTGCACTTTTTACAGCTATTAAGTTGTGAATATACCTTGTTTTTATGTAGTTTTTTAAAATTGGCAGTAAAATTTAGAAATAGTATGGAAGGATAAAAATAACATATGAATTGCTATTACCTCTTTTTTATAATGGACTCCACAAAATACTCTGAATGCTTGTTGTATATTTGTCCTCACCTGCTTATCTTATATCTGTATTTTATCCTTATGTATTAATGTGTTCTTTTTAAATGTAGTGTAAATGCTTTTATGGTTGTCAATTTGTACAACCGAATAAAGTTTATTGAACTTGAACTCATCCTCCAACAGCACCTGGGCTTTGCTTGCTACAAGTCTTGCCCTGCCAAGTGGTGCCAATACAGTCCTGGGCCCATGGAAGTGGGTGTGAATATGCTGCTTCTGAACTCACTCATCGATGCCATTGCACCAATCGGAGCCTACGCATCGCCCCTATTGCAAGGACCATGGACACCACCTCGCTAACTGCGCAGCGCATTGTTGCCAGTTTCTGATGTATTTCTGACTTTGCGTGTCTCGACACCGATGCATCGCCTTCAATCCTTTGCTTCGACAACGATGCATCATTTTTTGCTTCCCGCATCTCTGCTCCATCAACGACACATCTAAGGTACTTTTCAGCGGGGCAAGGCTGGTTCCTTTATCTGACCCGTGCTCCATTGTGGTTGGCCTGAACTTTTAGGCTTACCCCGGGCTAGTGCGACCAGATAAGCTCTAGTTGACGCTTTAAGCTTTTAAGCACCACAGTTTCATTTAATCAAAAAATTCAGAACTCTGGTTATACTTAATGGATTTTTGTTGTTCTGGTCTTTTTTGTTCATACACATATAAACAATTTTTCTTATCTGATGTTGAGTCTTTTTGTGGTGTTTTCACTTTGTTACTGTTGCAAGTGTTGCACAAATACTTTACACATTACCTCTTAAGTTAAGCCTGACTGCTGTGTGCCAAGCTACTAGAGGCTAATTTAGGGTGTGTGGTGACTTACCCTGACTAGGACTGTGGTTCCTGCTTGGATAGGGTCATACCGCTACCAACCAGAACCCCAATTTCTAACACATAGTCCACATCATCACTGAAGTGCACTGGATATATCGAATTCTTTAGTCCGGCAGTAAGTCATTGAAGCATGGAAGCCCAAAGGGTGGACTTACAGTTTACATCTCAGCTACCTTTAAATGCGACGGTGAAGCTTTGATTCAAGACAACCCAGGCATACTTTGTGTTTTAATTACAGACCTGTTTACAAATACTCCAAACCACGTTTACTGGTTAATGTATACATAGCCCCAAATGCCAGAATAAACCAAGAGTTAACTGTAAAGTTAATCTGAATCACTATGGATTGCAAGGAAAGATAACGAAATGCCTGAAATTTTAATTATGGGGTATTTCAACGTGAACTCAACCTTTGCCCTGGAACTCGATGATATGGTTGTATACAAGAATCATCAACGGGGAATCCTCACATAGGGGACCTGTTTCCCAAACGTTGAAACAAGAAAGGTGAATGCATCATCACTGAAACAGAACAGCTTGGCCTCAGAGTATTATCAGATTTAAGACTGACCTGCCCCCAGCTCCTACGCATCAAACCACCACCTCACATTCCATTCTTGACTACACATTCGTCAGCCTTCCACTATTTGCATATGTCGCATCTTTTAAAATAGAAGAAAGGCTGTAAAGTGATCACTTCCCACAAATAATCATGTTAGCTGTTCAGTGAATGGGTTATCTTGCACCCTGCACATGGTAAACTTTAAAAGAATAAAATGGTCAGACAATTCAGTCAGTGTTATTGAGGCTACAGCAGCGTTAGTATTTTAATCCTGACAAAGACAGGATCTCAACTCCTTTGAAAACTGTACGCTCTTCACTGAACATTTACCAAACAAGTATACCAAATCTCCAAAGACCCAGGCTGGTAAAGCTTACCAGGGAGAGATTGGCTTAAAACCAAGAGTTTTAAAGCTGTCAGCAGCTTGTAAGCCGGCAAAGAGAAACTTAACCAAGCAGTGAGAACACTGAGGAAATCTCAAAATGATATTGAACAATTCAGATGTGTCCGCCATCTCTCAGAAATTCTTTAAAAAACTTACTCTGGAATTTTAAAGAAGTTAACGGAGGAAGCCTTCTGGGTAAACATGTTATACCTAAGCAAGAAGCCAAACTCAAAGGGCTTCTGGAAGCAAGCGTAGGGCAATAAAAAGCACCCTGCTCAATTAACAATTCCAGCATCCAAGACTACTTGGTCAGTTTACCTCACCAATCACTACCTTTGAGAGACCAACTTGGAGAACCTGCTCGGGATTGTAGCCTGAATTCCACGAAGGATACGGCACAGGAAACAAGTGCAATGGTAGCAAATCTCCAATTATGCCCCTTAAAGCTGACTTTTGGGGTGTTTGCATCAATGATCACATAAGAAACCGTATTGTTGATGCAGTTAGTCAAGCCAAAGAAATAGATGCATTTCGTGGTACACCTCTAATAAGTCTCACTAATCACACTCTCAAAAACCCATCTCAAGTTGAAAAAAATAATCATATAAGGTTGTCACGATTGAGAAACAGGCCCCAACAGTATCCCCCAGGCAATTTGCAAGACCAGAGACCAGTACAGGATACTGGACAGAGAGTCTTTGACAGCACCTTACCGACCCAGGTCCTCCCTAAACCTTGTAGAGGGTCGATTGCCAAACTGTTTTTTAAGGAGGGTGATAGGTCGCAACCCGGAAACTATTGCCGAATAGCATTATTTGATAATGAAGCAAAGTACTTCGCCTCACTCATAGAACTAACAACTTGGGCCCTGGACCAAAGTATAATTCGCTACACCAAACAGGCTTCACTCATTGAATTCTGACTTTCAAGAGCATTTTATCATTGCCCTTAATGACAGACCAAATGCTATTAAAGCGTCAGTCCTTGTACCTATGTTATATTGATTTCAGGGCAGCATTTGACTGTGTGCCACACAACCTTCTATGGTCTAAACTGCCTAACTGGGGAGCACCGCAACACCTTCGCGAGGAATACAATTTCTACATGAATGATACTGGGCTGAAAATTAAGATGGGGGCAAGTACTCGACTCTCAAAAAGGTTTGCCACACACAGGGTCTAAAGCAGGGATGTGTGTTGGCACCAAAGTTATTCAACCTTTTTCTGGCCGACATGGCCACTGTTCTGCTCAATCCATCTGGTGTGCATCTGCCCAGCACTTTTGCAGGGTAAGTGAGAACTCTCCAGGGTGGCTTTATACCAACGCGGTATTCATTTCTGTTGGCAAGCAATCCTCCGATGTTTTAATCCAATCCACACAATCTTAAATTACCAATTTACATTTTTTTTACTAAGGGCCCAGTACCAAATTAAGAATCTTTAACTGCACAGTTGGGTAGAATGACTCATATTTGCACATTTTCCATTTTTTTTTAACATATATTCATTTATAATACATTTTCTACTGTATGCAATGATTTTAAACAATTATGCATAATAAGCTTCATTTGATTTCAATCCATTAAAATTAAGGAGAATGGGACCTTTCCCATTTGCAAGAACAGAAAAAATATGACAATTCACGCTTATACCCAATATCTGGCAGTGAACTCTTGGAACCTAGTTTGCCAGAAATTTGAGAAGAGAAGTCTGTTGTCCAATTAACATTAAACTTAAGATGGCTCCATTAGTTCGTTCGAGCTTTCAGCAGCATTAAACATAATGATTTCTGTCCTTTTCAGGCAAAATTAAATCTTAGAAAGACACTTAACACAGCTAAAAAGAAGAAGGGTTTCCAGCATTGACTGAAGTTAACTTGTGAAATCTAAATATTCTAATTACATGGGTGCAGAAAGACACATCTATGCTTTGCCCTTTTTCACTAATATTATCTAAATTAACCGAGTTTCCCTGCATTTTTCAATTCTTAGTGCACAATTTTTGAAGCAATCTCTTAAGTAATTGCTCCAGTCAATCAATGAGTAAATCAATGCTGACCAAAGAAATCATGCACAAGCAGAGATCCATTCCAATAGGATGGCAATTTATGTTAAGTGTCATGTCAGGGCAGTTATAATCCTTTGTCTGATGCCAACGCTTCCAAATCAGTCATCACGTGTGCAAAAAGCGGGACTATGCAGACCATTGGAGGGACTGAGGAACCATGTACTTTGGTATATCCAGATTCCTTTGTTACCCAATTCATCACCAAGTCCACTTTACAGGCCATGGAGCAATCCCCACCATTAGTGTCTCCAAGTAAAACCCAAAACATAGTCCACTGTGAGGAATTTATTTCAGGTCTATTACCATCTAGGAGTATTGTGGATGGAGTTCCTATGAATGATGTAACAGACGATAGCAGAAAATACCCGAATATTACTGATGATACCAAAGAAGGTTTTATTAATTTCATCCCAAAGAAAAATTGGAAAAGATTAAGAAAATTAACAAAACGAATCGAAAGAGGCCATCTGGTCCCATTGTGGAGAAAAGTGAAGCACAAAACAAACTGTCAAAGCCTAACCTATATCTTATATTCTCCTCTAATCTGACTAAGGTCTCTCAAATCAGCAACAATCGGATCTTACCAAAATGAGGAACAAGGCCCTAGCTCTTATTTTGTTGGCCTAACAAATCCAGTAAACAATTATGTAAATGAGGCTAGGGTCTCAAATATAGTTCTGTCCTCAAATATACCTCCAATGATCATAGTGTCTGAAAGTATGCAACCAGGAATTTGTACTTCTCTGTTTGAAGAAAAAATATTGGTAAATGACAGAACTGGATCTCTGAATAAATCAACTTGGGCAACAAATGCTTCTCATTCAGGTGGCAAAGAAGGCATAGAAGTTAAATTGTTATACACAGCCGTCACTCAGGTTCTGGCATGTCCAACTAACAAAATCAATCTCAATCCGGCCATTCAGGTGGATAAAATAGGTCAACAATCTGATTCTGTCACTCGCACGGAATCCCATCTAGGTACTCCTATCAAGGAATGATTTAAACAATTCAGTAATATGAGTCCATCCAGTGTATCCAAATCTGGAAAAGTCCGTGGAAAATGATTGCACAAATCAGGAATTAGCTATGTTATTAAAACTCATTACCTAAATCGTAGCAACATATTTAAGCTACTCAAAGTTCTTTCAGATAATTCAGCTTTTACCCAACAATCAATTAGCAATGTTGCATTTTTACCCCGGCAACCAGGAGACATGACTGAAACCACAAGGCTGACTGTAGGGTCTGAATCAGACCTTAAAGCAATTATGACTCAAGAACATGTCTTCAATAGTTAGGGAATAAATATTTCCTTACCTGAACCAGAAACTTTAATACTGGGAAACCACTAGTTCTTGCAACCAAACACAAAATCCTGAATGCAAAACGGCAGAAATTAATAATACTTAATGCTTATCTAAATCTTGGCTCCAAACTTCGCTGTTCTATGGTGGAACATCTAGAGAAATACCTGCTGGAACTATTGGGAGAAAACATTAATGCAGGTTTTATAATTACTGGAGATCTTAATCTTAATTTCGTATATTACAACTCTGATATTGCAACAAGTGAGCAGGATTCAATTTGGCGCATTCCGCCCACCGTATATAATCAGAGATTTGATTCTCTTGTTAAACGATTAACTGAAGCCTTGCATTTCATGTACTTAAGAGCCAATAATGGGTGTTTTGCCCAAGACGGACCAGCAATTTTCACACTTGTCCCTAAAAAACAATGCTGTGTTGGATTGTACGATAATTTCCTTACACCTTACAAATCAAATAATAAAAGAATCCAAGATTGATTACCACCAGGAAAGTGACCACATCCCTCAAAACATCGTTCTTGACATTAATTGTTATAGCTTACCAAAATCTAGTCCCATGGGGATCAGGAACGAATCAAGTGGTATACATCAGTAGGTGAAGAACTAGTGAACTGTATGAACAAATTCCCAAACGACTTCACTGATGTCTTGAATACAGTGTCCTTGGGAAGTAACCCCCATATCCTAATTGTTTGGGAGGAAGCATATAGCCAACTTCAAAACTTGCTTTCCAAAGACAAGTATTCACCAAAGGATAAGTCCTTACAGAGAATTAATAAGGATGATCAAGTACCCCAGCCTAATTCCTGGTTTACATTTAACCTCCGGAAAGTTGTGCAATCCATTAAAGGATATTGTGCAACTAAAAAGGAGATTGTCACCTAGCAGAAAATCTACAAAAAATTGGTGTGGGATTCTCAAACAACTGAAAACAAAAGACATTAGGCATTTCATTATAATGCATACTCCACCAACAACTTAAGCTCTTTTTGATGATGGATCAATAAATTGATATCCAGAATACTCATCCTCCTACGAATAATCTACCCGCAGGGGTGTGGGAGAAATATGTCACCACACTATATGTTACAAAGGTGATTGAAAAACAAACATTGGCACCAAAGTCTCTTGATTCTCAAGAAAACAACCAGCAAATGTACCCTTGCATGGCTACATCACCTGCAGTGATCACAAACAAAGAGCAATGGGGAGCATCTTTTACAGCTAATTCTGAGAGTACAACAATACATTGGGTATGCACAGAAATTTCTACAAAAGATAATCTTGAAGAATCCTAGTGATGGTGCCCAGGGGCAATATGGGATTCCTGCGAGTATATTTAAAACAAACACAGTCTTTTGGCTATCATTACTATCCAGTCTTTTCGAACATTGTTATTTCTTCTGTTTGATACCATTATCTTGGCAGGGACCCTACATCTATCCCATACATAAAAAGGGGAAAAAGGATGAGCCATCCCATCCAATTAGAGACTAATTGCCCTTCAAGATATTGAGGCAAAATATTTAGCCCCTTTTATTCTCGAAGATGTAAGAGAATGCGCAGAGAGCCATAATATAGTACCATGGTTACAAACTTTGAAAAAATACCAGTACCAACAATTATAATGTGGCCCTTGACTTGCTTCTTCATAACTCCTTATCCGATAAAAGCCCACTCTATGTCTGCTTTATTGATTTCAAAAAGGATTTTGTTTGTTACCGACATGGAGAATTCAATTACAAATCAAAGGCCATGCCTAGAGAACTTAAATAAACTGCCTTTATGTGTCTTACAATTTGCTCATGACACTATCCTATCGGATCACTCTCCTATAGGCCTTCAGCATTCACTTACCAACCTTGAGGGTAGTGTAGGGAAAACAATTTGTAAGGTAATGAGAGCAAAGCAAAAGTAATTACTTTTTCAAAGCACCGGATGAATAGAAAGACAATGTGGAAATTGGGCCCATTTACTATTGCCAGTGTAAATTTCTACAAATATCCAGGGGTAGAATTTCAAGCTTACGGCCATCATAAACAGTATATGACCTCACTTAACACAACAGCAGAAGGTATTAGGTTTGCATTAAAAAAGCAGTGAATAATTTTAGAGGGCCTTCGCTATCACTGCCCTTTAGAGTTTTAAACGTAAAATATCGATTTGGTCAATGCTTAAATCAGGTGCAATCAAAATTGGATAAATCAATTTTTAGGCTACCTAACTCAGTGAGGAAAGCTCAACTTTGTTTCGAGCTTGGTGTGTAAGAGCAGTCATTGGCCCAGAAGGAGACTTTATTGAAACCTCGGTTCAAATATATCAGAGCAGAAGAGAGCTCTTTAAAATACCATCTTGGGAAAGACATTTTATCTTTAAAATCAAAGCCTTGGGTCCAGCACTGGCTGAACTACAGATCACATTGCCTTTGAATCTCAACATTTCCGATCGTAATTTTAAATTGCTATTAAAAATGGCAATAAAAAGAAAGTCCAGTCTTGCTGGTCTTTCAACTCTGTAAGTGAAACATTAAAATTCATTTTCTGTCGCTACTTATACTGCATTAGTTCCCAAATTTACAAAAAGCATTTAATGCTTCTGATATCCTTGACAATCAAACTTAATTTCTAAGGCTTTCCTTTGGACTTTTTGATGTCAGGAAAATTGTCCAAAAATGGGAATATGGTAAAACAGATATAGCATGCCGGTTCTGCCCGTACTCCAGACAATCAGTTGCTAATATTATTTATGTGTGTTGAACGTTTTTCCTTGAAATAAATAAATATCTTTTTGGCGCTCTTTTGTAAAAGGAACACAGGCACTTTCCTGGAGGCAATAACATATTGCTTTCAAGGTGCAGATGGGAGGCTTATAGGTGGTTTTGTAAAATGTATGGAAAAGGTTCTAGATACAATAGCCAAGCTGCACGCTAGTCATCATGAATGAAGTATAATTATAGGGTGTTAGTAATCAACTATGTCAAGTACCATTTGTTTTAAACTTAATTCAACAAATGAATTTCAAAGTTTTAATATTTGTAGTGTATTATAACAAATTCTTTCATACAGTTGATCATTTTTGGAATGGCATCAATTAACTACCACATAAGGGTTTTGTACGACTGCTTTAACCTCAGATCTCTCCCACTCAGAAGACCTGAAATACCCTCTGGATAAAGGAGTAAGGTTTGCAATACAATAATGGTAACTAAGTGGCGAGCCAGCCATCTTGTCACAAGGTGTGTCTCTTTCTCTTTCCCTCTCTCTGAACGGTTATCGTTAATTGCATTTCAGATCATGTAGGGAAGCAAATCTGGGGTAATGTCCCGAGTCAGCCACCCTCAGGGGATCTAAAATGCCCCTTACAAACTGGGAGTCATTTTTGTCAAATTTAAAAAAACAGAAACCGTTTCGGAAGTCAGGCCTTCTAGTACAAGATATGTGCTCCTCCTCCCGGCTCCTGACAGGCAAACACAGTATTTCCTTTACCGACTGGTACTATTTATTAACCCACACTCCCTCATAATAGAGGAAAGCCAATTAGGTGACAAGATATGTTTGCTGCCTCTCTGGGCCAGTGAAACTAGCGAAATTCACATCATTACTACACGAAGGGAAAGAGACAGGTGAGGCATCGTTTGAAAGAGGAGATTATCTCCCTACAAATACTGCCTCTCCCATACAGGAATCATGAAAACTAAAAGTGGAGACCTTCAGAGGGGTTTGTGGAAGTCCTAGCACATGCTGTCAGTTCTCCCTAACACATACTGTCTGTCCCTTACACAGGAGGGATCTGATCAGCTGATCATGGGTGTCACTCTCAATTTAACCTCATCAAGGGCCCTGAAATATCCACTGTACATCAGGGTCCATTGTCTGATAAACAAAAGAAAGGAAACAGACTGGGGAGCTTGCCTTCCTGTCTTGAGGCTTGTCTTTCTCTGAGCTCTATCCACATTTTGCATTTTAGCTACTCTGGGGGAGCAGATGAAAGCTTTAATGCATTCTCTATTCCACTCAGAAGACATGAAATATCCTCTGGATAAAGAGATAATGGTTTTTCAATAGAATCACAGCTGCCGAATTATCAGTTTGCTTATGTGTGGCATTTCCATGGTTTCTGTGCACCTGTGAGTGACATTCAACGATCAAATTTGTGACACTTAAAGTGACAAGTTGCTGGGACCAAATTTCAGCATTGAAGTCCATGGAAACAGATAAGTATCAGAAATGACACACACATATGAGCAATGAGAAACTGTAAGAAGATCTTGAAACTGCTGCAAAGCACTTGAAATTGAAGGGCACTTACCTAGTGCCCTTGTAAGATGATCATACAGTAAAAGAATTGTGTAACCGTGATATTAATCAATAAACACATTCTTCAGAGGCAGTACTTTATTATCGTTTTGTGCACATACGCAAACACACACACACAGTTATATACAAAACAAACATTACTGGATGCCACAGATTGTCACTTGCATTATAAAATAAGCAATGTACTATTAAAGTCCATACATACATGCAGTCAAGACCGATTACAGCAACCTTCCCAACTGGATAAGACTAGCCATCTGGGAGTCATTGGACGCTGTAAGCAGCGCCGCCGCCACGGGACTTCAATTCCCGGTTGCCTCAGCGGCGGCGCGCTCTATCCACGCCGCGCCAGCGCCAGGAGGCGCATTTAAGCAACGCAGAGCCCGGCGGAGTGGGGGAACTAAACCGGAGAAAAGCTTACCTCACCGGATAACGCCGCCACTGTCAGGATTCATTGGACGCTGTAAGCAGCGCCGCCGCCACGGGACTTCAATTCCCGGTTGCCTCAGCGGCGGCGCGCTCTATCCACGCCGCGCCAGCGCCAGGAGGCGCATTTAAGCAGTGCAGAGCCCGGCGGAGTGGGGGAATTAAACCGGAGAAAAGCTTACCTCACCGGATAACGCCGCCACCGTCAGGAGTCATTGGACTCTGTAAGCAGCGCCACCGTCGCCACGGGACTTCAATTCCCGGTTGCCTCAGCGGCGGCGCGCTCTATCCACGCCGCGCCAGCGCCAGGAGGCGCATTTAAGCAACGCAGAGCCCCGCTTTGCGGGACGCGCGCGGGACGAGCTGGGCGAAGCCCGGGCCAAGGGCGGGCCCGTTTTAGCCCTAGTCCGGTATAGGCCGGGTCGGGCCACCCCTCCTGCATCAATTACTCACATGCAAGGTTAGTGAGTGGCTGCTTATACTCCTTTGTGATTATCATTATCTTTACCAGTCTGTTGCTTTTACCCGGACATTATGTCTGCCTCTCCATTGACTGGAAGGGACACTAGAAAATTAACGGGAGGAGCGATAATGGGCACTCTGGATAATTTTTTGGTTAGAGTGTCTTCAGCTTTAGCAAAGGACATTGAGTTAACAGAAAAAAGACTGTCCTTGGACATTGCCTTGGATAAAAGATCTTCTATGGGTGGGCTAGCCGAAGCCCGCACTCCAGACTTACAACGGATCAATACCTATGCCTCAATGATATCTCCGGAGGGGGGAGGGAGGAGTCGGTCACCAGAAATAGCTGGATTATTGATTAATCGGCCACCCTGTGCTGTCATTACATCGGACAAGAGTTTGGATAAAAATACTTTCACTCTGACAGGGGTCACACGCTCACCTAATATTAAAACCCGGTCAGCTAGTAGTGCCAAGGTGGGGTCGGCCCAATGTGTACAGGGTTTGTCAGTAAAACGGAACCATAATGGCGCTAAAGTACAGACTCCTAGGAAGAAGTCAAAACCTGGAAAAGCTTTGTTGCCTAACAAGCCCTTAACCCAAGGTCCCCCTCAAATCTCTGAAGGCTCACAGCCTGTAAGTGATGGAAGGATCCCTCATCCTCGGGATGAAGATAAAGGCCTGAACGAGATGGGACCATCATTTTGGACAAAGCTGGAATGCCTTCTCAAGAATGCTTGTGTCCCATTAAGAGAGAGGTTGGACTTAATTGAAACCAGATTAGTGTGCCTTGAACTGTCGCTTGCTTCATCTCGGGTTAGGGAGGGAAAGCAAGTCAATGGGCCAATCAGTAATCAAGTAGGCGACATGGGGTCAAATGTAATCAATGTATCTGTAGTAGATATTCCCCCTAAAGTACAGAGTAAAGAGAGTGACAGTGGTAACCTGGCAGACCCCTGGATACATTACCCTGCATCGGCCCTCAATCACCCGTTAATTGCCGAGCGACCTAGAGAAAGGGATAGGTCGCAGCATAGAGAGACCAGCAGGCCTGCAACCTACCAGCAAGCTATGCATAAAAAGACTACTGCTCATAGCGAAGCTACCCTACCGAATATTCAGCTCGCCCCAGAGTCTTCTACTTACGTGGTGGTTTTGGTGGGGGTTCCTTCACTAAGTCAGGGTAAGAAGGAATCATACTTGGAGTTAAAGAAGAAATGTATTTTCTGGCTTAACAAGAACCGCCCATTGCCTTCCCATGTATCTGCAGAAATTCTTTTCGCTAGAAGAGTGGGATGGGTGGGGAATAAACCAAAGTCTGTGGAGGGGGTCTGCATAGTTATTAATTTCAGGAACAGGAGGGCGGTGGAATACATTTGCGAATGGTACCAAAGAGACTCAGTATCAGCAATTCATTCTTTTCCCCTGTCCTATTTCTCTGCAATTGAGTATACATGGCGGGGGGAAAAAAATCTAATTGGGGGGCAAAAGGATTGGAGTGTTCCGGGGAATATAACACTTTCTAACAGGTTTGACGGGCTATCTGGTTTGGAAGATTGCGATTGACTGCAAGATGATAATTGCGTTCGGAGGGCTAGTAATGTAGACCATAACGAGGGTGATGTTGTCAAGAGCGTAAATGTAACAGAAAGCTCTGACGCAAACATTGATCCCCAAGTGCCTACATGTAAAATTCTGAGCTGGAACATAACTGGGTTGAGAAGCAAGTGCAGGGATAGGATTTGGCTGGGCGAGATAAAGTCATATGATATAATAGCATTCCAAGAAACTTGGGACATAAACAATAATTTCACTATAGATGGGTATTCGCATTTTTTCATTCCTGCTAAACAGGCCCAGTCTGGAAGAGCGAAGGGAGGTTTAGCAATATTTTTCTCCCTGAAATTAAATGGCTCATTAAAACAGCTTGTTGCGGCCTGCAATAACTGTTTGATAGTGGAGCTATCACTGCCACAATCCGAGAAACTGCTATTGGTTAACTTTTATAATTCTCCTGAGAGTGAGTGTTTAAATCAATTTTTAACCTGCTTAGAAGATTTCCTAGTAACATATAAAGCTAAATATCCGAGCTCTGAGGTTATCCTCATGGGTGATTTTAATATTCATCCATGTGCTCAAGCGTGTGTTTTTGATAATCTTGAAGGTCCCCCACACTCAGTTCACACGCATTTTGAACACACTAAGCAAGGGGAGGCACTTGACAACCTCTTGGCCACCACGAACCTTTACGAATCTGGGTGTGCCGTGGGAGGTCCAAGGGCACCTACTTATAAAGGTACGGACCCGGGCACAGTTATAGATTATATATTTGTGACAGCGCTAGTTTTGACTAGAGTGTTAATATACAAGGTGGGGACCTCTGCTTTTGGTGATCATAATCTCGTGACTTTAGAAGTGGCCTCGGGGGCCCATTTAAGTTTTATTGAAACAGGGTTCACGGGTACTAGGCGTGAGATGATACCAACTGACCAGGGCAGGAGATTAAAATGGACAAAAGTAATCCCAGATACCTTTATGGGGGAAGTCCTGTCCAAAGTAGCGAGAGAGGTTACCATTTGCCTGGACACTGCTGCATCAAGTACAGTGATTGTGGGGGCTTTTGATGCTATCTGTAATCAAATTAACAGCAATTTGACTATGAAAATTCATCCTACAATTAATAAAGGAAAAAGATGGTTTGATGACTCCTGTTCTAGGGCACACTCAGCTCTTCTTAAAGCATTGAAAGAGTGCCCTAGAAACAGGGAGCTAGTCAAGGAGTTAAGGAAGTCCTATAAACAGGCCACCAGGGATAGGAAAAACCAGATCAAAGAAGAGGCATGGGATAAACGTTTGTCCCCGGAGATTCTGAGGGATAGTGGGAAATTCTGGTTAACCATTAATGAGCCCTTTTTTTCTGGAGAAGATAATTCTCCACTTGATTGCAATATTCCTGATGACCAGTGGATAGCCCACTTTGATAAGATTTATGGGAGTCAGATGGCAGAGAGTTCGCAAGAAGCGATCTTTAATTTAGAATTAGCCCCAGCAGTGGTTTTTCAGGAGACTGAAGTGGCAAGAGCAATTGAGGAGACTAGGAAAAACAAGGTGCCAGGACCGGACGGGGTCCCAGCGGACCTATTTAAAAGTTTTCCTAGATTCTGGCCCAGGATATTGACAAATGTCTTCAATGCTTCGGGCTCGAATTCATCTCCCGCTTCCTGGTCCAATTCTATTATTATTCCGGTTTTTAAAAAGGGCCAAAGAGATGATCCATTATGCTATAGGCCTATCTCCTTGATAGACTCCGCAGTGAAAATATTAGGCAGAGTTATTCTGGCGAGGCTGTCAGACTGCCTTGAGGGGAGAGGGATCTTGTCTAATGCTCAGTACGGTTTCAGAACCAAAAGGAGCATGTTAAACCAATGTCTCAACCTACAGCTCCTTATCAGTAAATATACCATAGCTAAAAAGGGTTCCCTTTATATGGGGTTCATGGACCTCTCAACGGCATTCGACCTAGTAAATAGGTCGAAGCTGTGGCAAATTTTACTGAATATTGGTATTGACCATGCTTTAGTTAAATTCCTGGCTGACCTTCATTGTGACTTATTAGCCACTATTCGAGTCACCCAGGAAGGGAGATGTACAAGGTAGTTTAACTCAGAAAGAGGGATCAGGCAGGGGTGCATATTGGCACCCCTACTTTTCACGCTTTATATAAATGCATTAGAACCTGCCTTGAAGGGAGCAACATTAGACGTCCCGCGTGTAGGAGAAACGATTATACCAGTTCTCCTCTACGCGGATGACGCGGTTTTACTGGCACGCACTGGTGTTGGACTAAATAAATTGCTGGATAAGTTTGGCAAATTCATGGAGTCATTAGATCTGAAAATAAATGCTAAAAAATCTCATGTAATGATAGTGGGGGAACAAAGTAGAAAGAAAAGAATGATGTATTTTTTCTGTGGGGGAGATGAGGTTAAAAGGGTCCCTGTTTTTACCTATTTAGGGCTCCTATTTGATGAAATAGGGTCCTGGTGTCCCCAACTGAAACATAAAATAAACGTATTTGCTAGATCTACTTCAGCCCTTATGGGCTTTTCAAAACGCCTTGGGGCTAGACCCATGGAAGCTATTTTGAAGGTGTACAAGGCCAAGTGCCTTGCAATAGCTACATATGGCTCAGAGATTTGGGGGTATAGCTCACAAGATCATCAAATCCAAGTGGTAGAAAATATATTTCTAAGAACCTTATTATCTGTACTACAGACAACCCCTACTTTTTCGATCCATGCAGAGATGGGGCTGGGTTATGTTTCCGATATACTGAAAATAGCCCCGCTAATATGCTGGCTTAAGACCTGGCTTAATCAGGAGATCACATTGAATCATAAGATTCTAAAAGACTGTCTAGCTCTAGACAAGGCTGGTAAAATTCCATGGATAGCATATATCGAATCCACCTTTAAAAAACTTGGACGTCCTGGGCTCTTCTCGGCCCCGGAAACTATTAAGAAAGTAGGTGTGGATTTGATAAAAACTGCCATGGCAAACCTTCTATCATTTGAAAGGGAGGAAAGAGAGCTGAAAAAACCTATGGTAAGACTGAACTTTGGGCTAATGAGCTCACCAGGATTGGAGCCTTACCTGAAGTTAGTTACACGCCCTTTCCATCGGTACCTGCTAACCAGATTTCGATTTAACATAATTCACCTCACTTTGGGAGATTTCCCTAAATGGGGAATACCGGACAAAGCTGAGCCTTGTAAGTGTGACAATTTTTCATTACAAGATACTCTGCATTTTGTCATGTTCTGCGAGTATTACGCAGACATTAGGAAGAAGTATTTGATACCAGTGTTAAGGGGAGCAGGGTTTGTTCAGGTTAGGCTGGCACTTATTTATTTGCAACTGTTGAGTAGTGCCCGGATTATTTTCCATGTTGCAAACTTCCTAGTGGCAGCCGTGCGGATCAATAATACGAAGAAAAGAGTAGGCCCTATGGGTGCTGTAGTTTGTCCAAGAATGTTGTTGTGGTTTATTTTTAGTCCATTGTATATGGAACTGTTTGCTATTTTATGCGCAGTATTTAGAATGGATTTTTAAGGAAATTTTAATGTACAATTTTAATTTTGGATTTGCACAAATGTGATCAATATTGTATCTGTGTCTTTTTATGATCTTAAATTATCGAATAAAAGTATGTGACTGACTGACTGACTGACATGAAATATCCTCTGGATAAAGAGATAATGGTTTTTCAATAGAATCACAGCTGCCGAATTATCAGTTTGCTTATGTGTGGCATTTCCATGGTTTCTGTGCACCTGTGAGTGACATTCAACGATCAAATTTGTGACACTTAAAGTGACAAATTGCTGGGACCAAATTTCAGCATTGAAGTCCATGGAAACAGATAAGTATCAGAAATGACACACACATATGAGCAATGAGAAACTGTAAGAAGATCTTGAAACTGCTGCAAAGCACTTGAAATTGAAGGGCACTTACCTAGTGCCCTTGTAAGATGATCATACAGTAAAAGAATTGTGTAACCGTGATATTAATCAATAAACACATTCTTCAGAGGCAGTACTTTATTATCGTTTTGTGCACATACGCAAACACACACACACAGTTATATACAAAACAAACATTACTGGATGCCACAGATTGTCACTTGCATTATAAAAAAAGCAATGTACTATTAAAGTCCATACATACATGCAGTCTAGACCGATTACAGCCACCTTCCCAACTGGACAAGACTAGCCATCTTAAACAGCACAGTGACAGGCATTACTGACTCACTCTCTCAGGGCCGGCAGGTGGCGCCCGGTGCAACAATCTTTTTTGGTGCCCCATGACCTCCTTCTCCATGGATTCCCTCACAACCACAGTTGTCTAACAGAACCCCTCAGCTCGCCATAGTCCCTCTCTCGCAAAAGTTTCATTTACTTTATAGCGCTGATCAAACCAGTGCAGGGTGTCAAAGCATTTTACATCACAGACAAATTATACAGAGACAATGAATCATAGGTGTAAATAAGTCTAGGAAATGTTATATAAAACTATGAGGATTACAAGGTGTAGGAATCACATGTCAGCCATACTAGTAGGCAGTATATTTTAAGAGTGTTTGGTCTCGAGAAGCACATACTCAGTATTTATGACAAACCACAGTGGTTGGGGTTGGCTTTACTAATAAGAGCGCATTTCTACCCAAACTAGCCCCTTTTAGCAACATTATGATTTATTTACTTATTTATTTTTTAATTTTATATAGTGCTAGCTAGACCAGCCGGTATCAGAGGTCTTTACATGTTTTGAACATAGGTTAATTCGACCTATATGCGAGAATACGTGTGGGTTAAATGCAGTCATATAAACTATACAGCATTAAAATAGCGAGAACAATCAAAAATAATGCAGTATTAAGGTAATGACGTTAGTTTCAAAATAGGAACTGACTAGATCACGCAGGCAAGGCCTATGGAGGTAAGAGCGGTGGGGCGGGGGTGGGGTAGGGCGGAGTCAACAGAGGACTACAAGGGAAACTTCAATTTAAAAAAAGGAAACCACTTCGCCGAGTCGGCAATGCAGCGAGTGCAAGGCAAATGGTTTCCTTTTTTTATTGACGTTTCCCTCATCGTCATCTGTCGACTCCCCTCCCCCCATCCCACCGCTCATAACTGCACGGGCCTTGCCTGGGATAAGGTGACCGTAATGAAGGAGTCTAGAAGAGGGCTGGGTCTTTGGGAAACCTGGATCAGCTTGTATGTTGATGTAGTTGTTAAGCAGTAGAGATTTGAGGTCCCGTTTGAAGCAAGAAAAGGAGGGGTTGCAGCAGATATATTTGGCGAGTGAGTGCCATATCCTGGGAGCATTTCCTGAGAAGGAGTGCGCCTGGGTAGATTTCTTTTTTTAGGTTGGGGGGTATGAGAAGAAGTGAGTTGGAACTTCTCAATGCCCGGTCTCTACCTGCTCTCGTAAGTTTGTTTTCTACGTATTTGTTTTTTTTATGTCTGAAGGGCTTTGTGGGTGATACAACCTGTCTTGAAGATGCATCTTCCTTCAATGGGAAGCCAGTTGAGAGTCTTGAGGATAGGTGAAATGTGATCAAACCACTTCATTCCTGTCATGAGTCTGGCCGCTGCATTGAGAGTGACTCTCAGGGGTGAAAGGTGACGTTTTGGAGTTCCAGTGATGATGGAGTTGCATAGTCAAGTTTCGAGAGAACAAGTGATTGCACTACAGTCTTAAGATCGTTGAGGGGGATAAAAGGTTTGATTTTTTTTAGGTGTTTTAGTCTGAAGAGGGATCCTTCGGCTGAGTTGTTGATATGCTCCTTCATTGACATTTTTTTGTCCAGGGTGATACCCATGGACTTTACGAAGTTAGAAAATGAAAGAGAGCCGTCTAGTGTGTTCAAATTCTTGAGTCATTCTTGGATTAGTAAAGGTTTGTTTTTGAGGAGAGGAGTAGCAGTTCGGTCTTGTTTGGGTTCAGTTTTAGATGATTGGTAATGAAAGACTAGGGACAAGCATAGTTAAAACTTATACCATGCTGTTTACATACAGCTGAGGTCTTAAATGTCAGTCTTTAGGTCAGTGTGTATATTAGGATTGTAATTTATGTATTGCAAGTAACAAAAGGATCTCTGTGACAAAAGCAGTAACCCACTGAACTATCCACATAAAATACAGTTCTGTGATATGCATGATGCATAGTCTTTGCAGAAGGCATATTAACCCTCTGTGCTACTGGCGAGTCAAAACTAGCACTAGACAAAATTCCGATCAATCTCTAGTAGGCGTATTAAACACCAGTTCTCTTTGACTTACCAACTGAGTCACTGACATTGCTGGGGAAAATAATTTCTGCTGCTGGGCCTTGTCACTGTAGCTGCAATCTGTGGAGTCATCCTTAGATTAAAGTCATGGGGAGAGGATATGGTGTGGCACGCTATCTTTGGAGCCATGACCTGCAGTGGTGTAACGAAATTTGAGGGGGCCCTGCTGCAAAGTACATGGAGGGGCCCCCCATGCATAGTAAGGAGCTCTCAGGCAAGGGGCCTGCCGCCCATGCGCAGTCCTGGAGGGGGCGCCTGGAGCTCGAGGACCCCCTGCACCACAGGGGCTATTGTTACGCAACTGGTGACCTGAGCCCTTTGACACTCGGCTCCTGCTCACACTGTGACCGGACACAGCTCCCGGCTACCCCTCATGATCAGGGGAGGGCAGCAAGTGCCAAGAAGGTCATGGAGGACACTCCTTGCTATTTAATTTAATTGCGGCAGCAGCAAATCCTGGTGGCGTGGATGTCCTTTGTGGAACAAAATGTTATGAAGGCCGAAGTCTAAACTGTCCCAAAAGTCACAAAAAGGGCAAAGGACTGGTAGGGTGGCCGTAGAGCTTAAAATACTAAACTTAATTCTGCCTGAATACTTAGAGCAGGTAAGGACATGTAAAAGATGACAGTGAACTCACGTTTTAGTAACAAATTGTGCTTTTTCTTTGAAAGTTATAAATGAGGGCTTGATTGTCACTAGGATACATTTTCAGTAGCACCTCAGATATCATACATGATTCTGAGTTGCCAACTATTGTGCCTGGAGGCTTACAGCTACTATCCACCGCATTTGGAGTCATCAACTTTCAGCACATTTAGGCCTTAAGAACAAGTGCCTTTAAATTCCTTGTGAGTCTGGTAAAGCGACAGGAATCCAATTGGAAGCCTGGCAGATGAAGTAATGTCATAATTTTGCATGCTGAATTGCCCTAGAAGCTTCCTTGGGCATTTAGCTGATTAAACTGATACATTCTGTCCCCAGATAAATTACTCAGCTTTGAGGAATTACCTACAGAAACTGGTGGGGTAGCTCCCCAATCCTTAGAAGAATTCTTTCAATGCAGCGGCAATGTTTTTTGAAGAATTACAGACCTACCAGAACTCGGCAATCATGGGTGTGAAAGTTCCTCATCGGATTAACAACTGTAGTAGCTATATCAGGGACATAGCATTAGGGACTAAACAAAGCACGTGACATTACTTGTTTTTGTTGGCCAGCATAGAAGAAACATTTCTTTACGAGTGAATGAAGGTCGTGCCCACAGACATAGGAAAACCCGACAACCATCTCCTTTAATTTTCATTAGTTAATTAGACCGGACGTAAGAGGAAGCAACTTTATGTGTTACATTTTGTAAAAAGAGCGAGAGGTCAGCCCAATATACATATATATATTTTTGTTTTTCTTGACCATAGACAAAACATTTATTTACGTGTGACTGTTGGCTTTCCCCACAGACCTAAGAAAACCCTACATTCACCTCCTGTCATTTCCATTCATTAGTTAATTAGACAGGACGTACATAGAGGGAGCAACTTTATTTGTTAGATTTAATGTAGAGGCCAAGAGGTCTGACTTGAATATCCCCTCAGGTTTGAAGTGAGAGAAATGTTCACTTACTCATCATATTGCTTGAATCCAAATGTGATACAGTGCACACCAAATTACATGTTTCTTTTCAATATCAACCAAGTTTATGTTCTTATGTGTGCAGCCTGGATAAACGTGATCCGCCCTGGTTTCACGTGTTCATAAATACAACTTGTAGGGGAAGCGCATTTACACTAGAAACCATTCACAATTACACAGATGTTCCTTACCAGCTGAAACGGCCTCTAACCCCCTCCCTCTCCCTTCCTCAACTAACTTTCCCCTGGTAAGGAACATCTGTGTAATTGTGAATGGTTTCTAGTATGAATTAAAATTGTGATAAGATGTGGAGATGTTTTAATTCACACATTCTAATGGCACCGCTCTTTTATTTATAGTAAACCCCTGACGAAGGGCCACAAATGGCTTGAAATGCATTGGGTATAAAACTTCTTAAGGCTGAGGATGTTTGATGGATTCAAGCGTGCCCAGAAAAAGGCCCGGATGGGCATATCTGACGCATAAGAAACAGTAATGAAAACATTTGCATCCTACGTGTGTTATGTTTAAGAACAATAAATAAGTGTATACAACACTTTGGAGCAGTTTGAATGACTTTAAAATTGAAACATGGATATCATTTATACGCGATAATTTCGCAATATGCTGTGCGCTTGGAAAGGAGTGTAAATGCGCTTCCCCTACAAGTTGCACTTACTCATCATGACATCCTTTCAAAAGCCTAAGGTGGTTGTAAGTTATGCTTCCCGCAGGGTTGGAGTAGGACTGAAAAATAGTCCAAGGAACCCAAAAAAAGTGCCTCCCCATTTGAAAATTGTAGTTCAGGCGGTATTTTACTTATTTTCAATTTAGAATGGCACCGCCTGCCACGGTACACTTGATAAAACATGATGCAGTTGATTCCAGACCACGTGAGAGCCCCCTCACGGTGCTGCATTTCATGCCCAATGCAGCCTCCCGCCCCCTTCACAGTCTGCAACTGTACCCTACTCATTACATATAGATGCTCACAACAGCAGCCCGCATGCAGCCACAGAATTAGCCCACACTGCCTTAAAAAAACTATGCGTTCTTATTTATCTGACCACAGTTTAGTCTTATATAATTGAAGAAAACCTTTTTTTTTCATTTGTAGCCCGTGAGTTTATATATTTATCCGGACATCAGGCTTATCTTCCAAAACAAGCCATTCCCACGGCTTTGAAGGCTTGGACGAAATGTTCAGTACATGAGGTGCCCATGTCCAGCTGCACTAAAGATAACTATTTACACCTTTATCGCCTTTCTATTGGATTTCGTTTGAGCGTTTGTTTCTAATGATCAGTGCACACATGTTATTTTCCAGAATTCACAGGCGTGATCTCATCCGGAGCCGGAGAGGGCTCAGTGGACAAGGATTGTGCTACCTCCAAAAGCAGCACATCAGAGGAGACTGACAAGCGTGCCAAAAAGGAAACTCCTTCTCGTGAGAAGAAACAACAGTCTCCCAAAACCAAAGGCATCCCTCCTAAGGAGCAAGGCGTACCGTTAAAGAAGAAACCAGCACCAAAGCAGTCGACGGAGCAGTGTAAGTGTCTATTGAGTACTTGTGTGGGCATCCACAGTCTGTATAGTGACCCTACTGGCATGGAAATTAACTTCTGATTATCCAAATTTGTATTGTTTTTGTCGTTTTATATAGTGCTAGCTCGGCCTTGGGGCATTAGAGTGTTTTACACAAGAACCAGACATTACACTATTTTTTAAGCACTAGGAGATTAGCTGAATTGACCAGAATCACAGAATGTTGTGCCTAAGCCGGGATTCAAACCTGATGTTGAGTTCCCAAGAAGGCAGCTGTAACTGTTAGGCCACATATCCTCCCCACATGTATCAATTATCGCAGTGATATAATAGCTCAACTTAAACCCGCCAAACTCACATGAGCTAGACGCCGCGTTGACTGCACCATCAGTGGCGTAACGAAACTTGAGGGGGCCCCCCTGCAAAGTACATGGAGGGGGCCCCCCATTCTCCGCGCCAGTCAAGAGGTCTCAGGCCAGCGACCCGCCATACTGCAGGGGCTCACCCCAGCCATAAAAAAAGGATTCTGGTTCCTCCATTGGTCACATCCGCCCTCTCATCGGGCGATTTACATACATCAGTAAATACTGCTGCTGCGCCCTCCAGCAAAGTTACATAACACTGCATCCAGACAGCCCACCAAACACATCCTCCTACTTGATGACCCACCTCCAGGCGAAGCCTGCCCAGTTAACCACCTCCAAACACACACCACTGCTGTCTTGCCTGCTACTAACGCATCCATTACACTCTACTCTCACCCCTACGAAGTCCGCAGTTATGCTTTTCTGCCCGCCTTTAAAACCACCCCTCGGATGTCACTGCGAACCCGTGACAGCCACCCACTGCTCTCCTGTCCACCACCGACAGAAAGACCGATGGCCGCTCCCCATCTAACCACTGCCTACCAGTAAAGACAGAGCCTTTCAACTGCTGCCCTCCCCAATGCCACTGTGGTAGTTTAAATCATGTTCAACAATCTCTTCAACTGACCACCCCAAAACAGTTCTTCCTGCTAGCCTCTATGGCATCAAAGCCGTTCCTGCTACTTTTCATCCTCTGCATGATGCACACAATAATATTAAATGTACAAAGGGGCTGATTTTTGTTTCCTCACACCAACATTAATTTACACTATGTACCCCACTAAACCATACCTCCTGTCAAAGGCAAACCTGATCCCATATGTAGCACCAGTCAGCAAGTACCCCAAGGACAAACACCAGAGAGAATGCGCCATTCATGTAATTAAACCTACAGTGACAACGTAGCATTTCCCCACCCACTGTCAGCCCAGCGAAGTCTGCAACCGCACAGTAGCCATCAATACTGGCAACGTCTAAAGCGCATTTCCACTTCCTTTCATTGGCAGCTCCTGAGTCATATACCTATGCCTTCTGAGCGGCATCTACCACAGCATTCTTTGTCTCCCTAAGACTAACGGAATGCTGTTGGTGAATGCTTCTCTTCCCCCTTCCTTACTAATAACTAATAGAGGATAATTGAAAAAATATATAGTATTTTCTTATGCAAATAGCATATCACGCACTTGCTGCCCGCAGTCCTCACCAGATCCACACGTATCAATATTCTGCTATCACACCATCCTGTCAACCCTATTATCTAGACATGTTTTATATCCCTTCAGTGAACTGGGAAAAGCAATACCTTGTACAAAAACAAGTCCCTAAAACCTTTGCGAATTATACATGCTGGGAAAGCAATTGCTTGTTTTACTAACTGTCATTGTAAAGCAAACCGGTAACTCATTCTAGGATTGGAATTACTGCTTAGAAGTGTGGAAGTTAATACTGAGACCTAAGATGATTTTTTGCACGTCTGCCAGACACTTGTTCTTTACTGCATACGCACACAATGCAACAATACAATTTAGTTTAACAATTTGTTCTGAAATTTACTAAAAGGTAAAGAAACAGCCCATATTATTTTTAAAAAGAAAAATAGACAATCGTCAACTTTAAACCCCATGACATCAAAGCCTTAGCGTGCACAGCTTGTTCAAATCCATGCCACCTAATTCTGCCACACACAGCACATTTGAACATCTCATACAACTTCAATAGCTCTAACTCTCACAAATGCGAAACCAATTACATGGCAAATGCTTGTTTACCTTCCAATGCGTCCCAGCAGATCCTGTTCCTGAATCTGCAAACCTTCTCCTGCCCCTGTCAGCTCTGTGCTGCCTCGTCCCTTCTCAGAGGCTGTGCCCTGTGTAGAATGCTCTCTCTAGGGCCCCCATCCCCACCATTGTCAGGGTCCTGAGCAGTGCCCTGTGGGGAATGCTCTCTCTGGGGCCCCAACCCCCACCCTTGTCAGGGTCCTGAGCAGTGCCCTGAGGAGAATGCCCTCTCTGAGGGCCCCCACCCTTGTCAGGGTCCTGAGCAGTGCCCTGAGGAGAATGCTCTCTCTGGGGCCCTCAGTCCCACCCTTGTAAGGGTCCTGAGCAGTGCCCTGAGGAGAATGCTCTCTCTGGGGCCCTCAGTCCCACCCTTGTCTGGGTCCTGAGCAGTGCCCAGGGGAGAATGCTCTCTCTGGGGCCCTCAGTCCCACCCTTGTAAGGGTCCTGAGCAGTGCCCTGAGGAGAATGCTCTCTCTGGGACCCTCAGTCCCACCCTTGTCAGGGTCCTGAGCAGTGCCCTGAGGAGAATGCTCTCTCTGGGGCCCTCAGTCCCACCCTTGTAAGGGTCCTGAGCAGTGCCCTGAGGAGAATGCTCTCTCTGGGGCCCTCAGTCCCACCCTTGTCTGGGTCCTGAGCAGTGCCCAGGGGAGAATGCTCTCTCTGGGGCCCTCAGTCCCACCCTTGTAAGGGTCCTGAGCAGTGCCCTGAGGAGAATGCTCTCTCTGGGACCCTCAGTCCCACCCTTGTCAGGGTCCTGAGCAGTGCCCTGAGGAGAAAGCAAATTTTATAGCATAGCATAGCAAGTGCAACTAGGAGATTATACCGTCACCAAGTCTCATGCACTCACTTCTTTGTGAGCCTGGCGAGCCGGTGCCGAGGCAACATAGCTGCTAAGGTTTCAGATTGCTTTTGTGTGACAATTCTTTGGTTTAGTGTGGTTGTGTGTGACCTTTCATTGCCTTTGAGTGACACTATAGAAACCAGCAGTAATGCCTTGTCCCATTCTTCACACATACCGAGTATTAACTCAGGGACATTTTAAGGATTTTGCGGGCCCTGGGCTAATGTATTTTTTTGGGGGCCCTGTTCGGAACAGCTTCGATTTTATGATACAGTTTCAGCTCCTTCATGCCCTCATTAGTCAAATTATAAATGTGTGTACATCTGATATTCAGGGATAGTGATGTGCGTTTTCAGTATTGTAACACAGCAGCAGCTCATTAATGTTACTGAAAATAATTTCAGTCACACCCTCCTATCTCATGAGGTCCTGTATTGATCGAAAATAAACATTTTATTTGGATATTGCATGAAACATACACACATTTTGTCTGCAAAATGAATGTAATAGACTCTCGCTCAATAAAAATAAATGATAAGAAAACAAATGCAGTTTGCAGCATTCTGTTTAAAAATGATTCAAGGTCATCAGGTCAAGAACATAGCTGGCTCTATGAGTGGGGGGACCCCTGAAAGGCTAGGGCCCTGGGCCAGAGCCCACTTTGCCAATGCCTTAAAATGCCTCTCACTGTGTAGAATGGCAGAGTGCTAGTATTTGTGTGCTTGGCAATTAGGAGTTACATCACGCTGCTTGAGAAACACATTTACCTTTGTTGGCAATAATAAATAACATTATCACATGAACGTGCTGCTGCAGTACATCACTGTGTGCTTTGACTTTTAGGCATTTAATACAGCAGTCCTGACTAGTACTGGCCTGATATGATTAACAGCCAATCTGTCAGTGAGAAAAGTGCAAACACAGGTCCCAGAATGTACAGTGATGTTGGCTGTAAAGCTAGGACTGATTGACGTTTTTCATCTCACTGCCACAGGGCAGCTATCTGGTGGACACACTCGCACTGCGTTAAAAATAAGGATTCTCATTGAAAAAACTTCCACTCAATTTACTTAAATTAACGTTTGGGGGAAAAAATATATATGGACCTCCAAACATCAAGTCCATTGTGCTGCTTCTGTGAAGTTGGCTTTTACTTTCATATGGTTGCACCAGTCATGCCCCACTTCTGCCACTGTACGAAATTGAAACTTTTGATGACTGGTGCCTTTGCTGCAGCATCACGTCATGATATGCCAGAAAGGTGATAACCGATGTGTCATCATTATGAATTCGAACTTTAGTCATCCATGGCCAACCCCTTACTGCATTCTAGGATTTGTAGTTTTTTTTTGTATTTGCTATGGCCTTTTGCTTACAAATTCATAACGTGTTGTAAGAGCATTATGTTCATCTCAGCCTACATAATCGTTAATTCAGGGTCAACAAATAGTTGAATAAATGTGTGAGGGGACTATATCACCAACAATAGACCTTTCAAAAACAGCCCTGCAGCTACATTATTCCATTCTTGGTTTGCTATTTGATTTAATGCGCTTAAGCAAGCATATCTGCAACTGCATGGTTTATATTTGAAGGTTTGAACAGGGAAAAGTAAAGACATGCATGGTTTCGTTACTTTGCCCTTTACTTTGCCTTTTGCTAATTCTGAAAACTCATCCTTAGGCTGGAGGCTTGTTTCCAGCCCCCAAAAACAACTTATCAGGGTGATATTCTCAATTTACGGTAGTGGTTGCAGAAATACAGTCAGTGCAGAGCCAGCCATCAAGTAGCTGCGGTAGACAGAACAGCCTATTAATAATAAGGACTCGCCTTACCTTATTCTGACCATGCCAAACTCTGACCTCGCCGACCGTCGGTACAGGTCGCGCCCCAGCCTACTCAACAAATATGTGTAGGCCTCTGAAGCAGCCGTCGCCCCTCCCATTGGGGGATGGGGGGCATGGAGAGGCCCGAGCAGGTGCTGTGTCGATGTCAACAGTTTATCAAGACCCCATCAAGTGCAGGCTTTATAATCATAGTTTTATCTGCTTCCTTTCCCTTGAGCTGCGACGTCACCAGCTTTGGAAGTTTTGCGACCATCCTGGGCAGGCGTCACATTCAGTTCTCCTCCAGGAGAGTCTTATGCTGGAAGGCGGCAGCGCCACTAACTATATTTGAATATTTTAAGTGTGAACAGCAAGCACACTTAACATCTCATTCCTTTTTTGCGCTCAATGGCTTTCTGCTTCAACGAAAGACTGACCAGAGGAAGCACAGCCTCGCTCAATGACTTTCTTAATTTAGCAGCCCCGCCCGCTCGGAAGATCCGCAACTATGTCTGTTTCAGGGAGGCTGGGCGGGGCTGACAGAGGGAGCAGCAGGAAAAGACACAATATATCCGTGGCCGGTAATCTGAACGAGTCCTCCAAACCCAGCGCAGGCAGGATTAATTTCTCGTAGGCAATGCAGAGCAGCAGTGCAGAGATAAACTTCGGAGCGCAATGCTGATTTTTGAAGCGCTGCATGAACTCTCTACACTATCTGGGAGCGAGCTATATATGCGTGGCTAATGCATTTTAATGCGGTGATGCGGACACCAGCATTAAAATGCATTAGCCTAATGCCTGATGCGCGATACTTGGCAAGGCTGCTGAGGGGGCCCCCTTCACGTACTGAAGACTGGGGGCCCCCCCGCACCGCGGGGGCTGCGGGGGTGTTTGTTACGCCCCTGTGCACCATTGAACACTCGCCTACGGAAGATTTGCCGAACGGCACAAAGCGTTCAATGTCCTGCTTGGAACACTGGTACAACAAAGATTATATTTGTCAAAATGTGGCTCCTTTGCTCCTTAAATCATGGTAGCATCCATCAGATGCTGGCACTGTTGTGGTTGCGGTTTCAACTGAAAACGACCTGTCATGTCAATCGTAATGTCACAACCTTTGCTCCCATAGAAATTACACTGAAGTGACCACACAACCCCAGGGCTCCTTAAACTGCACAAGACATCTACAGGCACATGCATCAAAGGAAAAACCGGTCGCAAACGGGCAGATTCTCAGAATCTGCCCCTTTGCGACCGGTATTTTTGCATTTGGGATGCATCATCCCAAATGCAAAAAGCGCAATGTAAGGAATCTCTAAATTGCGATTACTTAAATTGCGATTGCATTTAAGGAATCCCAAATTGAGATTCCTTAAATGCAATGCATCAAAGTAAAAAAATTAGCGATTTCGCTAATAGGGGGAGCAAATTACCATGAAGTTGAACTTCATGGTCATTTGCAAAAACTTTGAAAAATGCACTTTTGTGCATCTTCAAAAGTTTCATGTTGCGCACACACATGCCCTTAGAGCATGTGTGTGTGCAACATATGTGCACAGATCAATTTCAGGGGTGCAATAGGGTGTCATTTTGACACCCTTACACCCTTGAAATTGCATGAGCAATTTGTGAGTACCTACTGGTACTCGCAAATTGCTCATGCAATCTCCAATTCATTCCTATGGGCCTGGAGGCCCATAGGAATGAATGGGACGGCATTCCTTAATTGCGACTCGCAATTTGCGACTCGCAATTAAGGAATGTGTAGGAATCGCTATTTGTATAGCGATTCCTACATGCATAGGCTTTTGCAATTCCTTAATTGCGATTCCTTAAAAATCGCAATTAAGGAATCGCAAAAGTCTTTGTTGATGCATGTGCCTGCTAGTCTGCCTGAACCATATGTGAAATCCAGGCAAATTCTAAACGTCAGGAACTGGGAGAAATATCTTTTTTCGGCAGACATTTTCTGTTAAAATATAACTGGAACGGCTACTTCAACAATAAGAAGAAAAAGGTGAATTTTAATACTACTTTCGAAGTTAATTACATGAAAACGTTCTTTGAAAGTAATTTACTAGGCTAGTTAGCCATTTTGTGAAATTGACAAGAGAGTATTAATCTTGTTGCTGCTACCATAAAAAATAAAGAGACCATTTCTGTAGGTGCTGATGGCAACGTTTGGAAATCACAATTGGTATACAATCCAGGTTCAGATTAAGCAGAACTAGGATTTAATAGCGCCGAGTACCTCTTAGATTAGAAAGAATTAACATTTTTCTGTGCCTAGGGGTACATTTTGACTCATTTGGCTCTTGGAATTCTAACATTCTTAACTGCAGTATGAAGCTCTCCTGATCTGGGGGAGCACATTTTAATCTTCGGGTGGTAATTTGGGGGCTGATTACAATGGCAGGGAAACTGCCACGGACAGGCTGTCGGTGACGGTCTCCCCGCCATCGTAAGCAATTTTACCGCCTGCCATATTATGATGGTGGGCGGACGTGTGGCAGTCGTAAAGATGGACCGCCACGCATCCAACGGGCGATATAAACATAGTAGGCATGTCTCCTATGTCCAATCTAAGGTGCGCTCCGTACATTGAGCCATATGCTTGGTGACTAAGTCCCAGTATGGTCGGATATCCGTGCATGTCCACAGCATGTGAAGTAGGTCTGCTCCCACCATATCGCACCTTGGACATCCGGCATCATATCGATTAAAGTAGTGATATATTTTGGCCGGTGTAAAATAAGCTCTGTGTGTTATGTAATACTGAATGAGCCAGAATCTGGTGTTCCGAGGTACATGTGTGGGGTTTACCAGAATGTTCTCCCATTCCCGGTCTGTACTAGGTCTCTGCAAGTTGGCATCCCAGTGGGCTCGGAAGGATAGTAGTGGCGGTGCTGTATGCCTACGTATGGAGTCTGCCAACCATCTAGTCAGATGTCGGCCTGTGCCCAGCTCGTGCAGATACTACAGTGTTAAGTGGGTGACAGGCTCTTGTATTATATCTCCCCACAACGTGCGCAATGTATGCACCAATGCTGCATGTAATAAGAACTGTCCCTGTGGTAATCCGGATTCGTCAGCGAGCATCCCGAACAGTAGCAGGTGGTCATCGCTGTATAGGTCTCCTAGAGTGTGCACTCCCCCTTCTTCCCATCGGGAGAGTTCCACGCCAGTGAGGGCTTGGTGGTTCCTAGGTGTTCCAACTATAGGGAGTGATGACGCATGTGGAGTGACCGTTTTTGTGAGTCTTAAACTGCGGCAGAAACATTTATAAGCTACTTGTACTAGTAGTTGGGTAGGCGATTTTCCCGTCCTACCTGGATGGAATATCGTTACTATCTGGTAATGCTTGTATCCCGCTGAAAACGTGGCAGTATCTTCTAATTGTCGCGCACTGAGCCATCTGGCCACCCACTGGAGCTGTGCTGCTAGATAATATTGCTCCATATTAGGTACCGTGGGGCCCTCTTATCCGTCGAGGGGTACATTTTGGTTAGTGCTACTCTGCAGTGTGATCTATGCCATATTAATTGCCTCATATCATGCTCGAACCCACTGAAAAACGGTGGTGAGACATGTACTGGCAGGTTTGTGAAGGAGACGTGCAAGCACCACCATTTCCAGAAGTTCAAAACGTCCCATAGCTGTCAGGAGTAGCGTACTCCAGAAGGCCATTTGTGCATGTTTTACTGTAACAGCTCGAACCAGGTTTCCCTCAAATAGGTCCACATGTTCCCTGTATATGAGTACCCAGAGGTAGCTGAACATTGTTAGTTGCCAGTGTACTGGCGTGCCGCTAAGAAGCAGATATGGGTCCGGTGTGGATTCCGAAAAAGGGTACAGGCACGATTTTTCCCAGTTCACTCGAAGACCTGAGACAGAGGCAAAATCTAGCTATGTTTTTTCTGTTGCAGCGCATGAAATCCCAACATCTTTGAGATAGATCAGAAGATCGTCTGTATACAATGAGGCCGTGTGTATCCCAGCTCCCAAAGGGATACCCCATTCCTCTTGTGACCTACAGAGAGACTCGGCTAATGGCTCAATGGCCAATGCGAACAATAACGGGGAGAGCAGGCAGCCCTGTCACGTACCCCGTTCGATTGGAATCTGCTCAGACATATACAGGCCTGTTCTAACTTTTGCCATGGGCTGGGTATAAAGTAATTTTACTGGCCCTAGAAACCCATCATATAGACCATGTTTCCCAAGTGCAGCAGAGAGGAAGCCCCACTCTAGGGTATCGAATGCCTTTTCCAAGCCTAGCACTAAGCAACCAGAGCGTGCCCATCTCTCTCTTGAGTAGTGTGATACCCTGAAAATACTCTGCAGATTCAGAGACGTGGAGCTGGCCAGTACAAAACCATTTTGGTCTGCATTGACCAGCTGTGGTACAAGTGGAGCCAATCTGCCAATATTTTAGCTAGCACTTTGTAATCCATGTTCAATAGTGCTAACAGGCGGTATGAGCCTAACAGTTCTGCGTCTCTGTTGGGTTCATTTAATGACACTAATAATGACTCTCGGAGTGTGACTGGTAGTACCCCTGTTTCTTTTGCATTGTGATATACCAAAATGAGTTGTGGGGCCAGTGCCTGCTGATACGCCTTGTAGTACTCGGCTGGCAGTCTGTCAGGTCCTGGCACTTTGTCAGTGGCCAACGCTCGTATTGCCATCTGGACCTCCAGTAGCATGACTGGTGCGTCTAGGTCATCTCTTTGCTCTGCCGACACTTGGTGTAGGCCCAGAGGGGACAGAAATTGTTCTAGTTCTGCTGGTGCGGGAAATAATCGGGATTTTTGTACTCTGGTGTAGTGTGACGCGAATTCACAGTGGATGTCAAACTGTTTGGTGAGTACCTGCTCTGCGGCGGACTGCAGTCGCAGTATAGGTGATTGTGCATGCTTTTGCCTGATCATCCTTGCTAGCAATCTGCCCGCCCCGTCTGCTGTCGCATGGGTGCGTGCTGCATGCACCTCATAGTTTAAGCAGCGCAACCATTTTAGTATTTCTGCATGTTTTTTTCCTCTGCTCGTCTAGAGCTTGTTGCACGTCACCTCCTCATGCTAGGGCTGCTTCTAGCTTGGCCAGGGCTTCTTTGATATCTTTTACCTCGTGATCCAGCTGTCTTCTGACACTCCAGTTTAGTCCCAGACATTGACCCCAAATACTGCCTTGCCTGCATCGCATAGTACTCCCACATCAGCGACTGAGCCTGTGTTCTTTTCAAAGTATGTATCTACTGCTGCGCCTCCTACTTCCCTATATGGGGGGTCCTCTAGTGCCAGAGGCTGCAGCCTCCACAGTTGAGTGGTGCGCGCTGTATTGTCTCCCTGTAATTGTAAAATGTGTGGGCTGTGGTCAGAGTGAGTCCTGCCTAGATAGTCGGCACTGCAGCATTTCGCCAGAATTGGTGAGCTTACCACAAATCAGTCAATGGGGGTGAGAGCAGTGGGAATATAAGCGTGTTTGTGGGTGTAAGGATCCCCATGCATCTGCCAGCCCCAATGGCGTAGCCACTCCCTCTGGTTTCGGGCGTTGGATGTTGCCGATGTTTGTGTCAGTGGGGAGAATGATCTGTCCAGACTGGTGTCTAGTTGCCACACTGTGCGCTCTCTCTACGATGAAGAAGGGGGATAGTGAGTCTGTTGGCATCAGGGACTTCAGCCAGGTCTCTGTGTAAGTCACTGCGTCTTAACCTTCCGCGCCTTCCGGCAATCCAACTACGCGGATGTTGTATCTGCGGGAGCAGCCTTCCTCGTCATCCACCCTGCGCTCCAGTTAATTCAACCGTGCCGTAAGTGCTCGCATTTCAGTGGACATTGCCTTGGTGACTGGGACGACTTCCTCTATTTCTGTTGCGAGGTCCGTGACTTTTCCAGTTAGCTTCCTGTGATCTGCATGCAGAAGCGTAAAATCTTTCCTGATTTTATCAATGCGACCTTCCAGGGATGTACGGGTTTGTGCTAGTGTTACACCGATTTGCACCACAGCTTGAAGTACTGGGTCTATTTTAGATTCCAGTGTAGAAGATTGCAGGGTCTCCGGTTCCACAGGCATCCGGCTAGTATTCATTCGGGGCCGGGCCGGCTGTATAGCTGTTGCACCCGCAGGCGCTGTGCCCTCTGCTCAGTAAATCTGCCTGCATCCTGTGCTTGGTATCCACGTGCGGTCAGGATAGGCACGGTGTGTTCGAATATCTGCAGTATAGGTGAGTGCTCCCTGATTAGGGCAGGCTTGCTGTGCTTTTGCCGTAGTTCCCAGATATGTTGCCGCCTGTTGCTGCTTGTTCCCCTACACCACACGATGTCCCATTAGCAGGGGATCAAGCCTCACCACTGGGTGACCCACGATAGTTCCGTTACCCCAGGCTGCTTTGTACTTAAGCTGGCAATGGGTGCACAGTGGGGTTTGCGCAGTCGGTTACTGGCCGGTCAAAAGAAAATCAGGAGACAAACTACTCACCAAAACTCATAAACCTACAGCTAAGAACAACTTGCTGCATTTCTCCAGCTTCCACCCAAGACCATTAAGAGAAAATCTCCCATTCGGCCAATACCTCCGCCTAAGGCGTAACTGCTGCCAAGTGGAGGACTTTCGCTACCAAGCAAAAGAACTGACTACAAAACGTCATAATCATGGCTACCCAGAGAAAATCTTGACCAAGAGCGCAAAGAGAGTAAGGAACCAGCCGAGGGAAGACCTTTTGGAAGACAATCCAAGACACACTGCAGAAATACCACTCACGTGTGTCACAACGTACAGCGTAGCCTCGATTGCTATCAGCAAGTCTATCAGGAAGCATTGGCGGATCCTTGAGCACAACAACATCAAGTGGGAAAAACCACTATTTTCATACCGGAAAGCTAAAAGTATTAAGGACACACTGGTACATACCCATCCTAGAAGATATGGACCTGAGGAGGACAACACTGTTCTCAGGGCCTGGGGGCTCCCCAAAGTCACAGGCCACTACCCATGTGGTTCATGTAGTGTGTGTCATCTGACTACTGCTACTAAGACTCTAGACCTGGAGCCTGGAAAAACATGGACACAGCGCGCCCACATGAACTGCAACTCCACCAACGTGGTGTACTTGGTCACATGCCCCTGCGGTTCCAGATATGTAGGGATGATGACATGGAAAAATAAGCAGCGGGTGTGTGAACATCACAGCAATATCCGTTGTCGTAAGAACACCACTAAACTTACGGAGAATTTATTACAGTTCAGTCACACGCCCAATGACATGCGTTGGACTGTGATCGAACAATTGAAGCAAGGGGGCAAATCGCCAGAGAGGTTGTTTGAGAAGGAGCAACGCTGGATCTACAGACTTTGTGCTAATCTGCGTGGGTTGAATGATAATATACCCTGGGGCATAGTCATGAGACGCTAATCATCCAGTGTAATGCAGAGGTTCTGGAATCCACTCTCCTCGCTTCCACACTTTTAGACACTCTATCTCCATCTTAGACCAGTAGTTTAACTTACATGGGACCCCGGCTTTAATTCCCTCTACTGCATTTCAGTTCAATTTAGCTAGTCCCACTGTTCTGTCTCTCTATTTTAACCTTGCCGGCATGATCAGCCCTTGATAAACACATCCGGATAGTACTATGAGAGTTTATTTATTTTATTAAGAAAAAGAAGACTCCACTTGTGCACCAGGGTCCACAACTGGTGCTTTACTCTTTGAGTTTCCCCTGGGTTCTGTGCCTGCGTTATGCTTTATTAATATGATGCTGTTAACCTGTGTTTGCGGCTTTTTTTGATAACGTTTTATTTGCATTAACATGTGGGATCAGTGAGACTGACGATTCACATAAATTGTCTCCTCATGAAGTTAGCGCACAAAATACATGCATGCACAGAGAACATTCCTACTCAATCACGGAGGTTAGCGGCCTAGTCTTGGCCCGCTTCCGCATCATGTGACTGTAAGCTTCACACGCACCCGTTCGGTCTTCCGGTATATTTACCATACTCTACGGATCCCAAATTAACATTCGGGTCCACGGAGGGCAACCAGTAGGTGCCGAACGGGCGTGGTCCTTCAGTTAAGTAAATAATCATGTTCCTTTCTGGGGGTGTTCGGATTCGGCCGAGTGAGTGCGTCCCGTGCTCATCTATTTTTCCGTTACTTGTAGGGCTTGAACTGATGTCAGGCGCCCCCCACCGGGACTCATGTTGAGAAGTCCACTACTAGTACATTTAAGCCTTCGCCTTTTCCATGCCTCTTTTTACTTTGTCATGAATATATTTGCGTGCACTCCTGTGAACGTGAATTTTGACTTTTTCACGTTTTAACAGTAGTCATGTTCCTTGTTTTGAATTAAGAATTCCAACTAATTTGGTGTTTGGCGTGCATGAATAATTAACGTGCCATTTTTCTACACCTACCATACGGTGAAGGAGCATTTTTAGCATACACCATTTCGGTGTTTGGCGTGCACAAATAATTAATGCACCATTGTTTTACACTTACCATACGGCGAAGGAGCACATCTAGCATACACCTGGTTGGCTTAATGTATGAATGTTCAGTCATGGCTGAGACAGTGGCCGCATATGAGGGTCTCTGCAGCCCGCACCATTTTGAGGAGAGCGCAACGATAAAAGCATAAAGCACAAAACGAAGAAGTTGCCTATGCGTATGAGCAACGAGACAATCTTTGCAAGTATTATTGTATTTGTGTTTATGTTTGATTGTTCTTACAGATCCTTAACGGCTTTCGGAAATCCTGAAACGCTGAGTCGGATAAACCGTGAATTTGTTCGATACACCCCCACAGGTTAGGGTGCGCCTTAGCGTGCGCATACCGCCGTGGAAGTTTGGTCCTGATGAAAGCTTCGCAAAAAGCACATAGAAGCAGAAACAATGTCAACCACTTTTTAACACACTTGACAAATTGGATGCGTCTGGTCAATTTAGCCGGGCAGTTTTCATCCTACTCACCTGTTTTTACTGTTGCCTGGTTTTCCACCATTAAAGTTTTTGGGGGAATAAACCAGGACATCTTTTAAATCTCACACCTTTTTCACTATCACATACATGATTCACAAAAAAACAGCTCCACTGTAACCAGGCGTTGTAGCACACCAGAGAGGCACTCGGCCTCTCTGGTGGGGACCCAATGATGAAGCATGTCACCCACTAGGTTGGTGAGTGAGGGTTCTTTTTAAACCAAAAGGTTTTTTGTTCGTTCCCTTTTTCCCTCTCTTTCTTCCATTAATGTGGTCTCACTCTTTAGTTCTTTTTTGATAGTTACATGGGGGAGTGAGAGTGACTCCCACAATTTCCCTCTCTCTCTCTTGTTATACTCTATCCTAAATATTGCACACAAATAATTATAAACCTTTCCGCTATCTTTGGATGGGTAATGTTGTGATCATTCATACACAAGCAAATCTTCAAACATATCATAGCCCAATTATATTAATATTGATCAAAGGTACAAACATACAAGTTAAGCAGGTGTTCCCAGTATTACAAGCTATTCAAGTATTCAATCCGTTTCCTGCATTAAAACACTTTTGTCAAATAATGCAATGCCACCACTAACTCCACCACTCGCGTACATACTTCAATTAGAACCATGGCATGGTGTCATGATAATGTGTCAAAAGAGCGCCATGATTCCATTCCCCCAACTTTATAAGAGACTACCCAGAAGTCGAACTTGGCCCACTTGATGCTCTTGAGAATAGGAGATATGGTGCCTTATCAGTAAAGCCTCTGCTGAGCTTCCATGAGAAAGTGAGGTTCCAGACTACACACTGTTTCAATACCGGTCTGACTGCTGAGTGAAATAGGATAGGATGTGTGAAGGCAGCAAGGATCTGGATAGATCTAGACTTGTCAAGTGGTGTGTACTGAGGACATTAGGTAATTGTACTAAACTGTATAATATGTTCACTGCAGGTACTTCCATTGATTACATCATCATTGATGTATGACTTGATGCAAAGCCAGTGTATTGTAGGGTCTTTGATCCATATACTTTGGCACAACTTTGTCGGAATTTACTCCATTGTATTTGAGTGGAATAAACAAAAACATAATTTGACCCAAAAGCACAAGTCTAAAATAAATGGCCTTATTTAGATTTTGGGAGATGGAAATCTCTGTCATCAAGTAGCGGATATCCTGTCCGTGTATTACAAGTACTACAGGCTAAAATGCACATGTAAGGTTCAAAGTTTCTCTTTAAGCTGTATCATTCTTCCTGGGGTCTGAGATCCAGCGCTAAGAGGGTGAACGCACAAGCAATACGTTCACTATAGCCTCACAATTTCATCAGCAAAGATTGCCTGCTTGAACTCTTTTGAACCAATTTGATGCATGTTTAACACTTTAGTTTCCTAACTATATATCATATCAACACACAAGGGCATTTGTTTTACATTTTCTTTGGTCAGTGGTATTATTTACTCTCACAGAATACACACTGTACCTGACTAGAAATAATCATCTGCCCAAACAGCTTGTGGGATCCACTAGGGGTTTATCCTCCAATGTATGGTCCTCGATCTATGTATGAAGAAACTGGCCCCTTAGTAGAGGGCAAAGGAGACTATTCAACAATGTACACATTAGTCCACAATTTATTTCAAGATGGCCACATACTATTAGATGTGCTGAATTGATGAGGCACTAGAGTGGATGTTAAATCCAACTCCTCCTAAATTAAACATTTCCTCTTCACCCTAAATATAACAAATGTCGGTGAACCTGTGCTGACTTTTTAATTTATGTATGAATTCCCTCCACCATAGTCTCAATCAATAATTATGCTTAGCTCTCTGCTCCTACCTTTCTCTCAACTCTAATGTTCTCAGTTTCACCCTGTGCAAACCGCAGGGAGTTTTTTACGAGCCACTGCCCTGCACAGAAGCACCTAGGGGAAAGGGGGTGTGCATAAAATAATAAACAAATAAGGCAGCAGTCCGCCACCACAGAACCTCTTCTGTCCTCTCCTTTTAATATAGGAAACTTTCTCTCTGGGCAGGGAACTGCATGTGGTATTCTGTAGGTGAAAGGAAACAACAAGAACTTTACATTCACATGAATCACATGCTCATACTTTAGTAACGTTATCATGTGAAAACATCACTCTGTCAGCTCACAGCCAGTCCACACCAGGAAGACTGACATAATACTGCCCCATAGAAAGTATCACAACTACTCGATGATCCTATCCGAAGAGACCAAGAAGTCCTTCAATTATTATAGTCACAAAAGAATAAAGTACTTGGACTGGACAACCTCACCGGGTCCGCAAGAGTCTTTTAAGAATACCAATTCTCCTTCAATCGTTTTCGAGCAATCCAATCGAAAAAAAAAAAGAAAACAAAAGAAGTACTATCGGTGTCAGTCGCCACGGGAGAAACACAAAGAAGAAAACAGGTTCCTTAAACAGTGCAAAAAGCCCTCTCTCAGGTATGAGAGTAGAGTAAACACTGTATTTCATCAGGGGCTGACTCCCACGCCGACAGTCAGCATCACGACCACTTCTCATGTGAGTTGCGCGACTCCCATGAAAATAGAAGTGTTTGTTCCTGAACGCGTATACTGAAAATGGGAAGCGTTGGCCCGCTCAAAGGGAGGGGCTTTTGTATTCATGGTTCCACCCATGCTGAGTCCTTGGAGCTGACCATCTCAAGGTATTGTGGGAGTTGTAGCTCCTTCCAATGCCAGGTACTGTTCTCTCACCCAATTTCCAATCAATCATACATGGTCAAGGACTCGTGGTTGCCTGAGGGACTAGATGTGCTCCTTTCCCACCACCCCACTGCTTCCACTCCGGACAACCATGACACAAGGACCAACCACTCAACCTCAAAACATTCAGAATTATAGCTTGAGCCTGGTATATCATATAGGTAACATTTGTTCATTTTACGTTTTGAAAAAGATTTATTGAAAAGAAAGAAGGTGTCATTATACAATATAAGATACTTATTTCAAGTCAATGCATTGCAAGTTTTACATTAAACATTTTAACATGAATTGGATTAATTGGAAAAAAAAAACATTACATAAGGCGAGGCGTTATAGAGAGTGCAAATTACACGTTAATATATTAAACATTAGGAACATTTATGGGTTCAGGGTGGTTTAGAAACTTCTTGTTGTATTGGTTGTAACTGAAAAGCTTTTTTGGCATTTGCATCAAAAAACAATGTAACAGGTAACTATAATTCTAAGCGTTTCGTTGTCATATGTACAGGATAGAATCAAACAACAAGAGAGAGAGGGTCAAAACACACTTGAGAATACTATTAAACAACAAAAGAGTATGGGAAAAATACTACAAAGGAGGGAGTGAACCCAATACAAAAAAATCAATCAGATTTGTAAAAAGAGCCCTCACTCACCAACCTGGTTGGTGACATGCTTCATCATTGGGCTCCCACCAGGGAGGTCTAATACCTCCCTGGTGTGCTACTATGCCTGTTTACAGCGGAGCTGGCGATTGAATGTGATGTGTGAGTGCAGAAAAATGTGCAAAGTGAGATAAAAAATGTCAGGGTTTTAAACCAAAATTCTTTATTGGGGTAAACCCGGCATTAATTAAAAAAGGGGGTTGTAATAACTAAATACCAGATCTGGTTAGTTATCCCTTATAGTGAAAAAAATATATAAAAAGTGGTCAAACGTGATTATGGCATACAGCGTACCACCATGCTTTGTAGGAAATTTTAGTGAAATCTTTCCAATTTATAGTGATTTGCTGAAAAGCAAACGCTATTAATAGATCAATAATTTTGACATTAAGGGTAACCTTTTCCAAAATAGATGAGAGACTTCCTAAGAATATATGTATGAAGGAAATAGGAAACTTAGTTCCAAAAATGTAATTAATTTGGGACCATACCTGTTTGCCAGAAATTAGATACATGTGAACAAGAGAAAAGCATGTGGAACAAATCAGCATGTGGGGATGAACATATCCAGCAAATATCCAATATGGTCGAAAATCTTTGGCTTAAGGTATTTGGTGTTAGTGGTAGTCTATTATATACAAAAAACAATGTTTGTGTTGTATTAGCTTCTCTGGACGATTTTCGGATTTTAGTCCAAATGTTATTCAGAATTTTGGAGGCCAAGAGATCATGAGGTCAAGTTCCCACGCTTCCTCAGTTTTGGACTTCAGTCTATTACTGTCCGAACCTTGTAAGTAGCTATAAATGGTAGAAGCTTTGGGTCTAGTTCGTAGCAGAATATGGAGACTATGAGAACCATCGGAGGTGCGTATATTGACATGACCGCTATTAATGTGGGTGTATATATCTAACACAGCTCTTTTAAGAAAGTTATATTTATGAATAAAATTGGCAAACTAAATGACTGACTGAGTGCAGAAAATGATATAAATTCAGATTGTGAAAATAGTGGGTGAACCCAAATTAGACCCTTTTGCCTCCAGGTCTTCCAATAAAAAGGTTTACTACGGATAAGCAAGTTTTTGTTATGCCAGATTGTTGAATTGAGAAGGGGATGCAAATTATCGTGTACTAAAGAGTTAGAGTCTAAGAGCTTGGAGGTAAATTTAATTATGGGAGTGGAAAGTGATTGTGGTTTGCGTGAAAAGGAAAGATAGTCAAGAAAAGAAAAGGGAGATATGTATGAAAGTTCAATAGAGGCCCATAAGGGGAGATCCTCTGTGGAATCAATCAACCAGAATGAAGCTTGATGAAGTAGGAATGCTCGTTGATATGCCGGAAAGTTGGGAAAGTTAACTCCCCCTTCATTTTTAGGTCGGAACAATTTTGATAAAGAAATTCTGAATTGTTTATTACTCCACAAAAAGGAAGAGAAAACAGAATTGATTTTTTAAAAGAATTTAGCAGGAATAGGGACTGGAATATTGGAGATGGTATATAATACTATAGGGGAAAGCATTATCTTTATAGTGTCTAAGCGGCCCCACCAGGATAAATTAAGAGGATGCCATTTGGTTGCTAATTCTGAAATCTTTTGAATACATTTGTTCATACATACAGTTACAGTGTCCGAAATTGAAGAAGTAAATTGTAAACCTAAATATTTGATATGATCAGGGCTCCATTTAAAATTGGATTGGGTAAAGTCCGATTTAAAAGTGTTTTTGGTTAAGGTCAAGATCTCACATTTATCGTTATTTAGTTTATATCCAGAGACAATGGAGAACGACTGCACTTCTGCTAAGAAATCCGGAATTGAATCATTTGGTCTCGATATGAAAAGCAAAATGTCATCGGCATAGGCTGCAAGTTTAACATGGGAAGTTGTTGTATGAAAACCATGTATATTTGGATTTTGACGCAATCTGATTAGAAATGGTTCTAAAGCCACATTAAAAAGAAAAGGTGATAAGGGACACCCCTGCCGGACGCCTCTTCCCAAGTCAAAGAATGGGGAGATTAGTCCATTAGCACAAACAGCAGCGCGGGGGTTGGAGTAAAGAAGAGATATTAAAGAGATGAATTTAGGACCAAATCCAAACCATTTAAGGGTATAGAATAAGTAAGGCCACTCCACCCTATGAAACGCCTTTTCAGCATCTAGTGCTATTGCTGCCAGGGGTTGTTTTAAATGGGAGGTTTTGATAAAACTTTAAACAAAAGTTGTGTTTTATCTGTTATAAATAGTCCCTTAACAAAACCAGATTGTTCTTTATCTAATAAATTTGGTAGATAAGAAGCCAAACGAAGGGCGAGTGCTTTGGAAAAAAATGTATAATCAATGTTAACAAGGGAAGTAGGTCTGTAATTTTTACAATAGTTTGGGTCTTTACCATCTTTGGGGATGAGGCATATGTGCGCTTCTGTAAAATAACCAATAGAGCCACTCTTGGAGCAAAAGGAATGTAATAAGGAATGTAATCTAGGTAATACAAGTTTGGAAAAGTGAAGAAAAAACTCAATGGTGAAACAGTCAGGGCCTGGAGCTTTATCTTTTTTTAAGATGTTGGCGAGCCCCTAGGAGTTCTTGCTGTGTGAGATCCGATTCTAAGGAAGATAAATCAGGAAGACCTTGTTGAGGTGCTTGGATATTGGAGAAGAATTGTGATAAGGAATGATCTGAAGCCTGTGTTTCGGAAGTATACAACGATTTGTAAAAAAGAGAAAATTCATTCAGTATTTCATCGTCTTCGTATTTTAGAATAGAGGGGTCATCAAAGATAGATTCAATATTTAGTTTATTGTGCTTTATTTTTAAGTAGTTGGCAAGAACTTTCCCTGCTTTATTTTTTCCTCCATAGAATTTCGCACTAGATTTTTTTTTTAAACTTTATTTATAATTTTAACATAGAGCATTACAATACGTACCAATACAATGTACAGTGAATCACATCAACCCTACAATAGGTTCCTCACTCTGGTGTCACAAACGCATTATAGGCCATAAGCCCTCTCCTCAGTGTCAACACACCGCCAGGGAGGACCCAAGAGATACATCAAAGAGCATCGTTACACAGGAAGTCAGAGGGAGCTCACCGGCTGGAAACACCCAGCGGCGTAATGATTAAATCAGCTGCTGACGTACCCAAGGCCCAGGGGGCGTGAGGGGGGGGGAACTCCAGTGTGGACCACCACTCTTCCTCAACAGTCTGAAAAAAGCAGTTGTCCGCCAGCCACAGCTTTTATAACTCAAGGGGCTACACTTAAACCAACTTGCACTACTGCGGAGCTCTGTGACAGCAAATATCCCTGACGAGGTCCCCATATGTCTCTAGGCCTAGATTTGAGCGGAACCGTCTCAGCATAGATGGTGTTCTGTTCCTGGCAATAGGCTAAATCCGCCAACCACTCCTTAAATTTCGGGGCTCTACCTCTTCCTCAACGGCATGCCACCCTTCGTTTGGCCAATAACAGTGAGATGGTAAGGAATTTCCTATGTGCAACAGGTATCCGTGCCGTGTACCCTAAGAGTGCAAGCAGAGGGTCTCTTTCTATTGAGCTATTCGTCATTTCTCCCAACGCCTCCAACACCCGTCCCCAATATTCCTGTATTGCTGGACACGATCATGCTAAGTGCAAGAACTCCGCACCCGGCTGTTTGCATCGCTCACAGCTATCAGTGTCTGCCAACCAGAGTTTATGTTTCTTAAGCGGCGTAAAGTATAAGCAATGCAGAAATTTATAATGTATTACACGATGTCTACAGCTTGCCGAGATCTGTGCTGTTTGGAGGCAGCAGTATTTCCACTGATCATCGGTGATTTCTCGCCCCAGTTCCTCTTCCCACTGCACCCGAGATGGATTGTATATTCCCTCCCTGTGTGACCGTATACTGTGGTACAGGGCTGACACTAAATGTTTTCCCTCTGTAGATCCTAGCATTTGATGCAGTGGAGGGAGACTCAAGGGTTCCCGTGGGAAGTCAGGGATAATCGCCCGTATTCCCTGTCTTAAACGCACATAGAGGAACACATCCAATGGCGTATGAGACGTATTCTGGAGCAGCTGCTCACAAGAGCGAAACCCTCCAGCATCGAATAAATCTCCCCATGTAGAAATGTGGGCTCTACGGCACAGTCCCAAGAAGCCCCCCTCCTGCAAAAATGATAGCCCAGGGTGATAAGTCAAAGGGAGTCGAGGAGAATACAAGAAGGGCAAGCCCAACACAGCCGCTATCCGATGCCATGCATCGACTGTTCCTGTAATAGTTGTGGGTGTTGTCGCACGTGTACTCATATGCCCATATATCAAGCTATTCAGTGGTATGGGGTCTGCCAACCAGTCCTCGACCGCCACTTGCGGCATATATCTCGGGGGGTGTATCCAGTAATAGGCGTAATGAGCCTGCGCACTCAGGAAGTAGAGGTCAAAATCGGGTACATCAAACCCCCGTGTTCATAAGGTCTCGTCAGGGTTGACCATTTAAGTCGCGGCTGCTTTCCTCCCCAGAATAATCTAATCAGTTCAGAACGTAAGGTCTGAAAAAAGGTTCGTCCCGGGTGATACGGGATATTAAGAAACAAGTAAAGAAATTGTGGCAATATGACCATCTTTATAAGGGACGCCCTGCCCGCCAACGACAGCGGCAAGGAGATCCATCGCGTAATATTGGCACTAAGCCTTGTAATAGCCGTACCGTAATTTGCCCGTATAGTTTCGCCCTTATCTCTAGTGACCTGTATTCCAAGGTACCGTAATTCAGCGTCGCACCAGTCGAGTGGAAAATCCAGTGGAAATTTAGACACCGCAGGGGTAAGCGGAAAAACCTGTGACTTCCCCCAGTTAATATAGACACCCGACAACCCGCCGAACTTAATAAATTCACGCAGTATGGGATTCAAGTTCGTCATGGGGTCTTGAATATATAGCGTCATATCATCCGCGTACAAGGAAATTAATATTTGCCGCAGGCAACTGCGAAATGCCTTGTCCTTGTGGATTTGTCGCACCCTGCACGCCAACGGTTCCACCGCTATGGCGAACAACAATGGGGATAAGGGACATCCCTGACGAGTGCCTCTCGAGATCGTAATCGGCTGAGATAAGTGCCCATTAATCAGAATCCTGGCAGCAGGGCGGTGGTACAGTAACTGAATCCAGGATATGTATAGCAAAGGGAAACCCATTCTCTGCAAGACCCCAAACAAATAGTCCCACTCCACCGGGGCGAACGCCTTGGTGGCGTCCAAAAAACCAGCGGCAAGCGGGAATTCAGGGGCCACCGTCTGGATGAGAGAAAACAAGGTGCGCAGATTATGAGAAGTATTCCTACCTGGCACGAACCCTGACTGGTCAGGCAATATTAGCTTATCTATTAGGAGAGTTAAACGGTTAGCCAGTGTTTTTGCCAATATTTTTGTGTCACAGTTTAGCAGTGACAATGGCCGATACGAGTCACAGGATTCGGGAGATTTACCGGGCTTCAATAAAGACGTAACTATTGCCTCCCTCATCAAGGGGGGGGGAGTACTCCCACCTCCAATGATTCTTCAGATACCTCCTTTAGGACCGGCACCATGACATCTATGTAGCTTTTAAAAAAAATTCTGCCGGTAGTCCGTCTGATCCTGGAGCTTTACCATTCTGTAACTGCATAATGGCATCCCTTATTTCATCCACCTCCTAGGGGTGCATCAGGAATTCCCTTTGTGTATCACCGAGCCATCCAAGCGCTATATCGCCCATGAATGCATCTAAGTCTGGTGGCACTTGTCTCTGGGATGTATATAATGTTCCGTAGTGTGCAGTGAACGTATCTAAAAGGGCCATTGTATCACGGTGCAGTAGCCCCCCAGGCCCCCGAATTTCTAAAATGTGCGTATTGAAACGTGGGCTTCTCGTTACCTCCGCAAGCACCCGTCCCGGTCTCTCCCCCTCCCCGTATCTGCGAGCTACTCAATATCGGTCTTTAAATTTGGATTCTCTGAGTGCCGCGGTCTCATATTCAGATAATTTCTCCCGAAACGCAGCCTGCACCCGCCCCGAGTCTCCCCCCACCCTGCGTCCCTCCATCTCCCTCAATTCTTGCTCCAGTTTGCGAAGTGTATTCCGCAGATCCCTCAGCACCCCAAAGCTTTTGGAGATGCAAAAGCCCCTCACCGTAACTTTGAAAGCCTCCCAAATCATCTCCACACTGTCCACCGTTCCCTTGTTCCTGATAAAGAAGTCATTGATCTCCTCCTCCAGCTCCGCCTGAAACACTGCGTCCAGTAAAGCCGTGGGTTGAAGCCTCCAGCACGGTCTGGGCCTATCATTTCCCGGGGGTGTGAGCGACACCCAAACAGGACAGTGATCGGAGAACATCCTGGCCAAATGCGATGCCCTACACAGATTAGGGCCCAAGCCCTTAGAAAGGAGACAATAATCTATCCGTGACCATGTTCCCCTATGGGCTGTGATGTGCGTACCCTCCTGTTGTTGTGGATGCACATATCGCCAACTATCTATCAATCCACCCTCTTCGATGATGCCACACAGCGCCTCCTGAGCATTGGTGTAGTGATGGGTGGCCGCCTGTGACCTATCCTGCCAGGGTTCAGGACAACATTAAAATCCCCACCCCAAATAACATGTGTAGACCCAACGTTCAATATTTTGCCCCAAATACTATGAAAGAAGGACGGGTCATCAGTATTGGGCCCGTAACAATTTGCAATTGTGATGGAGTCTCTACCAAGCCTCCCCATGTGATGATATATCGCCCCTGTGGGTCCTCCACCACCCCCGCCATTTCGAAATGTGTGTTTCTTAAACAAAATTGCTGTACCCCGGGCATACGATGAGTAAGATGAAAAAAGATGACAGCCGGCCCACTTGCTGGCAAAGGTATTAGAGGCCCTGGGACCAATATGGGTCTCCTGCAGCAGAGCAACCTGAACCTGCTGTCTGTCCAAATTTCGCACTAGATTTTAATAGGTAAAGTGAAGCATTATCTGTCGACTTTTTGTTGAATTGGAGTTGAGCATCTATGAGAACTGTAAGACAATCTTTCAAGTGTGAGGTATAATATAAATCGTCCAGTCTTTTAATGTCTTGGAGAAGATTGTTAGCTTGTGCACGTGCAGTTTTGCGTTTTTTGGGCATCCCACACAGTTGAAAAGGGAAAGGACTAATTTTGGTTTAACACAAAAAAGTCATTAAAAAAAGTGGTAAAGGAAGAGGTAAATACCGGATATGTAAGAAGGGTATTGTTAAAACGCCATCTTCTAGGAGCGTTAACCTTCGGTATTCTGTCGAGATTAATTGAAACAGGGGCATGATCAGATAACAAAATGGGACCAATTTCTGCTTTTGTAAGGGCTTGCAAGTTATTATGAGAAACAAAAAAATTATCTATATGTGATTGAGTGTGATGAGGTGGGGAGTAAAAAGTGTATTCCCTTGTCATGGGATTACATAATCTCCAAGCGTCTTAGAGTTTATGTTGGGTAATACTATGGACAAATGACTTGTGGGGTTTATTAGGAATAAAAGAGAATTTGGAGTTTCTATCAATAAACGGAACCAAAATCTGGTTACAATCACCTGCTAATATAAAAGTATCTTCAATACAAAGAGAGATTTGTTTAGCGAATGCTGGCCAAAAAGAAGAATCACCACCAGTGGGAGCATAGACATTAAGCAAGGAGACTGAAACATCTTTCAATAATAGTCTACCGTTAAGCCAACGGCCATCTGCATCTGACTCTTGTGATATGAACTTAGCTGGAAGTGATTTGCGGAAGAATATCATTACTCCATTACGTTTACCATCACCCTGAGAAAAGTACACTTCCCCCACCCAAACTTTTTTCAATTTTAATGACTCAACATCAGTAAGATGGGTTTCTTGGAGAAATACAATATCAGCATCCAATTTGGCTAGATGAGTTAAGACTCTCTGCCTTTTGATAGGAGAATGTAAACCCCTAACGTTCCAGGAAATTTGGTTCAATGGCATAAAATATTAAAAAGAGTAAGGAAGAATACCAACATTAAACCATAATCCAATTCATTTGAATAGCAATAAAAAATATAGATACGCATTGATAACAAATAAGTGAACAGGCCAAACAAGAAATAAAGAAGAGGAAAAGGAGTACATACTTTAGGCCGAAGAAAAAGACAATACGGGAAAATATTTAGAAGAGTTAACATGACAGACATAATGTGAGTGAAAAAAGGAATAAAGAGAATTATGTATGTAATGATGGTAATATTTGCACGGAGAGACGATTAAGAAAAAGTGGAGATATTGGAGACACCAGAAAAGAAGAAAGTAAAAAAATGCAAAAAGAGACATAAAGAGAGAAGAGACAATACAAATGACATACCTACATGAACAGAAAATAGAGAAGTATTTAGAAGAGTTAACATGTGAGGCATAATGTGAGTGAAGAAAGGAATAGAAAGGATTGTAGATGCAATGACTTGCATAGAGAGGAATAAGAAGAGGTGAAGATATTTGAGACACCGGAAGAGCAAAATGGAAGAAAAAGAAGACAAAACAAATAACATACCTACATATACAGAACAAAGATGTGGGGAGGGATGGAACCACATGGAGCTGACGAGACGTAGATTGGAGTAGAGTGGAGTAGTTTGGAGTGGGGTGGGGTAGATTTGAGCATAGTGGAGTGGGTTGGGGTTGATTGGAGTGGAATGGGGTAGACTGGGGTTGAGTAGGTAGGTTGAAGTGAGAGAGTTTGAAGTGGGGTGGGTTAGTTTGGATGGAGTTGGATAGACTGGAGTGAAGTAAATTGGGAATTGTAGCGAAGTGGAGTGGGGTAGACTGGGAGACATTGGAGTGGAGTGGGAAAGATTGGAGTAGAGTGGAGTAGAGTGGAGTGGACTAAGTGATGTGGAGTGGAGTAGAGTGGCGTAGAATGGAGTGGCGTGGAGTTAAGTGGTGTGTTTTGTCATAGAGTGTCTTTGAGTAGAGGGGCGTAGAGTGGAGTGACATATTGTAGAGTATCATAGTATGGAGTGGCTGGCAAAGAGTGGAAGGACATAGAGTGGATTGGCGCAGTGTGGAGTATGCATGGTGTGGTAGCGCACTACCAGAACAGACATCACATTTTCAATTGAAATGACCATCACATTTGCACCAAAATATGGTTTTACTGCACACAAATGATAATGGGGCATATGCATCAACCAAAGGAATACCGATTCCTTAATAGCGAAAAATAAGGAATCGCCATTAAGGAATCGGTATATGGCATGCATCAACAGATTCGGTAAAATTTAGCGATTCCTTATAAATCGCTAAATTTACCGATTTCGCAATAGCGGGGCATGCAAACTCCCATTAGCAAATTGCGAGTTCGGTAATACCGAATTAGCTAATACCGAGTTCGGTAATACCGAGTTAGCTATTACCGAATCGGTAATAGCGAAATCGCAATTTGCCGCGTCGCTCCGGGAACGTGCAGATGACATCACCAACCAGGAAATACTGCAGCCCCACCCACATAGCCTCGACAGAGGAGCAGACAGGAGCTGGGAAGGAGGACTGCCTGTCCAGAGTGAGGCCACACCGACTCAGCAAATCCAAGGAAACACACATCATGGCGCAGGAAGTGCCATCCAGCTCTGAGTCAGCACGCAAGCGAAAGCGAAAGTTTTCGGACAGGGAGCTCGAGTACCTAATCGAGGGAGTCACCAGCAAACACGATCGCCTCTTTGGCAAGCTGTCCCTCAAGGTGCCTGAGCAGGAGAAGTGGCGCATTTGGCTGCGCATCCGTGAGAGGGTGAATGCAGTTGGCGTCACCACCCGCAGCATCGACGACCTCAAAAAAAGGTGGTACGACCTGCGGAAGCGTGCCAAAGAGAGGATTACGGAGAGGCTCCGGGAGTCGAGCAGGACTGGAGGCGGACCATCCACAGCACTATCCAACACAGCCCTGGAGGACCTTGTGGAAGGGACGATAGAGCGGGAAGCCGTCGTGGGGGTGACCCAGATGGACACGTCCGGCGCAGCCACAAGTGCCCAAGGTAAGATGCATGCCTGTGCCCACACCCAGCGTAGCGTAAATCCATTTCCACGCCCCCAGCCCGATCTCAGTGTGTCTGCAGCGCTGGCACAGACAGCTTTACACATGACACTAGTGCATCCTGGGAGTTGTAGTCTAGTCAGCCCAGTGTGCATGTACAGGCGTAAATCCAATCACCATACACCACAGCAGTTGAACATGGATGGAGACTGTTCATTTAGTGGACCACAGAGGGACATTTATGTGTACAACACTATGTAGTTGTAATTATCCCACTAACCATGCACTGTTTCACACACAGATGCATCACCTGGGGATTCGGACGACAGCGGCCAGCTGATCATCTCGGAAACACCCGTAGAGTCAGACCAGGAGACAGCGCAGGACGCGCATGCATCGCCAACACCTGCCACACCAACAGTACCACCTCCACCAGCCCCACCAGCAACGGCACCAGCATCAGCACCACAAGCAACGGCACCAGCACCAGCGCCACAAGCAACGGCACCAGCCAAACAGGCTGCAGCTACTATAGCCACAATAGCGCAGAGGCGCAGGTCCCAAGTTGCGCCCTTGCAGGAGATGGAAACACCCTCCTCGCAATTGGCACCCAGGCAGCGCACATACACACCACCTGATGCACCACCTGGAGGCGCAAGACACACACGGCGGCACAGGGCTCGTCGCAGTTCCGTCTCCTCAGCCGAACAGGATGTCCCAACAACCTCTGCAATTGAGGAGAGGATGCTGCGTACACAGCGCCTGCAGGGACGACATGTGGCTAGCATTAGCTGCAATATCGTGCGCCTTGCCAGGGAGATGCGCGCCATGACTGAAGCAGTCATGGACATGAGCACGGCGGTCAGGGACATGACCACTGCGGTTGCAGAGGGCAATGCGCAGCTCAGGGAGGAGGTACATGAGCTCACCCGTGCCATGAGGGAGGGCCATGAGTGCCATAAGAGGAGGCACCGGCAGCAACTGTTGCGTTCCGCCGCCGCTACCAAGGCCATAACACGGCACAGCAACAGCACCGCAGTGTTGGCACGCCGCTCAGTCTCCCTGCAGGTGGACCTTGGGCACTTCTGCGGGGATGTCGCTAAGTCACTAGGGCACATCACCACTGCAATGGAACACCTACAGAGCAGCACATGCAGTGCTGCTGCATTGGGAGGGGATGACACAAGTGAGGCTGCCTCCAGTGTCAGCAGCGTGTCACTGGCACAGGCCAGCACCAGGCGCCGCAGTTCGCGTGCCTCCACGGGGACAGGCCGTGGTGAGGCATTGGATACACCTGAGCGGAGGCTTGGGGTACGTGGGAAGCGCCACTAGACAGTTGGACATGCATGCAGGACCATGGTGGGGCAACCATGGCCATCCAAATACTGTGTATGCACATGCGTGACTTTAAGGCACCTTTAATTTACATTATTGCAAATGGAGCATGATTTACAATGCTAGTTTTGTTGCACAATCCTCTGTGCTACTGTGCATTAAACAGTTGCACCCCAAACTAACTTGTAATGTCTCATTTTCCAATGTTTCAAAAATGATTTTGCATTATGTATGTCCGCCTCCTATGGCCCTCTGCTGTGTTTGGGATGTGTGCCTGTCGTTGTTGGGCGGGTGGTTGGTCATCCCTGTGCTCCGCATCCCTGTCCACCTCTATGGGTATCCCCCTTCTGGTGGCAATGTTGTGCAGCATTGCACATACAGCAATTATCCGGCAGCATGTTTCAGGTTGGTATAGCATGGCGCCGCCAGTCTTGTGCAAGATTCTGAAGCGGCTCTTGAGAATTCCAAATGTCCTCTCTATCACATTCCTAGTGCTGATGTGTGCAGCGTTGTAGCGATGTTCCTGCGGGGTTGCTGGATTTAAGTATGGGGTGAGTATGTATTCACGCAGGGCGTAAGCACTGTCACCTAGAAGATAGAAGCATAGACTTAGCATTGGTGATGTACATACATGTGTGGTGTTGGTGTGGGGAAGCGTATTTCTACGTACCTAGCAGGAGTCCCTCTCCAAATTCTCCGTTGATTAGTCGCCTGTGCATTCCACTGTGGCGGAAGATGTAGGAGTCGTGTGTGCTCCCTGGGAATTGTGCCACTAGGTCCGTTATGATGTTATTGGCATCGCACACAACCTGCACGTTGATCGAGTGGTATGACTTGCGGTTCCGGAAAATGTACTCATTAGCTGCGGGAGGACATATGGGAATGTGCGTGCAGTCGATGCATCCAATCACATGTGGGAATTGTGCCACCTGATAGAAAGCCTGTTTGGTGCGGTCCAACTGCTGTGGGGTTGTGGGGAAGCTGATGTGTGTGTGGAGCATTGTCAGCATGGCATCGAGGAATTTCTTGAAGAAGCGTGACAGTGCCCTTTGAGAAACCCCTCCGGCCACCGCAATTACCCCCTGGAAACTCCCTGAGGCCAGTAGGTGCAGGCAGCATAGGACCTGCACGTGCGCAGGGATTGCATTTGTCCGGTGTGTCTGGTGCTGCAGTAATGGTTCCAGCTCTGCAATCAGGCGCATGATCATGGCACGATTGAGGCGATACTTCTGGTACACCTCGTCCTCATTCTGCCCGAGCAAGGTTATGCGCAGTCTGAAAAGCCGCTCCTGGACCCTTCTCCTGCGCTGTCCTGCTGCATTGATCCGCATCCTCCTTGCAAGCACGTAGAGGGCAGCCATTTTGTGGGAGCCAACAGGGTCTCCTGGGCCACATTTAAGGGTTTAGTGATTGCCTCAATCATTTGCACATGTAGAAATTCTTTTTGCATTATCCTTTTTTTTTTTTTTTAACTTTACCTCCAGGTTTTGATTCCCCTTATTTAGCTCTGGCAAAATAGCGATTTTTGGGATTTTCGTTATTAGCGAGTTTTGTTGCATTGGGGTGCGATTCGTTATTTGCTATTGGCACTTTCCGGGAGCTGTTAGTGTTTCGGTAACTGCAAAATTGGTATTTAGCGATTCGGTAATTTAGCATTTTGGGTATTAGCGATTCGGTATGTTAGCGGATATTTATTTTGCGATTCGTTATTTGCTCACGTTTTGGGTTGATGCATTGGGATTGGGTATTTGGGACTCGCTACCGGGAGCTAATAACGATTCGGTATTTTACCGACTGGATTTTGGCTTGATGCATGAGGCTGTCAGTGTGCAAATGTCATCACCTAGTGTATTGATGTGTTTTGATCATGTTCAAATATTTGTTTCCACCGCACTTCAGAATTACAAAAAAATGTGCTTCATTTGTACTAATTCTGATATTCTGAAAATCAGCACAGTTATTTTTTTTTGTTGTGTGCTAGAAAAAATAAACACCCTACACACTCTCCTCTTACATGGGTACTCAGCAGGATTGTCATATAAATTCTCTCACTTTGAAGGAAGACAAAGAAAAGTAAACACCAAGCTCCCTCAGAAGACAGCTTAACATTTAACCTCTGTTTTGGAATGCACAGCAAATGTGACAAGATAAGAACAAGATTTAAAGGCCTTTTTATAGAAAGCGAGTTCATGGAAGTATAAAGTAGATAAGGTTTGGGCAATGGGAGAGAAGAACTCAAGCTGGACAGCCTAAAACAACTCAAGCCGGCAAATAGAAGCCAGAAAGTGTGAGTTACAAACCACAAAGCCAATGGTCAGCAATGGACGGAATGAATTCCTAGGTCCGCTTTCTGAATGTCCCCAAGATGTGTTCCCAAGATGTCTTTAGCAAACCAGACAGCTGTATTGTTTGGTAGGCTTCAACCTAAAAATTACCCTACCCTAGCCCTGATGCACCACAGTTTTCGATCCCAGATAGAATCCTTTGTTTCAGCTTGTTCTGTCACACTCCGGTACTGTTCTCTTCTGATGCCACGGTGCCCTGTCAAGAGAACTGTTCATACCAGTATCATGCTATGGGACAGGGAACTCTGTGTAGACAAAAAAAACAACACTTCTTTCTTGTTTATACAATAGAGGATTGAGGAAATCTTGGCTGGGACATATATGGGTGAGAACAGTTGTAGCAGAGACATTTAGACTTGCAGCTTGTGTTACTTAGCTTGACTGCAGGTGTTCCATAGGTGAGCCACAGCCAGTGTTTAATTTATGAAAAACAAAAATAAGTGCAAGGGCCTAAAGTTTTCCAATGCTGCAGAATGACGAGCATGAAGGATACCAAGCCTACTTTGTCTTATTTCCACCATCCTACACTTCTGTTTGACTCTTGAAGTTTCTATTTCAACCTTACTTTCTGCCTTTGTCAAGGTTTTACTATATTTCTCTAACTTCCTAGTTTTTCCTTTTCTGTCTATCTTGTTCTGGATCTGAGTATGAGGATGAAAAATAAGACCTGGCCACTCACTAAGACCTAGTTTTGCTTCCCACTACCTGTAACCACCAATACAAATTAAGTGCGGACACAAAAACTAGCCCTTTCTGGGTTTTTAGGGAGAACTTCTGCATAGTGGTTGGAGGTCAACAACCTTAGGAGTGAAGTACTGTAAACCATTATATATTTTTTTGTTCTGCTCATTGACAATAGCTATGAAGATAGAGGACAAATGCGGAGGAATCACAGGTCCTCCCAGCAGCAGAGGGGCAACAAGAGGAGCAGGAGAAGGTAGAGGAGGCTCAAGGGGCAGAGTGCGAGACAGTGAAAGAAGTTATGCCGACTCCCATCAGCGGAGCACAAAGGCAACCACTAACAGGAACCTGTCCTTGCGATTACTGAAGAGCTCCTCCTTACCAATCAGCAGAGCACGACACCAATTAGAGACCATTCTATAACTTTCAGAAATAACAAAGAAAAGAGGACAAAATCCACTTGTAAATATACCTCGGGAGCTTATGCACCTTATGGATCTGCAGATAGATATCCATATCTGGAGAGACAGCTGGGACAACAGTGGCCCGCACACCCATTTCTAGGTCACAGATGAAGATGGCTGTCACCACTTGCTCCATCACCACAGGAAATGACCAGAGGATGAAACCAAGGGTTGGATGAAGAAGAATCCAGAGATCTAAGTTTGCTGTGTTTATGCAGGAGGCAACTGAATGTTTGCAGACTCATCCATCAGCGATTTAGGCCACAGCGCAGTAGACATATGGAGTGAGGGCATCAACAGAGAGAAAGCGACACATAATTTGATTCTTGCCTGCAGACAAACTGGTCCAAGAGACTGTGGCCTGAACTCTAACAAGGACCTGCTTGACATATGCAGGAAAAGTAGCATGTGCCAGGAGAGTTTTTCCTTTTTTCCTTTTTAAAAGGAGAGGTGTTTATTAAAATAGATTTAGGAGAGAGCAGTGTTCCACTTTTGGGATGAATGCTACACTTGCAGATATGGTTAAACAGACAAGGACTTTGACAAGCATGAGGGGCCAAGTGATAATGAAGCCAATCCATGAAAATGGCATAATAATGTGTTCTAGGCGTGAGTTGACTCAGAATGTGTTGTTCAGTTTGTACAGTGTTAAATATAAACCATTTGGTCACAGTTCACACCACAGTTTGCCATTGGTTGTTAAGCTTCGTACCTGAGAGTAGGGCCGCCAATCCTCAAAGGTTACTGTATATTTTAATTTTAAGATTGAGGTATGTCAGGAAGGTGTAACGATGTAACATAAGACTCATTGAAAGTAAGTGATAGAATATAGACCTTTATAAGTATCACACTGTTTTACTTATTTATAGTATTTCTATTATCTTTCAACCTTGCATACAAGTAAATATATTGCTCTCTTTTCATAGGTGACAGGTTCTGCCTGCCTGACAATTTTTAGGTCCTGCTACAATGCTTTACCTGTTTGGTATGCATAATGTTTTTAATTCTTAAAAAAAAATACAATTGGAAATTGGGCAGGTAGCGAGTTAGCTTTGGGGCAGCCTACCTTATCTGTTAGCTTCCATTATTTGCCATGGTTTGCTATTGCTTGGAAGGGCCCTCAACTACGGCAATGATATTTTGTTGATGGTACTTTGTTTCATTTGTGTTCCCATTATTATTTAGGTGATGGGGCTTGCAGTAGTCCTTTTTATTACACTGCTGGCATGACATAAGGTGTGGCTTGGAATTGAGATCCAATGTGTTTTCTTTGAAATATTTACTTTGCCTATGCTATAAAATATCAATTGCTGATTTGTGTTTTCTTTTTTTAGGATGTGTGTGGCTGTTTGGGGGCTAAAGCCTATCTTAAAGGTTTAGTGGTAATCGCCAACGCCTCTTCCACATTCATTTGTTTTACTTTGTTGTTATGATATTTTGTTAGCTATGTGGCTGTTTTTCTTCACAAAGTAAAAACGTCCACACACATAGGCATTTCTAAATATGCGAAGAAAATACTGGCCTAGTGCCAAATTTTGCTGTGTATGTCTTTTAAGTTCACAATTTATGATTCCTTCATAACACACTTCTGTGATAGTCCATCGAACTCGGAGATCAAGATGATGCTTCACCATGGGATTGTGTTTCTAGAACTGGTAGGGGAAACACTTTTGGTCTCCCAAATATTACCAAACATTTGATGTGGTAAAAAAAGAAATCACACCTATTGATTTTGCCTATGCTTATTTTATAATAATTTCACATTTTGTTCATATTAAATTTTGCAATGCTATTTATTGGGTATTTACAGAATAGCCAAAGAGAATTATCAAGATTTTTGTTGTCCTCTTCAATTGCTGGAGGGTACCATCCTGTATCTCTTTATGGATGGGTTGTTTCTCAAGGAACTCTCGCTGTAAGAAAGCAAGGTGATAAAGGCTTAGACTCCTCCTTCATGGTTTCCCCACAGATGATGTAATACCTTTGCAGCGTAATGTGTATTTACACTTAGGGGTCTATTAGGACGGCAGTCGGAAAATTACCCCGACCGCCATGGTAGCGGGAAAAGACCGCCCCCAAGGACCGAGGCATAACCGCTGGTCCGATTAGTATGCTCCGCAGTCAAAATCCGACCGCAGCGGAACGATCGCAGGCATTAACATTGCGGCGGTTGCTGCTGCCAGCAGCACCACCGCGATGTGAAAAGGAGCATGTCATGCATATCCCTGCACTGCGTGGCAGGCACTGCACAGTGCCTGCCACCTGGTACAGGTACATGTAGGGGGGTATCCATTGCTGACCATGTGTACCCCCAGTGCACCCACACAACCCCCAACACATTGGTGGCCCGCAATGGGCCCCCGGAGACATTCTCCGCATGACTTTCCATGGCAGTTCCACCGCCAGGGAAAGGCTGGCTACCGCCAGCATCATAATCATGCCGGCGGAGCCTGACCCTGCACCGGCACTGTTGTAGCGGTCCAGTTCCATTCGCCAGGCAGGCGTGCGGACTGCTACCGGCAGAAAGTGGCGGTGGAATATCTCACCACCGCGGTTGTCACCGCCATGCTAATGGGGCCGGCGGTTTTCCGGGTTGAGATCGTGGGCGGATGTCCGCCGCCAGCCCGGCAGTTGCCACTGCCGGCCCGGTGGTGGCCATACATCCGCCATCCTAATAGACCCCTTAGTGTTTGGAAGAAGCCAATTATTAGTATATTCTTCCAATTTGTAAACTTCAGTGCTTCAATTTACTATGTATAGTGGAATTAGTCCCAGTCCACAGGCTAGATGTTGTCTACAAAGAGTTACAACTGACATTCATTAAGTATTTAAGATTAAATTAACCACCTACTTATTCGTTACTCTGCTCATTACCTTCTGTATACCCATCAGCCACTTAAGGTTAATTAATTTGCGACTGTTGCAAAGTGATTCTGGATTTACCTCTAGTTCAGGAGTACCCAAGAAATAACCATATCTTTACCCCAAAACTAGGCTCCACCCCTGCAGGGTTTCAGGTAAACAATTCGGTTTATGTAGCACGTGGAGCAATCGCAGTTTAAATTAATGTATGCCTTTGAATCAACATTAGAGCTCTCTATCAACCAGTAAACTGATCCTGCCTATAAGTGCAATGGGTTTTCTCTGGCATTGTACACTAATGAGTGTCAAGCATTCATTGGTCAGAGAAACAATTTTGTCTAATATGATCAATCCTGACAACTTTGTTGGTATGATATAATTGCGGAATGTGCAATTATTAATGTTTGCCAAATGTGGGGTTCAGTATTTTTGGGATAGGAATTTACCTTGCTTGATGTACAGTTGTTTTCCTCTGCTAAGCTGTGTGTATCTGGTTTCCTATTTTTTGATTTTGGCCCTACCGTCAGACGAATCTAGTGTGTTTGCAGAGCCTTAGGCCTGTCTCTTGACCTGGGCGAGGTCTTGGACCTGTCCTGTGACCTGGAGCAGCACACCAAGCATACCCTCATTGTACTGACCGTGGATTACTGCTCCTGTCATGGGTTAGGTACATAGAGAGGTGGTAGGAGCATGCCATGTTTTGTGAATCCATAGTTGGGCCGACCATTACCTTTTTATCTGTGTCATCTCAATTGGAGGCCTACTTGTCCACTCATGTAAAGTTCTGTTTCTATGCGCTAACCCTAATCTTAAGGTTATGTGATGCCTGTTTGGATTTGTGGCCTGTATGGTACATGCATGTGTGTATGAGTGAATCAGAGTAATGGAGTCCAGTGAGATACATTTTGGAAGTCCACATGCCTGGTATTGTGCACAAGGTGGAGGTGCAGCTGTTTTCCCAGAGTGTGGAAGTGTATTGCTGACATTCCTGAAGCCGGGGGGAAGAGACCTAGGCAGTGAAGTGGGGAAAGAGGAGACAAGGTTCCTTTAGAAATTTGGTTAAGCCTTTTGCTGAGGTTTGCTACTGGTTTTCCCTCCTGGAGCACTGCCATCGGGGCTGGACTGACAACCAAAACAGGTCTGGCAAATTGCGTCAGACCAGCTCTTATATTGCACGTAGCTAAAAAGTGAAGCAAGTGAGCCTGATCACTGCAAAGGGGGTCTTTGTGGGGCATCTTCCCCCAAAAAGCGCTTGAAAGTTGAATGATAATGAATAAAGAATAAAGAATTTTAGCTATGTGACGCAAATGTTCTCAATGCACTCCCCAACGGTAGGTGCTCTGGTTTTCATTTTAGTTTCTACATTAAAACATCACCCTCCCAAAACAACAGCACCACCAATCCTTGTGAAAGGTGTATAACCCAGGTGTATTTATCACATTGCACTTATTTAGCTCAACAAAGAACTCATCATAAAGCATTAATCTTTGATCTAAAATGGGAGAGATAAAGAAAGAACTATGTAGTGGCTGAATTGCACAACATGAAGCCAGGAATCCCGGCTTTCGTTTGACCACATTGTGTCATCCCAGGCAATAACTTTTTGCATAATGCCTCCTTTTCCTTCATCATCAAATGAGAGCATCTTTGAAGACATCAGTTCAAGGTGTGTGCTGCACAAAATCAAAATACTATAATGTTACTCCATCTATAGTAATACACTGGCCACGCATAGAAAGAAAACGACAACTAACTTTCCATTGGTTCACTTATTGCATTGTCAGAGCAGTCAGGGTGTGGACATGAATGTTTCAAATTTCATGATAAGAATCATTTGGCACACTTTAAAACCATTTGTTCTGCAATGTTTGTTTTTAAAGTGCTGAAGTGTTGCAGGCAGAAAATGCAGCATGTAGGGCCCCCAGCAAAATAACTGGACTTCACTAGCAATAATCGTCCCTCCCCCCACCCCCTCTCATTTTCGAAGCCATCAGGGGAAACAACTCATGCCCTGTAAAACCAGTCTGGCCCTGACTGTAATTTGGTAGATCCAGTGGTGGCTGGCAGGCAACAGGGGTGAAGGGAAGGGGGGTTAAAAACAAATTTGAAAATATTTATATTATAATATTTATATATTATATATATATTTTTTAAAATATTTTTAAATTTTTCACATCCATGGTCCTATTCTCCTCAAGCGAGTCTCGCAACCAGGAAGCACCCAGACTCCTGTAAGCCAATCACAACATTGCTGCAATGCAGCATCATGATTGGCTCCCGTAAGCCAATCACAATGCTACAATGCAGTGTTGTGATTGATCTGAGCACCGAAGTTCGGCACTCAGACAGGGACAGGGAGTCTGTGCATGTTCCCCAACAGGCTGTGCATTACATCCTGGTGGGGAAAATGCAAAGTGTGCATGACTGTTTGGCGGTGCCAAGACGGGCAGTCAAGCAATCATGCGCACTTAGAGTGGGCACACCACTTCTCCCCCTGTGACCCCAGCCCCGCCCTAATCCAGCCCTGTAGCAAAGAAAACTAAATTCATAATAACAAGGTTATTATCACTTTATTTGTATTGTTTTCTCCTTTCAGAGTACTGGGGCGACACTCCTCCACCTTAGCAGAGGAGCCACCCCTGAGTAGATGTGGGAGGGAGTGAAGGGTGGGACTGCAGTCTCTGTTGTTCATGGTGACAGGAGCCCCCATTGGTGAGCCTAACCTTTTGTCTTTCCCCTGATCACTCTTCTCTGTGGCTGATGAGAGTCAGGGAAGAAGATTCACATCTCTGTGCCACTGTTGTGATTACTTCCGACTGAAAAATAACTTGCTTGACTGTATAAAAGCAGGATTCACTCACTCACTTGTTTTTCCAAAGTACTCAAGGGACTGCTGTGCAACCCCAGCTGATATGTGCCTGACAGCCAGCTTCCCAGATGTGAGGTGAAATCACCTGAGTTTGCCCTTTGCCGCAAGAGCTGAGTACCTGTCTTGCATGCTGATAGAGGGAAGTAGCATGCCAGGGCTGTAGGAGAAGTGACTGCCTGTCCAGGAGGAGCGAGGTGCAACGTGCCCCAGTGTTGCGGAGAGTGTTATTTGCACAACCCAATGCATTTCTGTGTTGTGTATTAACTATCTGTGCATGTGCTCAGGGAATTGCAGAAACCTCCCTGAAGGGGCATGTTAAGCGAGGCTACCTCCTATCTCAGCCTCACTCTCCCGATACCAATTAAAGGAGAAATGTGACATTTAGCGCCAACCTGGGGCGTGCTGTTAGGCGCACAGCAAGCAGCAGGTGGGTAAATACGGGAGCACATCTCAGACTCTTGTCCAGTTTATTGTCAGCATGCTACTTCCTGTCTGCATTGCATTTTATATTTAGAAACACCCCCTCAGAAAGCAGCACCATTTTCTGAGAACTTGAGGGCTGATTACCAAAGTTCCGGAAGCTAATGCGCATTTCACATTTGCACTTTGGGTGGATTACATGCTGAACCCAGAGAGTCCGCCCCCCCCCGTTCCGGTCAGCGGCCACCGAAGTCATCTGCGGCGTTCCACAAGGGTCATCGCTCAGCCCCACCCTCTTCAACGTCTACATGAGCCCCCTCGCAACCATCGCACGTCAACACAACCTCAAGATCATCACCTACGCCGACAACACCCAGCTGATCCTCTCCCTCACCAGCGACCCGGACGCCGCCAGAGCCAGCCTACACGAAGGGATGAAAGACGTCGCCGAATGGATGAAGAACAGCCGCCTGAAACTGAACTCAGACAAGATGGATGTCCTCATCCTGGGATCATCACCCTCCTCCTTGGACGACTCCTGGTGGCCCCCCGCCCTGGGAGCCACCACCAAGCCAACGGACCACGCACGCAACCTAGGCTTCATCCTGGACTCCTCCCTCTCGATGACCAGACAAGTCAACGCCGTCTCGTCTTCATGCTTCAACACCCTGCGCATGCTTCGAAAGATCTTCCGGTGGATCCCCACCGAGACCAGGAAGATGGTCACCCAGGCCCTCGTCACCAGTCGGCTGGACTACGGGAACACCCTCTACGCCGGCACCGCCGCCAAACTCCAGAAGAAACTCCAACGGATCCAGAACGCCTCAGCATGACTCATCCTGGACATCCCCCGACACAGCCACATCTCCGGACACCTGAGAGACCTGCACTGGCTCCCCGTCAACAAAAGAATCACGTTCCGACTCCTCACCCACGCACACAAGGCCCTCCACGACCTGGGCCCCAAGTTCCTGACCTTCCACAAGCCCACCCGCCAGCTCCGCTCCGCCAGCCTCGCTCTCGCCACCGTCCCCCGCATCCGCAGAGCCACCGCCGGAGGAAGATCCTTCTCCTACCTGGCAGCCAAGACATGGAACTCCCTCCCCATCCACCTCCGGACAACGCAAGACCATCTCGCCTTCAGGAAGCAACTCAAGACCTGGCTGTTCGAGCAGTAGCGTTCCCCCCCCCCCCAGCACCTTGAGACCCTCCGGGTGAACAGTGCGCTATACAAATGCCTATGATTGATTGATTGATTGATCGTATCATCGTGTGATCTGCACTAACTAAAGTACATACTGTTAACTCCGAATTTCTCTGAGTTGTTTCCTGAGCTGTATTCAACTCAGCTCAGAAGCACAAAGGGACAATCATTACTTTTTCTGAGCTGCGTTCTTTGAAGTTCATTATAAATTACAGAATGACATTTTAGAAAGAGGTTTTAGATTAGTGACTTTAGGAGTCTTGCATTAGTTTAAAGTTATTTTTGTACTACTCATGGCTCAAAAGTTTCACGTTTCTTCTTATATTTTAGCTCTTTCAGAGCACTTGATTGCTTGGTTTTACCCATGAAAAAGTGTCACTCATTTCCAGTTGAATGTCTCTTATAGGTGCATTGAAACTATGCACGTCACACAAAATCAATCTGAAAACGTGGGGTCCGATTCACAAAAGTAATCTGAGACAAAATCCTAACTTTACGACTTTCGGTATTCACAACAGGGATTTAGTTGTAGTAAAGTTAGTTAAAGTTAGGATTCCTAACTTTACTACTACTAAATGCCTTTTGTGAATACGAAAGTCGTAAAGTTAGGATTTTGTCTCAGATTACTTTTGTGAATCGTGCCCTTTGCAGCTTTGTGTGTACCATGCTGCTGACGGGCCCCAGTACCTCCAGTGCGATTCCTGGAGGGAATACGTTGCAGCACAAGCTGAACCTTGGTGCTCCACCTTTAAACCTGCGGTGTAGCCTCAGCCACTGAGACAGGGGCGTAACACAGGCCCCCGCAGCCCCCGCGATGCGGGGGGGCCCCAAGCTCCAGGGGGCCCCCTCAGCACAGCACTCTGGCTGCAGGGCTCCTGATTGAGCCCGAAGGGGTGCCTTGCAGGGAGGCCCCCTCAAGGTTTGTTACGCCAGTGCACTGAGATGGATCTCTGAAGTTGTGGCTAGCTTTGAGTCACTGAGTGAAGCTGTGGCGAAACCCAGGCGCGCAACACCCATTGGACTCACAGGGCGTCCCCCCCTCCCCCCCGTCGCGTGTGGCAGCCCGGGATGAGACAGCTTCCCGGCGCACACACAGCCGCACCTGAGCACTTCACAGGTCTTTAAAAAGACCATTTGCATGTTAATGAGGCCTCGCTGTTGTTTCACCCCTTCTAAGAGCCCCTGCAGCTCCACTCTGCCTATGGCTTAAAGTTTCAGCCCCCCCCCCCTGAAATTTTTTCTTAGCCCCGCAAACTATTAGGCTCTAGTTGCGCCTCTGGCGAAACCTGTGTCGTTGCGGCAACATTGTGAAATTGCACCATGGCCTGAAGCCAATGTACATGCTTCAGGCCAACTTCACTGAGAGCTGCAGTGCGACCTGAGACCTTAGCGGGTCTGAAGCCATGGCCCACCTTGCAACCAGCAGGGCCTCACATTCTGCTCTAGCTCAGCCGTGTGTGGTTAGGTTACACTGATCTGGACCCGAACAGACTGAGTTTGGCTGCACCGAGCAACCGTGAGCAGATCAAGCTCTCTTGTGAAGAACCGTCCCTGACCACGTGCGCACCGCCAAGATTCGACCGAGAGGAAATGCACTTTATGTTATGTAATGAATGTGGTATCCGTCCCCAGAGAACCAGAAGTTTAACGTTCTTCATTTTTTCACTCGTCATCTCTTCACCGCAGCCACCGCAGCTCTTTTGAATTACAACATGCGGAGTAGGTGAAATTCTTGTCTTTTGTCCGTGTTTTCCTGCGTCATTGGTGATACTTTACCAAAGCATGAGTGTTCCGATTCGCCAACGGCGCTAGCGTAACCATCCACTTAATAACTCCTATGTGGTAATGTACAAGATGGGTGTTGCAAGTTATGAATAATGTTTTAAAGAAGGCTTGAGTTCAGCTGGAGAGCGACTATGGAGAGGAGACGAGACAAAGGCATGTTACCCTGTTTTTGAAAAATGTGAACATTCAGAGCCCGATATGTTCAAGCCACACATGCTAGGATTCAAATCACTACAGTGACAGTATCAAAATCGTTACTCAGGGCTATTATTGGGACTTGTAAAAGCAATAATAAATTATTCAAATGAGATTCTTAAGAAGCCGAACAGAAAGTTCCTTGAACACCAGGTACCACTACGTCTTATATGACACCTTCAGCCAGTCCTGAAGTTTTACCCAAAAGCATCCTGCATTCTGGGACTTGTAGTAATATGACTATAGGCTTTATCAAGCCTGCAAGCAGAAGTTAGGACCTCCCAGCAAGTTCATCTTTTGGTTATGACCAGTTCTTAATTTGTCTAATTATAAGCGCAACGTTTTTTGTAGGAGCCTGCCTCCGTTGTAGCTGAATGCCCGGATTGGCGAATACTAAGGATGGCTGGTCTTGATTCCACTTCATGCCCCTTTCTTCAGATACCGCACGATTTGTATCCCTTCACCTAACCCTTGCAGTTGTTTTATCCATGATTTTGCCTTTGTCACTGTTTCTTATCTTTCTCTTGCTCCTTCTTTCTTCTTTTTCTCTCAAAATGTAATGATCAAAAAGAGGTCCCAGACCAATAAACGAGCGCCAATCCCCACCAACTGCAACCACCTCCACAAATTAATTTGTGGTTATTACTGAAGTACATAGCTAGTTGTGAATAATTTGTAATACAGTGCATTAAATTCCAAATAACACTGATTTTTTTTTTAATGTGCTAAACTGTACAAAAAGGTCACATTACATAATGGAAGAAAGGCACGTATCCAGTAGGGCCATATTCATGCCAGTTTCAGGATAACTTCTTAGAATGAAGATCAGCTCTGTTTAGATTCATTGTATTTGAATTTGTCTTATCTGGAATATTATTTATATCTGAAATAGATCTGTTTTCTGAATCCATCTTGGAAACCACTGTTGTACGTAATTCTAATTTACTTTTTTTCTCATCTAAATTTCATAACAGTTTTATTTAAACTGAAACAGATAACACTTTTTAATTTTATTAGACTGAATATTGTTATTGTGGAACAAAAAGGAAATTGAGTTATTTCTGGAAAAGTCAAACAGCCGCCTTGCAATGTGCCTGATTTTCGCTTGTCAGCTCAGATGGTCTGTGGATGGGATTGTGTGATAGTGGCTTCTTTACCTGTCCTCTAATCACAAGTATGTTTTTCTGTATTTCAGCAAAGAGTGATCCAAGGATAGGGAATAAAATAAGGAAGTGCTGCTCGCCATCAGGTGTGAACTTTTTATCCCCAGAACTCCCAGTGACCTGCGGCAATAAAAAAGGAATCTTACACAAGAAGAAACTAACTACCGGTAAATTTCCATTCACTCAAGGATCTTTTGAGGATGAGTGATGGAGAATGGGGTGTTCTTATACTATCAGACTTAAAAGTGTATACAATGTGAAGGGAGGCTTAATTGTAAAGTGTAAATGAAAAGTAAACATTAAGTAAGCTAGTAGGTCTTGCTTTAATTTGACAATTTGTGCAAAGACTTGCATAAATGCTGCTTCCAAGCGTTACACAAAGAGATGATGGACAGAGTGCTGAAACTTTTCAGACACTCACCTCCAGTCACAGATCTTGGTTGAATCCATCATCATTCTTTAGCTCACTTCGCCACCCCAGTTCTGACACAGCTATATGCAAATCAGTCTTGGCCCTGTGCCTCATGGGAACAGTCCAGCCCAAACTGTCAAGCCATGTCTTCCGTGGACCGGAAACAAGCATCCTTAGACCGGTTTCGTGGTAACACCCCTCTTCAGCCAGGCTAGATTGTATCCAGTGGCAAAGTGAGCAAGGGACCCACATCTGGGCATACCCTGCCAACTTAGGGCATACAAAGGAAAAACAAGGATATGATGGACGGAGTGCTGAAACCTTTCAGACACTCATTGGGCACAGGGTCAAGACTGATTTGCATATGGCTGGGTTCAAACTGGAATGGCATGGTGAGCAAAAAAACGATGGATTTAGGTCCAGATCACTGTACTGGGGTGAATGTATGACATTGTTCTGCATTCTGTCCATCAATTGTTCTTTTTGCATTTGTCACCCTGAGTGGGACAGGTATGCCCAGACTTGGGTCTTGTGCTCTCCATGCCACTGTGGTCAAGCTATCCTGGCTTATGAGGGGGGAAACCCAGAACCCGGTCCTACGGTGCTTGTTTCCTGTCCAGGGGGGACCTTGCCTGGCAGTTCGGGCTGGACTGTTCCCATTGGGCGCAGGGTCAAGGCTGATTTGCATATGGCTGAGTTTAAACTGGAATGGCATGGTGAGCAAAAAAACGATGGATTTAGGCCCAGATCTCTGTACTGGGGTGAATGTATGACATTGTTCTGCATTCTGTCCTTCAATTGTTCTTTTTGCATTTCTCACCCCGAGTGGGATGGGTTTGCCCAGACGTGGGTCCCATGCTCTCCATGCCACTGGAGTCAAGCTATCCACTGCCACTGCAATACGGCGGTCCTATGGATGGCGGTACTCGTAATAAGGCCTTTTATGTGTTGATAACCATATAGTGAACAGGCTTGTAAGTATGAGAATTTCAGAGTTTCTCTAATGTTTTCTTCCATATAGAAACCTTGCAGGCCAGTTAGACTGTTCGTTAAGGTATTCCTCCAGTTTCATCCATTTGGGGGTTTCCAAATATGGGTTCCAATAATATGCAATTTGAGACAATTTATGGGCTATGTAGTATGTCTGAAAAGGGGGAAGTCTCAGGCATCCAGAAACAGTAGCTGCTTAGATGTTTGCCATTGTTAATCTGGCCTTTTCTGTTCCATTTATATATTTAGCAAAAGATCAGTTGTCTGCAGCTATGAGGACTGCATTTTGACGGTAGCATGTCAATACATAATTTAACCTGGAGCTACTACCATTTCCCTGTATATTATCCATTAGCATTTGGGTTATGCCTTTGCTCATCAGGAACCCAAGATATTGCATTTTGTATGGGGTTTATTTAAAAGGTAATGCCTGTTCAGGAGCAAGAGCCATTGCTTCACTCTTTATGCAAGTAATTGTGTAGCCTTATAATAAAAAAAACCTCAAAAATCTAGTTTATGACCACTGAAAGTGATGAGTTCGAGTAGCTGCGTGTTAATAAGATATCTGTTGCGTCAAAGGCTAAACCTCAGCCTGATCCAAGCGTGATTCCACAGGAGCAAAGAGCTGTTCCCAAAACGTCCAGAAAACAGCACCTGGAGGAATATTTGGTAATACACTCACAGGCAACTGTTCACTAAAAGTATGGGGAATAAATCATAGAGTGACCACCACTCTTCCCCAGAAGATGACACAGGAAACTGTGTAGTGAGAAAACCGGATATGCAGAGTGCTGTAACAAAATGCAAGACTGATCTTACTATTGATGAACAATAAACAAAACAGAGTAGCATAGAACATTAATGCAGGTCAAGTTCAGTAATATACAATCCACTTACCCAGAGGAAAATCCCAGAACATCTTGAAAGAAATAGTAGGCAATAGTTGATGTATCTATGAGGTTTCTGTTTTGCATTTACTAAACAAATGGGATACCTCTCATCCATTCACTCATGCCAGGTTTGTTGGAGGATATTGGGTGGTGGCGTATAAAACAACTGAGAGGGAAAGGGAAGGCTCAAGCGTCTATAGGTGAGCTTCCAGGCCAGAAGGGGTTAAATGACTGGGAAAACTAAAGAAAGTGCCTTTGAAGTATCGCGTGCTGACCGGCTCAGAGTATGGGGCAGAGCGGAGCAACAACGCGAGTGGGTACAGGCAACAAGTTCCCAGAAGCGTAGTGTGCTGGCCGGCTCAGCTTGTGAACGTGAGCGGAGCAGCAACACATACGCTATATAAAAAAAATGGTAAATCTGAGGGGGCGACACCTAAGTCACAGCGTGCTGAACGGCTCAGGAATTAGGAGCGGAGCAGCCACACGCGTGCAGGCGGAACTCAAGAGAAAAAGAATAGAAGGCTGGGGTGTCGCATGCTGCCCGGCTCCAAGACCACAGGAGCGGAGCAGCAACGCGAACCAAGGCGAGAGGGAGATGCCAAAATTAAAGGCGTGACGCGCTGACCGGCTCAGAAGGAGCGGAACAGCAACATGCACGCCAGCAGGAATGTACCTCACTTGAAAGGGAGCCAAGGAGGTCCGCAGGAGTCCGGGGCCAAGGTCGGTTAATTCCCACAACCGAAGACTGGACTAGGAGCTGGACAGTACACCGAATGCGCGGCAACCAGAAACCAGAACGGAACAAGGGGGGCGTGGTCACGTGTCATGAACAGTAAGCCAAGCAACGGCTTACGTAGGAGATGGCCTTTTACGAGCCTTAGGAGCCGTCTCAAAAGTACCCACATCAGTGGATTTCACAATCCCTTGAACATGCATCAATGTCCTACCTGTTTGTGGTATTCTGATGGCGTTACGCTAAACCTGAGTCCTAACAATATCATATTCTAATAACATAAGATTCAACTATCTTTAATCGATTTAGATATTTTAAAGATCTATTACCAGGGGTTCTAGTGTAGTAAATAGAGAAATAGTGACAAAGAGCACGCTTGGCCAGTCCCTCTTATGACTGCAGTGGTATCAGACATGTCATTGTTGCAGTTTCTTTACTGTGGGTTCCTGGTATTGTCTGTGAATTAACTTTTCTCCAAAATATGAAATAAGTAGCCAAACTCCACTTGATCAAATGGGTTCTCTGTGTCGATGATGAAGGCCACATTGTTCTGCTTGTCATTTTTGGTATACTGTAACAGCATACGTAGCAAACACGTGATTCTTGGATGATCATTGATGTACCAAGCTGACATGATTACAGTGGATCAGTAGTAGTATAACTTTATTTAATCTCAGAACCAGTATTTTCCCAAAGATTTTCATATCACAGTTTAACAAAGATATTGGTCTGTAATTGGCACAATATAAAGTAACGTTTGTTGGTTTTGGAACTAGAGGTATGTGCCCTATGTTAAAATCTGGTGAAAGATAGACAGCAGCCATTGGTTCTTTGTTGATTTCTAAACTTCTAGTGGTAATCATTCTTCTTCTGTTACTTTTTCAGAGTCCATTAGTTTAATGGCTTCTGCTACTTTTGTGTCTGATATTTAAAGTTCCAGCTCATCTCTTAGGTCCTGAGGTAATGTTGGTATAGATATTCTATCCAAGAAGCTATTCTCTAGTGCCATATCACAGGATCTGCAGAAGTGAATAGCTCATGTTAAAGGAGACAAATTCTTTTACACTATCCATTTGATGGGAAAGAATCGTCTTATTCGCATCATATACAGCTGCTAATGATGATCATGCTTCTCTCTGTTTCAGTTATATGGCCAGTAGATGGTCGACTTTCTCCCCACTCTCAGGCTTTACATTTAAAGGGGTACACCACTTTTTTTTCCATAGGGGAAAAAAAAGTCTACCATTCAGTTCAGTAAGCTTTATTCGTCATGTATAACAACCAGAAACGCGAAAACAAATATTAAATAAACATGATTTCTTAAAAATAACAAACAACCAAACATAAATCATCCACTTAATTACAAGGTAAAAACAGTTAAATAGAGGCGATACTTTTTCTCAAGACGATTGCTTTTTGAATATATAATGCAACATAAAAACATAGCTCTGGATCATTTAGGGTAACAAGTAATTTCATAGCAGCATGGGTTGTTCTCATGTTGTATTCTTTTTAAAGTGAATTTAAATAAAAACATCTAAAATACAGGTAAAAGTTACATAAGAGCAAAAAGTGCAAGGTGCTCGGTTTGGATAGCTCATCGCAAGACATTGGGGACATTGACCTCAATTTCATAACAGGTCATGCAACCAGATGATGTACAGTTCCTAATCTCAATCTTATTTATACAAAACAATGTGAAGGCTTAGCGACTATAGACAAATAGTCTTGGAAACCACTTCTGAGCTCAATTGATTTACAAAATATATATGTGGTTTGCTTTCCTACAGCCCTCATGCGAATCTCATTTGTATGTGCCAAGAAGGTATCCTTAATCTCCTGTTTGGAGAAAGTAAACACATACTCAGGATTTTCATGTATCTTAATCTTAAATAATTCATTATGTAGATCAACAATATATTTTAACGAGGGAATATGTAAATCATTATCCAATTGTAGACAGTCCTTAATAATTGTTTGAGTAAATTTTGTTTCATCTATTGCCCATATAGCTCTCCAGAGCATTAAAGGTCGCATGGTAATCAAGTCTGATAAATGATTTATTCCTACTCTACCATTCATATTTCTTTTTTAGGAAAACTCTCAAATTCTCATTCGATGAACACAACTGGTAATAAGCGTGACTCGGGTTCCAGAGTTATTCTTTTCTCTCTTACTATTTTTTTAGCTACTTTGAACTCTTTCTTATGCAATCCCTTTATAGTCACTTTTCTAGGAGACTGCAGCAACTGTGAGCCATTGGTAGCTGATTTGTTAGTATCCAAATAGTATTTGTTGAAACTTCCTCCTTTCCTTGAGTTCCTTGAATCTCTGGTTATTTATTCACCATGTCTTTGTCATGGGTATTGCCTATGAAGGTCCAAAATGTATGGTCCGGTGTATCACAAACATGTACACCACATTATGTATTTTATGGAGTATAGCTTTATTTGTCAAGATGAAATCAATCCATGACTCTATACATTGGGCTGTGGAGTGAAAGGTATATTTCCTACTTGTGGGGAAGAAAAGACTCAAAGGTCAAGTAAGGTAGGATCTTCCAATATATCTGGTAAAAGGCACCTGTTGTTATTGTTTCTAATATCTGGCAACCAGATTTATCAATCACCTGATCAATAGTAATATTCCAGTCACATCCTACTATAAGCTTTACCTCGCTGAATTCTCTAAATATTCAAAAAATGTGTTTTATGTGCCTACATCGAATCAACAAAATTTTATTTCAGTAGGTTTAGCCAATCATAAAGAAATGCATTTTCCTTCGTAGAGCTTAATAATAATTAGCTTCAATATTTTATGAATGTTTTAAACATTATGGCTACTTTTCCATCCATAAATGAGTTAGAAGTAATTGTAAAATAAATATATTTTCAAGGCATTACTAATAACGTAACCTTAAAGTTGATGCTTCATTTCTTCATATAATCTTGCAAGCAAATATTCTTAGGCGTTTAGGATAACAGTAGCTTTTTACATTTCTAAAATTATTTCCAAACCTAAAGTTAAATGGCATATTCCAGAAAGTGAGTATGATCTTCCGATTTACCACCTTCGCATTGGTAGTGTCCCAGAGCATTTTTGTTCTAATTTGCTGTTTGTTCCCTTAGAATAAGAACAATAAAACGAATTGCTATTAAAATACATCGTATATTTGATAACTTTATATTTTGCAAATATGACAGGTCACCATAATTTAAATTGTGTTGTGCACACCTTTTCCTTACCCGTGAACAGGATTACATTTTCACAGATGCAGACTGGAACTCTAATTCGATTTTCTATGGACGATTCATTGATGACATCTTTTTAATTTGGAATAGCTCTCAGGTGGCATTAGAGTCAAAGATTAAAGAGTTGAACCAGAAAAATGCACTTATACAGTTTACACTCTCTATCAGCACCACTAGTTTCCCTTTTTTAGACGTGTTGATCACCAAATCTGCCACCAACTTGGACACTTCCATTTACAAAAAGTAAATAGACAGATATCATTTGTTGCTATTTTCCAGTTTCCACCCACCCGTCATCCGATAATCTACCATATTCTCAAATGCTGAGAATGAAAAGGATTGCAGATACTCAAATATCCAACTTCAAGAAAAGGAGTTATCCATCTTCCATACTTACTGAAGCAGAAACAAGAATCTCTTCCTTCCAGAGACAGGAATTGCTCACTACGACGACCAAGTCACCAAAAAACCACATGGTTTTTGTCTCCAAATTTTCAACTAAATCAGCGGCGATTAAAAAGATTATCAGGAATCGATAGGAACTTCTACAGCATGAACCTGATTTCAAGAATTTGTTTGATGAACAACCATTATTTGCACACACACGCAACCGGAACATTAAAGAGATGTTAACACGACCTAAATTCAAACAAAGTACCACGGAAACTGGCTTGTGTAAATGTCAAAATTGCGTGCATTGCAATAATGTAATCACAGGAATACCATCACCTATCCACAGTCTGGCAAAACCATTAGATTGAGATATTCAGGTGTTGCAATTCTTCTTTTGTGATTTATAGTATCAAATGCCCATGCGGCCTAATGTATATAGGCAAGACAGAGCGCAAGATCAAAGTGAGAATCACTGAACATAAAAGTATGATTCACACGAAGAATCTTAAATCTAATTTAGCTGTACATTGGGCGAACCACAATCACAATATAGGACAACTTAATGTATTATTCTGGAAACCCCTACGCATGAGCATTGATACAGATAATTCAAAACTGTTATCCCAGCGTGAGATCTTGTGGATAAAACAGTTTAATACTATAACCTTGAATGGGTTGAATGATAAAATTGATATGATTTGCTTCCTTTAATTTGTGATGCTTATGCTGTCAGTGATAACAATATGTACAAGGTTGCTCTTGTTTTCTATTTCACAATGTGTTACACAAACTATGTATGTACCGCATAATTTGTATAGGTTTATCTACATATCTCATTAACTTGGCCAGCATTTGGCGTCATATGGTGCAGTAATTTGACCTCATCTTTACAGTGTACAGAATGGCACTATGAGACATTTATCTCTGGGCAAGGAGGGTTTTTCTTAACCTACAAATTTCCGCTCTCCAACATAGTGTGTTTATAACGTGGTATACCTTTTTTATTCTTATCAGTCTTCACTTGGCTGCCGAGTGCTGATTTGTGACATTGACAGTGGTTTAGTATCACAGTTTCGTTTTAGACTTCTTCCATCTGTTATCATCATGACTATCTTCGCAGGTTTATACGCAGGATCAGGTCTGCCTGTTCTCCACATGGCGTTTGCGTTATCATTGTCTACAGTCATACCACTTTAGTTGTTATCCGCATTTTCATTTTTATATTTATAGGAGGCCTCACATTACTGCTGTAACACTTTGTCTCGTGTTCATTTTCCATGACCTACAGGGTATTGCTTTTCGGTGTTTATGATTTTGTCACTTCATTTCACTGTACTTATACCTTGGGATGATCATCCCAACATGTTCACCATGGCGGGTCCACATGGTTTAGCCCTTGTTTTACATACTTCTTACACCACATTTTGTTAGTGCAGTTCTCCTGTGTTCCTACAGAAGTACCTTGTGTGGTTTCTCATTTTCACATTTCCATTTTTTGAGCCTGTTAGGGGCTGTATGTCATAGTGTTACACATCGGACATTCCGTTTTATCCTAACAATCACTTTAGGCAAGATATTCTAACAAGGCGATCATGCTTGGTTTACACTCTGAGTCCGCTTTCCATTTCCTATTGCCGCTTTAAATGCCGGCAACCACATTTGATCGGTTTCAACAGAACACACCGCTATTCGGAGACCCATGAATACCCGGATACTCTGGTAGGTCACGCCAACGTGGGATTGCTTTAGTTCACTTATGTTGGCTGGGACATTCGTGTGACCGTTTGTTGATGCATTCATATTTGTTTATTTCAGTGTTGGCAGTTTACATGGTTTTGCTTTGGGTGATAGTGGAGGTAGCTGCTCGACTCTTGTATACATTGAGAACTCAAGTATCTGGTTGCTTTCATGAGGTGGTCTCTGTATTGCACAAGGGAGGCAGTATGTTAAATCATGGTTAGTTCCACATTTTTTCTCCTTTGTTATATCCTACAGTACGATCGCGCGTGCATTGACCTCCATGATTATTTTTCACGCTTTTTAAACAGGATATTGTGCTTCACATTCGTAAGCATCATCATTTTGCTTTATACTTGAACAGTGTCGTAGCACTAGGCATTTGGGTGGTCAGGTGCTCACTTTGACTTTCTTATGTCTTGCATGTTTCACAGGATCATGGTTAATATGTGTTTTTTTCGTGATTTCCGTGGCTTTACCTCTGATAACCTTTTAATTTGCACTATTCCCCTTTCGTTCTTTCATCTCATTACTTGCCATTCGTTCTTTCTTTCACATTCCTGTGTTATGGCTCTTATCCTTGTATACAATAGAGCATTATTTACCTATCCAGTTCTTAATTTGTTTGCATTTATAGAGGCCCCCGAAGAAGAGATCCATTATCCTGAAATGCATTGGACATCTTTTACATCAGAATGTTAAAGAACTACACGATTTTAAAGATCAATATCAAGAAATGTTGTACATAATCCTTTGAAACAAATTGGATATTGTTACAACTAATTCATCATTATTTGTGTTAAATGTGTTATATTACACAACTTAATAAATCAATGAATATTAATTGAGAAGCATATAGGTTGTAATTTTGCATATTTGTGCATATCTCTGGATTATGAGTGAAGTTTAACTCCCGCTGTGCAGCCAGGCATCAGGTGAAGTGACACTTGTTTGTTTTGACAGGTCACCATTATTGCCAAGATTCAATCTTGGCGTTACGCCAACCTTTAATTAATATAATACTATGAATTAAGTTTTCATTGGCAATACCATGCAGAAATAGTGTTTTCACATTTAAAGATATACAATTAGCATCTGCTTTGTGCTGGTGCTAACAAACGAGAATTGCCTGTCCATTTTAGTGGAATTTGTGTGTTTTGTGGAGTGGTAATAACACCGTACTTCAAACTGAAAAGTTGTGGTAAATTCCTGGAAATCCACTTATTGCACATTTAACTCAAATTTTCCCCATCAAAAATCTTTTTTTTTTTGTGTTGAAATTTTTTATTGAATTTTATCATGAAATACAGAGTAACACAGAAATAATAAAACAATGAATTATTGATAATATTAAATACATATGTTGATGATAAATATGAACTAATAAATAAGAAATCATATTATATATAAATATTAAAATGAATAAATAAGTGAGTAGATATATGGTATTAAGAACATGAATAAGAACTGGATATTATACATATTATAATATATAAAATATGAATAAATCTAAATATAAAAGAGAATGACTTTGTACAAGAAAGTTAAAATAATTAGTTCAGAGCACAACAATTAAAAAAAAAAAAAAAAGAAAAGGGAGGAGAAAATTGATATGAAAAGTGGAAGAAAGAAGAAAAGGAGAGAAAAGAGATAAACTGTAAAGAAGAGAATAAGAGAACAGTGAGAGATAATAGAGCCAGAGGAAGGGAGGGAGGAGAAAGAGGATGGGAGTGGGGTAATACATTGATGAAGGATAAAGGAAAGAGAAAAAGAAAAGAAATACACAAAATATAAAATAATGAATTAGTTAATTCAAGTGTTTGCATTAGGAGAGAGAGTGGAGTTGGCATCAGTGTTAATTTTAGTTTTTGAAAAAGAAGACCAGGTCTGGAGAAATACATCAACTTGATCTTGAAGGTTATAAATTGTGCGCTCATGTAGGGCTGTTTGCATCATTGCCACCAGCCATTCTTCCTGAGAGGGTGGAGAAGGAGACTTCCAATGACGCAAAATACAGATTTTAGCTGTAGCCAATGCAGTGTGTAGAAGACATATTTGTGATTTAGAAAGTTTTGGAAAGTGTCGAAAATCATGTAGAAGGATTGTGGCAGGTGTAAATGGTAAGGATAATGGCATTGTGGAATGTAAAGTCTTGCCAACAAAGGACCAATAGGACCTTGTTGCTGGGCAATTGCAAATTATATGAACTATGTCACAACCAGAGGTGGAACATCTCCAGCAATTAGTGTGTGAAAGCAATCCAGCTTTATGTAACTTAGTTGGTGACCAGTGCCATTCATGAAGGATTTTAAATATACAAAATGTAAGCCTTGCTTCACGAACGCCTTTATGTAATCCCTCCAGTATCTTGTCCCATTCAGAAGCCGTATATGAAATAGATAAACGAGATTGCCATTTATTTTGAAGAGCATATGAGAGCGATTGTGAAAATAAAGGGGACCTAAAGGTTTTATAAAGATCAGAGGTCACTCCTCTAAACCTTCCCCACAGATTTAGGTAAGATAGTATTGGGGACACCTGCAACACCCAAGGGGGAGATCCCAAGTGTTTCCTCAGACATTGTTGAAGTTGAGAGTATCTAGAGGAGTGTTGTATAGGAAGATTAAATTCCTCACATAATTGAGAAAATGATTTAAAATTTCCATCATGAAGAAGTTGAACTGGGGAGTAAATACCAGCTGCTTGCCATAAATGCCAGGATAAAGTACAACCATTGATACGGATAGCTGAATTGTTCCAAAGAGGAGCCTTAACATGAATACGCACGTTTGAGCCTAGTATACGATGCCCCCTTTGCCAAGATTTGTGCATGACTGATAAGATCGGATTCTTGGGATCAGAAGAACTAGTGCCACTACCATATAAAAGAGAAAGATCTGAGTTCTTGGATAAAAGATGACACTCGATGGAAACCCATTGTGGAACATCTTTAGTTCCTGGCAAAAAATAAGAAAATTGGGAGATGTGTAGAGCAAGGGAATAGTGTTCAATGGATGGAAGACCCATACCTCCCATAACTGATGGGCCTTTAATTTTGTTATAGCAAGACGTGGTTTAGCTGAGCCCCATATAAAAATCTTAATCTAAGAATCTATTAATCTGAGGGTAGCTAAAGGAATCTGGTGGGGAGCATACCTAAAACATAGATGAAACGAGGAAGGGTGACCATTTTGATAGCTTGTACTCTACCCCAAAGAGATAAACCCAGAGCTTTCCACTTATCAAAATCCCTCTGCATTTGAGAAAGTAAAGGAGCTAAGTTATCTGCAACCATATCTTCCAAACCTTTGTTGACCAAAATTCCTAGATATTTAAGATGTGAGGACTGCCAATGAAAAGGAAATCCATGAATCACTGCCCTTGTAGTGCCATTAGAAATGGGTAACGCTTCACTTTTGTCCCAATTTATTTTATAACCCGAAAAGGAGGAGAAATCATTAATAATTTGAAGAAGGGATGGAAGAGATCGAGGAAGATTAGTAAGAAGAATATCATCTGCATATAAATAGATTTTAGAATGTCCAATTGGGAGAGGCACACCTATAATATCATCAGATTGACAGATAGCAGCAGCAAGTGGTTCCATAGCTAAAAGAAAAAGAAGGGGGGACAACGGGCAACCCTGACGTGTTCCCCTCCGTATTGGAAATGCATTGGACAAAAAAACAACGCAATTAACCTGAGCTGAGGGATTGTCATATAATAAACACACTTTATTGATGAATTGATCACCCAAACCAAATCTATGCATAATAGTAAAAAGGTATTCCCACTCAATGCGGTCAAACGATTTTTCTGCATCAAGCGAAAGGGCCAAGGTATCTTCTGAAAGATGTTTAGCAGACCACAAGATGTGGGCCAGGGTGCTGAGATGGTTCCGAGAAGAGCGCCCTGGTACAAAACCTACTTGAGTGAAATGTATTAAAGAAGGCATTACTTTGCGGAGTCGAGACGCCTAGATGCTAGCCAAGATTTTAATATCACAATTTGATAAACAGATGGGACGATAGTTACCGCACAAAAGCGGGTCTTTGCCAGGTTTAGGAAGTACAGCTATAACTGCTTTATTAGAGAGAGGGCCCAATGATGATTCTTTATCAGCCTCAAGAAATGCACTTGTAACGTATCAATCATACTATGACCTGCCCATCTATAAAATTCAGCAGGGAAGCCATATTCCCCAGGAGCTTTATGATAAGGCAGAGCAGTAATGGCTTTAGAGATCTCATCTCTTGTGATTTCACCATCAAGCATAGCTCTACCATCATCAGAAAGACGCGGAAGACTCACCTTCTCTAAAAAAGAGGACATCTTTCCTAGGTCTATTTGACTACCTGGAGTATATAAGGATTGATAAAAGGAGGCAAATTCATTAACTATCTCTTGGGGCCTTGTAAGTATGTCACCTTGAGTCGATCGAATATCTGGAATAGCCATTGCTGCTTCCCTTTGACGTAATTGTGCAGCTAGCAACCTCCCGGCCTTCCCCCCTTGCTCGTAATGTCTTCCTTTCATCCCTTGTAAAGCAAATTCAGCTTTGGATGTGAAGAGATTATTAAGAGACATACGTGCTTGCTCCAATAACTTGCGATTATGTAAGGTAGGATCCGACGTATATAAACAGGAATAGAGTTGAATATCTTGTTCTAATTCTGTCTGCTTTGCAATATTATTCTTATTGGCAAGTGCTGCATCGCGCATTAGTTGCCCTCTAATAGTGGCTTTAGCCTTACCCTTACCCTTGGGCGTCCTGTGTCTTTGAATGCTCATACGCCATGGTTTATGCCCTGGCCGGGATAGACCTAAATCTAAAGATAAAGGACAGGAGAATGATCAGACAAGGCTGCTTCTAGGATACGTGATTCCGTGACTAATTGAACCGCTTTGTGCGATATCATAAAATAGTCTAAGCGGAAAAATGTACCATGTGAGGATGAGAAGAACGTATATTCTTTGTCTTGTGGATGACTAAGACGCCAATGATCAACCAAACGTTATCCAAAAATATGTCATTTAATACCGCTCTATCCGCTGCATTGGCCTTATCAAACGAACCAGTTTTATCTAAAATAGGATCTTGTACCAAATTCCAATCCCCACCAATGAGGTATTGCGAGGCATCAATTTCTGTGAGGAGGCGATTCAATTGAAGGAAAAAAGACTTTTTAGTGCCAATCGGAGCATAAATAGACCCAAGACAGATGTAAGAATTCCCGATACGTAATTTGGCAAATACATATCGACCATCAGGATCTGACCAAGTCTTGGAGATCGTGACTGGAAGTGATCTGCAGATAAGAATTGCAACTCCACATTTGCGGACAGGATTAGTATCTGTGGGGTCATTTTTGTGAATGCTGCTGTGAATGACCTTCCCCACTCAATCTCTGCAAAGTTTGTCAGATTCAAGCTCATCGAGGTGAGTTTCTTGTAATAAAGCTATGTCTACATGTTTGGACTGTAAATAAGAAAGTACCTTCTTCCGTTTAATGTAATGAGTGAGGCCATGGACATTCCAAGTAATGATAGATAAAGGATGAATATTAGCCATGATGGGATACAATCAAAAGGGATTGGGAATCAATGTATTAGTCAAAAATGGGAAAAATAAGAGGTAGGAATACAATGGGAGGGAAGGGGGCTGTATGGGAAGGGAGAGTACTCTGGTTGATAAGAAATAGAAAAGTGCAAGAAAATAAGAGTTTTACAGGTTAAGAAAGTTTAGTATATGAAAAGAAAAAGAGAAGAAAAGAAAGACTTATGGAGGACAAACGTGATAAAGAAGCAAATAAAGAATATAATAAAGTATTGTATAGAACAATAGAGAAAGATATAAGAAAATGTAAAAGAAGGTTCTTATTGATATATATTAGAGGTATCAAAATGTTCTATGTAATCAGTATATTTCTAGCTGTTAAAATATAAAAGAGAATCAAAAAAATTGATATGGATTCGTTACCTACAACTTTTAACTTTTAACCGCGGGTCTGGGCTCACTGGAGCACCACTATGAGTACGGACACCTTAAGGAGGGTGGACAATTAAAATGAATATCAGCCAGGACAATAAATTAGAAAAGCTGTAAAGAGAGTGAAAACTCCTGCGACCCAAATACATATAATAGTATGCGTTAGGAGGATAAGCACATTTAATTAAGAAACATAGATAAACATTAAACGGGTCTAAAAGCAATAAATGAATGAGAATGAATACCAGAAGTTAAAGTAAACTATTAAAATTATCATTCATAAATACAATTCTCATAATCTTTACATAATAAACAACATTTGATAACTTAAATTCATAAATAACTATAAGACAAAACGTTGGTATTATTTAAGAAAGAATGTCAGCATTGTAAAGATGGATAAAGAGCCTGTTCTCAAAAAGTGAGATAGTAATACAATAAAAGCACATATCATAGCATATAACATATGACCAATGTGAAATAAAATTATAAATAATGTTTAGAATAAAATTCTTTTGATAAAGGGACTGAAATAAGATACATATTAAAATACATAGTAGGTATATCCATAAGGAAAAACACTCAGTAATATATTATAATCATCTATAATAAATATAAGTAGAACTTATTCATCTTTCTATCTGAAGAGTAAGATGTAAGTAAACACAAGGAGTAAGCATTAAATGAACTTAAAGAGTCAGGTAAGTTGATAAAACGATATTAACTAAGACCGTAACTATGAGGATAATAAATAGGGACTCAACTTATTCTCCATCTGGAGCAGATTTTAAGGGAGATCTGGACTTATCTCTACGTTGATCTTGTGTGGTAGTAATTACAGACTGCAAGGCGGACGCTTGATCCTCGTGTGTTCGAAAAGGTCTCTCTGTTTCTCTGCCTCGAGGACGCACATCCCCAAGGTTGCGACGCCTTTTATCTGTCGACTGTTGAGGTTGTGTAGAACTTTGACCAGACTGCTCATGAGAAATATGTTGTACATCCATATGCTGAACTGTTAAACTGTCTAGAAAATGCTGTAAGTCTTCAGGGTTGTAAAAGTCATGTGATTCACCATTTTTAGTAAGGCGGAAGCGAGCTGGGTCAAACAGGCCATACTTGATATCCAACTTCCGCAGTTGTGGTTGCATAGCTAACAATAGTTTCCTTCTTTCGTTGGTTTCTCTCGAGAAGCTGCCATATGTATTTGATGACCATCATAGATGTAAGATCTTTGCGTGCAAGCTTCTATTAGTATCTGTCTGACTTGCTCATGTCTCAGAAAACAAGCAATTAGAGGCCTTGGTCGAGAATCCAGGTTTGGTCGTGGAGGATCAATACGATGAGCATGTTGTATTTCCAATGGTGGGTCAAAAGTAGTACCAAGTAATTTGGGAAGAATTTTACATAGAAATAACCGAGCATTTTGGCCTTCAATTTTCTCCGGAAATCCAAAGAAGCGAACATTGTCTCTTTTATTGCGATCTTCCAAGTCAACAAGTTTACTGCGAAGAAGTAGAAAATCCTGGTCCCTGTTTTGAGTCAAGCCTGTTTTCCACTACAGTTAATCGCCGATCGAGCCCAACAGTTTTTTGATGAAATTGCGCAATATCCGCTCTAATGGATTTGGTTTCTGTCGTGAGGGAGCAAATGTTATTATTCATTTCTGTCAGACGGCAACTAATCGTTGAAATTTCCTGCAAAATATGATTCATAGTTGCTGCTGACTCAGCGGTTGAGTTGACCAAAGATGAAGTAGGTGGTGATGGGGGTGAACCTTTAGTAGGCATAGTGCGCAGTTGCTTATATGTGTCTACAGGAGGAGACAATTTAGAATTTTTGTTGTAATGTTTATGATTAGACATCTGTAAAATGTGTCCGCAGAGTGTTGAAAAAACCAGACACAAATGAAGCGATTAACAATCAGATGCAAACAATTAGAGCACGTAGGGTTTAATATGAGGGTGAAAGAGTAAACTTATGACACTTAATCCTGTAGGCTCACGTAAATAAATATTTTAGTCTCTTACCGATAATAATGACAAAAATAATCAGTCACAAATGACAATGTATGGCATCCTATGACATAAAATATTTGGAGTTTGTCACTGAAAAACAACATCAGCATAAGAAACTAGTAAGATACAAATTATAAGAAAAAAGAGCTCAATCTTCTACTGCATTGTGCAAAAAATCATTAGACCTTCATAACATGCAATATAAAGCTGACAGTATGTTCACATCATTGAGCGAAAAAATGCATAATATGCCATAGAAATTCCTCATAAATACTTCATAGGCGGAAAGATATTTCCACTGGACAGTGAGGTGGTATTAAGTGAAGATATTGCGCATTACCAACACGAAAAGGCGCTTTGAAATGAAGAGTAACAGTCTATCTGAAAGCATGTTGGAAATGAATATGTCACAGGAGAGAAAAAAGTATTAGTTGACCTGTGGACTCCATTCTTGAATTTAACTCTCTGCAGGTGTTGCCAGAGGAAGGTTGGAGAATATAAAAAAAAAGAAAAAACAGTGAAGAACGTTAACATTTCACACATTAATCGAAGCGCAAAAGGTTGTGTGTGAAGTTGCAATCGAACAGCTGAGTTCCGATACTTCAGAAGTATTTGGTGAAAGAATAATTGTTCCAGTCAGAGATAACCTTGAAAAGGGTCATGTCATTGCAGGAATTATTCACAGAAGCAGAAGGCAAAGATACTTCTTGCCAACTGAGAAATATTGAAGCACTGAAGGAAGAGAGCCTTTTTCCACTATGCCCGGTAATAAAACCCTCTCAGGAATGCAGCCAGAGGGGCTCTCTGGTTAAGCAAGCGAGGCTTCTGAGGCCTAGGTTGTGCTTGCCGGAGCAGAAAGTATTTCAGTCAGAATTAACCCTAAAAAGGGTTGTTCGACTCAGCCATAAGTAAAAGCGCTGCTGTAGGAAGGCATAGCTGTCACAGGGGTGATCCTAGATGAGGTGTAAAGTGCGCCGCCTCCGTCAAGGGTCTGTCTCTCAGTGGAGCCTCACATTCAGGCGGCCATCTTCCTTCGTGGCCAGACCCGGCCCAACAATCTTTAATTGAGGGATTTTATACAGATTTTCATTGTACCTCCTGCTAGTCTTCAATATATTGCTGTAGCTATTTTAGCAACCATTTGGTAATAGTACGTTTCTGGGGACTTTTCAGTAATCGCCTTGTTAAATTCTGAGTTTACTTTTCTGCCATGTAATATAGATAGATGTTTTAATATTGGCATCAAACAGTTTAAAACCTGTGGATGTCTGGCTGCTGTATTCATATTCATAGAAAGAGCAAATAAACCCTTCAATGCTCAACTGTACCCATAAGGTAACCCTTTGTGTATGCAGGAAAAGGGCCCAGCAGAAGTTATTTTGACATCAATATAGCTCTTTACTGGCTGCAATATCATTCCATCTATTACCCATGCAAACCTAGAATGGTCTTTCCCACAATGGACATCTATTCAAACTTCAAACCGGAAAATCACTTCTTCTCTTGAAAATATTAAGCCACTCGAGAAAGACTACTTTGCAGAGCTGTGGACCATTCCTGTTACGGATTTCTCATCTGTATTTAATAGTAAATGAGACTTCACCGCAAGGCGCAACATATAATCCATACCCTTTGAACTCAATTCTGTTTTAAAAGAAGCATCTATGGTTGATGCCAAGGAACACATTAGGGTACCCCTTCATCAGATCTACATTTTTCAGTGGTTAATATCAGTTCATTATGTCCATCTTTAGCTGTAGAATTACATTTGGTGATCTAGATCAGCATTACAAGTCCCTTATCTTGACCCAGATTATGTACATTCAAGAGAATTGAAAGCCTTTAGTAAGGTTTGTCATGCAAAAGAAAGTGACTCTCCATTTGATGTGTGACATGAGCATTCTTTGTGTTTTGTACAGGGGCCGGTATGCCATGTGTTTTATCTGAAGGACGGTGGTTCAATCCAAATGACTTCCAAGCCTTTGGAGGTCGCCAAACCAGCAAAAACTGGAAGAAGAGCATTTACTGTGACACATACACACTAGACAAATTATTGCAGGTTTGTAGTTTTTTTTAAAGCTTTATTTATTGTATAAATCACTGACCATTCTATATATAATCACAACACATTTTTTTCCAGAAACAGAAAGAAATAAAAACATTAAAGGAAAAGGATAATATAATGATAGTTCATAATTCAAATGCCATTAATAGTCATCATGTAAAATGTAATTAATTAATATTTGGGGGTGGTCATCTATACCTGAGTACTAATATAAATATAATGCAATAAATAGATCATAGAATCTCACTTACTAGGTTGTGAATTCTTATAGCTGCGACCAGTTATCAACATCTAGTTCTTCATTTATGCTATGTTGTAGTACCTGCCTCTATTGGTTTGATTCTGCTCCCCATATTTGTCCAAATTTCCAGATAGCCCCTATCATGAGGGAATAAATCTTTTCTCTTTCTTTTGGGTTTCTCATTGTGATTACCCATTGTGCATGTTTTGGTGAATCCGATGATTTCCAATTTTGTAGGATCAAAGATCTAGCTATTAATGAAGCATTGAACACAAATTGTTTTTGTTGCACCGTTAAAGTAGTGTTAGAGGTCCCAAATAAAATTACCATAGGATTGGGGTCTATGCTGCATTCGAGTTGTTGACTAATCGACTGAAAGACCCTAGTCCAGTAGACAGTCAATTTTGGGCAGGAGAAACACATATGCAACCAGTCCCCTCTTGAATGATTACATCAAGGACAATCCGATATGGTTTCTGGGAACAATTTGTGCAACTGAGCGGGGGTATAGTACAATTGCTATTTTGAGAAAAATGCCATTCTTTTATAATTCGCCCGTGAATTGCCTTGGTGGACCATTTATTATAGTCCTGCCATCTATGTGACAGCCCGCAGTCTCCTGTATTTTTAGAAGAGCGCTCGGGACTATGTAATCATATGTATGTTGCTGCACGATATGGTACCAGTTTCCGATTCCTGCCATTTGTTTGATGTACAACGCATAGGTGACGGCTTTGGAAAGTGGACCCGCCAGGAGTTACAATTTCTAAACTAGGCTTGAAATTTGAAGATAGGAGAATATTAGCGTCAGGACTCCAAGGGCCAGATGTACCAAAGGGTTTTACCCATTCTATGTCTATGGGAAAATGTGTTCGTACATATGGCCCCTAATATTTTATCTTGTCTAATTTGTCCCCAAGATTTCATCTGTCCTTGTAATACTAAATCTTTAATTTGAAAGAAACCCAGTTCTTCAATGTCTGTGTACAAATTGCAACTCCCAGTTCCCTACAGTGTGTGGTAAATTTAAATTACCTGGACTTAATTTATGCGGTAAAATACAATACGAATAACTCAGTAAAAATAAGAGGCAGAATCCGTGGTATTCGAGGGTATAATAGGGTATTTATTCCTTACAAAGGAATGATGGTTCGAACCAGGCAATCGAATTCCGTCACCACGAAGGTTCAGGAAGGGATCAGCAATACATTATTGACAGGTTAAAGCATATATAGTAATGCATTACAGTAAAGACAGATGCAGGAGGCGTAACAGCTGATAAGAATACACATACGTAATAAAAAGGCGTTACAATAGGCGTGCATAGAGGCGTATACTAAAAACGTCATTATGATGGTGACACAAATGGGTGGATCCATAAGAGAATCCTGCAAAGTCAGCAAAAATACATGGCAGAGATGCGCGCGCAGCCGCATGACGTGTGATTGACGTGTAACTAGAGGGTGAAGGGAACTTGACATTTAGCCCTACATGAGGAGACAGAAGTCTGGGGTGTCAGGACAACCTAGTCCTAAATCATATCTAATATCTTGTGTTTAAAGAACTATATTATCTAGAAGGAAAAGTCTTCTCGGACAGATCTATACTGACTGCTAGTGCGTGTACAAGCGTCTAAGTGTCTACATGAGATGCGAGGGGCATGGGCCTACCATGGTAACGAGAGTCATGAATTACTTGCACGGAGACAGTAAGGCCGGGCCCTTTGCTCTGCAGCTGGAGGGATGTTTACCTAAGCTACTTAGACAGGAATGCATTTCTTGAGGAGCGGAACAGATAACTTGAAGGCTGAATACAGTTTTGGCAGGCAACAGGCCGGGCTAGGCACCGTTAGCCGCGCAGGAAGTAAGACAAAGTTCATGGATACAGATGCAGGTCCAGGCTGGAGCATTCAGAGGCAGAAGCAAGAAAAAGCTCGATGGCAGAATTCAGGGCCTACCTTGCCAGAGCTGGAAAACGTGAAAAGTATACCATATAAAGACGGTGGCAAGGCATACTTAGGAACGGAATATCTGGCCCATTCATGGCAGATATGAAAGAGTACATATTAACGTTGGACACAATTGTATTTGCGTCTTCATAGCTTGAAATGGAGGGAACATACATGTACTTGTAGCATGTACATGGAGCCGTTGGGGTCTAGATAGGGGACACAATTGACCATAAAAATTCATATTTCCTCATTCCCTCCTTGTCCCCTACGGACCCTCATGAAATATCGATCTTCAGGAATCCATCAATCTGTTCATGTAACATCATTTGCTCTTCTTTCTTCTTCCGGGATCTTGAATGAAAACTTGAACGTGGAATACACGATGTGGCACACAGGCCGCAAATCGCTGGTCCACATTGTAGACATAGGCAGCAACTGAATACTATGAGAAGGCCAATACCTAGGAAGGATAGGACTTTCCATCCCCAGGCTGACAACACGCTCCAGAACCAACCGGACCATGTCCAGGTGCCTGCATTCTGATGTATCTGGTTTGCAATCTTGTGAAGACGAGTTATAGCTTTATATACAGATGGCGCGTTTTCTGGGATGAAAACACAGCAACTTGATCCGATGACCCTACAAGCTCCGCCCCTATCTGCTAGGATGACGTCAAGGACAAGCCGATTTTGGAGAACAACAATCCGCATCGCAGACTGCTCCTCTGTTAAGTTGCCTAGGGCAGAGGTAGTTTCATTCACTACTGCTTCAAGGGTTCTAGTTAATCTACGTATCAGTTTACTGTTTGAGACAACACCTATGTAAGGGAAGAGACCTTTATTGAAGTCTGTATATTGTTCCCATGCTGTTTCGGTGTAATCAACAATCGGGATATCTCTCTGGGGTCTATGGTGTACTAGATTGGTATTTCTATGGTAATCAGGAGGGGCTAGGAAAACAGGTGGCAGAAGGAATGCAATGTAACAGGTACCATCCCAATCTAGGGGTAGGCGTATATATGCGGTGTGACCACAGATGAAGTAGGAGTGACGGGAAGCTCTAAATGTAGACTTGCCTTTATCACTGAATTCGATCACAGTAGTACATTTACTATGACCCAGGTGTACTGAACCATTCTTTCTTACACAGAATTCACCTTTGACTGGTAATACGGACATAGCAGGCAAGACTAGTGTAGCTTCAGATTCAACATTCAGAATCATGAGGTTAAGTGTAAAATTACCTAATCCATATACTTCATTTTCTAGGTCAGTTCCTGTTCTTTTAGGAAGTCCCTCCTTGTTAGGATAACAGGCTTTAAGCAAAACTAAGTTCAGGTTTCCCCATACCCAGTTGCTCTGGTAAACTGCAGTGTTTGAATCTAAAGAGTTAATCAAACTAAACCATGCTCCACAGGAACCATTGTGTGTGAACGGATATGGAAAGAGAGGCAGAACTCCTTTGTATTTCTGATAGGGAGGGAGTCGGCCACATATCCAACAATTTGTAGCATTGCTGGTTTGATGGAAATGGTGTAACATACTAATGAATGTGTTGTTGCGCAGCGCAAATCTATAGGACAACTCATGTGGAGGTAGTTCACTAAAAGAATGTTCGGCTGTAACATTGTAAGCACGCTTGAAAATAGGATAGTACATATGTAACAGTATACTTGCAACAATAATAAAAAGATTTAGGAAAAACATAATCAACAATGTCACTATACAGTGACTATGAAGTGATTTACAGTATGCATGTTTCTTGAGCTGTTTCTGTCTATTTCTCTCTCTCATTCGGTCTAGAGGATACATGTCAAAGACTTAATTCAACCGATTCACCTTGGAGAGGACTTAAACAATCGAATTGTCTGACTTGCTAGACCTTAGTTTCAGTTTATAGTTTTGAGATTCGGTCTGTTCAACCAGGGGGAGTTTTGAATCAGTCTCTGGAAGGGGGCAGGGCTGAGAGTTCAGTTCGGATGGTAGTCCATGAAATTTCTTGATATGACTCGAGTGTAACCAACCCTTGCGACCTTCGACTTTCACTGCTGTCCTCGTCGTTAGGAGAACCAGCTTTGGTTGTAGCCAGCGAGGCTCCAACGGGCTCCTCCTGTCGAAGTTTCTGACGAAAATGAGATCTCCCGGAACTACTTCATGGGGCTTTACCTCGGTGTTGTCGGGAAAGGCTGCAGCTACCTGTGAACGGCAAGATTGTAGTGCAGACATCAAGGAAGCAAGGTAATCTGTCAGCATATTACAATCAACATCAGTTATTTTACGAGGTATAGGCGTCCCCCACATATTTGGTGGCCTACCGAAGACCACCTCGTACGGGGATAGCCCTGTGCGAGAATGTGCTACCATTCTCATGTAAAATAGTGCAACCGGTAAGGCTACTATCCAGTTGACACCTTTCTCTCTACAGATTTTAGAAAGACGTTTTTTCAGGGTCTGATTATGACGTTCCACGAGACCTGCTGCCTCGGGATGTCGGACACAGTGGAATTTCCATTGATAGCCTAACAAGAGTGAAATGTGTTTCATTAGCTCGGATGAGAACGGCTGGTCATTATCTGAGTACACGATACGGGGCAAACCATACCGTGGGAAGAATTCACAAACTAATTGTTTGGCAGTAGTCGGGGCAGTGTAATCTGAGACGGGATACGCCTCTGTCCAACGGGAAAGAGCGCATACAACTACGAGGACATATTTGAATCCTCGACATCGTTCCATCTGGATATAATCCATCTGGAGGACTTCAAAAGGGTGATCGGGAGGTTGAAATCCACCCTGCTCTACAGGTACGCCTTTACCTGGGTTGAACTGACAACAAATCATACAAGTTCGGACTTTCTGTTTGGCTGCAGCTCGTAAGTGTTTGTTGAACCAAATGTGTTGAATACTGTCTAACATAGCTTTTTCTCCTAGATGTGCTGGACTATGTATTGTGTTAATGATAACTTGAACCATTGAGTCGGGGAGAAACCATATAGATTTTCCCTTCGTCATCCATCCCTGATCGGTTTGGATCCCTCCTAATTCAGTCCATTTCTTTATTTCCTCTGGTGTAGCATGTGTCTGTATGTCAATTACATCAAGAGCGGGATCCTTAACTGTCATGCAGTGTGTCGGCGTCGGAACTATTGTCTTTGTCAAGTCAGTTGTATGAGTCTGATTCTGTGCTGTTTGCTTAGCTGTTCGGTCTGCTAGGTCGTTACCCTGGGAAATAATATCGGTGACTTTTGTATGAGCTTTGCACTTCATGATAGATATTGAAATAGGTAGATGTATTGCATCTAATAGAGCTTGAATGAGGGGACCGTGTTGAATGTTGGCACCGTGAGAAGTCAAATAACCTCTCTCTCGCCAAAGGACTCCGAAGTCGTGTACAACTCCGAAAGCATAACGTGAATCTGTGTATATGTTAACTTTTCTATTCTTGGCTTGAATACAGGCTTGTGTCAGAGCAATAAGCTCTGCTGCTTGAGCTGATAATGTGTCAATACAATTTGTTTCAATGACTTCGGTGTCTGTCGTGACTGCATAAGCGGCCACTAACTTTCCTGTACTTGTTCTCATACATGAACCATCTACATAAAGTGTCAGGTCTGGATCTGGTAATGGGACATCTGTCAAATCTTGTCTGGGTTTCGTCGTAATAGTAATGACTTCAATACAATCATGTGCCAGTGGGTCTGTTCCACTTAATGGCAAAAGTGTGGCAGGATTTAATGTACTACAACGTCTGATTTCTATGTGTGGCTGAAACAATGTGAGTTCGTAACCGGTCAGTCGTGCTATAGTCAAGTGTTGTGTCTGTGTCCGGTTCAAGAGAACTTCTACTGCGTGTGGTACCTGTACTGTCAATTGATGTCCTAATACTATGGAATCGCTTTGTCTAATCGCTAGAGCTGTCGCTGCAACTGATTTCAGACACGCAGGAAGAACTTGAGCTACGGGATCTAATGTGCTAGAAAAGTAAGCACATGGCTTGTGTGATCCTGCTTGTTCCTGCGTGAGTACTGACAAGGCAGTACCTTCACGTTCTGTAACAAAGAGTGTAAAAGGCTTACCGTAACATGGTGTCGCTAAGACAGGTGCTTGGCATAAAGCTTTCTTTAAGTCTTCAAAAGCTTGTGTATGTTCTGGAGTCCAAGGGAGGACAGTCGATGTCGCTGCCTCCTGGGTTGTCAACTGAATGAGTGGTTTAGCTATTTAGTTTCTGGGTGTAGAGGTGTGAATTGATACTCCTCTTTTAATCGTTTGAGTCTATCATGGATTATGCAGGACTCTTATATCAGTAGCGTTTGGGTAGTTTAGGGATTTTAATAAAAGATTTTGGATCAGTATTTTTTTCTAATAGCATTTGATATAGATAAAAGTTAGGGCCAAAATCTTGTGCTGATAATGTGAATGTACACCAGTCCAAGAGAGCGGTTTGGAAATATGTTTGTAAATGAGGTAACCCTAGACCACCTTCTTCCGGTCGCAATTGCAATGTTGTTAATTTCGTCCGTGGTTTCTTCCCTTTTCAAATACATTTCTGAACTAATTGATCTATTTCAGTAAAATAAGTGGGAGGAATTTTGATAAGAACATTTAAGAAAAGAATAATAAATAATGGAAGTACCATCATTTTTATCAGTGCCACTCTGCCAATTATAGATAAAGGTAAATTATGCCAACTATTGAGGATCTTGGTAACTTAACGTTGTAATGTAGTTAAGTGTGAAGGGTTGTGTAAAATCATTTGAGACCCAAATACCTAGATAACTAATAGGATTATGCAGTTTTGTCATTGTTTGGACTATTTAGATTAGCAACTATTACCTTGGTGACCTCATCACCAGCATTCTAGCGAATCTGGAGGTTTCCAAGACAGATGATAAATGCAACTAAGTTAATTTAAACAAATGATCTTATCTCCACTGTAAGTGAACTTTCAAAATGTGTTGCACAAATCTGGACTGTGACCTTTGTTCTGTGGTATTGAGATCTGATCTGGACAGTAGAGCTCTAGCCTGGAAACAGAACCTTTCGACACTAGTTCTTGTCCTCAGGTAGGGAGGCATGCTAGAGTAGGACTTGTGATAAGAATCAAACCTCTGCAACAGTGTTCACTGATATGGGGTAGACTAGTATGTAGAGGATATGAAGTCTGGAGCAGTATATAAAACTCCCAGGGATCCAGTCATTGCTCTGAAGGAGGTACATTTCTTGGGTTCAAAGGGTGCATCATGTTTAGGAACCCCTCGTGACTTTTTAAAGTAATTTTGAACTGGTGCAAAGAAAATACCCAAAACAGCGCAAATCTGTAAACCATTTCCACTACTTGTGTATTGGAAAATGGAGCAAGTGGTATTAGCACTAGGGCAACCATAACACTAACTGTAGTTACATTACCTTTGCTGCCATAAGAAGGTAATGGTCAAAATACATTTCTCCAGTTTTCATATCTGATAGATAGGAGTAGGTGTGAAGCAAAATCACGTCACATGAGTAGCAAAAGGATTCATTCCACTTGCTTTTTCTGTTTTAAGTATTTGTGCATTGACTATAGCCCTCCTTCATCAAACACAACATTATATAGCATCACAAAAAACTCAGAAAATTAGAAAAGACAAGATAACATCCAGAAAAAAAAATGTTTGATAACTGGAGCTGATAGATTTCTCAGATCACGATAAGTAGACAAAATAGTAACTGGGTAAACATTGAGTAGCAGAATGTTCAGGTCTTGTCAGGCAGTAGACACATACAGTTCAAATGAAGGAGGGAGGTTTTTCCTAAACTAGCAAGGTGTGATTATTTTCGGTATCAAGGGGCAGACAATTCCTAGCAAAGGTCACTGCACCAAAAATAGAAGCGATTTTGTGCAAGACAGGATTTGAACCAAGGTACTTTTAAGCTCTCCTCCACCTTCTGACATTGGACAAAACTTGTCTAAGTATGGTTTCTTTGTTAAATTCTCTATGGCACATGTAAAATTATGTGTAGGTAAAGCGCTGTCATATACATATGTAGTCACTAAAAACAACGGTTAAAGCGATATTATAGTTATGTGTTGGAATGATATGAGCTAACGTTAAAACTGAACTAATCATAACCAATGCCCCCATCACGCACTGCTTATGGCCTTACGTATTAAATTACTCATGATATGTAAACTTATATAATTGAGAACAAAAACAAAGAGGGCATAATTAGGGGGACTCACATAAATATAAAAAGGGGTCATAATTATAGTCAATGTTTAGAATGGAGCGTTTGATTGAAGCAAGAACTCTTGGGTTTTTAGATCTAAAGGACAAGCTGTGTTCTATTTTTGATGCCTAAAGCTAAGTTCTTATAGCATTGAAACTCATCTCGTGTTTTTGTTTTGCAGCTCAAGTACCTAAAACCAGCTTTGAATACTATAGATAGCTACTACCCCACAGTCAAACAGAAAAAGGTAAGAGCTTGTTCCTACCACAGGACTGCATTGTGATCAAAAGCCTGACCCTACAAAGTAAATTACTCACAAACATATGTTTGTACCATCCTTTCATTACATCACAATCACAAGACTGTCCCCATCACCTCAATGCTTCAGAATTATGAGCATGACATTAACATGCAAAAAGAACAATTGGTGGACAGAATGCAGAACAATGTCATACATTCATCCCAGTATAGAGATATGGGTCTAAATCCATCGTTTTGTTGCTCACCATGCCATTCCAGTGGCCCTAGGTTGGCAGGGTATGCCCAGACATTGGTCCCTTGCTCACTTTGCCACTGGATTCAAGCTAGCTTGGCTGATGAAGGGTGTTACCCAGAAACCGTTCCCAGGATGCTTGTTTCTGGTTCAGGAAAGACCTGGCTTGGCAGTTCGGGCTGGACTGTTCCCATGAGGCACATGGTCAAGACTGATTTGCATATAGCTGGGTCTGAACTGAAGTGGCAAAGTGAGCTAAAGAATATTGATGGATTCAACCCAGATCTGTGACTGGTGGTGTGTGTCTGAAAAGTTTCAGCGCTCTGTCCATCAACTCCTTGTGTTTGCTTTGTTCGCCCTAAGTTGGCAGAGTATGCCCAGATGTGGGTCCCTTGCTCACTTTGCCACTGGATTCAAGATAGCCTGGCTGATGAAGGGTGTAACCCAGAAACCGGTCCCAGGATGCTTGTTTCTGGTTCTGGAAAGACCTGGCTTGGCAGTTTGGGCTGGACTGTTCCCATGAGGCACAGGGTCAAGACTGATTTGCATATAACTGGGTCTGAATTGTGGTGCATACACATGCCCCTAGGGCATGTGTGTGCGTCACATGTGCTTACTTACAGGTTTTTGGGGGTGCATCAGGGTGGCCTTTTGGCCTCCTTGCACCCTTAAAATTGCATGCGCAATTTGTGAGTACCTATCTGGTACTCTCAAATTACGAATGCAATCCCATTCATTCCCATGGGCCTCTAGGCCCATAGGAATGAACGGTAAGCCATTCCTTAATAGCGATTCGCTATTAAGAAATATGTAGGAATCGCAATTTTCATTGCAAAACTTACATGTATAGGTAATTAATTCCTTAATCATCGCTATTAAGGACTCGCAATTCCTATATTTGATGCATGTGCCCCATTGTAAAGAAACATAAAAGGCATATTTGTAGATGACATGTTCACTTTGATTGGTATCTTGCCACTAATGACATATAACAAATGTTTATTGAATGGGAGCATTCTGCAGATCATGTATAAATCTCAGCAATGAGCATCTAGGTAACTGGAAATATCTTACTGACTTGGATGCCTGGTTCGGGCAACTCTTAGTCTAAAGCTTCTCCATGTAAGAACCCTGTTTATTGCCGACCAGTACTGTGGAAGATGTCCTCAGCAGATAGGCAATTAGGGATAGGATAAAGGAAAATAAGAGCTTCTGACATTTTTTTTTTTAAACTTTGTTTATTGGTTTCAATCATAGCCATACATAACATGATTGGACGACATATTCAAGGTTGTCAACAAAATAAGTAAGCAGACATTACTTTTGGTTACACATTAAGCATTTCCTACAAGACTTGCTGGTCTATGCATCTCCATTTCAACAGTAGGCGACACGCAGGGCTCCCCTCGATGTTTATTCCAGTGTGACCACTTCCTATCCCATTTCTTGGGACACCCCCGAGCCTTAAAAGCCTCAGTCTCTGCCAACATACATCTATCCATTTCTTTGGCCCACAAGGTGACGAGTGGTGGGTTCGCACCCCCCCAGCCTCTAGCCAGCTTCCGTTTCACCAGCGTGTATCCCAGTGTCGTGAATTGCTGTTCAACCTCCGTGAGATCAGTCGCCTCCCAAACATTCAACAGTCCCAGTTGTGGTGTTAATATTACTTACTTCCCCAAAGCCGTACTCATGTGGTCTGAGGCTCCCTCCCAAAGGGCACGTATCCTTGAGCAAGTCCACAGGGTATGGTAGAATGTGGTCTGCTGTCCACAACCCCTCATACAACGGTCGTCAGGTCTAGTCCCTATTCTCGCCAAAACTGTCCCGGAGATGTATGATCGGTGGAGTATCCTAAGCTGGATCAGCCGAAATCTCAGTGTAATCGCCGCTTCTCGAGGGGACATGTGTGCCGTCTGCCAGTCCTCGTCATCTATAGGACCGATGTCATCCTGCCACCGTTCCCTGAGCTTCAGGAAGGTGTCTGGCAGGCTATTACTCAATTTCTTGTAAGTGAGAGATATTGCCTTTGAAGTGAGGGGCCCGTCTAGCAAGCAGTCTTCCAGAGGTGATGACTCTGGTATATCTTTAAGAGATAGAAACGCCGCCTTTAGCGCATGCCTGATCTGTAAATACCTATACACTTCTCCCTGCGCCAGATAATATTGTTTCTGGAGCTCACTAAAGGTGAGCATTGCTCCCTTTTTCACCAGATCCCTCACTGCTGATATCCCGATGAGGTCCCATTTATCAAACCCAGGCTGATAGCACAGCATTCCCAGTTTCTGGGTGAACCACAACGGTGTAGCCTGCGAGAGAACGCCCTTCCATCCCAGCCGGGCAGTAACCACATGCCAGATTTCCAAAGTGTGTTGGGTGGGTCCGAAGAACCTCCCCCTATTTTTCCTGTCAGTAGTGTATAGGGGCCCCAAATATCCGGAGCGGTCAGTTTGGTATCAGTCCAGGGCATATGCTGGGTCATCCGGGGGGTGATACTTCCAGTGATTGACGGTCACCAGTTGCGCCGACCAGTAATAACGCTGTAGGTCAGGAAGTGCTATGACCCCATTGTACCAGCCTTTAGTCAATTTCTGCAGTGCTATTCTAGGGGCCCTGCCATCCCAGAGCAGCATGTAAATCTCCCCTTCAACCGCTCTAAAATATGAGTCCGGGACCCTGTGGGGACAGTTGTGTAGTATATAAAGAAAACGAGGAAGGGCTAGCATTTTAAAGAGTGCCGCCCTCCCCACCAGTGTTAAGGGCAGAGACCTCCAATGTTTTACATCCACTCGTAATCGGACCAAAGGGGGGGCCAAATTGGAGCTATAGAAACAAGCCTGATCTGAAGTGACAAAGATCCCCAAATAACGGAACCCCTCAGTCGCGATCGCTATAGTGCAGTCTGCCGGAAGGCAGGGAACTGCGCATCTCAACATAAACCATACGGACTTGAGCCAATTTATCGCATACCCCGAATATTTACCAAAATTAGTGAATATATCCAACACCACCCTAATCGATTTATACGGGGATGCCAGGTATAGCAATATATCGTCCGCATAGAGGGATATTTGATCTTCCACGTCATCTGCCCAGCGCAACCCTCGCACCATCACGTCTCTACGCACCTAGGCCGCGAGTGTCACTGCTAGGGAGTGTTCTCAGCCACTAATAATCCTCAGGAGCGAAGCTAATATGCCACCTTCACCAAAGGTACTATAAGCCTCCAAACTTAGAGTAACGGGAACCCTAGAGGTACCCCCAGGGAATGATGAGACTTCTCAGGTTTTCCAGGAAGAGTACACAAGCTGGATCAGACACGGGATGGAAGATCATGGAACCCAATTGTATACTGTGGTTAAATATGAGTTGGAACGAAGGAGATAACATGGGTCCAAACATAAGAAAGGGTATTATCCCAAACGAGGATTCGCTCACTTCCAGAGTAAGCGATGTGTACTTGAAATAGTAGTTCCAAAATTATCGTTTTCCTTCTTACGCCTTAGCAGCGTTTCTCTTCAATCACTTATTGAAGTTTTGGTGACGCCGTGGTCTTGAAGTCTCTTATGTGTTTCAAAAATAGGTAGCGTCCATGTGCTTTACTGAATTTTCAGAGTTCCAACTAAAAAACGGGAAATAATGATTTTCTTTGAATCCGTCCGGCAGCTTGTGTGATCCTGTAATTATCGTGTGGTTTGAACGCGTTAAAGTTTTCGCATTGGAAGGTAAAAATAACTCTGAACCCGTGTCTCGTTAAAGTTGTTTAGTGATATATTCCGGGTCAACTGTAGAAGAATGTTATTTGCTTCAAGGAAAGGTTTTAATGTTCCCAAGGCTGGAGCTGATTTACAATCCTTTCCATGCGGTGGGTTTTCAGGGTGATTAAACGGGTGAAGCAGTCTTTGCAAGTATTCACAACAATGATTGATGTGGATTTACTCGAGCTGTGGAACAAAGACTGTAGATACAGGAACTCGCGATTTTCTCACAGTGTTGCAAATAATCCGAGCGATGCACCTAGGTTGGATTTAACATAGATCCGTTCGAGAGACACTTCTCTCGAGGAGGCAATTCTTCCAGCACGTACGGGAAAGCGCGAGGAACTCGATGAATCGGCGTAGGCAGGATTCCAACGGAATTGAGAAGCCAAGCAACGCGTGTGAGAGGCGGTCCTCTATTTGAATGTAGGATCAGCTTGTTTGACTTCAGGTCTCGCAAGACCACACACAATCTCGACACCTGCCCTAATGCATGATGGTATTGTTAGTGTTTTAATAGGGATACACGGCTAAACTATGAGCAGGTAACTGGGCGGGTAACAGCAAGAGGCTCTAGCATAAGAGAGAAAATAAATGGGGAGAGCGGGTACCCCTGCCTAGTACCTCTTTGTAGCTCGAACGTCCTAGATGTAAAACCATTAACCCCTCACCTGTCCCAGCACACCAGTATATAGAAGCTTTACCCAGGCTATAAATTTAGGGCCCAGTCCCACTTTCCCTAGGACCTCGAATAGATATGGCCATTCATTGGAATCAAATGCCATGGAGGCATCGAGAGACAGCACCGCCGCATCCTCTTCGATATACTTCCTACGAGCCATCACATTATGTAAACGTCGTATATTAAGGGCCGTATTTCTACCTGGCATAAAGCCAGATTGGTCTGGGTGGACCAGTGATGTAATAACGGACACTAATCTATTCGCCAAGACTTTTGCCAACACCTTCGTCTCTACATTAAGCAGTGAGATTGGCCTATATGAGCCACAGTTATCTGCTGGCTTACCCTGCTTATGAATGACTATGATGGTGGCTAGCCGCTGATCTATTGGTAGCCCACCAACTTCTAAACTTTCTTCATACATGGCATTCAAGTGCGGCAAAGTCAGAGGGGCAGTACCCTTCAAAAACTCTACTGGAATGCCGTTAGGCCCCATCGCCTTCCCGGACTTAATCTGCCCCAAGGCCTTACTTATTTCCTCGTTCGAAAGGTCTGCCTCCAGGGTTTCCCGTTCCACATCTGAGAGGCCCAGCACATTACTGTCCTGGAGGAGCTGACGGGAGTCCTCCGCTGTGTATTGGGTAGAGGGGGAGTACACAGTTTCAAAATGATCAGCAAACTTCTCTGCTATTTCTTGCGGATGAAGCACTGCTTCACCCCCCAGTGTCGTCAATCCCTGGTTTTTATCCTGTACTCGTCTTGTTTCAGTAGGAGTCTATGGCTAGTGTCCGGCGAGGGGTCTCGTGAATGCTCCCGCTCTAGTTCGAGGAGGTCGGACTCTACCTGGACCAAGAGTTTGTGCTTTTTTACGGTATAAATCGTCTTTAGTGACAGATCTTGCCCCTTAAGAACCACTTTGTATGCCTCCCAAATTATTTGTGTGGAGTCGACTGAGCCCAAATTTTCAGTAAAATAGTTCTCCGTTTGAGTACGGAGTTCGTTTCTTATATCCGGTATATGTAGGAGCCATGGATTAAGGACAATGGTGGTGCGTAGTTGTCGTTCCCAGTGCATATACTCCGTCCATACCGGGGAATGGTCTGAAATACCTCTGGGTAGAACTTTGTAGTGGGCGAAATTACCTATCGAGGATAGATGCGTAAGGAAATAATCAATACGTGATAAACTGCGGTGGACACTCGAAAGATACGTGAATAATTTATCAATGGGGTGAAGTGTCCGACCCACATCCGTCAAACCCATCGCCTTCACAAAATCAGCCATGAGGTCGTTTGATTTCTCCCTAGACTTCGGTGGGTGGCGATCAACATTGTCATCTAAGGTCATGTTGTAGTCTCCCCCCATTATAAGTGTGCCCTCCCGGAGTCTCGTCAGCCTATTCCCTAGTTCTTCCAATGCTGCCTTGCCCAGAGCTGGCGGTACATATACAGAGAGTATGTTGATGTCTTCACCATCCCACTGTGCCTCCGCCCCCACGAAACGACCCCCTGTATCCGCCCATGTCTTATGAACAATAGGGGGCATATTTTTCCTCACCAATATAGCCGTCCCCCTCGAGCCCGTGGTGTAGTCTGCGTGTACCAAAAGTTTGTATCCCCACCTAGTAAGGGCCTTGGATTTCTGACCTACCAGATGCGTTCCTCGCAACAGGACCACATCAGGTGAGTGTCTCTTTAGGTATTGTTGCACTATTCCCCGTTTAATTTTATCCCCAACCCCGTTGACGTTCCAGGACATTACTGAAAGGGTACAGTCTCTATCCTGCCCCATTACCGTTTAACATACTCAATTCCAGTACTCGGATCATCGCTATGTAGGAAAAAACTTGAACCTGTCCACTCAATAATCGCCGTCCAATGGTCAATATAACTACTTTACGCTTTCGAATTACAGTGTCACCTTGCTTACCAATAACACAGTCAAAAAAGTAACATCCCCCAATTCCCGTCCCCCTAGTCCCTTCCCCCCTCCCCGCCCCTCGATCAACAGCACGATGCACCTTCAAACCCCCCCAATCCCAAACCCCTCAACAATTCCCCCCTCCCTGCCCCCTTGTCCGTGGATTTAAAACTACCCACTCCCAAACATGGCAGAGTGCCTCTCTCCCCCCCCTGAAATGCTAGGAATGCATGGGACGATCAACTCCCATCCCTGCCCGCTCACATCACAGTTAACTAGAATTTTGTCCCCCATCCACTGATTGCATAGTCCAGTCACATTCAAATCACATTTTATTAATCCTATGCACTTTCAGTTGTGCGCCGGCTCTCCCTCAATGATGCCAAGGGTCCTCATTCCTGTTCCTTCAGCGAACCGTCTGCCTCTGCAGGGCCATTCCGTGTCTCGTCTGCACGGAAACCCCTGCGTTGGTTAGTCCGTTCAGAGCATTCACGTCTCTGGCCTCCCACCGTGCTCCATCCTTCCATCCAGTCCCAGACTGCATCCGGTGAATCAAAAAACCATGACTTGCCATCCGACTCCACCCTCAGTTTCGCAGGAAAGAGCATTGCTTACTTCACCTCCTGGTCCCGCAGTTCCTTCTTCACCGCTGGAAAGCTGCGACGTTGGGCTTGGACCTTGGCCGTGAAATCCAGAAAGCAGGCCACCTCGTAGTTATCTATTTTCAACGGAGGACCGGACCTCGCCGTCTGCAGTATAACATCCCTATCTCGGTAGTTGAATACTCGAGCAATAAGGGGCCTCGGAGGTGCTCCTGGTTTTGGTCTACCTCCTGGTACTCTATGAGCTCTTTCAATAGAGAAGTAGTTAGACAGAGACTTAGGCCGCAAGTGCTTCGTGATGAGGTCTTCTACGTATAAGTCTGCTGCCGGCCCCTCTGTTCTTTCCGGAACCCCTAAGATGCGAATGTTATTTCAGCGGGCCCAACCTTCATAGTCATCCAGTTGCTGTTCCATCCTGTCCTGTTTCTTCTGCATTGCAAGCATCTGCGTCTGAAGTTCCAACGTGTCCGACTGTAGGGCGCTAGTGACCACCTTAAGCTCCTTGACTTTCTCGTCCATCTTCCGGAGGTCCGCCCTAATGAGAGAGACCTCCACCGTGACCGAGTCCACCAAAGCGCGCACTCCATTAATAGCCGCCATGACATCATGCAGAGTTGGCTCCGGTCTTTGTTTGGAGGCTGCCACCCCTCCATCCTTCTCTGACTCTATCTCTATATTTCCTGCGGAGCTGGAGCCTGCAGCGCCTTCCTGTGACAGTGCAGACCAAGTTCAAAGCGCCCTCCAAGCCTCAGTCCAGCTTCCACAGCACCAACCTGTCCTAAATCAGTCGGGGGAGTTTCAGGAGTTCCTACGCACCACCACGTAGTCAACAATGTCTCACACTGGTGATCCGCCCCACAGGAGGCAATAGCTGTCCCCCATGCCAATGCTGTCTACTTGTAGGGAGTTGTCAGGGCCAGCAATCCCCATCTTTAGGTGTCCCCCACTGCCATCATCTGTCACCGCTGGACAAAGCTCCCAGTTCTGATGCATGCTCCAGAATCACTCCTGTGTAGGACTGGCGGCCCAAGCCATGCGTAGGGTATTGTCTGTGGGCCCGCTCCCGCCAGATTTGACTGGACAAGAGACCCTCCAGTTACGGCCTCATCTGAATGTAGGCCCGGGGTTCCAGCACAGACGCCCCCCACAGTACAGTCGCTGGCCCACAGGGCCACGGGCGCTATAGACCGTCGAATTGTGCTTACTTGGATTTATCAGCAGTATTCAATCCTTTGGAAATCTGTATGTTCCGTGACCTCACTCATGTACCAGTGCCATCCTACACCTCTCAGGCAGGGCGCAAGCCGGGCCACTACTTTTGCACCACAACGGTCTAATGTCCTGTGGGCCATGGCGCGCTGTCCTCCCAATGTCTTCCGCCACTGGCCCTAGAGCAGAGTGTCTCGAACCAGGCCGCAGGGCTATATGTCCTACAGGGCGGTGCCTCCCACTACTTACGGGCTCTCACAGAGACGCCGATGCTCTCCTCTGGACCTGCAGGTCCGCGCTCTGTGCCCCACCTCAAGTATAGAGACAGTTGCTCCAGTCAAATAGGTCTCCCGCCCCGCCTCTCAGCCGTTGCACACCGCAGGCCGCGAAGCCGGGGTCTCGCGTAGCCCGCAAAGGCAGATATCTTTGTCAGGCACCTCCTTCCCAGATCCTCGGAGTGCTGTCTATGCTCTATGGGGGCCCACCTCCCGATAACACCAAGTCCGGAATTTAATACTCACAGACTGTTGGAGTTATCAAGCGGGGGAAGGAAAGGGTAGGTACAGCAGGGAGGGAGACCTGGAAATGACACAGGAAAATAATATCAGTAGGCGTTTCACAACCTCACTGCCCAGATTCAAAACAGATGCGTTTGTAACTTAACTCTAGAGCAATTTGCCTCCCCCTACCTGTAAAGGAAAATAACCAGAACCATGAACACCAGAAGAGAGTAGGGCGTTTGTGTATTCATCTGCCTGGCACTAGGGAGGACAAAGAAGAACAAATACGTTGAGTGACACCCTGTTCCCCAAACCCCTCAATGGATCGTCCACTTCACAGAAACTCATGCAACACGTACCACAGAAACATGCTGGTATGGCTTTAGGCAAATAGTGCGGGCTTCGCCCTATGCTCTCTCTCTCTTCTGGATAAGGAAAGAAAAGGAACAAACACAGGACAACCAAATTGCTGAGTATCCTGAAGGGTGGCAGTGTATTCACAGTCTATAGGATAAGTAAGTAGCCCCGAACATTGATACTCCTCAATGCCCTGTGGCTCAAGAACTTGCACCTCTATTGACTTGGCACCTCTACAACCCCAGTGATGCCAAATAGCTTCCTGAGTGTCAGGGAAGGGGTTCACCAATCAGGCGTCCTGCCCCACAACTCTGGCAATGAGGTACTTTCAACGACTTGTCTGTCCAGGCACTGCCAAACCTGCCTGCTTGCTGCCGACAGACAAGACGTAGGATTGTAGCGCAATAGTTCATCAAAATGACCATAAGCAGTGTTTTCACATCCAAAAAGACTGATGCGTACTGGTCTCTTTCCCCAAACACAACAACCTGTGGCAAAGTTTCTTGTTGAGGGTGCTTAATGTCCCCTCTGCACGAGCCCAGCCCGGGGCTCTTCCTACAGAGGAGTGCGTACCAAGGAAGTGGAGCCCCACCTCTCGTGGCTTCAAGAACTCGGGAAAAGCGGTACCTGGAACGTGCTCTTACAGCACTCTTACCGCCTGATTATGCAGTCCTCTGGTAACGGCTGGTGTCCGCAAACAACCTGAATCATCGGCAGCGTCCTCTTCCCGGACCACTGCCTTTACGCTATTTCCGACGTTGCCTCGTGGTCACGTGGGGTGGGAATCGCAGAGCATGCTGGGATCTGTAGTTCTTTAGCTTTTTACTTCTTGGTTTGCGCTAGCGGTACAGCCAGCGCGTAACCGGGAAGGGATCCTGACAGAACATCCCTCCTTCGGAAGGCGCTGGCTGGCCGAGGGTTTGTCGGGATGCAGGCGATTGAACCGAGCCACCAACCGAGGGGCATGTACCGCCCTGGGAGGTTCCCATGTGTTCTCCTCGGGACCATATCCCTTCCATGCAAGCTAATACCAGAGCTGCCCCCGCACCCTCTTGGCATCCAGGATCGCCTTAACCTCATATTCCTGCTCCTGGCGTACCCATATGGGGTCAGGCCGTGGTCGCATGGGGCAATGGGAAGGTTTCAGAAGCGAAACATGAAATACAGGGTGGATTCGGAAATGGGCTGGCAACTGTAGTTTCACAGCCACAGGATTGATGTGTTTAACCACTCGATAGGGACCAATGTACTTTGGGTTAAAAACACTGTATTTCCTGAATCGAATATATCTAGTTGATAGCCACACCCTATCACCCTTTTTATATCTCGGACTCGTTCTTCTGTGTTTGTCTGCCTGTGCCTTGTAAGCCATCTTCGCTCTCAGCAGATTGGAACGTGTCGCAAGCAATATCTTGCGGATGCGTGATAGCCTCACCCCTACTTCAGGAGGTTTGTGTCTCTTGCTGGGGTGTAGTAAGGGGTGAAACCTAGGATGAAAGCCATAGTTACTGAGAAAAGGAGAGTGTTGTGTTGAGGAATGTGTGGTACTATTATACGCTATTTCCGCCGCCCATAACCATTCCACCCAGGCTTCTGTGTTGCTCTTTACGGAACATCTCAGGTATTGCTTGAGGGTTTGATTAAGTCTTTCCGTCTGCCCGTCTGTCTGAGGGTGGTAGCTTGTGGAAAGGGAGGAGGAAATATGCAACTCAGAGCACCAGGTTTTCTAAAAAAGGGCTGTGAACTGGGTCCCTCTGTCTGACAATCTGACTATGTGTGTCAGCAAGATGTGAGCCAATTGTCCTGCCGAGGGGACTTGTTTGCATGCAATAAAGTGTCCCATTTTGGTGAGAGAATCCACGACCACAATAATCGCTGTTTTGCCTTGATCCCGGGGTAACCCGACGATAAAATCAACAGAGAAACATTCCCATGGCATGTCAGGAGTGGGCAAAGGTTGCAGCAGTCCTTGGGGTTGTTGGTGATCTGTCTTCATCTGAGCACAGATAGGACATTCTCCGACCCACTGCAGGATATCGGGACGGACGGTGGGCCACCAGCAGTATCTCAAAACCTTTTCCAGGGTCTTGCGTCCACCCGTGTGTCCCGCACATGGGAGACTATGGCACCATGAGAAGACCAGCTTACGAAGTTCTTGGGTAGGAATCAGTAACTGTGCGCCTTTCATGGGGAGCCCTTGTTTCAGACGCCATTCCGGATGGTACCTGAGCCAGGTTCTCCAGGGAAAGGTTTGTATCCCTCTTCTGGTTTTCTGTAAGAAGCTGTCCGTCTGTACAACACAGAGTACCTTGCTTGGTTCGATGATGGGTTTTTTAGGAACAGAGATCGGTTGATCCAGGTTTTCTTGCCTAGACAACGCGTCGGCCTTTTTGTTGTCTGTGCCTGGCCGAAAGGTGACAATAAAGTGGAATTCTGCGAAAAACAATGTCCACCGGAGTTGACGAGGCGTGAGATGCCGTGCGGCTCTCATATATTGAAGATTCCGATGGTCAGAATAGACCGTTACCTGGTGGACCGCTCCCATCAACCAGTGTCTCCATTCTAGAAAGTCGTCCCTTATTGCCAAAAGCTCCTTTTCAGGAATGGTGTAATTTTGTTCGGCTGTATTTAGCTTTCTGGACATGTACGTGATTGGATGCAGGTACCCGGTGGTTTCGTGTCTTTGGGACAACACGGCCCCAACCGCTATGTCAGAGGCGTCGGCTTCCACTATGAACGATAACCGTGGATTGGCGTGTATCAGTACTGGTGCCGACATAAAGGCCTCCTTTAAGCGATCAAATGCTTCTTGCGTTTTTGTGGTCCACAGAAAGGGTGTGGTCTTCCGTGTTAAACGGGTCAAGGGTGCCACTAGGTCTGAGAAGTGTTGGATAAACCTCCTATAGAAGTTGGCAAAACCCAACAGGCTTTGTATTTACTTTATTGTAGTCGGAAGTGGCCACTCTATGATCGCCCAGATCTTCCTTTCTGCCATGATTTGTCCTGAGAGGGTAAGCATAACCCCTAAAAATTCAACTGTGGTGACGTGGAATTCACATTTGGTGATTTTACAAAATAACGAGTGGTTTCGTAGAGCCTGTAGTACCTGACATACATGGATGACATGTTCTTCCTCATTAGACGAGTATATCAAGATGTCATCTATATACACTACAACGAAACGGTCCAGAAACTCTCTGAGGACTTAGTTGAGGAAGAACCGGAACGTCGCCGGTGCGTTGCATAGCTCAAAGGGCATAACGAGGTATTCAAAAAGGCCGTACCGTGTTTTAAATGCGGTTTTCCATTCGTCCCCATGGCGCATCCGCACGAGGTGATATGCCCCTCTGAGGTCCAGCTTTGTGTATATGCCTGCCGCTCTCACCTGCTCCAACAGAACAGGAATCAATGGTAGCGGGTATCGATTTTTTATAGTGATAGCATTCAATGCTCGATAGTCTATACAGCAACGTAGATCTCCATTGGCCTTCGGTATGAAAAAAAGAGGCGATGCAGCTGGAGACCCGGAGGGGCGTATGAATCCCATCGCCAGGTGGGTATCCAAATAACTGCGGAGGTATTCATTCTCGGGTAGCGTAAGAGCGTATAAACGCCCACTGGGAATCACAGCACCGGGGACAAGGTCGATCCTGCAATTGTACTCCCTATGTGGCGGAAGCACTGCAGCTTGGGTATCGCTGAACACGCTGCGATACCGTTCATAGCATGCAGGTAGGTCTACATTCTTCTCTGCGGCTGTGGCGATGTGATGCCTCGCTGCTAATGTTTCAGAGGGTCTCTGTAGAGGGTGGTGGCAATGGTCTTGACAGTAGAGAGAATTCAGGCGCAAGGACTTAGTGGACCAGTTTATAGTCGGTTCATGTTTTTGCAGCCACGGGAGGCCCAGTATTACCCCATACTGTGGAGCCTGAAAGATGTTAAAAGAGAGCCATTCTTGGTGGTATCCTTCATACGTAACCACATACTCAGTCGTGTTGTACCTAATGGGTCCAGCTTCTAGCTCCTTGCCATCCACCGCATATATTGGTTCGGGATTTGGTTTGCCAACCAGTTGTAACCCTAGCCGATCTGCTTCGTCCCGGTCCATAAAACAGCCCGTGGCTCCGGAATCCACCATGGCCTTGATGTCTTTCTGCTCCTGGTTGACACACAGATTTAAGGATACAAAAAAGTGATCAGCTTCGGATACGGTGAAGAAGTTTACTGAAGGGATAGAACATGTGCTTGAGGGTTTCCCTTCTGGTTGCCTTAAGCGTTGCGGTTTTCCGTCCCCTGTTCCGCCGTTACCGCTGCTGCTTGACTAAAGCGAGGACGGTTGTACTTGGGTTTAACAGGGCAGTCACTGGCCCCATTCAGCCAGTAGGAGAGATGGAGGGCTAGAAGATTGCCACCTCCATGCAATATTTTTTTAGCTAGAGATGCGGCAATCCCAATCAGAACACTTTCCCCCCTGACTTCCCTACTGATCATCCAGGAGACTCTAAAGGGCTATTCTAGAGAAAAATCTATTTGTTTTCACAATACCAGGAAGAGAACCCTGTTTATTGCCGAGCAGTGCCCACATTTAACAGGTATTGCCAGACCACTTGGAAGAAGTCAGCTCCCTGATACAATCAAGTGAAACGTGTGGATATTTTAAGCCTGTCAAGTGCGGTGGTTATCAGGGGTGAAGTATACAGTATGTAGGTATTTCAATTGAATAAGTCTCAGTTGGGCCGAACTGGCATTTTGTGGGATCAATGTTGTATCCTGGCCAACGAGGTTGGATGGAATCTGGTATGTCGAAACATGGTGTCAAGATTCCATACAAAGATAATTGGCACAGGCTTTCCAATGAGAGGCTTCTCATCTCCAATAAACGTACCTTACATTAATAACGATGCATGACGTGAGTCTTTTGAAGAGGACTTTACACTGGCGAGTGGAACTTCATTATGGGAAATCCTGGAGCACTGCCAGAGCTCTTCGAGCTGGCATATTGGCAGACCAGAGGGTGGCGCACACGGTAGTCCGCAGAGAGGAGCAGATAATACGGGGTCCGACTTCACTTTCAGATGATGGCATCAAATCCAGAGAGAAATTTTAATCCTGTGAGTAATTCAGTCACACCAGCCCAGCAGTTGCGTGGACTCTCGTGTTGCATGTCTGGCGCTACAGTTTGTATGTGCATGCTTGGCGGCAATTTGGCTTTGCCTGACTTGTCTGTAGAGCAGTCATGCACTGCAAAACAAGGCCCATCGGCCTTAGAAAAAATGGTTGATTTGTTTTACAGGGGCCATTTTTTGGTGTTGAGAAAAGTCCATACCAACACTACATACGCTGGAATTAATTTGTTGCAGTGATTCACACACCTGTGCGGACACCCTCTACGAGTTGCTACAATTGGGATATTAATTTGTTGCGGTGATTCACACATCTGTGCTCACACAATTCAACAATTTGGACGCCTTATTATATAGAGCATATTCAGTCATCTGCACATCAAATTAAATACATTTTGTACAGTGAAACATAGTTTATCATACAATGTCATATTAAACTTTATTGCTCTGACTTGATTCAACAGGCTCCCATACATAATTAGTGTGGACTCGTCACGATGATTCACCCGCCATACATGATAAGTGTATGGTGTATGGTACGTTGTACATGATAAGTGTGGACTCATCCTGGTGATTAACACACCTCTTTTTCATATATATATGTGATTGTATGTGATCAAGGCGATACCAAAGTGGACGATGGACGGAGCGTTTGAGCAAATCAAACACTCACCCCCAGTCAACTGATATTGGTTTAATCCATCATCTTTCTTTCGCTCACTCCACCACCCCAGTTCAGACATGGCCACTTGCAAATCAGTCTGACCCTGTGGCTCATGGGAACAGTTCAGCCCGAACTGCCAAGCCATGTCTTCCCTGGACCGGAAACAAGCATCTTGGGACCGGTTTCGGGTTCATAACCCTCATCAGCCAGGCTATCTTGAATCCAGTGGCAAAGTGAGCGAGGGACCCACGTCTGGGCATACCCTGCCAACTTAGGGCGAACAAAGAGGTACCAAAGGGAATGATGGACGGAGCGTTTGAGCAAATCAAACACTCACCCCCAGTCAACTGATCTGGGTTTAATCCATCATCATTCTTTAGCTCACTCCACCACCCCAGTTCAGACATGGCCATATGCAAATCAGTCTGACCCTGTGGCTCATGGGAACAGTTCAGCCCGAACTGCCAAGCCATGCCTTCCCTGGACCGGAAACAAGCATCCTGGGACCGGTTTCAGTATCATAACCCTCATCAGCCAGGCTATCTTGAATCCAGTGGCAAAGTGAGCAAGGGACCCACGTCTGGGCATACCCTGCCAACTTAGGGCGAACAAAGCGGTACCAAAGGAGATGATGGACGGAGCGTTTGAGCAAATCAAACACTCACCCTCAGTCAACTGATCTGGGTTTAATCCATCATCATTCTTTAGCTCACTCCACCACCCCAGTTCAGACATGGCCATATGCAAATCAGTCTGACCCTGTGGCTCATGGGAACAGTTCAGCCCAAACTGCAAAGCCATGTCTTCCCTGGACCGGAAACAAGCATCCTGGGACCGGTTTCGGGTTCATAACCCTCATCAGCCAGGATATCTTGAATACAGTGGCAAAGTGAGCAAGGGACCCACGTCTGGGCATACCCTGCCAACTAAGGCCGAACAAAGCGATACCAAAGGGGATGATGGACGGATCGTTTGAGCAAATCAAACACTCACCCGCAGTCAACTGATCTGGGTTTAATCCATTATCATTCTTTAGCTCACTCCAGCACCCCAGTTAAGACATGGCCATATGCAAATCAGTCTGACCCTGTGCCTCATGGGAACAGTCAAGCCCGAACTGCCAACTGTACTGGGGTGAATGTATGACATTGTTCTGCATTCTGTCCATCAACAGTTCTTTTTGCATTTGTCACTCCGAGTGGGACGGGTATGCTCAGACGTGAGTCCCGTGCTCTCCATGCCACTGGAATCAAGCTATCCTGGCTGAAGAGGGGTGAAACCCCGAAACCGGTCCTAGGATGCTTGTTTCCAGTTCAGGGAGGACCTGGCCTGGCAGTTCGGGCTGGACTGTTCCCATGGGGCACAGGGTCACGACTAATTTGCATATGGCTGGGTCCAAACTGGAAGGGCATGGTGAGCAAAAAAACGATGGATTCAGGCCCAGATCTCTGCACTGGGGTGAATGTATGACATTGTTCTGCATTCTGTCCATCAACAGTTCTTTTTGCATTTGTAACCCCGAGTGGGATGGGTATGCTCAGACGTGAGTCCCATGCTCTCAGTTCGGGCTGGACTGTTCCCATGGGGCACAGGGTCAAGACTGATTTGCATATGGCTGGGTCCAAACTGGAATGGCATGGTGAGCAAAAAAAGGATGGATTTAGGACCAGATCTCTGTACTGGGGTGAATGTATGACATTGTTCTGCATTCTGTCCGTCAACAGTTCTTTTTGTATGTGATCAAGGTCACGGCAGTGACCGAAACGCGTCAGAACAAGCTGGGGCGGTTTATGAAATAAAATAGAAGTTTGGCACGAAAAGTGGAGTCCGTACCCTTCCTTCCCATCGGGGTATGGACGGTTTGGGAACTTGTTTTTTATATATATATATCTATCTATAACCCGATATGAATACAGGTGACAACTATAATGATCACCAAAAGTAAGAGCGGACTATTATTTTAGGCTTCCCATATTACTTTGGAAGGAATACTCATTACTGGCAAGTCTCAACACAGCTCGCATGGCGAGACACACCCACTCGGGTTTTATCAGATACCACATATATAACCTGCAAGTTATTAGGAATATTGTGGTCATCCCAGTATGTATTATAGTTCCTAAATATCACACTGTTGACACATTGAAGTACCGGGTTTTTAGAACCCAGCGGTGCAGGGGAACACACCCTAAGACTTCGGGTTCTTCCTGTTTCAGACCCACAGAAACACAGAGTCTTCTAGATGAAACCAAAGATCATATTTATTGGCTGCAGACCAATCACAGGTATCCGAGAAGTACAACACGATGTATGTTCTCAGGAGACTGCCCCTAACCAAAAACCAGTCTTTACTTATATACACAAAATTACGCTCTCGGCCACACCGCCCCTATTTTACAAGTGGTCATCCACATATTTTAGTTTCAAAGAAACAGCAGAGCCATAATGACAATCCCACATTTCAGTTCATTAAGCATACAGTCATTTTACCCAGCAAGGCTCAGAACCCTCATCAGATAACAGCGGACCCCAATAAAACGGGCACCTCCTGCTCGTAAAACAAGCCATAAAGTAGGAAACAGAGTCCGGTGTGAAATAGCTTAGTCAGAGATCATGTGCGAACAAGGACTTTATGATGGGTCGAGCCCTGATGCTAATCACATTAGGCCGCGAGAAAAGGAACTGGCCGGACAGGATTGACCTCGGGCAGCGGAGTCAGTTTGCACAGGTCAGAGAGAAGTCACAGAAGGTGTACGTGTCCTTTAGGCCTAGGCATGGCCTTAGTGCGCAGCCTATGTGAGGGCAACCACAAAATGGCTACTGTTCTAAAATGAAACCCAAGGGTTCAATATGTGGTATCGTATGCACGGTGAATTCATCAGTGAAACATGACGAAAACACTCACACATACCACGTTACTCATTTGCGGTTCGCTGATACTGAAGTCGGCATGGTAGGGCCATGCTTCCAACATGGTTCCGAAATTTACAGTACCACAACATCAATTCAACCTTTTCCGTTTTACTTATGTATTGTTGTGATACACCTATGAATTTATCTTAAAGATTCATTACCAAGTCAGTATAATGATCTCATTTGCCTGTATACACTTGTATGTTGATTTAGTCCAGTCTTTGTTTACAATGCATCTGGGATTATTTGTATTTTACATTTATACAGAGCATTTATCAGTGTTTCCATTACAACATTAATGTGTAAAAATATATATATTTTTTCTATGTCTATTTGCGTATTTTTGCACGTGACATTGCACTGGCACTTTAAATATTCAGGCTTCGACCCACAGCGTCATGTGATCAAGGCCTCTGGGAGGCCGAAACGCGTCATGGCGGTGGTGCGCTTATGTTGAGCTGAATAAAGAAACTTTTTTGCACTCATCTTTGGGCCCGTGTTCGTCTCTTGCATGAGGAACATTTGCAAGCTGTGAGACGACTCCTGTGGCATATCATTACACCGCGAGGCTTCTACGGTGTGTCACGGACCCCTTCTTCCGCTTTGGGCCGAGCAGTAGGAAGCACAATTCTGGTTACCCGGAAGTTTAATTCGAGTTCCCAGTCGGAGCAACTGCAGCAGCCCCCGAGCAGCCGTAACCATTCCTATCGTCAGCCGGTGGCAAGACTGCTCGGAATTGCAGGCGGGACTTGTGGCGAAAAGCTCGGTGAAGAAGTGTGCTTGTTAGTGTAACTTACATCGCTATTTACCGTCGTGGGGAGTTACGTGACGTTATCTAAATCAGTATCCCAGCATAGACGCGCCATGGCCGCCGGCGCTGTGAGAAGCCGTGAGGAGGCGGCAACAGAGATGTTTGATGATTCCCCAGTAACTGAGTCTGAGTTAACAACGCAATTGGAGGTTTCTAAAGAGGGTAATTCTGATCTGAAAGAGATTTTAAAAAAACTGGAAAAAGCGATGCGAACCGAGACTTCCAAATGGTGGGAACATCGTTCACTGTCCCGTTATCTTGAGGTGGGACGCATACCACGAGGGTTGCGTATTATGCTGGCGCCCAGCTATGAGAACCCGGACCCTAAGATGCTGGCAGAATGGGCTGAGTGTAACTTGGAATCCTCAGCTAAACTAGTAAGAATTCTGGTGCAGTATGCAGCAAGCGATCGCTTAAAAACTCAGATCATTAATGATGAACTTAATGACCAAATTTCAAAACTGGGCCCTTCTGACCAGGAGAAAAAATACCGTGAGGAGATGCTTACTCGCTTGGCCAAAGAGGAGGAAACAATAAAAAAGCGAAAGGCCTTCACATTTCAGAGGGACAAGCTGGACTACCAGAATGGTCAAATATTCACTTTCGCTAGGAAATTTGATTCCTTAAAGAAAAAGGGCAGTACAGTCCAAAAACCACAAGGCCCCATTGGGATTAAAGACACAGCGCAATCTTCTACATCTGTTTCAGACTTAAGTTCAGTACCAGGCAGCGAGTCAGAGAACGAACAAACAGCCTCTAGCTCGGGATTGGGGTTTACACGATTTACATTGGCGCAGGAGGTGGACTGTCTACGCCAAGACAGGCGCCAGACCCTAAGACCACGTTCCCAAAAACCAAAAACAACAAGAGATCAAACATCAAACGTAGGGAAGGGAGGCAACACCGCAAACTCAAGCAGTGGACACAAACCGCAGAACAAAAGAGCTCAGAGGAAATGGAATCGCAAATAGGCAGCACGACCCTTAAATCTCTTTCCATCATCAACCTTACCGAGATGAAACTGAACATGAAAGAGGAGAAAACCCTAGCCCTTGGACTGTCCTTTTGCCCTGTAAACAACTTTAATTACACGCAAACGCGCATAGATGTGCACAAATACACACGTAAACTTAAACTACGGAAGTTCTACAAGTTGAATAAGTCGGAACCAAAATCAACAAAAGAGGTGAACCCCCTCAGCATTTCTAGCCCACCTGTTGCCACTATAGGGGATTACAATCTTTTGTGCAATCTCCACGATCTGTATGATGAGGGTAAGGTTGACGGTCCAGCAGAGAGTGAACCTTTTCCCATGACCAACAAACCAGGTATGACGCCCTTTAAACCTAAGTCTACGTACAAGCCTGTTATGATACACGATAACATCGATATTTACAATGAACTGGTAACTGGCCAACTGAAAAAACTGCATAAGTCCACCATATGCACCCGCTTAAAACAACGACAATGGAATCTTGGCTACAATCAATTAATGAAAAAAATACAAAACGATGACAACGTTATTGTCCGCCAGTCGGACAAGGGCGGAAACATTGTCCTGTGGCCATGCCAAATGTACATAGAAGAAGCATTGACTCACTTGAATGATCGTTCATGTTATAAACGGAGCGAATGGAAATTGGTCAAAGCAGCATGGGGAGACTTCTTCAGCAAGCTTTTGGCATGGAAGAGCGCTGGTTTGCTCAGTGCTGATGAGTTCAAATTTTTGAAAGTGAACCACCCAGTTATTCCTGTTTTTTATTTAATCCCCAAGATTCATAAAAATGCAATCAAACCGCCAGGTAGGCCAATTATTTCGGCCAGAGGCAGTATCATGGAGAAAACTTCTCTATACATTGATTATTTTTTACAGGAGTATGTGAAGCGACTGCCTTCTTACCTACAGGACACTGGGGATTTTCTGAGGAAAATTTAGAACATTGATTGGCAGGAAGATTACTGGTTGATCACGCTGGATGTAACTGCGTTATATACCAGCATACATCACCAAGACGGGATGAAAGCAGTGGAACACTTTCTAAGAACTCAACCTATGTACATGTTGGATCATGGCAAGATGATTCTGGAAATGATTTCTATTTGCTTAAACAATAATGATTTCTTATTCCAGAATACATTATTTCAACAGCTAAGGGGCGTTGCGATGGGGGCTTGCTTCTCCCCAAGCTACGCGTGTTTACACATGGACTTGTGGGAGGAGCAAGTCCTCCATAACCAATTCCAACACATCATGGTAGACAACATCATTGTGTGGTATCGTTACATTGATGATTTATTTGTAATTTGGAAAAGTTCAGACACAGCAGCTTCAAGGTTCATTCAAGAAATTAACATCAATCAGGTGAACTTGCAATTCACAGCTCAAATGAGTCAAAAGAGCGTCAATTTCCTGGACGTAGAAGCCTTTATTTTTGAGGGTAGACTTGAAACCAAACTGCATCGCAAAGTGACGGCAGGAAATACCGTGCTTCACGCGAACAGTCACCATCCCGAGCATCTCATTCGCAGCATTCCCTACGGGGAAATGCTGCGCATCAGGCGCATCTGTAGCAGGGAGGACGACTGCTGTTTGGCACAGGAAGACAGCAAGAAGAGGTTCCTAGCAAGAGGGTACTCACCTTCAGTGATAGATAAAGCTATCTCCAAAACCAGATCGATACCCAGATCAAAAACGCTGAGCCTGAAGTCAGATCCTAAGCCGGTTACCAGCCAAGGCACAACTCCGGAGGGTGCTCCTAGACTTATCATCACTTTCAGTCGACAACAAGGGGTCTTGCGTAGAATTTTTAAGAAAAACTGGGCACTCATACGCAATGACCCGGTGATAGGTGATTCCTTACCCAATGCCCCGGACATCACGTTCCGGAAATCCCGCTCTATGAGCGACATGCTCGTGAAAAGCAGCCCGGAGATAGGCACCAATAAAAGTAATTGGATACAAACCACCAAGGGGTTCATTAAATGTTCCACCTGTAAAGCCTGCACCTTGGGTAAAAGCACTACCTCTTATACATCTCCTTTTTCTGAAACCCCCTGCAAGATCACAAAGAAGTTAACTTGCAGAACTGATTTTGCAGTATATGTGCTGGAGTGTACTTGTGGCCTGCAATATATTGGCAGCACCAAATTGCAGGCTCACAAACATATACTCCAGCACATGAGGGCTATTACCAACTCTGACTCATCCTACCCAGTAGCTAGACACTTCAAGGAGAAACATAACAACAGTTTAGAACACCTGAGCTACTTCGTCATTGATACCATTCCACCACTCAGACGAGCAGGGGATCGAGAAGCCCTGTTAAGGAGACTAGAGACACAGTATATTTTAGAATTAGATTCAAAAACACCAAACGGATTAAACTCCAGCGAAGATTTCTATACGTGTCTATGAGTCATGCCGCAGTCACTTGTTATGATCAGCTCTGAACTGGAGACTCATTATATCAGTTTAACATCCGTTGCCAGACCTCCTCTATAGTTGTATTATATATAAAGAAAACCTTTTTTTAAATAAAAGAAATTCACTTATTTTTCAAATAGCACGTGCACTTGTTGACAGGAATGGACATAGTTTTTACACATTAGGAATAAAGGATAGATACACATATCAAAGATGAGGAGGTGACAGGCGGCTCATCGGAGAGTCAGACTTGTAACAGGAATATACAGTGTATGCATTAGCATCTGGTGTAGTTATTTTTTTTAGGAAAGCCCAGCGCCTATGCCACATTGAATTTAAAAATCAAGAGACAGCAAAAACAATGGGCTTAGAGGTATCAAACTTCAAAATTCTGAGTGCCTCCTGGCAGTGCACAAACCCTAAGTTCCTGCACAACTGTATGAGCCAGCGCTGTCTTGCAGATTTGTAGCCTGGACAAAAAAATAAAACATGGAGCTCTGACTCCTCCTGATGGTTACAGGCCGGGCACCCACGTTGAGCAGTTCCAGACCATTTGCAAGTGAAGGCTCGCAGTGGAAGGGTACTAAATCTAAACTGAAGATATAGTTTTCTTGCTGGGAAAGGTAGAATGTCATCCAGGAAGGGTTCAAATTTATACTCATCTGTTACAGTAAGGAATTCAGCTGTCAGATGGCCTGGATCCGGATTCCCATGAATGACTGCCAAATTTTATATTCGATAAATTCTCACCAGTTCAGCACGTGAGACTGCAGAACACGCTTCCTCAGGGTTACTCCAGAGGTTTGGTTTGCCTATCCTACTGCACTCTTCTCTTATGTGTGTAAACCAAGCCATTTTTTCTACCCCTGGAAGACCCAGTAACTCTTTTTTTTCTGTCCGATATTCTGCCATTTCCGGGGTCACCCACAATCTACGCCAGAAAGTTAGCTGTCTTAGGCCAGTCTCATCTCCAATCGGCCTTATACCTAAATCTAGCCGCAGGGGGTTTAACGGGGTGCTAGAAGGGAGACCCAAAATCTGTCTTAAGAAGCTGTTCTCAACTTTGCTTACATAACTGCAAGAACAATGTCCCCAGAGTTCAGCCCCATACATTGAAGCACCCCTAGCTTGTGCCTTGTAAATTTCAATGATAGGCCCAGTGGGTTTATAGGAGGAATCCCTCAGTATTTAGCAATTCCTCCAGTAGTCTGTGCTAACTTGAGCTTGACTTTGGCAATTTGTGGCCCCCAATCCATATTTTCTTTGAGGTTGAGACCCAAATAGTCAAATACAGAGACCCTTTCCAGGACAGTGTCATCTAAATGGTGATTAGGGCGGGTTTTCTTTGCTGTGTTGAAGACCATAAACTTGGGTCTTCAAGGTATTTATCTCCAGCCGCCTATTATTGCAAAAGATGCCAAGCTTTCCATTGCCCTCTATTCCCGTCGGCGACTTGGACATTAAAAGGGTGTCATCCGCAAACATCAACGCTGGGACCTTTGAGTTTGCTAACTTTGGGGCATCATTATCCTTAACCTCAGTAAGTTGGGCAATCAATGCGTTGACAAAGAGGCAGAACAGGGTTGGTGCGAGCACACAACCCTGCCTCACTCCTCTGTCAACTGGGAGTCGTGGTGTTAGTTCTCCCCCTTTCCCACATCTTACTTGGGCGTAGTTGGCATCATGAAGCTTGATAAGCATGTTTAGGAGGTAGGAAGGGATCCCCAAATCTGTTAGTACCCCCCATAGTTTGTCTCAAGGCACCAGGTCAAAAGACGTTTTCAGGTCCACGAAAATTAGGTAGAGACTGCCACCCTCCATTCTCACCGTTTTCCAAAATATAAGTTGGAGTCTATATATTTGATCAACGGTGGAGGTGTTCTTCCTGAATCCGGCTTGGTACGGGCTTAACATTTCATTATCTTCCATCCACCCCTGAATGCGGTCTAGAAGTACCCGTGCAGAGTTTTTGTGTGACATATATCAAACTGATCGGTCTGTAGTTTGCAGGGAGTAGTGGAGAACCCTTTTTAAGAACTGGGACAATTTCCGCCCCAGCCCAAGTCTCGGGGATCGGCATACCATTCATTATAGCATTAAATTGTACCCACAGATAGGGGCCCCATATTGTTGGTTCTTCTCGAGAAAGATCCCCTGGGAGCCTATCTAATCCTGGTGCTTTGCCTGCGGGCAGTTTCTTGAGTGCATTCGAAACTTCGAGAAGGGTGATCCCAACAACATCTTCATCAGTGTACCTTGGTGAGGAAGTAGTTACCTCAGCTACCAGGCCGGTGTCTGCACACAAGACCCTCTGGGTAGCAGTGTGGCTGTCATTGTGGGGGCCAGATTCTAGCTTCATTGTGTATAGCGCCTGAAAATGGTCTGCCCACTTTTCTGCTGGTATATTCGGCTCTATGGCTGGATTACCTTCTCTGCTACCTGTTATGACTATGGCATAGAATTCCTTCATATCTCTGGTTTTTGGTAACACTAAGCAAGACCATACAGAAACTCTATATAATTTTCTGAGTATATTACAAAGTCATGCTATGACCTTAGCCAAGGAAAAATGTAAATCTGAAGTTGAATCTGTGGACTAAGTGGGTCACATCATTGGCAAACATGGTGTTTTCCCAAAACAGTGCTTGCCTAAGGTAATAGAGGAAGCTCCAGACCCTCAAAACAAAGAACAACTTGAAATCATTTCTTGGCCTAGCGGAATATTATGCCAGGTTCATTCCATTGTTTGCAGATAAAACAAATAACATGAGAGGTCTAATGAAAAAAAGGAACAATTGATTTGGAATGAAGAATGTGCTTCTTAATTTGTCACATTAAAGAAAGAAATTTCCTCAGCTCCTGTATTGGCAACATTTGACACTCAGTACAACTCGGTTATTGTTACAGATGCCAGTAATGTTGGTATTGGTGCTGTTCTAATGGAAAACCATGAGGGCAAGTTGGTCACAATTGCGTACACCTCAAGACCAGTAAAAGATGCAGGCAGAATTCAAGTATTCCACTCTAGAAAAGGAAAGATATGTCTTTGGTACTCAATTTAAAGTTGGATCGGATCATTGTCCATTGGTGGACTTATTTACCACTAAAGGTTGTGGAAAGTCTACGCCTAGCAATACAAATTGTAGGAGTTTCATTTCAATGTTGAGTACATTCCTGGTGCCAGAAACATTCTAGCAGATTGTTTGTCCAGGTTACCAGTAAAGTAGGATGGGGACATGGGCATTATTGATGATGATTTGGAGAGAGTTGTGTCCATTTGTGAGGTGTCAAATAGCTGCATTAAACAAGATCAATGGGAGGATGCATGCAACCAAGATGCGGAAATTCAGGAGGTTATAAGATATAATAAGACAAAATGGCTGGAAAAGAGGTTTTTGAACAACAAACAAAGACTTGTTACCATATTTTTACATTGCAAATGAGTTATCAGAATTAGATGATCTTTTGTTTTGATGAGAACATTAGTGGTACCTCAGAGTTAAGTCAATTTGTGTTAGACATGGCTCACAAAGGCTATCTTGGCATGAGTAGCATGAAAAGAAGAATTTGCAGTGAGTTTTGGTGGCTGGCCATTAATAGATGTATTGATGCCAAAGTTAGATCATGCATTGAATGTGCCGTCAGTAACAAAATGCAGCAGGGAATCAACTATGAGAAAGCTCAAATTTTTACACCTGATAGGGTATGTGTTAGAGACGTGTAGCGTGGTGCAGAGCGGGTGGGCCAAACTCCAGAGGAAATGTGTAAAGCATCTGCGCAGAACACACAGGCGACACACCAGGCACACTACAAAAAGAGACTCCACACCAGATTAGGTGAAAAACAACTTGTGTATTATGAAAAACACACCAGAAGGCAATCACAGTTACGAACACGGTGCCAACTGACACCCAGTATTCACTTACAGGGGGGATTATTTACAGGGTAGGGCAAATCGGGCCGCTGCCAGAACCATCATGAGTCCACGAATTAATGAAAGTCCATAAGCAATAATGTCCCACCGGCCGTACCTACTGGAGAGAAGACATGCGCTTGGCATAAATCACTTTAGGCATTTATCAAGGTAGGCATAAACATAAAACCAGCCACGTAGGCATTAGGGAAAAACATTAGGCATAGAGACATTAGCATAGGGCATACGCATGTGAGCACTGAGGCATCATCATTAGGAAAGCATTAGGCGTACCCAACTTGGCTCAGGCAAAAACCCAGAAATAACTCTTAGGCATAGAAACACAATTATGCAGCCTACCAGCTTACGTCACCTTGGGCCTAAAATCCTGAGGCATAAAAGCAAAATCATTAGGCATCAGTCATGAGGCATTGGTCACATTGGGCAAGACACTAGGCATTATCACATGCATGAATCCCATCATGTAGTACATTGGGCCTAATCATATTTGCATAATGGCGCATCCCTGGTAACACCACATTAGCATTAGGCGTGGAAACCTGTGGGCATAGTCTCATTAGCATCAGTAACATTAACATAAATCATGGCATGAATCACAAAATTAGCATATACATCAACCTAGGAGCATGCGACAATGCATCAGCGTACATCACAATAGACTGGGCATCACCAACAGGGTAGCCAAGTTGCACATAACACCAATAGCAATGCGTCCTATTCTTGGGCATAAATCATACTCACGGGGCTTAAAACGTAGTCAGTAGAGTCCACTGATGCATATAACACTGCCACCCTGGGCAGGTATAAACCCAACTCTGGGACTCTCTAAATAACCCTTGCCCCCAACGTTACAACTGCCCACTGTCCGGCGGGGCAGTTGCGTAGAGTACAGCCAGTACAGTACTGGGAACGTGGGAGCCCCTCTTCTGGGACTCCCAAATCAACAATGCTCCCAAGAAGAACCGTTGCAGTGGCCCGCAACTGCGGCGCCGCTGGGTAGCCAAACTAGACACTGGCCCTTGTCACCACTGCAGGCCGGGGGGGGGGACACACACCAAGGGGAGTAAATCACAACGAGAGGCTCAGCCCCACTCACCATTCCTTGGGGGCTGAGCCAAGTAGTCAGCAGCTTTCCGCTGCAGCCTCCGAGCAGCAATCTCTCCTCCAACACTGGAGCGGCCCGCCGTCCTGTGGGGCTGCTCAGGTCCCAATGGCCCGACTGCCTGGGTGCCTTGCGAGCACCACACTGGGCCCTCCTGAAGCCCCCACTCACCGGGGCTGCCTCAGGTCTCCGCTGGCCTCTCGCTGCTGCCGACACCTCGCTCAAATTCACCCAGGTCCCCTCCTGGGACCCGGGACTTCAGTGTGGATTCCGCCGGCTCCAAACTTCCTGCTTCCTCCGTGGCGGGGCGGGACTCCCTGGAGGTGTTCCTGCCGGCGACAATCGCAGCGCGGCTCCCCTGATGTCGCGGGGAAGCCCGCGCGGTGCTCCTGAGCCCTCCCAGACCGCCGGCTGTGATCCTCCGCAACCGCTTCAGGTGCGCCGGGACTCGGGCCGGCGGCGGTGATTCTCTGGGATTTTGAAAGGCGGGGTGGGCACCCGTTGGTGTCAAAGGTACTGGAAGGCGCGGGGTGGGCACCCGCTATTCTCAGTAACACATAAAGCGGGGTGGGCTGTTTAAGTCAGCATAAAAAACGCCACACAGACACGGGGTGTGCATCTGTGATGAAAATAAGCATGACGGTGGCGAAAATGCGGCACACACGCGGGGTGGGCTCCCACTGATTCAATAAATGTAGAGGCGGGGTGGGCTCCCACGTGAAGGCAGAAGATGCGGGGTGGGCACCCGCTATTTTTAGAAGCATAAACGCGGGGTGGGCACCCGCGAAGGACCACACATGCGGAGTGGGCTCCCGCTCTTTTAAATAAACAGTTCTCCCAGGCCTCACAGCGCCACAGGCGTCACACGCTCCTCACCTCCTTCTTCTGGAGGAGGGGTAAGGTACAGTGCTCACGTGGTGCTAGGGCCCAGAGGCACACAGTCCCACACAGCAAAGTAGCGCCCATGCTCCTTCCCTCCTGGAAGTACAGTCAAGCCCAATATAGCACTCTCAAGGTGCTAGGTCCCACAAAATAAAGCTGTAGCGCTCACGAGGCGCTGGGGCAGGAGAGCAGGCAGGCAATACTGGGTAAGTTCAGCAGGCAGGGGGCACTCATCAAGACAGGACAGCAGTTCTTGGGAACGGTCATCCCCTATCCAGTGGCACTCCTCCTGGCACCGCAGTCTTCCCTCCAGCAGTGGCTCTCACTAGCCCTGTGGACTACAGAGGGGTACAGATGGGATCAGGGGCCAGCACACAGTCCCTTGTGACGGTACCTCCTGGCAGGGCGTCCCCTCTCAATCAAGTCCACGCTCTGTCTGAGCACATGGCATCCCAGCTCCGCTATTTAGACACCCCTCACCCCACCTACCAGAAAGGGCTAGAACCTTCTAGAAGGCTCCTGGCAGTTCCAGTCCCAACTGTCATTGTGGGGGAGATGTAGGGAACTCTGTCACTTCAAACACTTCAAACACTAGACCGCCAACCCACCTCGGGCAGGCGGCACAAGCAGACAGAAATGGCATCCATTTTAAAAGTGACATTTTACAAAGGTGCATTTCTACAATGGTGGAAATAAAGGTGCGTACACCATTGCACAGCATTTATCGTTTTCAGTTCAGGGACACCCTGTCAGTAAAAAGGCTAGGGGGAAAAGCGAAAAATTTCAGGACAATAAGGGCCAAGTCCAACAGTATGGGAAAGAGTTTCTCTTGACATTGCAGGTCCCATGTGTTTGTCCAGCAGTCATGTTTTTGCCATTGTTCTTATTGATCAGTTATCTCAATGGCCAGAGGTTAAATTGGTTCATCAGGTTGATTCACATGCAGTGATACAGTTTCTTAAGGAAGTGTTTGAGAAGGAAGGTTTTCCTAAGTGTTTGGCCACAGACAGCGGTGTACAGTTGAGATCCTCGGAAATGAAAGACGTTTTGGAAAAACATGGTATTAGTCACATACGCACTTCTGTGTACTATTCACAAAGTAATGGCATTATAGAAAGATGGATAAGGGTCTTGAAGGAAGGGTTACAGTTGGCCCTTGCCAATGGAAAAAAATTGTCATCAAGCCCTTAAAGACTTAATATGGAATTACAAGGTCACACCCAGATCGTTGGGAGATATGTCTGCATTTGAAAAAATGAGAGGTAGAAAGGCAGTGTGTAATTTACACCGTATGTGAATGATGAAAATGAGGACAAAAGTATATGGTGGTTTGGTGATAGGGACTGCTCATAGATGGCGATCTAATGACAAATTTGCGTCCAAATGTGTACAAAGGTCTCATATACAACAATTCAAGGTTAGTGAATGGGTGCGTGTAAAAAAAGGAGAGTTGGTTAGATCTGGAGAATCTAAGTTTTAGAAAATAATCCGAGTGGGACACCAGGTAGTGGAACTGACTGATGGTAATGTGTGGAGTATGTGCAAGGTTGTTAGGGTGCGAAAATGTTTGTGGCCTAAAGAAAGTAATAGTCATGATAGTGCCTCGGAATCTAGCTGCGATTCAGATGTACGTTGAAATGGAGATACTTTAAATAGGGGCTTGGAAAAATGTTAAAGATGAAGCCTGTATGATGCAAAGATTACTATATGTCACGCTAGTGCTGACAATTGCAAGTATGCAATTTCATTATATTTATACAGTTCAATTATATCACCATAGGTAAGGCTTATGTAACTCTGCAGCTTGTGCACTGGTGTTGACATTAATTTGCATTTCTGTTTGGTTGTGTTTATAATTACTAGATATCAAACGAAAATGGATCACTTGACCTGAGTAACCACGGTTTGCAACGTTTGTGTAGATTGTCGATAAAAAACCCTCATTCACGTACCCAAGTCGTAAGGCGATATATCTGGGTTCTCCGCCATGTGTTAAAAACGTGACAGCATCATCATTGGGTTTCTTTTTAGTCGTATGCTTCCTTCATCCGGAGGTGAACCACTGGTTATTGCAGTAGTGATCAACGAAAAAAGAGGTGCTCTAGTGAAGTGAGTTATAAAGGTGATGTTAAAAACTCGTATACCTAGAATTTTAATCGGTCTAGGTTTGAGATTGTTTAAAAGCAGTGTCGTGTGTATGAAGACCTATTATTAGTCTACCGCACTAAAGTGTCCATAAAAAAGGTCGACATGTTTCAGCCCTATGGTCTGCCCAGATGGGTCAGGGGGCTTTCTTCAGGACCTAAGAAGAGGGGGGAGGCTGTGTGTTGTCACAGTCTCAGAGAAACAAGGTGTAATTCACCCGAATCAGAAGTGGTCAATTAGTACCTGTTAAAAATAGGAAGGAAAAAGAAACAAATAGGAATGTCATACTTTGCATTCTTCAAGTAATGCTATCTCATAATGTATATTCTACATGCTGTCTATTAACAATGATGAATTGTATAGAAGGAACTCAATTGTGCTCAATGAAGAAATTAGGAATTAAGTAACTATGAAATGGCAATTCTTTAACCCCGAATTGTGTTCACATAGGGAGCCCGGGGTAGCTCCCTATTATGCCCATTGATGAATCCGTATTGTAAATGGTGATCGTTGTGTTAGAGGTTGACTCTAGGGTACAGTAAAGCACAGATAAAATAGTATAGTATGTCCTAGTACCTAAGACACGCAGTACTAATTCGAATGGGCAAAGGGGGCTGCGTCCCGTGTAGTCAGCGTATTTAGTAACGCTTCAGCTCGCTGCTAGCACGCAATATAAATGTGCTGGTATAGTGTAATAATTCGAGGTTTGTATATGCGGTTGACTGAGTGTTGTCGAACTTCAAATTTAGCCTTAGGCATATCGCATAAAGTTCTTATATTGCCGTGTCGCGATCTGTTCAGTATGGGGACAGCCAAAACATTTATGCTGAACTCGGCATTTTGCATCTGAGTGCGTCTTAAGGGTGTATATTCGGAAGTGCGTAACCATGCTCCTTGCGCGTTTAGTTACAAGCAGTGGTGCGTGCAGTTAGTTCTCAGCATTATCGCGTTTATAGTTTTCCGCGATGGTGACTGGACATACATAACGTTGTTGTGACATTGTTAGAAAATGCATCTAGCGCTTCAAATTAAATGCGCAGTATTTAGTTTTTCGTGGTTGTTCACTGGACATACGTAACATAGTTGTAGCATTGTTAAAAAATGCATCTAGCGCCTCTAATTAAATGCGAGGGTTTGTTAGAAGTAAATGCGGTATTGGGAAAGCATACCTTTAAGTCCTAGATTACGGACTTCTTCAGGCGGCCGTTGAGCATATTGACCTGCTGAAAAAAGTTGGGATTTCAAAACAGGTTAACAAAAATTAATACGATTCGTGTCTCGTTGATGCTTTCTTCCTCGTATCCTTGTGCAATACCTGCTGCGCAGCGTGACTTGTGCTGGCTCTTCCCTCGGCAACCTGGATATGGTCGGCTTGGGAGTTGCAGTGTATTATGCGTCAAGGAAAAGGCATGGAAGAAAGACTTCTTACCTATCCTTTGCTATTTTGTGGATGACAGCTTCATTTTAAAAGGTGATTCTGTATGGTTCAAATAATATGTAGAGTGATTTAATTTGGCCACTTCAGTTGTGAAGGCTAAAGGCTATGTATATTTGGAAAATATATATGGAGAGAGCGGCATTGGTATTGGTGTCAATGGTATTGTGGTCGCTCGTTTTGTGGGTGGAGGTTTCCCTTTGATGACTCTCTAGCTACAGTTGTTGTCAGATGCTTGTCTCACATAGTCCTTTATTCATATAACAGTGTTTGGCTAGGAAGTTCGTCATTTTGAGCTTTAACGCCCCAAGCTTAGCCACAGAATATTATCATTAAGGCCTTGCGTGTTTGTCTTGAGGCGATGGACCCATCTCTGCTCTTTCTCAAAAAGTATTTGCTCTGCATTGTAAGTCTTCTTTTCCAAGGTTTCCCAAACTATCCATTTTAGGTCATTAACGGAGTGCTGTGATTCAATGAAATGATTACTCATCTTTGTTGAGCTCTTATTGCACTTGACATTACTTCTGTGCTCGCATATTCTTTGTTTTATTTTTCAGCATGTCATCCCTATGTAGCGTAGGGCACACGGACACGTAATCATGTAGATTACGTGTGTAGAATTGCAGTTGGTATGGTGTTTGATGGTCCAGTTTAAATTCAGTAGAAGTTGAATGGTTTTTGTAACTGTGGTCAGGTTACATACCGAACATGAACTGCATGAGTAGTGCCCCACAACTGGGGGAATGTCCCATAACCTTGGGACAGGTTCATTTCTCACAGGTTGCGGTGGTCTTGTGTGGACCAGGATATCTTTTAGGATCCTCGTTCTTTTGTTCGCAAATCTGGGTGTAGGCCAGTTCAGTGAGCCTGATGTTAAGATTTGCCAGTTTTTGTTCACGATCTTTTTGACATCGTTTGAGGCTATGTTGTAAGTGCTGACACAGGTTACTACGTCCTTCGGTGGTTCCCTCGATGTGATATCTAGAAGGCTCTTTCTTGGTTGGTTTCTAGCCCTTTTCTGGCATCTGTTAATCGTCTTTTCAGGATAGTCTTGTTTCTTCAGTTTCTCACACAGATCCTTTGCTTGGCTTTTGTATTCCCCAATGTTGTTGCAGTTTCGTCTGAGATGTAAAAATTGGCTGTATGTGAGGTTATCTCTGAGTCGTCGAGAGTAAACTGTTTTTAGACGTGGGTTTGAAGAATGTTTTTGTTTTGATCATGTCATTTTCAATAAAGATGGTTATGTCCCAAAAATATTTTTTTTTGTTATCTGCTGTGTAGGTGAACTTGAGACATTCATCCCTGGTGTTAATCCATCTGTGGAAGTTGGTTAGACTTTCTCTGTCGCCTTCCCAGATCAGAATGATGTTGTCTATACAGCGCCTCCAAAAGTGTATCCTTGATAGGAAGGGGTTGGTGATGTTTTGTATGTATGTGTCTTCAAAGTTACTCACATACAGTCCTGCCACACTTGGGGCGAAAGTGCTGCCCATTGAAGTGCTGTGACACTGTTGGTACATGGTGTTATTGTATTCAAAATAGTTCTCCGTTAGAGCTAACCTGCAGCACTCAAGGACAAAATGTCTCGGTGTCTTAAAGTCCCATTGTTCATTGAAGAGTAGATTGTCTAGGGTTTCCAATGTTTTCTGTTGGGGTAAGCTTGTATAAAGACTTTCTACATCAAGTCCAACTAGTAGCATCCTCTCTTCTGAATAGGTCTGTTCTTTCAGGAGATTTAACAGGTCTCTGGTATCTTTCAGATATGTTGGTGTTTTCTGCACCGGGGTCTCAGGTATTGGTCGGCGAATTGCGAGAGTGGTTCTAGGATTGAACCAATACCTGAGACGATGGGACGTCCGGGTGGGGGTCTTCGTTCCTTGTGGATCTTTGGGATTGAGTAAAAGTAGGGTACTCTAGGTATTTTTGTTATCAGAAATTCTGCCTCATTTTTTTAGATCCAGTCATTCAATTCAGCTTCATCGACCATTTGTTCAATGTTTCTCTGTAGACGTTTTGTGGGGTTTGTGGTAATTCTTTTGTAGAATTTCTCATTTATGGGGGATTATTTGTATCCTAGCCAATGAGGTTGGATGAAATCTCAGTTGGCCCTGGCTTACCAGTGAGAGACTTCTCATCTTCTCATCTCCAATAAGCGTACCTTACTGTGGTGGATTCCCTTCTGCACGGGAATCGGCCCGACCTCCCCAACAAGGCGGATGAGGTGATCCAGACTGGAAGTGAACCAAGCAGTCTAGACCGCTACACCAGAATCCACATGCGGGCAACAGCAAGCCAAAGAGGCGGGGTTTAAAAGGCCTGTTTTAAGCTGAAGACTGCTATCGCCGGCGGTGCGGAACAAGGGAGACCCGTGAACACGGATCCAGCAGAAGAGGAGAACGAGGCCGACATCCAGTGGAGAAGAGCCCCGGAGACACCACAGACCAGGAACTCGTATCGGAGCGAGAAGGAAGATAGCAACGTTGCCCGCTCTTGGAGCAGTGCCCCCCGAGTCTGGTACTCCAGCAAGGGAAGCGGAGGCTGTGACTTCCCTCCCCGCAGTCCAGGAGGGCCGTGGGTTCAGGTAAGTGCCTGCTTTATTTTCATTTCATGGCTGGTAGGCGGGATTACGGGGCACCACACTGTAAAGCACCTCAACCCTTCCCCACACTTAGGCACCTCACAGGAATAGGGAACAGGCGATGGGAGCACTATCCCCCTACATATAATACCAGGACCGGGCCAGACTCTTTTCTTTTGTGTTTTTTTTTGGGTTCCCTTCCGCGGAGACGGACAAAGCCCTGCTGCAAGCCGACCCAAACCTGGAACACCCCAAGCAAAGACTACCCTAGGACGCTGACTGCCATACTAACCAAAACCTTGTTTTATTTTCCTTTATCGCCTTTCTCAAAAGACCCTACCCTCCCAACCTGAGAAGAAAAGATATACCCCACAAGTGTTGGGAATACCAACAATTGAGGACTAACAATAAAGACAAAATCATCTCCCATACTCGTCATCCTTCTTGTGTCTTCTTGAGTGGAAGGGACGGTGTGCGGCCGGCACAGACTGACTTCTCACACTTACCTAAATAACTATGCAGGGCGTGAGTCTTTTGAAAAGGACTTTGCAGCCTTCCTAGCCTCCCTCCAATCCATATTGTCCTCTGGTCTCACTCATGCCTCCCATTTTGCCTTCAAAACCAGAAACAGATCTGGAAAATGAATGACCAATGACTGGTAGATTAGCAAACCCACCACTCCACCCTTTGTCCATTGTCCCCTGTAAGATTTTCACCTCGAGTGGGCTATATTCTAAGACGTCCAGCAACAAGGCCTGGTGTCTAATGAGCAAATGTCGGAGTTAAAAATATTTATAGAATTGGGACTTGTGTAGGCTAAATTCTGTTTGAAGCTCCTGAAATGACTTCATATGTGAAGGCTGCCTAACATTCCTCAGTTTTGTGATTCGATAAGGTCCCACTTGCCAAAGTCTGCAAATTGGGTAGTGTGCGATCACCATTTCTGCTGCCACACAGTGGTCTCTTGTGTCAGTCTCTGCTCCCTGCCTTTTAGGCGCAGTGCTAGACCAGGAAAACTACACTGGTAACTTCTGGGAACCCATTGAGGGTTGAGTTACCGTAAAGTAATTCCAGAACTTTGTCTAAGTCAATAGTGAGCATTCAAACTGGAAAGCCTGGTTGTCCTACCCTCCACGGAGCCAATTGTTTACTATCAGTAACCGTGTCGCCCAATAATCAGAGCTCTGCCATACCCATCCTTCCATCATAGATCAACTGCCTTCACAAATTAAAGACAATGCACTGGGGTGGCCCTCCCAAACAAAGGCATTGATCATGGTTGCTGGTTTTGTAAACCATTGGTGTGGGATGATCAGAGGGAAGTTTTGCATGACGTAGATGAAGCACGGCTGGACGATCATCTTGAGAATGGCTACCCTGCTGAGGCTATGCAGCCTGAGCCTGTCCCATTTAATTAGATCTTTCTTCATCATAGTCTCTATACATAAAAGGTTTACGCTCTGCATCAGGGCAGGTTCTAAGGCAATATGTATACCGGGGTATTGAAAGCCCAGCCATCCTAATTGGAAGGCGGGTTTTCCAGTTCGCAATCTGTCTATTCCCTGTCAGTGGTACTACAAGAAACTTGAAGACCTGACACTTCTCCATAAAGGTTTCAGATTTGAAGTGGTGGAGTGGTGGAGGTCCAGACGTTTGGGGGTGGAAGAGGAAAATCAGGACATCTTCTGCATAGAGTACTATTCTATCTACTATGCCCTATTCCTACTGTAGGCTCCACACGTCCACTTTGTGACAGATCCACAGCACCAATGGCTCCATTGTGACCGTGATAAGGAGCGGGGACAATGGCCAACCCCACCTGGTTCCTTTCCTGATGAGGAAAGAGGTTGAGAGTACCCCATTCATTCTCACCTGCGCATGGGGCAGAGAGTAGAGAATTTTGACGTATTTCTTAGAGCGGTAGCAAAAACCAGTACGGAAAAGAGCTCTCTCATTTAAGGGAATCGAACACCTTCTCAAAGCCTAAGAGTATAAGGGCACAAAGATCAGTAATTTGGGTGGAGGTGAGCCAGTGCTATATGTACCTGTTTATACAGTTGGGAGATCTTTGATTAGGCCAGGTGAATTAGCAAGCTCAGGGCTTTTACAATCCTGTTTGCCAGGGTTTTCGCAAAGATCTTGGCTTCCACGTTTATCAGGGAAATGGGATAAAATGAATTTCAATGGTCAGGGTTGCCAGGTTTGTGAATCACTATGATGGTAGATAAATCTAGCTCAGGAGGAAAGAAGCCTTTTTCAACTGCTTCTTTATACACATCTAAGAGACTGGGATAAAGGACTTCTTAAAATTTGCTATAGTTGTCAAGTAAAAAGCTGTCTGGTCCTGGTGTAGATGCGATCTCCGCTGCCCCTACATAGATGTCAGCCTTCCTTATCCAGCTTCTCTGGGATCACCTGGGAAGCCATTTCCCTGGTAGCCAGGCAATAAAGAAACTCCCTGGTTTTGTCATCCCATTCTTAGACCTGCGGAGGAAAGGCATTCCGAGACTGCCAGGCCGCCTCCAAGCAGAGTTTGCAAATGGAGAGCTTGTCCAACTCTAATTGGCAGCAGGTTTTTTCTGATGGAATTTCCAACCACTGCTTCTCTAGTACTAGAATTCTGGCTTTTAGGTCTACAATTTGACTCTGCTTGTCTTGTTCCCTACAATTAGGACTGCCCACCACAGTAATAGTAACTTTCCAAGTTGCCCATAGGTTAGCCACTGAAATCACTGTCCCCTTGTTTAAGTCGAAGTAGTCTTCCAGTTCTGTCAGTAGGTACATGGAGCATTGATCATCCACAAGGCACAAAGCATTAGGGTGCCAAACCGAATGATCTTATACAGTAGGGGAACAAATTTGGATTGTGACTGGGGAGGTATTGGAAGTGCCTTGTAGGAGGAATTTCGCATCTATCGTATGCTGGATATCTGTTGCCAGGAGGAGTAAAACATCTATGCGGAAGAGTGTTTTGTGCACAGCCAAGTTGTGTGTGTATTTTGTACCGTGGGGGTGCCAAACTCTTCAGCCATCGCACAGTCCCAGTGAGGTCATCCCATCATCTAATGATCTGGCCTTCCTTTCACCACTAACTACAGCAGTCACAGTAGAGTCCGGATGTGGTTTCAAAGCAGCAACTGTTTTGACCACCTCCAGTGAGGATTTAGCAAGTTGAGTTGGCACATATTCGCTCAACAAGTTCAATGATATTCCTTCTAGACAACACTCCAGTCCCACATATCTTCCCTGTGGCTTGACCGTGATCTTTGAGATCACAAGGGTAAAGGTCCTATGGAGAAGAATTGCTACACCTCTGGAGCCTTTGGTGAACCCTGCATAGAGCACCTTTTCTTATCCCAAGTGCTCCAAGAAGGGGCAACTTGTTCACAGGAGGTGCAACACTTGCTAAATTACAAAAACAGGTCATGTCACTTCATATATCAAAGGACCGCTACTCTTCTTAATGTGGTCTTTAAAGCCCTTGAAGTTCTAGAACACAACAATAAAGCAACTCATGGAAGTTTAGAGACTTGATTGTGTGAATGTTCGCTCCACCGTAAACGGTCTAGTAATGTACTGTTATCTGAATATTCACTGTACATGTAGAACAATTGCACTTCATAAACACAGCAATGTATATAGGTAATCCAGCAGTACAATCACTTTCTGCTCCACATATAAGATGGTTAGATTTTTTTCACCAGTAAGTTGTACATTGTAGGGATGTTGTATAAAGGGACCGGTATTAGTACCCTAAATGACGTACCATTAAAGTTATTTAAATATTTAGTTGCTGTCACCTCACTTACCCTCTCTTAACATCCACAGGTTCAATTCAAAGGTGTGATAATTATTTCTCCTTTTGCAGATAGCTCATTCTCAGGCAGACAATCCAGTTGTTCTACAGACCCCACCCTCTGTTACTCCTTGTCTGCAGGTAAGCCTTCATTTCCTTTGGAGTGCATGCTAATTGACTTCGGATTATACAGCACCATTCTAGCCTACCAATCTTTGTTTCTACTGTTGCACTGTGTGTGCCGTTTAACTTTCACATGCTTCAATGACCATCCTTTAATAAGTATGTTGTGATGATGTAGTCCAAACGGCAATTAATTGCAGACTCTGTACTTTCTATCAAACTGTAGTTTGCCTTTATTTAATTATTCCGCTCAATTTACACAAATGAGCCCATGCACACTCCAATCCCCGCGCTGTTCTTGATATCTGTGTATTGGAATTGAAGTATCACAGCCGTTCAATCACTTCTTTATTTTATTTGATTCCTCTTTTCTTACTTTCCTCCCTTACTCCCACCATCTTACCTCAAAGTGTGCTCTTTTCTTAATAGAGGGGTTTATGAAGTAGTACACCCATAATATTTTATCAGTCGCTGCTATTGTGTTGTCTTTTAAACCACTATACTTATCCTAATATAGTATGAAGCAAACATGCATTTATGGTCATTAGCATAGGTATTTAGAAGGTCTTGCATATGGCTCTAAGAGAACCAAATACAATTATTGTTGACTATTATGCCATTTGTCGACCCTTTCACATCCAACACCATCTTCTTAGACATAGCATGGACATACACAATGTGCACCGCCATCTGAGGTACATTCTAAGTGGCTACAGGTTACTTGGGTGTCACCATTCCGCGGCAAAAATTTACCATTTCCTCAATTTCTGTGTCCATATTGGTTTGGTCATGAATTTGGTATCAAGGAAGCAATACTGTCCAGCACAACTTGGATGACAGAGATGGCTGTTCTGAACAAAATGGGAAAGCAATAATTTCTGTGTTTGACTCAAGAATATTGTATGACGATAATATTGTAAAAATCTAGTTATTACAAAAATATTGCACACCAAAATATTGAAGGTAAATATATAGATTTTTACAGTTTTATTATTTAATAAAAGTTTAAAATATTTTCAATTTTAATAATGTTATTTATTATGATATTTTGTATATTATTTCGTTTTTATTTTTGTTCCATGTTTTTTTATCATTGTTATTTTAAAAAGTGTTACTTATTTTTAGATTGAGTTTATTAGAGGATTGCGTCAGTTGTGTTTATAATTGTATAATACTTTGTGTTAATCAGGTTTTTATCTTTTTTATGTTACTCGCACTACTGCCATTCAGTTTTCTCATCAATAATTTCACTGCAAATGTTGCAGTGTTATTATCAATTGTGTGATAGAAGATGTAATGAGTGATGTAATATGAATGGTAATTAGCAGTGCATGGAGAGGGCGCAAGTTATAGTTACCTTAGAGCACATGCTATAATTACTTGAGATAACTATAACTGGTGAATTTCTGTGGTTTTAGAGTTTGAAATATTATGTAGTTACTGAACATTTCACCTAACTATAACGTCACTTTAGCCTTTGTTTTTTTCAGTGAATTTTTTAGATTTTTTAACGTAAAGGTATATTTAATTACTATCCAACCCCACGCAGTGCATGGCGGGGGTTTGGCCAACATGCAGCCAACTGCATGTCCCCCTCTTCCGAACCTAATATGGCCCTGTCAACCCCATTCCCTAGGGCTGTATATATTTTGAAGGAGAGGGGGGCCATGTGGTTATCCTCCCTGAGCCTCATTAATCCCAGAGACCCCATCTCCCAGTGCCTTATTTATTTTAAATGGGATCGGGGTCACGTGGCCCTCTCCCAGAGCCGTATTAGGCCCTGGGAACCCCTTCAACCAGAGCCTTTTAAATTAAAAGGGGTGTTCACATGGCCCCCCTTCCCAAGCCTTGTTAGGCCCTGGGGACCCCAACCACCAGGGCTGTTTATTTTCCTAAAAGGGGGGGTGGCAACTTGCCCCTGAGCCTTGTTAGACCTTGGGGATCCCATCATCAGGGCCATTTCTAAACATTAAGGGGAAGGAGCCACGTGGCCACCCTCCCTAAGCCGTTATCGGCCCCTGGAACCACATCTCTCAAGCCTACATTTCTTAAAGGTGGGTGACCTGGTGCCCACCCAGGGCACCCACCATATACTTGTTGGTGGAACAGTGGGAGCCTCAAGGCCCCAGCCAACTCCCTGCATGTAGCAGGAGCTGGCATTACTAATTAAACTTTTGTAGTAGCTTAGTATATATGTCATCAGTGATGTTATATGTGAGGTCATAAGCAGTGCATTGCAGGGGCATAAATTATAGTTAGCTCATGTAACTGCTGAATTTCACTGGTGTTGTACAATGGAAAATCTAAGCCTAAATATAACATCTCTGTAACCTTTGTTTTTTTCAGTGAATTTCTAAAGTTTTTTAAATTTCTATTTCCTAACTATAACATCCCTGTAACCTTTGTTTTTTTAAGTCAATTTCTATGATTGTTTAACTAGTAGTCGAGTTTGATGAGTGGTGGAGAAAGGTGGTGACGCGCCATGCACCTGATGATGAGGTTTTTATAAAAAGAATTGGTGACCCCTTTTATAAACAATACATAAGGTAGGGGCACCTATTAAGGGTTGACTAACAAACTATTTTTCACCCTTGTTTTCACACCACACTGTAGATAGTTTTTAGCACACTTCACTTTAGTATTATAGGTCCTGACGAAGCGCCATGAGATCCCTCTGACCGACTGGGCGTGAAACATGTTGACCAGAAGAGTAGAGCGTAGCTAGCCACTCCTCCTTTGTGAGCAAATATAGCTTTGACGCCACTCACCCCTTTTTAACAAGGTGGTTGACTGAGCCAATAAAGTTACATTTCAGATTAACCAACCTTTTTAATTCACTTACATCTACACTCCCGGGCCCTCACACGCATGCACCATACGGCAGGGAACAAAAGATCTCCGATAAAGAGCCCCTGTATGGGTGCACGTCGGGTATTGCACCGCCGACCCGACGAGGAGCAAAACCCAGATGATGAAGCATGACACCTAGCTTGCTGGGTGTGTGAGGGTTTCAGTTCCACCCTTAAGGGATCCCCTTCCCTTGTGCACTTACACTCACTAGGTGAAAGTCTGTTATCGGAAAACTTTATTCCCCTTCGACTTTTCACCCTGTAGGAACTACACACCTCTCGTTGATACCGCCACCTCGAACCAGCTCTCAGGAATCCCACTGCAAGGGACTTACTGGAGGTAACAGGAGGGCTTCTTGGCCCACAAGGTCCCTCAGCAGCCAAGGGGACTTCATCCCCCAAGCAGACGTGTGCCAGAAGAGTGTGTTTGAAGAGTGGTACAGAAAGGGGGCATGGCCTCCGAAGTCCTTACAACAGTTGTGCTCTGTGGGACTTACTGGAGGTAACAGGAGGGGTAGTTGGCCCCCAAGGACCCTCTGGAACCAAGAGAACTTTATTCCACAACCAGCAGTGTGCAGTGGTGGAGAAAGGGGGCATGGCCTATGACAACCCCTCAGCTATCACGGTGTGTGGGACTTACTGGAGGTAGTAGGAGGGGTAGTTGTCCCCCAAGGACCCTCTGGAGCCAAGGAGATTCATCCCACAACCAGCAGTGCGCCAGGAGGCTCTTTTGCAGGGTGGTGGAGAAAGGGGGTGTGGCTGCCAAATCCTCTCAGCAATCAGGCTGTTTGGGAACTTACTAGCAGTAACAGGAGAGCTTCTTGGCCCCCAAGAACCCTCAGCATCCAAGCTGACGTCATCTCCCAACCAGCAGTGCGCCAGGAGGCGCGTTTGCAGAGTGGTGGAGAAAGGGGGCGTGGCCTTCAAAGACCTCTCATCCATTCCACTGTGTGGGACTTACTGGAGGTAACAGGAGGGCTTCTTGGCTCCCAAGGACCCTCTGGACCCAAGGGGTTTTAATTCCCAACTGGCAGTACGACAGGAGGCGTGTTTGCAGAGTGGTGGAGAAAAGGTGTGGGCCTTCGGCGACTTGGCTGGTCTTTTTATTTTTTTGTAATTTTTTCTTTAGTCTGGAAGGGGGGGGGGGCTTTCCTTCCCTGGGCCAGTTTTTTCCCCAGGGACCCTATCCTCTAGGGCCCATCATTTTCTTTCCTTTTTATTTAAAGGGATAGAGGCTGAGTGGCTCATCTCCACGGTCGATTTTGGTCCCAGGGACCCCATCCCCCGGGCTCTTTATTTTAATTAAAAAATAATAATAATAATGAGAAGGGGGATGCGAAACCCCCCTCCTAGGCTGATTGTGGCCCCCGGGACCCCATCCTCCAGTGCCGGCCTCTGTTGTGGCACCCACTTGTCATTGATGGGGACCGCAGGGGGAGCCTGAAGGCCCCTGTGGTCCCTGATGGCTCCCCACATACAGAGGGAGCCTGCATTCTTTTTGGACAGAGGGAACTGCTGAAAATGCAACTCCCTTGGTCTAAAACCAATTCTGCTCCACTTCTAGTAAGCATGAGCATTTTTCATGCTCACGCTTGCTAGAAGCGGAGCAGAGTTTGCTATGGCTTGGTGGGAGCGGTTATGCTTGCCAAGCCATAGCAAACTGCAATGTCCCAGGGTTGGGAACCCCAGGACATTGTAGGAGCTGGCCCTTGAGGCTGTTGTCCCAGGGTCATTATTGGCTCCAGGAGGGGAGGGGGGCCGCATGCCCTCTGTATTCAAATTTGCGAAATCCCAGAGAGGTGGCAGTCCTCGGGCTGGGGGGGGGGGTCTGCGGACCCTCCCCATTCATTAAAGTTAAGTCCTGCCGTGCTTGTTTGTTTTTCAGCCCCCGGGTGGGCAGGTCCCGGGAGCATATTTTAATATTTGTTTTGAGGAGGGGTGCTCATGGCCCCCCTCCACATGTCTGATATACGCCCTGGAGACCAACACCTTGCTGGGGCCAGGCCACTATACTATAATGGGGAGAAGGAGCCCCCTCCCTAGGCTTTTTTACAGCCCTGGGGACCACCACCTCCCCAGGAGTTGTCAAAAATTTGAAAGGAAGGGGGGCAGTTGGCCCCTGGGACTGGATGTATGATGGAGCAACGAGTGCTTTTACCATGGACGTCTCAACATCGCAGTTTTTACGATGCACTTACTACTACAGTGAATGTTTTCACCACAAAACACACTACCATGCATATACATGGAGTAACATTTAGGGCCTGATTTCGATGTCGGTGGAATTCCTTCCGCTTGATACCGACTCTGGCCTGGGCCTGACTGACACCCGGTCGACGGTCCCGAGCACCTCATTAGGAACACTGTTTGGTCGCATTCCTATATTTCACTATAGGAGCATGCATTACGCCTGTAAACCAGCCGTAATGAATGCTCCCACAGTAAAAGGGGAGGTGCGGTTCATCCCATTTCCAGTTGTAATAGCTAGAAAAAAATACATTCTAAAAAAAAAAAAAAAAGATTTCCCTAAAAAACCCATAGTCATACAGAACTGTTGATGGCAGCAATAAGAAAAATCAAACATCCATATCCAAAACTCTGTTAATAAAAACATAACCTTAAAAAAATAACACCGTTCCAAATTCAAATATCCCCAAAATAATGCTGTAGCACTGGATTCAATACATCCATCTTCATGCTGCAGCTACATGATCTACATCCCGATAAGGTTACAAACAGTATACAAAACACGTAGGACAAAAAATTAAAACTCTAAAAAAAGTTATTGTACCGACGTGAGTATATGAACACTACCTGCATGTGAATAGAGAACAGATAAAAACACATACAACACACCAGTATTTCTAACACATAACTACCTGCCCCACGTACCTTACAATAAACGTAGCCACCTATATACCTAGTAATGTAAAATAAATTGATCTTACCTGACTGCAGTGCCTCCTTGCTTACTATCTTGACAGCAACGCTCCACTTACTCTGGAAACATATGTACAACCGCAAGCACCAAGCACATAAAAATGAAAAAAGGACAATATTTGCCATTGAACTTGGTGGTAAACCGTGGAAAAAAACATATAAAATGTTATAAAATGTTATAAAAACATGCTACATGTTACACAAAATGCATTTTATATTTTTGTTAAATTTGTTATAAGATTTATTATTTATTTACAATTTCTTTATTTTTATACTATGTTTAAATAAATAATATTGAAATGACACCTTGTATTTGATTTTACATCTTTTTATATAATGTAATTTTGACAAATAAATATTTTTAAATTGATTAATAATATTTTAAAATGTAAATAACATATATTGGTATTTAAATTTTTCTTCAAATTTTTTTACCTAAATAAATTACCTTTAACTATTCATATTCAAATACTGCAACTAATACCTGATTGGTAATACAATTCCCCAACAAATACCCCCATAAACCTTTCATCCCATCCGTAAATACAGATTTTTCATTTTCTAAAATGTTATGATTTGAATATTATTAATAATTGTACAAAATTACAAATATTATCTATTAATACTTAAGTACTAATATGTAAGTATTAAACTGAATACCTGAGTATTAATACGCTTCCCCACCCAATATCCATATATCCCTGGCATCCTGTCCCTAAATATTACTTTTACATTTTTATAAAATATTTTGAAACTTAGAATAATTATTCATTTATAAAAATTAGAATTTATAAATATTAATACTAATGTATTAAAATGAATACCTGAGTACTAATACACTACCACACCCAATACCCCTATATCCCTTGCACCCCGTCCCTGAATACTAATTTTACAATTGCATTAAATATATAAAAAATAAATTTTATATTATTTAAAACAATTGGAATTCATAAATTGTAATACTTAAGTATTAAACTTAGTACCTGAGTATTAATACACTTCCCCACCCAATACCCTTATATCTCTTACATCCCATCCCTAAAACTTATTATAATTATAGAAATATATATAATTTATACCTGAGTATAAATACACTTCCCTGCTCAATACACCTTACCTCCCGTCCCTAAAACTTATCATTAAAAAAAAATGTAAACAATAATTATAAAATTAAAATGTACCAAATACCTATAAAATACATATACTTACATATTAATACGTGTTAAGGATATGTGTGGCAAACCGTAATTCCGCTGCCAGCGGGCGGAAGCAGGTAAATTGATCCTACTTGCTCGGATCAGACTTTTCACTGTTTTGCTGCCCACTTCACTGTGGGCAGGAAAACAGGTGGAAAAAGTGCTCCCACATGCATTGAGCAGCATTTTTGGCTGCTCTCTGTGTGTGAGAGCAATGCCCGTTCCCGCTGGAGTCGAGCAGCTGGCTGGGACCGCAAGGGCATTAAGACTCTCCCTGCGGTCTCCAGCGCTGCACACTGGGTACTCTGGGTGGGCTTCAGGGCACCCAGCATTCAAGAGAGCACAAGGAGATGGCATTCCCGGGGCCAAAATGGGCCTGGGGAGGGGGGCACATGCCTCCCCTTCCCCATTAATTGTAGCCCTCCAAGTGCATTTCCAGCTGATTTTGGTGATGCGTTCCTGATGCAGAGGAATACAAGGACATCTCCACCAAACAAGGAAGCACTTACTTCATGCAGTTAAGAGGAAGACCCATGTTTGGTGGAGATTCACCTCTTTGGTGCCGATTCCGATCCGGGTCGGAAAGCACTCCGACCGAGCCGGATCCGGAGTGTTTTCCGACCGAGCCGGACCCCTACAGTCCGACCGAGCGAGTACGATGCGCACGTATGCTGTTGGACTCAGTTCGGCTGGACTCCCATAGAAGTCAATGGGAGCCAGTTGTACGACGCGTACATGCGATCCCATTGACGGAATGGGTACGTCTCGGACAAGTGCGCCCCCTACAGTGGGTACGCGTCGGTGCCATCTGCGCCATACATGCCTGTGTGGGGGAGTCCCATGGGTCTCCCCCTGTGTGCGAGTCGTACGGATGCGGGTGTCGGGGGGTCCGACGCAGACCCCGAAGTCCGACTCTGCGAACTTTTGCGAGCCGGACACTCCGGCTCGCACAGGCTGTCTGACGCGTGCATCATACTGGCTCGGTCATGAATCGCATCCATTGCACGCCACGGTTAGCTTACGACCGAGACGTACGGAGCGGTTCGGACCCGGAAACGACTCGGTCAGTGAATTTCATGTAGCCCGCATCGTACTGGCTCGCTCGTACAGCTGTACAAGTCGGTCGGAAAACACGTGTACGGCTCGTAGTTTTTCCGGCCGGATCGCGTTCTGTGCCCTTCCGACCCGGATCAGAATCAGCCGCTTTGTAGTCTCGTCGTCTTCACTTGATGAGGATTTATGTTATCACAGATTTGTGGATCAACACGCTCGAGAAACAATCTCGCTGCCGAAATGACATGCACACAGGGTCACTGGAGACATTACCTTGTGGTCCTTTATGAAGCTGTAGTGTAGAATATGCACTAGACATTAACCCAACGAGGCAGCAGTTATTAAATAATCAATGGAAAGTACTCCAGTTGGGTAGACTTTTTCGGCAAAACTGTGGACTCTTCTTGTAAAAACAAAGGTTCCATTATGACCCTGATGCTCATTTCACAGTATTTAAACCACAACGGGAAGCACTTACAAATATAAACACAGCAGGTTCCCCTGTTGAGGCTCCACTTCTGTAAAGCATAAATGATCTAACTTCTTAGGCTTGGCGAAGGCAAAGGAAGTGTGTTTCCTCTTGTATTCCACGTTGAAAAACAATGTGAAACTCTTAATGGAGGTGAATGCATAGTGGATCTATTGGAGTGCAATCTGATCTGTGATGGCTGTGATAAGTGTTTTTTTTCTTGTCTTGAGAGCAGAGTACATGGTTCTCCATTTTAATTACCCTGAGTATGCAAATGCCCAAAATCATCTGCATGGACCGCCCGTTTGACCCCGCCCTGTTTTCCTTAGTAGTATCCAAAGGTCGACCCTCCTTTTCCCACGTTAATGAACAGCCTACTAAAAGGACCCTGGTGTGTTTCCTGACAAATTTGGTGATGTGTTCTTGATGCAGAGGAATATGACAACAACTTCACCAAACAAAGAAACACTTACTTCATACAGATAAGAGGAAGTACACTTGTTTGGTGGAGATTTACCTCTTTGTAGTCTTGTTGTCTTGTCTATTGATTGATTCATGTTATCACAGATTTCTGGATAAAGTCACATGAGGAACAATCACATTGCTGAAACGCACACAAGATCACTGGAGACATTTCCTCATGGTCCATTATGCAGATGTAGTCTAGAATGTGCACTGGCCATATACCCAACAAGGTAGCACTTAGTAATTAACCCAGTAGAAAGTAGATATTTTGGGCAAATCTGTGGACTCTTGTTGGATAAAGGGAAAGATGAGGTTCTGTTGTTGCCCAGGCACTCACACAGCTACGGCTACTGACACACCCACACAGATACTTAGACACCCACTCACACACCCATTCTCCCACTGTCACATCCAGTCATAGACCCACAGTCCCCACCCATCCACACACTCTTACAGTCATTCGCACATCCACTCACACACTCACAAAACCACTCCCACATCCTCTCACAGACCAATACAGCCACCGACATGCCCACTCATACACCCACATAACCACTCACACACCCACTTACAGATCCATAAAGCCATTCACACACCCAGTCACAAACCCTTATGCCCACTTACACACCCGCTCACAGACCCATACAGCCACTCACACACCCACAAAACCACTCACACACCCACTTACAGACCCATAAAGCCATTCACAAACCCAGTCACAGACCCATATACCCACTTACACACCCATTCACAAACCCATACAGCCACTCACACACCCATTCACCGACTCATAAATTCAGAGTTTCAGAGCAGGATTTAAAGGCTTAGCACTTTGAAGTATCTCTGCCTTTTTAACTCAGGAGTCATGTCAGTCACTTTTTTACAAAACGTTATTGGCTAGATTAGTGATGACATGTTTTTCTGCAATCTTAAAACTCACAAGTTTTCTCTAACTAACAATTATTGTGCTGTGAATCTTTTTTTCTCAAATCCATGGAGAGCCAAATCCAAACGTGACTTACCACAAAGCAGTGGTCAGGGGTACCCATAGCCATGGAAAATACAAGTCACTCCTGAAGGGAAAAGTGCCTCACAACCTTCTAGTCAGATGACTCAAGAGCTCTCCAGTGGCCATTTTAAATGCTGCATTTGACCACCATTTTGTGCCTGACTTGTACGTCACATCTGGAAAAAAAAAAAGCACACGCAAACACAAAAATTACTGTTCGGCTTTGCTTTGAAGGCATGCGGTATGGTGCAGATCCTGTTCCCAACCACAACTGCGCAGTTCCTGCTGCAAGTTGGGCACAGGCTGTGTGCACCGGTGGTTGCCTGTCCACAGTGGGTGGAGCTCAGGGCCAGGTCACAGTCTGCCAAAGGCAGTGTACAGCTGTGGTTGGGTGGCTGTTGTGTTTGAGTAGAGGATCTGGTCTCAGACCCAGGTAAGAAATTAAGAACCTCATAAAAAAGCAATGAAATTCACCAGAAAAAGTACTGTTAAAAGGTGAGTTATGGTTCTGGCTAGAACGTTTTTAAAACAACTTAAATTTGCCAGTTATGCTTATAAATGCACACAACATTCCTACCACCCGCCATTCTCAAAGCACCAGTTTGCCAACTGTATAGTGGGCTTCTTTAGTAGTGGAAAACACCAAGGTCTTTCTTAGTTCTTCAGTTAACTCCCCAGTTAGGAATATTTATTCACCATTTGCACTAAAGTAGGGGCAAAAAGTTCAATCCCCCTTTGGACCGCTTCACTGTGCAGGGGTTTCCTAGACTTTCTTTGGTGTTAAGGTTGTTAACAATCCTAATGACGTTCCTCAGTAACTTCTTTTAAAGAAACTATTTGCCATTTTTCGGAGAGGGATGCACAGCATGACAGTCTTCATCCACTCTTACTTCTGATATCAGCAGGTTGTTTTTGAAAGAAAAAATGTTATGGAATTACTCCTTTCTTTTGAGATGTATTGGATTATTGTAGATTTAAATCTGTCAAGTCATTTTTAGATTTCTCAGCGTAAGCTGTATTTTCTGTCTTTTTTCTATCTTGGATATCTCTGTTATACATGTTTTAGCCAACCTTAGGCCTAACAAATCTTCCTCGAATCTGAATTGACTCCACTTCCTCTTCCTTAGTGATCTCTTCCATTATTCTAAATCATTGGTAAACCAACTATTGAGCTCGCTTCTCTCCTTAATTCAATCATAGCTCAACCTGATTTAATGTTGGAAACTTCATCAACATAGACTTTTAGGATCTGATGATATACTGCTATGACTTTGGACAACCTAAAACATCAGTAGGGTTTCTCTACTGAGTACATGAGCTCTTAAAAATGTTAGTCTTCTGTAAAGGTACTAAACAGTGTTTGTATGTGGATGTCTCTTTATGGGTACTTATTGAATTGTATTGTAACAAAGCTATTTCTACATTTTAAAGATTACATCTGAGCATCTTTCCTTCCTTTCCAGTGAAACTAGAATAAACCAAGTACAATACAAAACATTCAAAAATTACATTAGTGAATGCTGGTTCTTGTAAAATCTACAAGTTATGTCATAAAAGAATCTGTGATGAGGCAATGAGTTGTTTCTTTGTGTGCTCAGATGGAAACACATAGCTTGCACAATTTGCTTGGGATTCAGTACCATTAAGCTTCTTTATAATTTCCTGTACAATCCTTTGAGTACCAGTGGTTTTCACAGAGAGGCCTTAAGATAAGGAGACAGTGACTTTTTACAATAGTGGCTTACCGTTTTCTTTTTTTATTCAAACAGGATGACCTTTCCTCAATAAAAAAAAGTCCAACTGCCTCCGGACATCACTCTCCCTCTACATCAAGGCACCAGGTTCCAGCCACGCATTACCAATCACCAGGTCATGTCTTCATCCTTAATTCAAGTGATTAATTTGATATTTGAGGAAACAACTTGGGTGACATTGCTTGTTTACAGGCTACTGGTTCCGCCTGGCTGTTCTTCCTTGAGTATCAGATAGAGCATGTTATGTGCATCCATATTTTTCTTCAAATATTACATAGTAGGGGTTGTCACTGTGTAGTTATAGCAAGAGTCTTGTTTGTTTTTACTAACAACTTCAACACCGCTTGATGAACCTTTACAAAACTTTTCAGAAAAGGTTTATTCTCCTCCGTTCCTTCCTCAAAAGCTTCAGAATTATCCGTTAAGGCGTGGATCCCAACACATCTTTTTTCTCATGCATTTTACTCAGGAAAAATGATTCAGGGATACAGATAAAACAGCTGAAAAGGCTTATAACAATTTGTCAGGAAGCTAGATCTTTACACAGGAAGTGTGCTTTTTGTGATCTAGTGTAAATCTGTGCAGTAGTTATTGAGAAATTAAGGTTCAAAATGTATGGATAAATGGACAGTTGATCCCACAGGAACAAAAATTAAACAATTGGAGTGATCTGATTATTCACAAGTGCTCCTCGCCTCTTGCTACTGTGTAGTTTTACGCAGTTGTGGTATACAATTCCACAGTAGTAAATGCATTTGTACCTGCTAGGCATTCTTTTGTCGATACCCAATAAGTGTAAATGGAGCCATTTTCAGCTTTAAATGTACATTTGCGGCAGAGAATGGCGCTGTGAATCAAGCCAGCGACATGCTTTAACTAACACTACGCATGAGCAGAAAGGTAAACTTGACTTTTTAGGGTCCCATCGTGTTGGACGTAGTATTGGGAAAAATAGGTCGGTAGACAATGGTAGTTTAAATTCAGAAGCATAGAAGACTGCATTTAAAACAAAGAATCTTTGGCACCAATCTCAATTTGCTAAGCATTAACTGAAAAACCCTTGTTCATTCTTACAATAAAGACAATTTAAACAGAAAATAGAGGTGTGGAGCCAGAGTGCACAATGGCCACGTTATTCGGCTTTCCCAACTACGTTGTTGTCTTCAGACTGGCCTGGCTCCCCTGAAGAATTGCTATGCCACTGCAGCTAGCAATTGCAGCTAGCACTTGACAACTGGAAGGTGTGGTGCTCATGGAGATCATAAACACTGCAATTGCGGGGTAGTTGTGATCTTACTGAAGACTTGCTGTGCTTACGCTGCTAGGCCTGCTGAGACATGAAATGCCTAGGACAACTGTGGCGTCCCTTTGAACAGATCCATAAGTGAGAACAAGGAAGCAGCATGTAAGGCATCCGTGTCTCTTGATCAGGAAATAGAAGTCGCAGGGTATGATATCTGGATCACTGCTGCATACCAAAGGTGCGGTAAGGTGTATGCTTTGGTAGGTGACTCACAGATTTTAGAAGCGAACTGAGAGGTGTAGTGTTTATTCATCAGTTGGTGCGCAGGCCCTGTAACATTAGAAGCCACAGAAAGGGTCCAATTCAATGGATGGGGGCCCTCAGTTCTAAAGACGTCCCGTTGTTGGGCCACATATTTGAAGGCCCCTATAAATACAATCAATTCCAATGCTTGACAAAAGTACTGCCTAGTTCTGCAGAATCTAGCTTGTAACCTTGCCATAGATGTCAGGAGGCACAAAGGGAATGTAGACTTCTTTGCATCATGAGCAGGCTCTTCTAAACCAGGCATGGGTGAGTTGTCCACTCAGTTCCTTGAGGAGGCTGCTCTTTCACTAGCGGGGAGGACTCTTTGGTGTACGTAAACACTCTGCATTCTGATTTCAAACATGATATATGGTCCATCAAAAAGACACTTTAGAATGTGGAAAGATAGCTGGAAAGGTTATCCAGTAGGGTGCTTCCACTGGAACAAAGAACTGAGAACAATTAAAGGAGACTGCAGGCCTAGGAGGAACATGCTGCAGTGGTAGATGTGAATCTCAAGGCCATTAAGTCCTTCAAGTACAATGCTGTGAATGTGCTAACAACCTTGGAAGAGGGGATAGAAATTCTGAATAACCTGCACAGCCGCACCATGTGACAATTCTGGGAGTTTCTGTTGAACTGCACACTGAGGCTCTTGAAAATTGCTCACTTGCTTGCCGACCTATTGAGACTGACTCAGTACATAAGTCAAGAAGGTGTAGGGAAAATCTTTACACTTCTTCAGAAGTTAAATCCACCTAAAGAAGTCACAGCAGGCACTGGTATGGTGGTAATCAAGAGTGGAGCTTAGAGACCTCATTTTGAGGGCAGAATGTAAAAGGAAGGTGGTGAAGTGGGGAGAATCTAGACTGCTATTACACCTTGATTTAAGCCCTAGAGATTGGCCAGGAAAAAAGGCTTTGATGGCCATCTGAAATGAACTATCAATCAGTGGCCATACCACATCAGTGAGATATGCGATGAGGTTGAGGTGTGACTAGCAAGAGAAGAAGTACCTGTTTCTACAGGTGGCTTCATCAAGAGCCTTCCTTGATTAAGTGAGCACAGATTGAATCTAAATGTTAGATGTGGTGATATGAAGGAGGCTTTGGAGAGTGCCCACATAGGGGGGTGGGGCAATGGGACAGCATCTCCTGAGAGCATCTGTAAATACCTAAGAGCTGGCCTAACTTGGAAAAAAGTTGCCATTTTCAAAACAGGAACGAGATATGCCTTCTGGATCATCGCGTACAAATTGCAGAGCATAGTAAAGTGCAGGGTATCCTGGAGGACCTATTGTCACAGCTGCAGGATGTAAATTTGTGCCCCCTCTTCTTTCTACGTGGATAAGCTAATAAAAAGAGCAATATGTCCAATCAAAACCTAGTTAACAGGAATCAATCATACCTGTTCTTTACAGAAAGAAGGTATGGTTCTGTAGGTGATACTGTCTTCAACATAATATGACTTCGGACACAGGGGTTTGCTGATACTGTTCCTTCTCTGTCCATAAACCTTTGCCTGAAGCAAATGTTCTTTAACCCAACCATAATCAGCCTTAAGGTTCCCTTCAGGTGAGCTGAATAGGTCACCCCTGCCTCGATTCTGAAAAGAGGCCCAAATAGGCTTGAGCCAAGGGACATAAAGTGCATGGTCCTGGGACAAACAATCTTGCAGAATCTTCATGCTTAATTTAATACCAGACCTGCAAGGGGTCGAAAGGCCATGATGTCTGAATGAAAGCATATACCTAATTCCTCATGCACTGAAAAAGTAAAGTTCTATTAATAATACGCCAGAATTTCGAGCTACAATTCAAGTTATTTGCCTCTATTAGGTCTGCCCAAGCCTCATCCTTTAAGTCATTTTTGTGCCTAGCTTGTTCTCTTTTACACATATAATGACACCTCTTAACCAGGGCTTGATCCCTGGCCTTATGACTTAAAGCACACTTAAACTCCCCCAGCGCTTTCGAACAGCCAGAATCAAACCATCTGGAAAAAGTCATGCACCTTCAGGACTTGGGTGCCTCCAGAAGACCAGATACTGTTTTAGAAATCTCAAAGAAGGACCTCATAATGTCACGTACACTATTTGTGGTGGAAATACAGGTATCTAAGTCCCTTTCACTATTAGAGTACAAAGACTTGTAAAACTCCTCAGGTATTATCTGGGACCACTTAAGTCCCCTCCCCTGACTTGTAGCTGTGGTGACCCCTTGGACACAGACACTAGGGCTTTTAATCAGGGCAGCTCAACAGATAGAGACGCACACTGGATTATGGTCACTGAAAGGGTTCATCGGAACCCAAAATTCAGGGATATGCAACAGGAGAGGTGTGGAAACAAAGATGAAATCCACTAATGACTTACAACCTCTTTCTATGAAGGTGGGGTTAACGTCCCTTCTAATCATAGACTTCTTATCCATTGTAAAAGCTGGGTTCAACTTGTTCAACAATATATTTAAAGTAGTACCCTGTTGGCAATGTTCTAAGTAGGACACAAGAGGGCAACCAGAATTTAAAACCCCTGTTTCCCTCTGGTCCTCGCACAGGTGGACGTTAACACCTCCTGCCATCATAATATATACCAAAGCTGTTTTTAAACTCATCAAATGTTTTACAAAAGAGCCCAATATCTGAACATTGCATTTTTCATGCAGTGGGGATTTGTCATTCTAAAAATTAAACATTATCAGCTTATTTGGGCCAGCAGAGAATAGTAAAGCCTGCAAGCTGGTGGCTCCAGTGGGTAACACCTCAAACCTCCTTTTTATTGCCAGTGAAGCAAAAATGATCAGCTGCCCCTTTGCTCAACCAGTCCTGGATTCTAACACTGGTGATAAGAGTTTTTTACATACCTGTAAAAAATGACAATTCTCTATTACCCAAGTCTCTTGAAGCCAAATTATCTCAAACCCCTTTGTTACGGTCAGCCATTTTGGATCATCAAGTCTTCCAGAGATACCGGCAACATTCCAAAGAATACATTTACAGATGGTCCTGGGATTACAATCCATCAAAGCCAAATTTTGCTGCAGTGGGAAAACCAGGGCCTCACAGAATACTTGAGTATTCTGCCTAATGTCCCCTGGCAGTCAATCATAAGCATCCAAGCGGTTCAAGGGGGCAAATCTGTTAGAGAGGGCCAGCTCTGGTGGAGTCGAAGACCAACCAGCCCTCACATATGCCTGCCATATCAAATGTTGCCAGTGGTCATGTTGAGAAACAAAAGCCCGTGGTTTATTGAAAAAGCCCAATGGGAGTGCCAAGATAGAAGAGACAGGGCTGTTAAAAGAGACACCCTTGAAGCAGTCTAAAATCATCCCTGGCATGTGTGGGCTGTTGAAATTTATGACCACTCAGTCCTCTGCCAAGGTTTTCTCTCCTTTTCCCAGCCAGCTTGTCTGTCGAACCATGTTAATATAAGTTCCGACACAAACCCCCACGGCAGTGTTCATGCCCAACCAATGCACAACTTTATTCCTTAGTTGATAGAAGCTCTCCTCAGTATCAGCCAAAAGCTTTGGGACATTTCCCAATATAACAACATAGGGCATTGCCACGGGAGGTAAATTAAGGACACAGGTTTAGGCAAAGGGAGTCTTGTGGATCAGCTTCTAGAAGGGTCCTCACCACCCCTAACCAGGGGTCTGACCTTGAGCCTTGAAACTGCAGGATCCCCACCATCCACGCCACCCCTGTGGGTATATGGGATATGATTTTACCCCCCCTGTGACCGACGACACAACAGCCTTCTCTGAGACTACAGCCATTGGCCCACACATCCTCTCTACAGCAGGATGATTAGGACGCAATGTGGCAGTGGAGGATGGACATGCAGGAGCAGAATGGAATGGAATGGAATGACATTTATAAAGCGCAATGGCTACCCGGAGGCCTCCCAGCGCTGCGGACTAGTAAAAGCAAAGGACAGTGGAAGAAGATACAGAGCTAAAAGAGCCAAGTTTTTCAGAGCTTGCGAAATGAAAGAAGATTGGGCTCTTTCCGCAGTTGAAGTGGAAGAGCATTCCAACCAATGGCACCATTATATGAGAAGGATCGCCCACCACATCTGACTCCTTATTTTGGGTTGAAGAGCAAGAAAGGAGGCAGATGACCGAAGGTCTCTCTTTGGTTGGTAGGGAGTGATCAGAGATTGGAGAATGGTGGGCCGTTCCTCCAAAAGACTTCATGGACCAAACACATAGCCTTAAACTGGATCCTTTCCCTGATCGGCAAGCAGTGCAGGCTCTTTAGTGCTTGTTTAGCGGACTGCCGGCTAGGAATCTGAAGAAGTCTACGGGCAGCACATTTCTGAATGATTTGGAGGTTGTTGATGGTATACTGCGGAGCTCCCAGATATAATGCATTTCCATAATCCAGGCGAGAGAGGATCAAAGCATGGACCATGATCCTTCTGGCGTGGAAAAGAAGGAGGGGAAGAACCTTCCGAAGCATCCTTAGTAGGCCAGAGCATGTTGCAGAAAACTTTGCTGCCTGATGGCTGAACATGAGGGAGTGGTCAATCCAGATGCCAAGGCTCTTAATTTGATCTTTGGGGGTCAGGGCCAGGCCTAGGCAGACTGGCCAAAGAGATGCCGGATTGAAGGCAGGGGAGTTACCCAGGAGCATAAGCTCCGTCTTGTTCCCATTAAGTTTAAGGCATGAGAGTTCCATCCACTTGGCAACCTCCTCTAGGCAACAGCCTAGGGTGCTAGATGACCCCACAGGGTAGTTAAGTGCCACAACAAGCTGAGTATCATCTGCATAGGTGATGATTTTTATGCCAAATGGATGGACTATCTCTGCCAAGAGTCTCATGTATATATTAAACAGCGCAGGGCTCAGGGCAGAGCCCTGACGAACCCCACAGCTGAGAGGGAACTGGTTAGAGACTACGTCTCCCTCAAAAACCCTAAAAGAGCGGTCACTGAGAAACGACTGCAGCCACTCTATTGCCATACCGGACACTCCCAGATTCTTAATTCTGAGAAGCAGAGTAGTATGGTTAACAGTATCGAATGCGGCGTTGAGGTCAAGAAGGATAATAGCCACAGTGCCCCCTTGATCTAGAATCCTTCTTGCTTCTTCTGTCACGCAAGGAGAGCAGTCTCAGTGCCAAACTGGGGACGAAACCCGGTCTGGGAGGGGTGCAGTAAATTATTAGTTTCCAGAAAGGCTACAAGAGTATTGTTTACATGCCTCTCTAGAATCTTACTCACCCACGGCAGAAGATAGATAGGGCGATAATTGGCCAGATTGGCCTGATCAAGATTCGTTTTTTCAAAAGGGCTTTAACCATTGCACATTTCCACGCCAAAGGTACTACACCTGAGTAGATAGAGGAATTCACCAAGTCAAGAATTATAGGGCGAATAGTATCTGCAACTAAGGTGAGGGCCTGGGGAGGAACAGGGTCTATGGGAGAGCCCGATTTTATGTCTGCCATAATTAGGCCCAGCGAGGCAGAATCAAGAAGAGGGAATTGTGCTAGTAGGGTATGGCTTCCTGCAGTCAACTCAGCAGGGGTAGTCATGGAATTGGTGGGCTGAGGGGACGAAAAACCCTGATAGATCGTTTGGATTTTCTTTTGAAAGAACTCTGCCAGATTGTTACAGTGAGCAAAAGCATCATCCAACATAGGAGGTTTCTGAGGCAGATTAATAAGGGCTCTAGCAATGTAAAAAAATTATTTGGGGGAAGTTTACTGCTAACTCAATTTTCTGTTTGTAATAGGTAGCTTGGGTAGTTTTAATTTCAGATTTGTAACGTCTGATAGATTCCCTGTATTCTATTTTACTGAGATCTGAATAATCCAGTCTCCATCTCCTTTCAAGCCGTCTGTAGCGCTGGTTAATTTCCCTCAGAATATGAGTAAACCACGGTGCATTTTTCGGTCTATTGGCTATATGGACGGGTTTCTTAGGAAGTACTATGTCTAAGGAACTTTGGATCCAAGAGTTACATTTCTCATTAGCTTTCCCCAGATTGAAATTGAATTCACAGGTCGGTCTATTAATTTCCAGGACCGAGGTCCACTGATCAATTGGGAGTTTTGACCAATTTCGCTCACGAGCCGGAATTATATTAGAGGAGCAAACGGGTCCGGGAATTTCCCATGTTAACGGGATCAGGAAATGATCAGTCCAGGGAAGGGGGATGGGGAGTCCAATAGTAAGTTCGCTACAGTTACTAAAGACTGGGTCCAATAGGTGACCTTTGGAATGAGTGGGTTTCGACACTATCTCCATGAGCTGGAGTGCTGATAAATTCTCGATCAGTTCTATAGCCAATCTATCAGAAGAGTTATCTAGGTGTACATTAAGGTCACCCAGTATAGTGAAGTTGGCTGGTCCCAAAGCTAGATCTGCAACTACTGTGGGTAGTGCATTGAGGAATTGTCTAGCGCTACCTGGGGGGCGATAAACTAGGAGGCCAGAGAAAGTGCTAGTCGAAGAGATCTCTAGGGAGAAAGCCAAGCTCTCACAGTCTAATAAGGGGTCTGCAGTGATACGACAGAGAAAAATATTTTTAAAAATAATGGCTATACCCCCTCCTCTACCAATCTTACGGTCAATCCGATTTATAGAATAGTCAGGAGGAAGAGTTTGCACAAGAGTTGGGTCTGATTCTTTATGGAGCCATGACTCAGTTAGAAAAAGGACAACGGGTTTTAGATCTTCTAATAACATTGCATGTTCCATGGAATGTTTAGAAAAGGATCTACAATTAAGTAGAAATATCTTTAAAATAGCCGGAGTATCAGAACATTCTGAAACTTTGGTAGGGGGCGAAAGAGCAAAGTCACAGTGAGAGCATTGCACATCTCCATTCAGCGCATTTATGGAATGCCGACAGGCTTCAATAGTGACTGTATGGAGCGCATGGAGAGAGTGAGAGCTATATGAGAAGGTTCCAACCCGAGAATAAACAGGGGTTGTGGCCTCTGGTCCCAACCAGGCGCAGACAGGCGCAAACGGGCTTGCCTTTGGCGTGACGCCGGCGCTCCCGCTGCGGGTGTCCGCTGCGCGTCTGACCGGGCATCCGGTTAAATGGAGGGGGAGCACGAGTGCTGGAGCGCTGACCTTCCTCGGCCCGGAAGTTACCTTTCCTCCCTCCACACAATCGGGACAGCACCCGTGGTGGACCGGGGAGGGGCAACAAAATCGAGGCAGCAATCAATATCCCACACAATGGTAAGTGCAAAAATAGCAGATTAAAGCATAGGACACATAAATCAAAGTTAAACAAGCTTAAAATCGTTTTAAAAAATCGCGGGGTCTAATAAAACGTAAGCTGCATTTAGCTACAGCAACAGGACTACTGCCTTGCCTGAACGCGTCCGCTGCGCGTCTGACAGGGCATCCGGTTAAATGGAGGGGGAGCGCGAGTGCTGGAGCGCTAACCTCCCTTGGCCCGGAAGTTACCTTTCCTCCCTCCACACAATCGGAACAGCACCCGTGGTGGACTGGGGAGGGGCAACAAAATCGAGGCAGCAATCAATATCTCACACAATGGTAAGTGCAAAAATAGCAGATTAAAGCATAGGACACATAGATCAAAGTTAAACAAGCTTAAAATCGTTTAAATAAAAACGCGGGGTCTAATAAAACGTAAGCTGCATTTAGCAACAGAGCTACTGCCTTGCCTGAACGCGTCCCCAACAGAGGTAGAAATTCGGACTCCTGCATGCAGTGATTAGTGATTGAAATTAGAGAGTTCCATCTCAATTGCTGTCAAGCGCTGGCAAGTGAGCTCCAACTTAGCGGCCAGGGCTGCAACTAACGTAAACTGAAAGGAGACCATTACAACTTCCATATTAACTTGCCCCACAGCCTCAGGAATGTCGGCCCTCAATAGTTGACCCAAGTTAACCTGAAAGCGCTTGTATTTCCCACTAGGCTCTATTTTCTTCCTCTTTCGAGCTGCCCTGTAACCCCTCTCCAAAGCTTCTATGGCAGCTGCTCCCGCACAGCTATCCTGAGAGCAAGGCCCGCTAAGTGAAGAATCACCCGCCCAGGTCCATGGGTACAGATGAGGGGCCGTCCTGTCTGCAACCTGTTGGAGGAGGGAAAGAAATCAGTCCTAGACCCACATCAATGGGTAGACTAGGATGTCCTCAGCAACTCAGAAGGCAGGATCAATGAGGGGGAGCGCGATGGCCTATGCGCAGCCAGGTAAATTTCCTTATAAAGGACACCTGCAGCCCTGCTGAAAAAGACATCCATTGTTGTAACTGATTTACTAAGAGCGTTATGCTTCCCCATGTCAGACCTGCAAATAGATCTCGTAATCCGGTCACTATGAGGTAGAAAAGCGAGACAGCCGGACAAACTGGATTTACAGAGCAAAAGTACAATTAGATGGGATAAAGGGTCTCCTGCCAGCCACTAGTTACAGCTACAGGAGAGCACTGCCTAACGCCCAATCGATGTCCATCATGGTTTGACGCCATCTCATAGTACCATCAGACTAGTGAAAGAGAATCGGCCGCCCTAACAGCAAATAACTTCTCCTTCAGACTGTCAGACCGGGATACGGGGGGGGACGCAACCCAGCCTCCTTTGGGCACGGATGGTGCTGCCTTTGGCCCGGGCTTTGCCCTGGCGCACCCGTGCAGCACGGGACCCGAACGAGCTACATATTGTGCTTCACGGGTGGAAACAGCTGTGGACCCCAAATGACCGCATGTCCGCCTCGCAGCCCAGGGTAGTCCTCCACACTCCTGCAGTAAAACAGGGTCCAGCGCAGAAGGGAACCCATACCCGCTATATAGCGCTCCATGATTAAATACAGCTGTGGACCTCAGAGGGCCGCCTCTCTGTCTGGGTAGTGTAGTCCTCCACACTGCTGGAGTAAAACAGCGTCCCTTGTCATTTGTGAGACAAAAAGGTCGAAAGATAACTGCTATGTGTGGTGAAGGATGAAGAATATGTGATGGTTGGCATTGTTTTCATTTTTCTTAATAGAAGCTACATTTGATGTGCAATATTTACTGTCTTACCATAGGTAAGAGTTGAACTGGGGAGTGTTGAACCTGTAGGAAAGTCAGAGTTCATTAGTTCCCTTCATTAATTGGAGTGTCATATCTGCTCCTCTCTTTCCATTGTTATCAAAAAACAATGGCTCCTGTGGACTAATGGCGAAATAATCTCAATGTATGAACGCACAATGGCAATGCAATGGGCTATTGTGATGTCAAAAAGAGAAGGAGTCAAATACACATAGGATGTAGTATTTAAAAACACAATATACATAAGTGATAACTAAATAATCATCAGTCTTTAGTGAGTGGTGTCCCAGTGGTGTACTTGCATCTGGACAGCTACGGTGCAGGACAGCGTCTGTCTGTCTGCTTGGTACAATGACCCTCTAAGGTCCTGAAGAGACCCTATATTGCACACAGTGTCGAAACGCCATCAACAGTTTTCAAAAGCGAACCATTAAACACCAGCACTTATCACTGTGTAAAGCACGGTTCATATAATATATACCTGCAAATGGTCGTTTTTTATGAAATATAGGAAACCTTGTATATATGTCACGAATATGTCACTAGTATTCTAGGTTCCGTTGTTTCACTGGAACACCACTCAATAAAGGCTGATGATTATTTAGGTATCACTTATGTATATTTTTGTCTAAAACTATATAAATAATTGTTTTTGAAATATTAAATCCTATGTGTATTTGACTTCTTCTCTTTTTGACATCACAATAACCCATTGCATTGCCATTGTGCATTCATACATTGAGATTATTTCGCCATTAGTCCACAGGAGCCATTGTGTTTTTTATAACAATTTAAGCACCCTGGTTCCAAGTGAGTAGGGTTCCCTTTTTTTTAGTTTCTCCTCTCTCTTTCCATGTCAGGTCTTTTTCATCTTCCCATTCTAAAGTTGCACCAAACGTAAAGTCAGGGGCTTTAGGATGTTCTGTAGGAATGGTACTGTATCTTGGGTTCATCACCCCTCAGCCCAGACTAAGAGATCTTACCTAGGATGCAGCACTTGCTAGCTATTTCTGGTCCTGTGATTCTCTGTGCTGCAAAGTCGATCTGGAGGAAACTGCAGACTTGCTGCAGGAATATCAGTGAAAAACGAACTGCTGTTCTTCTGTGAGTTATTGAAAGGATTACAGGTGTCAACTCTGTGGAAAAAGGAAATGATCTTCTTCTTGCTGTAGCTAACAGGCAGCCAACCATTTCAGTGCATTTTACAACTCCAGCTCCCAACCCTCAAGCCATGCCTAAGGGCAGGACATTATAATGCTGGTCCTGTGTAGCTGAGTCCAAACCCTAGGCAGAGTTCTACCAGTTGTTACCCCTTAGCCAGGCCATTCGGAGATCTAGACATGTTTAACAGGGATTGGACTACAGAGACAATAAAAATTGGTTAATTTAGACTGCTGTTTTGAAAGATAAGCCCCTTAGTGTGTCATCTGTGACATCACTGACACACGCGTTAACCAGGCTCTTTATCACTGGCACAGCTCTGTCGTCACACAGTAAACATAGAGAAACATACATCACCTGGTTTACGATGAGCAACGATGACACGGGTAGGTAGCTCCTCCTTCATGCAATAAGTGAAACATGTGTGTGGGGTTTGGGCCCTGGTTGTTGCCTGTTGACCAGACAGGCTATGTTTTATGTTGATGCCTACTGATTGCTTCAGTAGCCAACCTTAAGGCATTTACAAGATGCAAGGATGTCCTAAGGACATGTTATTTTGGCATGGAGGTACTTTAAAATGTAGAGCTGTAGTGGAAATTCAAAGTGCTTAAAACACAAGATAGCCATAGTACATTAATCTAATCTTTTGTCAAAGTTAGGAAAAACATAAATACTAAATAGCAGTAATTAGGTGTCCAACTAGTACCTTTCTTAAGTGGCCCAAGGATTCAATTTCATTTAGTAATCATAAATAATAAATAATGCTGTTGTGCTTTAGGAAGGTGTAACCAAGGCTACTGAAATTGTGATTTCAAGGCAGCTTCTTAATTTTGGATTTGCTCGAGTGCCATACAGTCCACTATCTCTTTCATAATTGTCTGATTTATCTTAAAATATGATCCTAGCACACACATATTAATAGTGACTACAAATGCTCCACACAGGTTGTAGCGTGCAGTGCTAGATGCTTTGCATATCGTATCTATTTATGTCTCAGGTTTTGATTGCTATACTGTAGGCATGAGAGGTCTAGATCATGCCAATATTAAGTGATTGGACACAAGGGAAGGATTGTCGGGGAAAAAGAGTCTACCTTTTTCGTGGACATTGTTGGTTCATTATTCAAGCAAGTTCATGTTTGCCTCACAGGCACTGCTCTCAAAACAGGATATGTTTCAAGATGGCACCCAGGGTATAGAAATATCTCAGAAATGTTGAGGTCTCTTTTTAAGATCTGATGTCTTTATTCTTAAGTTGCTTCCTAGTGAGATTCTTAAATAATAAATATTTAGCGTACAGTATTTTTCTTCGGTCCTGGCACTTAAAGGCAATGTTAATAAAATGGCTTTCCTGTGTGTTTATTTAAGATAAAATCATCAGTTTCTGGAGAATCGCATTTTGTATATGAGCTGTCGGATGTGCATAGCTTCTTAGGTAAATTATACATTTTCTGTAGTGCTGAGGAGCCTATATATACCAGTTTGTGCTAAATGATTGAATTAGCTAGGTGGTAATGCCAGCGTGTGTGCCAGTGCATTTAAAGTTCATAATACATTACTTCTTGCTCTTCTTACTGCCTAATTTACTTTTCCTTTGTCGTGTTCATCAATAACCATGCCATGTAATTTAGTGTTCGATTACCACATAATTACTGTGGTGCTTGGTATAACAAATGACAGATAGTAATTCAAATGTGACCGTAGCTAGAGGTAGTAAATGAGCTGCTATTAGTCTTAACAGGAATTGTCAGTGAGAGCTCTATGTTTTGATCCCTGTAGTTTTGCTACCCATCTATAGGTACAACTCATTATTAAATTGTTGTTTTGGAGTCTCCTGTTTATAGACAATTCTTTATTTCCGTTGTATGATACTAGTTCTGTCATACAGTACAATATAAAGTAATACCATCTCAGTCAGTAAATATATCAACAATAACTAATGTTAAATCTTGGGCACGGTCAAACCCAGTGCACATTGTAATTGCGAGAGAATTAACAGCTCTCAATGAGGTCACGATATGTAGTGTATTTTAGGCATAATGTAAGAAAGAAAGAGAAGTAGTCTTCTATGTTCCCTGTGTGTTTTCACTTGAACACATGAATTAATGTATGGCTGTTGAAGGCTGTATGTGTATTTGCATGAGGCATTTTAGTCACCCAGTGTATTAAAATGACAGGCCTGCTTTTATGTCTTTTGTTGACCCTCATATCGGATCTATAAATGTGAGTGGAGGGGTTGGGAGGCTAAAGGTAGGGAGGAGGGCTAGACTTGACGGGTGGGGGGAGGAACAGGGTAGGGATTGTGAGAGGAACGTTTTGTCCAGTGCAGACTGAATGTGGTCCAATGCCAATTTAGCAGTATTTACAAATATGTACTTTTTATGCCATGTTTCCCTCATTTTCATGTCTTGTGAGCCTTGTAAAGATGCCCAATCCTCTTTGGTGTATTCTAGTTATAACTGTGTTTGCCACTGGAGACGTGTTTCCCATTCTACCTATGTATAGAAGAGTTTGAAAATCAAAGTGTTGGAGAGGACAAGCACCTCACTCTTGCCAAAGTTGATCCTTTAACCTGAAAACGAGGAGAGGTCATCAATCAGTGAACTCAAGTTAGGAAGCAATGAACTAGATTTCAAGATAATGAGAAGACTTTCTTCTGATGAATACTTCTAATTGCAGATTGCTCACCTTTAGACTATCCCCAGGTGCCAGACTAAATCCAGAAACTTTAAACAGCAGTGCTTCAGCATGCCACTGTAGTGTCATGAGGCTCCGCATTGACTTTGTTATTCCACAGAAGTGACACTACCACTTTGCGCCATGTAAGTTCCACCAGTGGACCACCACTGCATGGTATGTCCCCTCCAAATACTACATGGTTTAAATTTTGTAGGGAATGTCAAAACAAATGGCTGTGACAAACTCACATGAGGTATGCTATGCCTCTGGTGTTTGGGTTTGGGGCATAATTCCAAGTTGTGCTAGGAGTGTGCCCTCATGAACCTCAAGGCAATCCGGGATGTTGAAGCGAAGCTGTACGTCACTTAACATTGGAAGTGGAACCTGCACAAGTTGTCCACAAAGTCCAAGGCACGGCCCTGTTCTCAATCTCAAGACCTTTCCTGCTATGGGTCCTCTTCGAGTTTCAAGTCTTTGGGTTGGTCCAAGTCAAAGGGAAAAGACAAAAGCTGAACTCATCCGCATCCTGCCACTCTTCATGGAAAATTTGATTCTCTGTTTATCTACCACTGTATTTTTTAATCTGTAGCACACATTTGAGGCAGTCATACACCATACTTCAATAACATGGCTGCTGAGAAAGGCCCCACTGCCTCATAGACCAGTTCTCACTTGAGGCTGTAGTGTTGAGCTAAGGTGGACACAGTTTGTAGCAAGGAGGCTTGTTTGCAGATGAAATTTTCATCAGACCCCATAGGCTCCATACCAATGGCAATGCAAATTCTGCAACAATTCAGAAAGGTATCAGTTTTCCGGCTTAATCTAAGCCTGAGATGTTGGGAATCCATCTTAGTTAGGCAGTTAACTATGCTCTCGACACCACAGCCTTATTCCAGTGGGCAAATAGTAGTATTGAATATCTGGGAGTCTGATTAACACCTACGCTATGTGTTGTTTATGGGGCTAATTATCATGAACTTATTAAGGTTATTACACATCATTTCCATATATAGTGACCCTCTATATCTTCTGGACTGGCAGAATGGCTGTGCTGAAAATGAATATACTACCACGGCTGCTAATCCTATTTCAGGCATTGCCGGTGATTCTCCCCAAATCACAAATATCGCTACTGCAAAAGGAATGTGACAAATCCATTAGGCAGAGGGCAAGCCAGGAATATCGTTGGAATATATTGTTGAAAGTCCCAGATTTAGAAAAGTATTACTTGGCCGTACTTTAAGGTTGGCCTTCGAGTAGCCCCTTGTAGAGGCAAAGAAAAATTGGGCATTTATGGAATGGAAGATGTTTCATGGGCCTCTTTTGGTGGTCTTGTGGCTCCCTACCTTGGCCCGACCATAGGAATGATCATCTGTGACTTATGTCTCAGACTTCTTCGACCAACACAAGAGGTATGGATTTCAGTAACTAGAAGTAGGGAACTTATGACATTCCTCTCCCTTTGAACTCACTGCTTGGTAATGACAATTTTAATCCAGTCTAAGATGAGAAGCAATTTGCTATGTGGAGGAAGGGTAATTGTATAATGATGCACAAGTTGTTTCTAAAACAGAGGTTCAAATCATTTCAAGACTGTAAACTGGAATTTGTGTTGGGGCATGACGAAATACATAGATATTTTCACCTGCTGCACTGGGCAATGAACCCTCATTAAAAGGAGGCAAGTATTAGAGATGTTACAGAATTTGAAAATCTTCTTACCCAGTACAACTCCACCAAATGTCTGGTCTTGGCTATCTATGATAAACTAATCACAATTACAGATAATCATAAATGACCGTGCATGAGACGTTAGGAAAGGGCAATGGGAAAGGAGATCCCTGTTGGTCAATATACCTAATACAATGCACAGCATCAATAAACATCTTGCACATAGATATTCAGTTGGTGCATACTTAAGAACATATTCCCAAATTGTGATGATCGCTGTTGGAGAGGTGCAGCAAAGAAGGGACGATGCTGCACACTTGCTGGGCATGCCCAAAAAGTATTATCTACTGGAAAGAAATTCTCAGCCACATCAGGGACACTGTGGTTTCCCTATACCCAATCACCCATTGGTGACATTACTAGGCATGCAACCTTCACAATGCTAGGGCCTAATGAGGCGTCTTTGGACAGGTATTTTTTACACACTGAAAAACAAGAACTAGTGGCCAGTTGATAAAGAACTGCTTAAACTGAACATTGCAAACTGTTCCATAAGACTCTGGTCACTTATGGCAATGGAAAGACTAACTTATGATCTGCAAGACGTGCAACAGCAATTGAGACCTCATGGAGCCCCCCGTAGGACCATTTACATAACTCTGATACTGTTGTCCTCTGTGGTTTGGGAGAGGATTGAAAGGGAGAGGGGAGGAAGGATGGGCTGCTGACCCTTGTGGAGACACGTGGTCAAGAGCCCGAAGGGGGCATATGTTACTCGTGTGTTTCTGTTACATCTTTTAAAAAATTTAACAAAAATAAGTTAAAAAAAAAGATTGGTTAAAGGACAGGCCTAATATCAAGGATGTTTGCCTATTGTTAAAAAGATTGGTCCTGAAGTCAGTGAGTGTTTGAACAGAATGAGAGATGGGCTAAAGGACAGGTTGTACGTGAATTGTGAATAACAGGGTGAATACAGGGTGTTGGATGGAAGAAAAGGCTTGGGGTGCTAGGACTGTGTGAATTTAGGAGACTGCCCTGTGGTGGGTTGGTTTCATAGTTGAGCTCTTCAGGGTTTTTATTTGATTACTTTAATGGGCACTGGGGTTAACCATGTCACACCCCTCCTTTTCAACCACAGGCAGGTGTCTGTCTACTGTTGAGCTCACTGATAATCAGAAGATTCTCTTCTCATCTGACAAATTCCCAGTGGCTTGTGGATTAATCTCTGGAGAGCTCCATACACGTCGCTTTGCCACAGGTTAGACTTACGTTTACTGCTACAAATTCTTCTTCTTATTTTTGTTATTATTATTATCAGTATTGTTATTATTACAAGAAGGCATTGGTTATTATCATTTCTATATTGATGATGATTTCAGAAGAAGCCTACCAGGCCAATTCAATTAACCAACATCCCTGCTTAGCACAGCATCACGAGACGTTAAAAAAAGAAGCATTTAGTTGTTACCCTGTGGAGGTTTAAAAAAAATAAAAAAAACACACATAACTCAGGCTTTTACCTGGCTGTCCGACAGCATTTAGTGCCATTGTAAAAAGTCAGCGTTTTGGCATTTTTTTCTCTTTGCTGCCTGCTACTAATCAATGCATCTAATGCTTACATTTAGCGCCTGGGTTTTACCTTCATCACTTAGCCAAGGACATCCTCGAATTTCGTAAAAGCTACTAAATGTGGACGAGGACCAATCTTGAGGCCACCCATCTGTTTTTTGTGCCCTATTCTCCGAATGTGGTTATTGGTTATGAGTAGAACAAAGGGATACCTTTTGACATCAAACAAGAACTCTGTTATCCCACCCCGGACAGTGACGTCACTTTAGTCACTGGGTTTACCCTTGCCCGGTCCCCAGGGGCCTGTAAATAATACCAATTCCGGGGGGGGGGGTGTCACATATGTTGTGACATCACCCCAGTCACGTGCTAGTCACATGCTCATGGCCTCACCACGTGGCTAGGGCTATGCGGCAGCCCCCGACAAACCAAAGCTCCTGGAAATCATGTGACAATAATGTGATGTCATGGAGTACGACCCCCTTTTCGATGCTTAGTTTACATATAAGGAGGCCCCTAAGCAGCCTATGCCAAACCCAGGAGGAGCCCTCCAGCAAGAGATTGATCGGAGGTTATGAAGAGAGACAGTTACCTGATCAAAAAGACTCCCTCTGATGGTCGTTTGAACACTATCAATAGATATTATTGCAGCCTGACATCACCGACCATGGAGACGAATGCACAGCACAGTGATCTTAAAGAGGGTGTTCATGCCGTTACCGGTCTTGACAAGGAGCTCTGGTGCCAGTTGGGAAAGGTCAGCCTCAAGAATTTGCCTCAACTAATATCCTCTATTAAGGGCTTCAGTAGCTGCAGTAAAGCCTCGAGTAAGGAAACAATTGTTGGAAACAACTTCATCGAAATAGAAGATGGTATTATGGAATCTATAACAGCTCCTAACTGACCAGTCTATAAAGATATGGAGGAACTGGCTACGGAGGCCATCATCATGCAACAGCCACATGCAAACTCTGACTCTGGTTACACCTCGATAAATGTCAGCGACTCAAGATTTCAGAACCGCTGCAGAGTCTGTTGAAAATGTTGAGGTTTGTAAAGATCATTATAGTCATTTACTTATATTGAATAAACAGCTATATTGTAATTTTAACTAATAGTTTGTCTTTCTTTCTTTTTTGAACCTTAGAAAGCACCAGCAAAAAGATTCGGGGTAGAGGGTGCGCTGCCGACGGTTAATGTTGTCTGTTTTTAATGCTTATGCTGTTCAAAACAGGCGAAAGCTCCACAATCAAAAACATAGAGCTGCGTAAGAAATGTGTTTGTATCTATAACATCATAGATTTTGAAAAGGAAGCTCCAGGCGTACCCTGCGACGACATGTGGCCTGTTAAAGGTTTTGCAGTGATTGCTGTGAAAGCCAGGTTGATATATGTGCTGCTTAAAGAAAGAATAACGAAATACAACCCACAACTCTGCGCTATCTGAAAGCTTATTGAACCATTCACGGCGATGCTGTGTGACAGTCCCACATGTGTAGCCAACTGGTGTGTTAATGCTTGGCTACTTACAATGGATGAATACTTGAACTTCTGCAAGTACCCTATACGGAAGTTAATACTGTCACCGACGACCAGCTTACATATTGCCTTGGAGATTTTGACTGCAGATATTTTCAGAAATAAAGGTTTTGTATTGTACTACAGAGAATTGTACGATCCTTTGAATGTTGTCAGTATCCTAAGTGTACAAAGTTATAGGAGGGGTGACCGGGAAGTCCTCTCTAGAGCAGTTGAGTATATAGCTGTAAAAATATAAAAACTTTTGACGCTGTGACAAATTATCTGCCTGCCCCCAGTAGTGTCTGTGGCGTGTGTCATATTAGGTATACATAATGAAAAGTCAGCAAGCTGACCAACAACAATGATAAGATGTGCACCAGGAAACTGTCAAGTATGCCCTGTTAATGTGTTGCTAACATTCTTTAGTTTTTAATAAAATGACCTTACACAAAACCTTTGTCTTTCATTTTGTGGGTTGTTGGGGCTGATAACATGTCGGGCTGGGTTAAAGTAGCTTTATTATGATACAAGTGGGGGACATAAGCTTTTTAAACGTCAAAGGTCTGTTTAGAAGGGCTTTCGTTGGAAATGAGTCGGTAAACAGTGCGTAGGTGAAGACCTGGTTATCTGGGAAGAGGCTATTCACTCCACAAGCCCACTAAGGTGTTTTAAGAGGAAACCGACCATTGTTAGTGCGCAGCTAGATTATCGATGGCAGGCGGATACAATCAGTCTTCAAGATCTAGCCAAGCATAATAACGGAACTCGATATATATTAATGGTAATAGATGTATTGTCCAAGTATGCTTTTGTAGAAGCTCTAAGCAATAAAACTGATACCAGAGTCACTACGACTTTTAAAGCCATATTCAGGAAAGGGCGCACCCCTCAAAAACTGCAAACAGATGCCAGAAAGAAATGTTTAAACAGGTAATTTCAGAAATTATTAAAATAGCACGCTGTTCATCATTTTGTAACGCACACAGAGGTAAAAGCAGCTGTGATAGAGCGTTTTAACAGAACTTTAAAATCTAAGATGTGGCGATATTTCAAGGCCTACAACACATACCGATATGTGGATGTTCTACAGGTGTTTATAGATACTTATAATGCCAGTTATCACATCAACCATCAAAATGTCTCCCATAGAGGTAACACCCGATAAGTTCTTTAGCAGTATGAAGAACAGTGTACAGGAGCCTTTTAGCTGTCAAGGTAAAGAAGCCTCTTTTAAGAGAAGGTGATCATTTTAGGGTGTGAAATGTGAAAGGGGTCTTTACGAGGACTACCAGCTGAGGTTTAGCACTGAAATATTTATAGTGGAGAGTGTGGAGCTTAAAGAAGGTTTATATATTGACAGGTTAAAGGACTATGTTGATGAAACTGTGTTGGGTGGCATTTACAACGATGACCTAAAAAAGGTACCTGACGATCCATACTGGGTGTACAAGGTTGAAAAGACTCTGAAAACGGAAAAGTAGTGGTGCAAGCAGATAGGCCTTTGTCAAAAGGAGATGTTGGCTTGAAAAATTTAACAGTTGGGTGGTGGCCAGCTCCCCGTGCTGTGTGTGTGAGTACAGGGGCTCTCTGAAGGCACCAATATGGAGACAACGTCATTTTATATATTCTATATTACCTTTCCATCCAAGGACATGTTCCCTGACAGTCACATTTCTATTTATAACATGGAACTGGTTAAAGCCTGAGGACCTTAAAGGGGACTGGGAGGTAGCCCTAACCACAATCCAATACCCGAGAACATGGAATACATTTACAATGCTCGATGCCAAATTTACTTTAAAGAATGATCAGGACCTCTTGATCATCCATGGCGGATTTCTTCATGGCTATTACCCCAGCATCGTAGTGGTGGTCGATGCCATAAACAGATGCATAGCCAGCATCGAAACTTATAAAATATTTAGCTAGTATTTGATAACGTTAGAGGGAAAGTGTTTCTTAAAACTCCACATCGCAATCCAGAGTTTAGCTGTATGTGTAAATCTAGCTGGGATTAAGGTACAGTACAACATATAAAAAGCCAGGTAGAGCTAGACCCTACATACAGCTATGATAATAATGCAGGGCTCTATGCACGCTATGTGTATAGTTACATTGTAGTGCCACAGAGGATCAGGAATAGTGATTCACTGTTGTTAAGAAGGATCCAGGTAAAGGGGAAAAATAACACAATGATTAATATTCAATACATCAAACCCGACTACTTAGCAAATTCTAAAAAAACATTTTGACACTATGTTGATCTTGATCTTCGATGATCAGTTTGAGCCGTTATCCTTTTAATATGGGAAAGTTATTGTTAAGCCTCATTTAATGCTGAGACTCAACAGCGAATATTAAGAAGTCATCATGGTGATCATGAAAACATACATGAACCCCTCTTTGTATAGGGACTATTACAGACACCAGGCAGGATATGGAGGTCTGCCATTCTTTCAAGAGGCCCCTGTTATGTACGGGGCTGGTCTGGGAGTTTTTTTTCAGTAGTTTATTTCAAAGAACTATGCCGTTCTTGAAAACAGGATATGAATTTGCAAAACCCCACGGTAAAGCGGCTGCCTCGAAGATTGCCCAGGATGTGCTGGGATCTGTGACTTCTGTTTGTCACCAAATGCATGAGCAAACAGCCCCAAGAAGAAGCGCGACTTGTGTACAGGTCAACCACAAGTATTAAAAGGAAGCGCAGATCTTTGAGGCATAGGGGTCCACTGGCTCCCTATAAAAAAAAACTGAGACAATTGTCAAAAGGCGCTAACAAAAGAAGATCCGTAAGGTGGAAGAGAGAATCAAAGAACAAGAGAACACCCATTAGCATAAATATTTTTTTTAATGCAGCAACCTGAAACCATGGTCGGACTAGCATCAAAACAGTTCTTTATGGAAGTATCGCCTCTAGTTACTTTGACACCATTGGCGCCGATAGAGTTTTTTGTGTCAGGGTCATTGGATATGTATCTGGAACTCAACAATACTCTGCTGCATCATGTCTATAAAATTGTAAAAGCGGACGGTGCCAACATACCAGCCGCTACTTAAATGGCGACAATCGCTTACCCCATCGCAACCAGGTTTAATCAGGTGAACATTACCATCGGGAATCGACTCATCATGCAAAGTGATAACATGTATGACTACAGAGCCTACATCAAGTGTATTCTAAATTACAGTAGCGACGCTCTGGACATAAAACTATTAGCATGGCTCTTCGGCAAAGATACTTTTGCACGTTTTGAAGACAAAGAGCTGGACGGTGACAAAGAAGGTTTTGTAAAAAGAGCAAGCCTTGCCACCAACAGGAGACAGTTTGACCACTTTGGGCGTATTCATTCGGACCTTTCCTTCCAAGATAAACTGCACATCAAAGGTATCGATCTTAAGATCAAACTGAACTGCAACAAGGACTCGTTCTGTCTCATCAGCGGGGATGCAGAACAGCATACTCTGGTCATACTGTCTGTATTTTTCTAAAGAGATTGAAAGTGTCCCCAAATATCAGACTGGCTCATGACAAATCTCTACAGCTGTTGAACACCATGTATGCTTTTGAAAGAGTAGCTCTAAAGATTTCAGCTTCCCAGCAAGTACCATATTAACCCAGCAGCAAAATGTATTTTTGGGGGCAACTACAGAAACGTATAATCATAGTTTTTGTCGATAACACGGCTTTTAGCTGTCTCTATACTTCAAACCCATTTAAACACTATGACAACAACTATGTGCCACTGTTCCACGAGGGGGCTGCGATTCCTGCAAAACTGTACTCACCCAACTTTGGAGACACTCATTTTATTAGGGAATATCTGGCTTGGTTTCGATAACCGTGAAGCACCTGTGTGACTCAAGAGTGGTTGTGTCAAGAGAGGGATGTGGGGTGGGCTACATGCTGTTCACTTTCGATCTGACTCCTGACATGGAAGACTGTGACCACTATAACTTGATCAAAAACGGGAATCTAAAAGCTGAAATACTTTTTAGCACGAGGCTATGAATGTGAACATGGTTTTATTCTCTGTATTCAACAACATCATTCAGTTAAACCACGACCGGCAGATTTTGTTTGACTAGCTTTAAAATATTGTAAAATGGACACTGTTCAGATTCGGGATATCTTAAGCCATCATAAATACGCTAAGAAATACTTTATAGGTTTTTTCCAAGTGACAATATACCTGGTGAAATAGGGGCGGAAAGACCCTGCATGCTTGTCTTTAACACAGATCCCCACTTCATGGAAGGAATTCACTGGGCAGCCCTGTTTTTAGATACAGCCAAGGTTACAGTGCTTGACAGTGCAGCGGAATTCCCCGAGCACAGCATCTATAAAAAATCTATATTCAAGTATGTATAAAAAGCTGCTGCGAAGCTGGTGTATAACAAAATACAGATACATGATTCTCTTGCCGTTATATGTGGGGAGCATTGTATATATTTTACTAGTATAATGTCAGCTGGTATGTTTAGAATTTTTATAATCTATAGTTCACAATGATCGTGTTGTTATGAAATATGTGAAAGAAAACTATAGGTCTACATCAAACGTTGTTTCCGGTCCCTGGGGTCCCAGAAATCCCGGTAACAGAAGTGACATCACTTCGGGGGTGGGATAACGTTCACTTCTTGTTTGATGTCAAAATGTATCCCTTTGTACTATTGTTATGCCTTGTAAATGGAGTGCAAGGGTAGAGACTAGTCTGGCATGCATATTTTGTCCTGAATTCATTGATGAAAAAACTCATTGGGTGCAGATGTTCTATTATTAACTTCAATGGAGTAATACTTTTGTAAATGATGTTTAGGATAAGATATGTACGTCAGGCTAAATTCTGACGATGATATTTTCTTTCCATGTGGACATAACGTGATAATGAAGAAATTGAGACAATCATTTATGTTTTGTAAAGGAAAGGTGAGTAATGAAAGAGCTTGGGCCAATTTAAACATTTACCCTCAACTAGATGATCTTACTAGTTGCATGAGAGGTAAGAGGGAGAACACAATCACAATTCAAAATTCCAATACAGGGTAACCAAATTGTGGCAACACAATAATCCAGTTCTCAACTGAATATGAGTTTAGCAAGATTAAATTATAAATTCAAAAATAGATTTACATATGTCAATCTTAGCATGATGGTATACAACTACAAAACAAATAAAATGTGTCCAAATCTCCTGAAGAGGTTCCCCTATACAGAATAAAGGATACTACAAATTATATAACCACAATGTAAGTAATAAGAAAAAAGAATTAATAATTAAATTGCAACTGATGATTTTCAGTGGTAAGCTTTAGCCCTAACTTCCCCTACTCTATTTTAATAGGACCAACTACTCTGAAAAGCATTTGAATTTTGGGATTAGAAAAGAAAGGTGTCAGCTATCAGAGTCTTCAGTAGAAGCACTCTAACCACGGGTCATGTAGCATAAAGCCACATAAAGCAGAAGTATAGGTCTGCTCCACATGAAGTCCCAAGATGTCTCTTGAACCCTCACTAAATCACAGCACATAATATCATTTGCATTCAAGGTAGACAATCCCACCTAACCTTCTCCAGTACATTTCCGTGACTCTGGCACAACTTGGATACTTCCACAGCCTTTCCCACATTCATAAATTGCTATTTAATTCCTCTTTGGTCATTCTTCTCCGAACTCGTCTCTCTGCTCATTACAAAGTTTTTCCTTGCCAGTTTTGTCCTCTTGTACCTTGCTATCTAATGAAAACAAAACTCTTAACTAATGAGACTTTGTGCACACCTGCAGTGGAAACAAAATGCAACAAAACATTCCACATTGAAGGTTAAACACAAATAAAATGTTAAACTGCATCGACTATTTGCATTGAAATTATACGTGAGGCCTCAAAAGTTAGTCAACTTAATAGTGCACTGGTTTACAGATAAGTGCACATTATAAACATATTGCAGATACAGTTTCTTGATGAATGAACAAATGCAAATGATTACATTAAGATGTCATCTTCAAAATACATTGATATGAATATAATTCTCGGTACACATATGAATGCTTAAACATTAGTCTACAGGAACACCCTATCTCTTTAGCTCTGCAATGAGACAGGTCTATCCTTTCATTTCTTCTACAATACTAATATGTAAATGTGAGAAAGACCTTTATAAGTCACATTTTTTTATGCACACAACTTAGAAAACTCATTAGTTTTACGTGGATTACTTTATATTATGTCATACCCATTTTATTTTTAGTAACATTAATCGCACAGAATTTATTCGAGTTCTAACTACACATGATTATAATACACTCCTCCTACAGTATCTGAGAATGGAATCAAAATCACAATGCTCCAGTGGGAACCCCAAAAGAAAAAGTTACAGAAGAAAGTGAGGTAGTGTAAAACAAATACTACTCCAGCTGGGTGTAAAAGGGTAACCAAGCGCTCCAACAATATTACACAAATATTCACAATTGTACTAACAGTACCCCGCGGTGCGATTAAACTTAGGGAATAACACCCAATTCCCTAAAGGGCTCAATCATAGATTGATTTGGTTAATCACAAATGTTGATGCACATGCACAATATTAAATCACAATATGACAAATTATCATGGCAAAACAGTAATCAGTTGGGCTTCTGTTTTTCTCTTTATTTTCAAAAAATCTTCCACTCCCTACGCGTTTCGTCGTTACAAGGATTGACCCAAACGACTTCCTCAGGGCTGGAAGTAACACAAATACAAAAATTGGAGTTCAGATATTTATAAAATTAACATCATAAGTGAGCCCAAATTTCAACCTCATGCACAGGGACTGTTCAATATGCTTAAGATGGATATTTAACCCAAATTCCAGTGCTCAGTGATTGTGCATGCGTTCGCACTTATTAACTGAAATAGTCGCTCAAAATTCAAGTAATATCATTCAAATATCACGTGTTCTATACATCCTTAATATCATATACATTTGGTTATTTGTGGTGTCTAATAGCCAGGTCACTGAAGTTATTATCGTATCTGCCCAAGTGAATGACATGCTCAATTAATGTACCCATTATGGGTAAATCGGTACCTTACATTTCTGTTCAGATCGATTGCCTGAAAATTCAAACTGTAATAAATGTAATATTAGCAATGTGAAGCACATGAGGCATAGTTTTCTCAATACGCTTACTTATTCATTCCAGTCCAAAATCAGGACTATCTTACCACACATCAGTCATCATATTCTTTATCCAACTCTGTCGTGGTTCGAAATATTCCCAAAACAATGCTTCCAATACCTCCACTATATGTGAGAATATGCAGACCAGCACCTCTGACTTCCACAAAATCCAATTGCACTGTTTAATAATGTAGTATTTTGGGCTTTAGATTTCTCGACAGCCGTCCAGTAATGCTCCTCATTAACGCTTTATAGCTCAAAAGTGCCACACTAGAATCAGAGTTAATCCCTCCACGAGTCCTTGAAGTATGGGGACCTACAAACAAATAAATTTAATCACTTGAACTTCCAAGTAAGCTCACGCTATCTCAGTCCAAAGTTTACCGACAATAATATATTACGTACCTCTCTATACTCCCGTGTCTTCTAAGGTCCTGCCATTATTTTAAAACACAGAAATCGACGAGGTAGCTGTTCCAACTTACATCCGTTAATGCCCTCCTCCGGGGCAAGCAGTACAGTTAAGCGCCGTCTTGGAGTGGTGAAAAGTTTATGCTAACATTTGCATTATATTTTATCAAGTGATCGAGTCATGTAATATCAATAGCAGATTATAACCAATCGAGTGTCTAAGCAAATTTTAGCCTGTGAATAACAATACAAATTATAATTATTTAATTTAAATAGGCGATTGATATTTCTATTATTGTCGATAATATTTGTGACCAAAACTGACCCTTGATATTCTCCTAAAAGTAATCAACATCTGAAGTTATAGTAAGATAAGAAATAACGGTCCATATGTCCAAATCGAGAATCAAATATCTTATATCTAATTATTGATCTCCCATGAACCATAACTGGATTATCATCCTACACACAATCCAAATCCAAATAAATTCCAGTATTTACAAGCAGATCATCAAGTTTAAAATTAGCCTACATGTGCCTAGAGATCCCATTGTCCCATTAATGACAAATTGTTCTGTTATATTTGAGCAGTTAATATTGAACCTACTAATGTTACACTCCAAAAGCAACTAAAAGGTTTGATACAACTCTCCAACACCTAGTCTCCTAGAAAATATTGAAGCTCTTGGTCAAAATTAAGACCATCCTCCATGGCCCTCAAACGCATGATCCACCTTGCCACATGTCTTCGCAATTTAAGTACCCTGTTTCCTACTCATTGGTCAAGCTTCACATGTTCTATACCAAAAATTGAAATACTTTAGTTGGGTCTTGTGCATTACAGTTATATACATGTTCCGCAATGGGATATCTCATGTCATTTTGCTTAATTGCTCTCATATGACATGATCTTTCAAGGCCCTTATTGTGCTTCCAACGTAAATTCTTTCACATTTGCACATAATAATGTATATAACATACTTAGTACTACAATTGATATTTGTCAAAATGTTATACACTTTATCATTTCTGTCTTTAAATTGCTTTGTTTTATCTTTCGCATATTTACACATGCCACAGTGGCCACATTTGAAAAAACCTTTAGTAAATTGCGTTAACCATCGTTCCAGTTGTTTCGTCAAGGGATAACTGGGACTCAATATTGTACCCATTCTTGATGAATGAACAAATGCAAATGATTACTTTAAGATGTCATCTTCAAAATACATTGATATGAATATAATTCTCGGGACACGTATGAATGCCTAAACATTAGTCTACAGGAACACCTTATCTCTTTAGCTCTGCAATGAGATAGGTCTATCCTTTAATTTCTTCTAAAATACTAATATGTAAATGTGACAAAGACCTTTATAAGTCACATTTTTTTATGCACACAATTTAGAAAACTCATTAGTTTTACGTGGATTACTTTATATTATAATGATAACGAATTCAGACAAACTGCACTCCTATGTTTTAAATACAGATTAATCAAAAAGTGCTGATAGTAATCATAGGTTAATCGAAGGTGCTGCCTTTTTATAGCCAGTGCAACCCCTACACAGGCCCTAGAGAGTAACAAAAGATGTTCAAACAGAAAGTTTGAAAAAAGGCGCACTATCCACCTGCCCTGTGAGGTGCAACTGGTAGATCTATACAAGTAAACAAATGTATTCGTACATCGCTACGCTAAGCAAAAGTAAACAAAAAGCACCTATTGTGCCATTTGCAATACAAGTCGTGAAGTAGCACCATAAGTGAAGAATAAAGTAAACTAGACCATGAGTATAATTGAAAACAATTTGGCAATTGAACTTAAAGCAATAACAATAGTGCTGATAACTTAGAAACAACACAGTAGCAAATGGATGTTTTGTGAATCTTCATAAGTTTCTGAGATTCCTCTTTATTTTCTTAGCGTTTTCAAAAAGAAGAACGTCTGGTGTCCCAATGCATTTCGGTGTGACACACACCTTCTTCAGGGGAATACTGTAACAGTATATACATATAGGTATATAAGTAAATTCGAAATAGAAAACAATGTAAATGTCAAAACAAACTTATATATATGTTCAACTGTGGCATTATATGATATTTTATAAACCTTAATATCCAGTTCTACCCAGCCATTTTCAGCATGCAACTGACATGAGAACCATTTTTTAACAACAGACTGAAAAAGGATGCAATAGATGGAAGGAGAAAAAAGAAAAAAGGAAGAACAGAAGATGAAGTTCCTTGAAATAAAGTTTATAGAAGATTGACAACCAAAAAAGTAAAGAAAAAGATAAAAGAAGAATAGAAAGGTCAAGAATACCAAAATGACACCAGTGGGTGTAAAATCGTGATGCCTATTACGAATCAATTGACTATCTCAAAAGTGCCCGTACGAGTGAAAGGTGAATACTGACGTATTAGGTGCTCGAGTGAACCAAGAAACCACTGTAATCTAACCATAATGGCCCGCCTGGGACTCACCTCCCAACGTTCAAATATCAAACATAAAATGTAAAACGAAGCACAAGAGAGGTCCTGGTCCTCGCTCACACAACCTGTGTGTTCAAAAATTAAAAAGAACATACTAGTGTTACCCAAAGATTGGATATGTCAATCAAACGGTAAGGAAATGGTGTATCCGACATTAAAGTATAATTCACTTCACCTCATACATATTACGTATGCGTCCAACTTCAAACGACAGACAGCGCTGTGAGGAACCGTGTCCGAAGACGTCTAAGATTGAAAAAATTGCAAACATAGTGTCGTTAGCTTAATGCCTACAGCGAACGGGCTGAAAAGCGGTTAAGGTTATCTTTGTAGAACCAGTGAGACGTCACCAATACACGTACCTTTTAATACAACGTGCTGTGTAATCTAGAAAGAATCCTGTCATCGGGCAGCAAAGATTCGTTGTAGCTAGAAGCGTGCGAGTGCATATTTAAAAGCCGTAGGAATCATGTGACCAAAGGGAAACTAGTGGATAACGAAAGAGGACTATTACGAGCGCCATGACGGAACGGGTGCCTGATCATGACCACAGTGCCAGTGAAAAGTAAAAGTAGGCAATGAAAAATGCAAGGAACATGAAAGGAAAACCATTTCAAAGGTATCTAAGAAGTAGATGGCAAGAGTGCCATGTAGGAAGTTTTGCCAAAATAGGCAAACAGAATGCATCGGTGAAATAACAATAACAAGCATGAGTCAAATGTAACATATATAACTCAATATAATAAATATAAAATATAAAATGAAATGCATTCTGCAATCCTTAACAGTGGAGATAGCTGTAAAATGTATTAGTAATGCAACCATACTCAATCACAGAAAATGTATCAGTTCTATTTTGTCATTCAAACCCCCAGGGCTCATGGTCTGTAAGAAACGTATCCAAAATGTTTCTCTTTGTGACAGGTGCCTGTTGGGGTCAGCATGTAAGGAATCGGATATCTGCTCGAGTACAGTGAATCGGAGTTGAGGTATGGTATGCTGGTGTGTAATCCAGTGTAATGCCAGACAAGATTTCTGATTAAAAGTGCGGATAGCACTTTTGTGTTCAGTTACCCGTATTTTTACTTTTCGGGTTGTTCTCCCCACATAAACTTGACCACAGGGACATTTGATAGCGTATACTACCATAGCTGTGTTGCAATCTGAAGAATGTTTTAACTTAATGGGTTTGCCCGTGTGTGGATGTGTAAAGGTATCACCCACCATGACATTCCCACAGTGACCACAATTGTAGCATTTACGCATCCCTGAGTGCTTGAGCATGTGTGAATTGGGGGTTCTTTTGGCCAAAATCTCTCTGATGTTCTTAGATCTAGAAAAGGCAAAAATCGGTTTGGCATGAAAGACATTCGTGAAATCATTTTCTTGCTCTATAATCTCCCATCTCCTGATGATACTGCGTTTAATCGCCATAGCTGATGTGGAAAATTTTAAAACACAAACTTCACGTTTAGACTCAGGTTTTTCAGTTTTTTTCAATAGTTGCATTCTGTCCATGCTGTACGCCTTATGTTTCGCCAAGTCCAGAACGGGTGCTGGGTAACCTCTGTCTAAGTATTGTTGATACATGATATCAGTATCAATTTTCCCTTGGTCCTCATCAGAACTGATTCTACGCACCCGGATGAACTGAGATAAAGGTAAGTGGTTTTTCAGGGATTGTGAATGGAAACTCCGAAAATGTAATGCATTATTTCTATCGGTTGGTTTCTTGAAGATCCTGGTCGTTAGTGTAGAGTTGCATTTTTCAATCTGAATATCCAAATAATTAATAGTGGTATCATTGATGGAATGTGTGAATTTAATGTGGGGATGACAGTCATTCAAGCTTGAAATTGCATTCTCCAAAGATTCCTTCGTACCCCGCCATAAAACCAAGATATCATCAATGTATCTGAGATACAGTAGTAGATGTTCAGTCCATGAACTGCTGTTCAAAACATGCTCGTCCTCGAATTTGGCCATGAAGATGTTAGCATATGTAGGTGCCCCGGTAAAACCCATTGATGTGCCAGTCTTTTGAAGATAGAACTGTTGCTTCCATGAAAAATAGCTGTGGTATAAGCTGAATTGAAGTAACTCAAGCAAAAAAATATTCAAGGTTTCTGCATAATCATGTCGAAGCAACATCCATTCAACCGCCTCAATTCCTTCCCCATGGGGAATTGAGGTGTAGAGGGCTGTAACATCTATGGTAGCAAGGAGCACCTCTTCTGCGTTGGGTAGCATAACTTTTTGAAGTTTATTGAGACAATCCGTGGTATCTTGTACATATGTCACCCATTTCTGAACCAATGGTTGTAAAAAATGGTCGATGAATTTACCTAATGGTTCATGTAACGACCCACAACCTGCCACAATGGGGCGAAATGGTGGGTCTACCGGGTTCTTATGCATCTTGGGAAGCATGTATATGTGTGGCCTTTTAGGGTAGTTGTTACTTAAGAATCTGAAGGTATTTTCGTTGATCCACTTTAAATCTTTGGCTTTTGTCAGTATCGACGACAAAGTTTTTTGAAAAATGTCAGTCGGATCTGTGTCTAAAACCAAGTACGTGTCAGTATCCGAAACATGCTGATCCACTTTGGCCTCATAAAAAGTAGTGTCCATAATTACTAGGGCACCACCCTTATCAGCAGGTTGGAAAGTTAAGTTGCTGTTTGAGGCTAAATTTCTGAGTGTTGTCCATTCTTTCTGACTGAGATTGCTCTTAGTAGTTAAGGCTTGATGAGAATGTAAAAGATCCTTTTTCACAAGAGTTTCAAATAAATCGATAGCCTTGTGACTGGTCGGTGCCATGAAAGTGCTTTTGGGCCTGAATTTTCTTGATGCGATGTCCTCTGCTACGGTGCTAGATGAATCCTGTACGATGTTATGGAAGAACCACCGTAGTCTTAGTTTTCGGGTGAATTTAAAAAGTGCAATTTCTGTTTCCAGTGCATGAGTGCGATAGGTTGGCACAAAAGACATGCCCTTGTTTAATAAGGTTTTTTCGATGGGTTTCAAATGTACACTAGAGATATTCATGATTAATTCCTCCGAGGGTTCCGTCGGCCTCCGTTTGTTGTTGTCTTTTTTGGTACCTTTTCCCCTCCTGATTCGCCTGTAGCACCTCCCGATGTTGACGTTCCCTCTGGGGGATGGTTGGACGTCCGACCCAGGTCTAAAAAAGGTGTTTGTTTGTTCGTGCCACTGGTAGATGGAGTGCTCTCAGTAGTAGCGGTAACCAAAGGAGTGCGAGTGGGAAGTGTGTCTTGCTCAGTTGCAATGCTCTCTTCAGAGGTCGAGGCCTCAGGTTTACGAAAAGTTCTTCTTTGGGCGTACACCTCTGCCCAGGTGTACACCTCATCGAGCTTATAGTCAATAGTGTCTCTACGAAATTTCCGCAATTTGCGGTCATGCACTTCTTTTGCATGTTCATCCAATTTATCGTTCATGTCTTTTAGGGTTTGTTGTAATTCCTCAGACGTTAATCTCTGTGAGAGGTCATCTTTCAGGTCCTTAATCTCTACTTCTAGTTCTTTTAGGATAACTGATAGTTCCTCAACTATCAATAAAATCAGATCTAAGGAGCATTTATTCAGAATTGCAAACCATTTATTCATAAACGGTTTATTGAATTTGAATAACATGGGTCTCAGTGCTATACGTAACCCTCTTGGGATCCGCTTGGCTTTGTGATACTGGATAAGTGTGGTTGCATGCAGTCTTTGGTTGATTTCCCGCCTTAATGTGTAATGTAGTTGTTTGAGTAATTGGCTGGTCGATCCGGATGGGGCTTGGAAGGCCCTTGTCTCATCTATGAGAGAGTATATATTTGCTGCTTCTTCAGCAGAATAGCCTTTTGTTTCTGCTTGGTTAGTGGTTAAATGGGAAATGTCATCGAAATCCATGTTGGGTGCTAGTTGTCAAAGGTGAGGCTGATCGGTAAAAAATAAAGTAAACTAGACCATGAGTATAATTGAAAACAAAATGGATGTTTTGTGAATCTTCATAAGTTTCTGAGATTCCTCTTTATTTTCTTAGCGTTTTCAAACAGTTGAACATATATATAAGTTTGTTTTGACATTTACATTGTTTTCTATTTCGAATTTACTTATATACCTATATGTATATACTGTTACAGTATTCCCCTGAAGAAGGTGTGTGTCACACCGAAATGCATTGGGACACCAGACGTTCTTCTTTTTGAAAACGCTAAGAAAATAAAGAGGAATCTCAGAAACTTATGAAGATTCACAAAACATCCATTTGCTACTGTGTTGTTTCTAAGTTATCAGCACTATTGTTATTGCTTTAAGTTCAATTGCCAAATTGTTTTCAATTATACTCATGGTCTAGTTTACTTTATTCTTCACTTATGGTGCTACTTCACGACTTGTATTGCAAATGGCACAATAGGTGCTTTTTGTTTACTTTTGCTTAGCGTAGCGATGTACGAATACATTTGTTTACTTGTATAGATCTACCAGTTGCACCTCACAGGGCAGGTGGATAGTGCGCCTTTTTTCAAACCTTCTGTTTGAACATCTTTTGTTACTCTCTAGGGCCTGTGTAGGGGTTGCACTGGCTATAAAAAGGCAGCACCTTCGATTAACCTATGATTACTATCAGCACTTTTTGATTAATCTGTATTTAAAACATAGGAGTGCAGTTTGTCTGAATTCGTTATCATTGTCATTTACCGATCAGCCTCACCTTTGACAACTAGCACCCAACATGGATTTCGATGACATTTCCCATTTAACCACTAACCAAGCAGAAACAAAAGGCTATTCTGCTGAAGAAGCAGCAAATATATACTCTCTCATAGATGAGACAAGGGCCTTCCAAGCCCCATCCGGATCGACCAGCCAATTACTCAAACAACTACATTACACATTAAGGCGGGAAATCAACCAAAGACTGCATGCAACCACACTTATCCAGTATCACAAAGCCAAGCGGATCCCAAGAGGGTTACGTATAGCACTGAGACCCATGTTATTCAAATTCAATAAACCGTTTATGAATAAATGGTTTGCAATTCTGAATAAATGCTCCTTAGATCTGATTTTATTGATAGTTGAGGAACTATCAGTTATCCTAAAAGAACTAGAAGTAGAGATTAAGGACCTGAAAGATGACCTCTCACAGAGATTAACGTCTGAGGAATTACAACAAACCCTAAAAGACATGAACGATAAATTGGATGAACATGCAAAAGAAGTGCATGACCGCAAATTGCGGAAATTTCGTAGAGACACTATTGACTATAAGCTCGATGAGGTGTACACCTGGGCAGAGGTGTATGCCCAAAGAAGAACTTTTCGTAAACCTGAGGCCTCGACCTCTGAAGAGAGCATTGCAACTGAGCAAGACACACTTCCCACTCGCACTCCTTTGGTTACCGCTACTACTGAGAGCACTCCATCTACCAGTGGCACGAACAAACAAACACCTTTTTTAGACCTGGGTCGGACGTCCAACCATCCCCCAGAGGGAACGTCAACATCGGGAGGTGCTACAGGCGAATCAGGAGGGGAAAAGGTACCAAAAAAGACAACAACAAACGGAGGCCGACGGAACCCTCGGAGGAATTAATCATGAATATCTCTAGTGTACATTTGAAACCCATCGAAAAAACCTTATTAAACAAGGGCATGTCTTTTGTGCCAACCTATCGCACTCATGCACTGGAAACAGAAATTGCACTTTTTAAATTCACCCGAAAACTAAGACTACGGTGGTTCTTCCATAACATCGTACAGGATTCATCTAGCACCGTAGCAGAGGACATCGCATCAAGAAAATTCAGGCCCAAAAGCACTTTCATGGCACCGACCAGTCACAAGGCTATCGATTTATTTGAAACTCTTGTGAAAAAGGATCTTTTACATTCTCATCAAGCCTTAACTACTAAGAGCAATCTCAGTCAGAAAGAATGGACAACACTCAGAAATTTAGCCTCAAACAGCAACTTAACTTTCCAACCTGCTGATAAGGGTGGTGCCCTAGTAATTATGGACACTACTTTTTATGAGGCCAAAGTGGATCAGCATGTTTCGGATACTGACACGTACTTGGTTTTAGACACAGATCCGACTGACATTTTTCAAAAAACTTTGTCGTCGATACTGACAAAAGCCAAAGATTTAAAGTGGATCAACGAAAATACCTTCAGATTCTTAAGTAACAACTACCCTAAAAGGCCACACATATACATGCTTCCCAAGATGCATAAGAACCCGGTAGACCCACCATTTCGCCCCATTGTGGCAGGTTGTGGGTCGTTACATGAACCATTAGGTAAATTCATCGACCATTTTTTACAACCATTGGTTCAGAAATGGGTGACATATGTACAAGATACCACGGATTGTCTCAATAAACTTCAAAAAGTTATGCTACCCAACGCAGAAGAGGTGCTCCTTGCTACCATAGATGTTACAGCCCTCTACACCTCAATCCCCCATGGGGAAGGAATTGAGGCGGTTGAATGGATGTTGCTTCGACATGATTATGCAGAAACCTCGAATATTTTTTTGCTTGAGTTACTTCAATTCAGCTTATACCACAGCTATTTTTCTTGGAAGCAACAGTTCTATCTTCAAAAGACTGGCACATCAATGGGTTTTACCGGGGCACCTACATATGCTAACATCTTCATGGCCAAATTCGAGGACGAGCATGTTTTGAACAGCAGTTCATGGACTGAACATCTACTACTGTATCTCAGATACATTGATGATATCTTGGTTTTATGGCGGGGTACGAAGGAATCTTTGGAGAATGCAATTTCAAGCTTGAATGACTGTCATCCCCACATTAAATTCACACATTCCATCAATGATACCACTATTAATTATTTGGATATTCAGATTGAAAAATGCAACTCTACACTAACGACCAGGATCTTCAAGAAACCAACCGATAGAAATAATGCATTACATTTTCGGAGTTTCCATTCACAATCCCTGAAAAACCACTTACCTTTATCTCAGTTCATCCGGGTGCGTAGAATCAGTTCTGATGAGGACCAAGGGAAAATTGATACTGATATCATGTATCAACAATACTTAGACAGAGGTTACCCAGCACCCGTTCTGGACTTGGCGAAACATAAGGCGTACAGCATGGACAGAATGCAACTATTGAAAAAAACTGAAAAACCTGAGTCTAAACGTGAAGTTTGTGTTTTAAAATTTTCCACATCAGCTATGGCGATTAAACGCAGTATCATCAGGAGATGGGAGATTATAGAGCAAGAAAATGATTTCACGAATGTCTTTCATGCCAAACCGATTTTTGCCTTTTCTAGATCTAAGAACATCAGAGAGATTTTGGCCAAAAGAACCCCCAATTCACACATGCTCAAGCACTCAGGGATGCGTAAATGCTACAATTGTGGTCACTGTGGGAATGTCATGGTGGGTGATACCTTTACACATCCACACACGGGCAAACCCATTAAGTTAAAACATTCTTCAGATTGCAACACAGCTATGGTAGTATACGCTATCAAATGTCCCTGTGGTCAAGTTTATGTGGGGAGAACAACCCGAAAAGTAAAAATACGGGTAACTGAACACAAAAGTGCTATCCGCACTTTTAATCAGAAATCTTGTCTGGCATTACACTGGAATACACACCAGCATACCATACCTCAACTCCGATTCACTGTACTCGAGCAGATATCCGATTCCTTACATGCTGACCCCAACAGGCACCTGTCACAAAGAGAAACATTTTGGATACGTTTCTTACAGACCATGAGCCCTGGGGGTTTGAATGACAAAATAGAACTGATACATTTTCTGTGATTGAGTATGGTTGCATTACTAATACATTTTACAGCTATCTCCACTGTTAAGGATTGCAGAATGCATTTCATTTTATATTTTATATTTATTATATTGAGTTATATATGTTACATTTGACTCATGCTTGTTATTGTTATTTCACCGATGCATTCTGTTTGCCTATTTTGGCAAAACTTCCTACATGGCACTCTTGCCATCTACTTCTTAGATACCTTTGAAATGGTTTTCCTTTCATGTTCCTTGCATTTTTCATTGCCTACTTTTACTTTTCACTGGCACTGTGGTCATGATCAGGCACCCGTTCCGTCATGGCGCTCGTAATAGTCCTCTTTCGTTATCCACTAGTTTCCCTTTGGTCACATGATTCCTACGGCTTTTAAATATGCACTCGCACGCTTCTAGCTACAACGAATCTTTGCTGCCCGATGACAGGATTCTTTCTAGATTACACAGCACGTTGTATTAAAAGGTACGTGTATTGGTGACGTCTCACTGGTTCTACAAAGATAACCTTAACCGCTTTTCAGCCCGTTCGCTGTAGGCATTAAGCTAACGACACTATGTTTGCAATTTTTTCAATCTTAGACGTCTTCGGACACGGTTCCTCACAGCGCTGTCTGTCGTTTGAAGTTGGACGCATACGTAATATGTATGAGGTGAAGTGAATTATACTTTAATGTCGGATACACCATTTCCTTACCGTTTGATTGACATATCCAATCTTTGGGTAACACTAGTATGTTCTTTTTAATTTTTGAACACACAGGTTGTGTGAGCGAGGACCAGGACCTCTCTTGTGCTTCGTTTTACATTTTATGTTTGATATTTGAACGTTGGGAGGTGAGTCCCAGGCGGGCCATTATGGTTAGATTACGGTGGTTTCTTGGTTCACTCGAGCACCTAATACGTCAGTATTCACCTTTCACTCGTACGGGCACTTTTGAGATAGTCAATTGATTCGTAATAGGCATCACGATTTTACACCCACTGGTGTCATTTTGGTATTCTTGACCTTTCTATTCTTCTTTTATCTTTTTCTTTACTTTTTTGGTTGTCAATCTTCTATAAACTTTATTTCAAGGAACTTCATCTTCTGTTCTTCCTTTTTTCTTTTTTTTTCTCCTTCCATCTATTGCATCCTTTTTCAGTCTGTTGTTAAAAAATGGTTCTCATGTCAGTTGCATGCTGAAAATGGCTGGGTAGAACTGGATATTAAGGTTTATAAAATATCATATAATGCCACAGTTGAACATATATATAAGTTTGTTTTGACATTTACATTGTTTTCTATTTCGAATTTACTTATATACCTATATGTATATACTGTTACAGTATTCCCCTGAAGAAGGTGTGTGTCACACCGAAATGCATTGGGACACCAGACGTTCTTCTTTTTGAAAACGCTAAGAAAATAAAGAGGAATCTCAGAAACTTATGAAGATTCACAAAACATCCATTTGCTACTGTGTTGTTTCTAAGTTATCAGCACTATTGTTATTGCTTTAAGTTCAATTGCCAAATTGTTTTCAATTATACTCATGGTCTAGTTTACTTTATTCTTCACTTATGGTGCTACTTCACGACTTGTATTGCAAATGGCACAATAGGTGCTTTTTGTTTACTTTTGCTTAGCGTAGCGATGTACGAATACATTTGTTTACTTGTATAGATCTACCAGTTGCACCTCACAGGGCAGGTGGATAGTGCGCCTTTTTTCAAACTTTCTGTTTGAACATCTTTTGTTACTTTATATTATGTCATACCCATTTTTTTTAGTAACATTAATCACACAGAATTTGAGTTCTAACTACACATGATTATGATGCACTCCTCCTACAGTATCTGAGAATAGAATCAAAATCACAATGCTCCAGTGGGAACCCCAAAAGAAAAGGTTACAGAAGAAAGTGAGGTAGTGCAAAACAAAAAAGGACAGCAGATCAAGAACTGAACACCGAGGAGCAGGCCAATGTCACTTAAGACAGATTGTTGGTAGATAATAAGGAATAATTATGTGAACGCATTTCCTACATTTGCTCCTTCCTCTCTCCAGCCCTTGATCTTGGTTATTGCCCATAAATTACATGTTCTAGAGAGGGGTTGACCCCCTCCTAGTAAACGTTGTTCTGTCCATTTAGCACGTAAGGGTAGTGTGCCTGTGCATTGGATCACAAAGCAGAGAAGGCAACGTGACAACAACACTTAACACCTACTGAGACCATAGCATCCTTTACTTAATGAGAAGCTTTTGTCTAATTGGCATAATTGTCAGTGAAACTGTTTAATTAAACTCTAATCAGAGTTACAGGGTTTATTGGGGTGGGTACATCAAAAAGTCTCCCACTGATGATTGAGGCTAAATTTGGGGGCATTTGTAAACATTTCTGCTTGATTTCTTGTTGCCTTTTGTTAGACCCAGGATCCCTGGTTGGCTGAGAAAGGTGCCTTAGGCCAAATAGGGACCCGCGTTTCCACGTCAGGGAAAGGAAGGACTCCGTCTGATATAGCCCCCGCTTACCCCCTTGGTAGCTTGGCACGAGCAGCCAGGTTTATCTTAAAGCCAAATGTGTAAAGTATTTGCAGCCATGCTCACAGCAACCCAATGATGGCACCACAAATGGACTCCACACGAGTTTTATAAAAACTGGTATACATTTTATATAAAAAGATATACGATAAGACCACACAATATAAATCCAACATATGAGTATGTGTAATATTCCTCCTGGCTGGTTGTTAGGCCAGCCAGCCCTTGTCAGTTCTGGCGATATTAATGAGCACTTTTAAACATTCCACTGTTGTCCTAATACAATGTAATGCAGTTCGTAATGCTAGAATCAGGCACTTTGTAATGGAAAAGTAATGCAATGCGTAACGCAACAATCAGGCACCTTGCAATATAGAAATAATGCAATGCGCAACGCAACAGCCAGGTACTTCATTATGCAGAAATAATGCAATGCGTAATACACTAATCAGGTAGTTCGTTATGCAGAAACAATGCAATGCGTCATACGATAATCAGGTAGTTCGTTATGCAGAAATAATGCCATGCGTAGTATACTAATCAAATAGTTCATCATGCAGGAATAATGCAATGCGTAATACACTAATCGGGTAGTTCGTTATGCATAAATGATGCAAGGTGTAATACGACAATCAGGTACTCTGTTATGCAGAAATAAGGTAATGCGCAATACTCTCCAGCACCAATCATGGTGCCTTATGCGGTCTCTCCGCCACTCGTGCTGACTCGCAGTCAGCCTCTGTCAACAGTTGCCCTCAACACGGGTATGGTATAACAAAAAGTGCAGCTCTGTACTCCAGCCCCAGTACTGCCACTCCCTTGGCCAGTACGAGCCACGATAAGAGCCGAAGCAGAGGCTTGCGCTGCCAGAATGAAAGCGGCTGAGAGTGTCTCCCTCTGAGCCCGCACCCTGCCCCAGGCGTCGACACATGTTACCTGGGGGGTGAGACCTCACTCTCCTCTCCTTTTCCAGCGACTTGGGCCTCCAATGCAATCTTTGTGAATAGGCAACGGCGGGCTCGGGCCGGCGGCTCAGCTCCTCCGGGGGTGCCGGTCCGGGCAGCTACTACTACGATGATCACAGGCTGCCACAGGGCACATGCACACAGCGTCGCTGAGACTCCCTTGAGCTTTGGGTGCACGATCACTGGGCACTCCTCACAAAGGTGTCAGGCTGCGTGAAGAACATGCACACAGCGTCGCTGAGACTCACTTGGATTCTGGGTGCACGACAACAAGGCAATCCTCACGAAGGTCTCAGGCTGCACCAAGCACATGCACACAGCATCTCTGAGACTCACTTGCATTCTGGGGCACACGCACACAGTGTCGCTGAGACTCCCTTGAGCTTCGGGTGCACGATCACTGGGCACTCCTCACGAAGGTGTCAGGCTACACGAAGAACACGCACACAGCGTCGCTGAGATTCACTTTGGACTCCAGGTGCATGATAACAAGGCAGTCCTCATGAAGGTCTCAGGCTGCACAAAGCACACGCACACAGCATCGCTGAGACTCACATTGGACTCCGGGTGCATGATAACAAGGCAGTCCTCACGAAGGTCTCAGGCTGCACAAAGCACATGCACACAGCGTCGCTGAGACTCAATTGGATTCCAGGTGCATGACAACAAGGCAATCCTCACGAAGGTCTCAGGCTGCACCAAGCACACGCACACAGCGTCACTGAGACTCACTTGGAACGCGGTGCACACGATAACAGGATGATCCTCACGAAGGGCTCAGACTGCAATAAAGCACACGCAAACAGTGTCGCTGAGACTCGTTCGGACTCCAGGTGCCCATGATCACAGGGCACTCCTTACGAGGGTCTCAGGCTACAGAGAGCACACGCACACAGTGACGCTGAGACTTTCCTGTAAACTTTTGTGTTCCTGAGTTTCCGCAACAGGGAGCCAGCTCACCTCGGGCCCTTGGGGAGAAGTAACTTCAGGACACAGCACAGCAAAGTCCTTTCAAGCAGGGGACACAGCACACAGCAAAGTCCCTTTAGCCTTTCCTTGGTTAAAACAGCAAACTGCAGGCCAGCCCCAGAACACACAGCAAGGGTCAGTCCTTTCCTTCAATCTCTTCAGTTGTTTCTTCCTCGGCAAAGGTTTCTCTTGACCACGAAGTAGCTCCAGTCTTGTACAATCTTGATCAAGCCATTCTCCAAAGTTCAGGGGCTTCAGCGCTTATAGTTATACCCCTAAATGTCTTTGAAGTCTTTGTGTCCAGGGGGGCAATGACCCCTGTTCAAATCAGTTCAGGGTGCCTCCCTGCCAGTGACACCTTTTTTCTTTGATTAGTGGGGGTCTGGATTCTCGTTCACTCAGCAGGAGATGGGACCATTGGTTTATGGCTGCAACCCAGGCCTCTTCACCTCTAGGGGCTACTCCTCCCCCTAAAGTCCAGATGCAGGTCAGCATGTTGCTGTCTCACCTCCTCCCCTGGGTCAAGACATTCCCCAGATCCTATCACTTTGAAATCCAGACAGTCAATCCACAACCTGGCAGAGACACACAGACATGTTAGAGCACAAAAACCCAGCCACTTCTAAAAGAGTGGCTTCTAAACCCACAATGCAAAAACCACCTTCATAAAAAGATGCGTTATTACATTGTGAGTTCAGGCACACTAAACTTCACCTCTCCATCTCAAGCCTTTGGGAAGATAGGCTGGAAAACATATTACACAGCCTCCCCATTCTATCCTTTGGGCAAGATGGCCTTTCCACAGTGAAAAACAAAATGGAGATTATTTCACTGTCAGGACATGGTACACACCTTAGTACATGTCCTACCTTTCACATGCACTGCACCCTGCCTAGGGGATACCATTGACCTACCATAGGGGTGTCTGATGTGCATAGAAAGGGAAGGGTAAGGTCTGGCAAGTGGGTGGACTTGTCAGAATAACATGACAGTTTAACAAACTGTGCACAGGCCCTGCAGTGACAGACCTGAGTTCCCTTTTTAAAGCTACTTGTGTGGGTGGCACAATTAGTGCTGCAGGCCCACTAATAGCATTTGCATTACCAGCCCTGGAACACATAGTGCCCTTTACTAGGGACTTTACTAGTAAGGCAAACATACCAATCATGGACAACCAATCACCATTACACTTTACACAGGGAGCACTTGCACTTTGACACTGATTAGCAGTGGCAAAGTGTTCATAGCATCTAAGTTGGCAACAACACGTCAGAGAAAAGGTCTAGGGGGAAGCAAAATGTCTAGGGAACTTTAGCCGAAAAGAGCCAAGTCCAACACCTTTTTTCCCTATTGTGCTGTGTTTCCAGGATGTTCTGCTTCAGATTGGTGGTGATAATCGCAGAAGGTCTTTTTTGTTACCTCTTCTTCTGCAGAGCGGCATGGCAAGTGCATCCGAACAGACAGAAAATGGTGCACCCCTGTAGAATTCCTGGCTGAAGATGATGAAGTGGACTTCAGTTCCTGGGACAGCGATATTCGTGCAGCTGGTGTACAGCTAAAGGCACTTGTTATGGTGAGTGATGTCAGCCTTGCACTGGACCACAGAATTGTTGCAAATGTAAAACCCTACTTTCTTAAAATTGAGGTGATCCTTTCAAAAATTCCACTTTACCACTAGCGAGTGAAAATTAAAAGGATGTAGGAAAATTTTCTTTACACATTTCAAACTGATTGAATATATATATTTGCTTCGCCGTTTTATCTGCTGTAGTCTGTTTTTTTTCTCTGAGTAGTCCAGTTGCCAACTGTCTCTGTCCTGATTTAACTTCCTCTTTACTTATATGTGGGAATTGCCATATCAGATCTTTGAGAAGACAGATAATATATTTTTCCTGCAACACTGTGTTACCCTCTGTACAAACTTGTAGATAGGGAGTGCGCGAAAGTGGTTATGGGGAAAGAGACTGAATGTACTTCAAAGATTTGCAGTAAGAGCAGGAACAAAGGACAGCTCCCCACAATGTAATAAAAGTAGTGGTAATCTCATCAGATGGACATGCACTGTACCATGTTTCCTCTGTCGTCATTCACGTATCCACCTGAGAGACCTTGCAGGTATCTTAAATGTAATTCTCTAAGCCAGGTAGGCAGTTCCTTGTGCTTATGCAGCCAATCTAGGGTTTGATATACTAATAACTTGTCAAAAATAACTGATTGCAATTTGCGACCAGTATTTTGCAACCATTGTTTCATACATCCTGCTCTAAATTCGGATTCGGAGTGACTCAAAATCCAACCTGCTTCATGAGTATCATTAAGGTAGGTTGTAACTTGCGACTTACTCCGATTGGTGGCAATCACAGTGATGGTGGCCTGCTAAGGTCAGCAGTTCACCATGTCTGTGATCTCCTTTCAAGAAAGTAAACTTTTTTTTGAAGGGCAGTCCACAGGGAACCACTACCTACTTTCTAATAAACGTTCTTTTTAATTCAAAATGGGAAAAAGACCCAAGTGGACTCCTTCTCTTTTGTGAACACATTACCACCCTAACTTGGAAATCTGTACTTTTTCAGTGTTTTGTGAAATCTGACTGCAAAAAATTGATACATTACATATCGATTCGTTATTATGAAAGAGATGTCTTATGTACGTCCCTTCCGAGTACAGAATCAGTATGGGATTTCAATTCCATTTTAGAAATCAGTGAATGTTTCCTTATTCCTAAAATGTTATATATTTTTTAAAACATGTGTGCGGTTCAACCTTCGACTCGGAATGTTTGTTACTGCAAACATACTTTATACGTGTGCCCTTATCTCTTTAATGCTTCTGACTCCACACCTATCCCCTGATCAAGAGCAGAGACTCTGGCCAATGGCTGATAGCAAACACTCCTCCTTCCACCAAGGGTTTGCCAGGGGAATATTTATCTCACACTGATACTGCGAAAGAAGCAGGGGCGGTTGACAGGGAATAGGGATGGCAGGGTGGGCACAAAAAACATGTACCTTTTGCCGGCCGCTGTCTCCACTCGGATTTGTTCCTTCCCCACGCCACCTTCTCCTTAACTTCCGCGGAAGCAGGGACCACACAGACTCCCTCCCCTAAGCCAATAAGACAGCGAATGGGAGCCTGGGCATGTTCCTCACCAGGCTGTGTACTGCAGCCTAGTGAGGAACAGGCAAAGTGTGCATGACTGTTTGGCTGGCCTAAGAGGACTTAGGGAGTGCAAACCACTCCTCCCCCGTGACCTCAGCCCCGCCCTAACCTAGCCCCAAAGTGAAAAATAAAATTATAATAACAGGATTATTATCATTTTATTTTTCCTTTCTTCTGCTCTAAGAGCAGTAGGGAGATGCTACGCCTTAGAGGAGCCGCACCTGGAAAGAAGTATGCATTCCAGGACTTTGAGTGGGCAGGGACCTGTCGAAGCCCAGCACAGTCACTTATGAAGAATGAAATTCCAGACAGGTCCCTTATGGGCTAGTGTGTTTTAGACTCATCTTCACTGCTACTAATTAAAAGTACAGCCGAAATGATATAGCTAAGGACGTTTGCTCTAACATAGAGCAGTAGGTAGATAACAGGGCCGGACTGGGAATCCAAAGCGGCCCAGGCAAATGTTGTCAGATCAGCTCTCGTACGGTTCATAGCAACCCTGACAACTACAAGGGGCTCGGGGCGGTTCCCCCCAAATAAAATTGGGGAAAAATAGAAAAGATGGTGCATTCTACAACACATTTTCAATTATATATTCAATTGTATCTGTTTTTAAAGCATAGTAAATGAAGACCTTACAGGGCACCAGGATACAGCAATCTTTATTGGGGCTCCTCACTATCACTCTCCAGCAGTGCCTCTCATTTCTACATAGCACCTCTCTCACGTGTATTTAGTTTGTTTTATGGTGTCTTTCACACCAGTGTAGGGTGTCGAAACATTTTACATCACACACACATAGAGACAATGAATCATATGTGTGTAAATCAGTGTATAGAAAATATTACATACAACAAAGGGGACTACAGGGTGTAGAATTCACGTGTCATCTATACTAGTAGGCATTTTTTAAGAGTCCTTGTCCTGGAGAAGCACAAACTCAGGATTCAGAACGTAACACAGTGGTTAGGGTTGACTTTACTAATAAGAATTTATTTGTACCCAAATAACCCCTTTCTAGCATAATCTGGTTAATGAAAGACTGGGACAAAATAAAATAGCTTTCTAACCTAAATGTGTAATTGTAATTTATGAAATGCACAGCAACAAAAGAATCTCTGTGACAAAAGCACTAACCCACTGAGCTATGCGCTTAAAATACTGTTCCGTGATCTACATAGTACACACTCTTTGCAGCTGGCATATTAACACTCAGCACTACCTTAGATGAGTCAAAACTGCCACTAGACAAAACTCCGATCCCTTTCCAGCAGGTACACTAATTACCACAATTATCTTGGCACTTTTGCACTGCTGCACTGCTTGAAAACCGCCTCCAGTAACAAAAGCGACACCCACCTTCCAACCTCCCGAGAAGCTAAACACCCGGTGCCCGGTGTGGCAAGTCTGGCTTTGGTAGATACCAGATCTAGTAAAACCCACTGTCAGAACGCCTTTAAAAAGACCACTTGGCACACAGGAGTTCTTGGGCCCAACCCATTGGTGGTTGAGGCCTTTTACGTCTGATGTCCCAGGCTCCAGCCTACTATGCAACCTAAACAACTGGACAATGTACCATGTACCAGTTCTGCTCTTAACTCTCAGGTGTAGCTGTGGACAAGTAGTCAAAGGCTCCCTCGGGGGTTGGGGGGAGTTGATTGGCAGATTGTGTAGAAACAGATTAGTGAACACAACTCATAGCTCAAAGACCACACAGGATAATCAATAAATGAATGTCCTGTCAAATACTTCTTTTTATAATAAAAGGCAATATTTTATTTCTTACTCTACGCATTCATAGAAAGATTACAACATTCCTAAGCAATAAGACAATTTCCCTTGAGGTGGGGGCTCTAGTGTTCCACTGGCAAATCCCATTCTCACCTGCTCCTCATAAAGTGGTCAGATGTATTCCCTATTCATCTGTGGCTGCATCCAGGGAATGCTCACTAGTAGTTCTTAAATCAAGAGTCCACTCTGGCTCATAAAAAGTAGCCAAAAGTGTCTTTGGCGCTGCAGCACTCTTCGCAGCGAGTTCCACTAGGGACTGGTAGGCTCGTAACTGATATTTTCCGCTTCAGCAATGAGGACACATGCAGCGTCTCAGCGAGTGCCCAGTCCATGGGCAGTCATAAGGCTCCAGTCTTGGTCAGCCTGTTTGCACACAGGTGGGGGGGCTGCAACTGGAGAGCACAGGCTCTCCATAAGCTTAAACAGCCGGCTCCAACAGCGATTGGAGGCACACTGGTGCTCCTACTATGTGGTAAGTTCTGAGCTCCGCAACGAGGGAAGGTGGTTGATTCAGATGCTCCAGATCTGTGTCGGGCATGTTGGGTGCAATTCTCGATTGTTCCTTTGACCCATTTTTACACAGCGTTACAGTTCTCTTCACAACGCATTAAATACCCGTAGCTCCTCCTGGCTTACAGGGTTGCTGCAAAACTCCCAAACAAGGCGCTGCCCTTCATGCATAGCAGTCTGTACCATAGCGCCACCTTCTGCCATACACGGTCGCCGCTAAGGTCCTGCACAAGCTTTGGCCCTCATTGGTAGCAATAACTTCTACGGCAGCCTCTCCTAGCATATAGGGTCACCGCAACGATGCCGTGCAGGCTTTACTCGCCTCACATTCCACTCAGCTCACAGCTTTCTTCACAGCGGCCCTCTTCTGACATGCAGGGGTCACCATCTCAGATGTGCAAATGGGCAATGACCTGATTGGTGCAGCAACCGTCTCCTCACACCTTGCACTGGGAGTCCTGTCGACAGGGCTCCTCACTGGGCCTCAAGCCCGTGCAGGGCACACTGGTCTTGGCAAGCAGGCAGGCGTCGGTACTGGGTGATGTCCTCTCACCCAGCAAGGAGACTATCAGTCCTTGGCTTCCGACCTGGTCACATGCAGAAATCTTACTGAGCTTCCTCTACTCACACAGCCATTCTGGCTGCTTGGCAGATGGACAGTTTTGGGGTCTTAACCTCCCCTTCTTATAGTCTATTTCCAGACACCAAATGTGATTTTGAGTCTGGGTCTATGAATTTATGATGTTGAGGTTCTGTGTCTTTGGAATTTTACACTTGTCTTTCTTCCTCTTGTAAAGTTGCCTGTCTCAGCAAAATATACTTCAAAGCTGATAGCCCCACAACAAAAGGCCACGGAAGTGTCTAGAGTTCACACCTGGATGTCCGCCACAATGATGCATTAAAATGTAAATTGAAATTGAGGGCTCCCAGCTCTACCCTTTATAATTCCCTTATCAGCCCCATCTCCTACCTGATCTGTGTCCAGGCCCCTTCCTGGTAATCTCTCACTGAATCAAAAAACACTCTTTGAAGTGTACAGGGAGAGCCTCTCTTTCCCTTCTCCAGTATGTCTCATCCAGCTCAAAGGAATGGAGCAATACACACATTTGTATGTGGAGATTACTCAACCTCCACTAGTCTTTCTTCCCCTAGTGGACCTGGCCTTACCAAAAGGGAACCCAGGGTCCTCTGTGAAATGTACTATTACAGGCACACTTGCACTCAGTGTTACACTGTTGTACTGTTACATCCATGCATTGTGCCACCCGAGGTACACATACATTCAGCACACACGTTCACTCTGCTCTCACTGTTCAGTACTGTAGCCTTTCTGTATAGTGCCACTTGCAGGCACACATGCAGCCAGCACACACTTTCACCTTGCATCTGCTGCACAACACTAAAATAATGTAATCAGAACCCACAACTTCAACTTAGTCTTCTACTCCGATTACATTCAACTCATGCTTTCCCTTACCGACAGAAACAACTTTACCGCCTGCATGTCTGATGTAGCAAATTGGGTACGAGAGAACTGCCTCACACTCAACATGTATAAAATAGAGATCCTGATTTTCAAAAAGAACTCCCCCTGGAACTCTTCCTGGTGGTCACCCAACGTGGATCTGGTGGCCACCCCCCACAAACCACACCAGAAACCTTGGCATCATCGTTGATAACAAGCTCTTGATGAACAAACAAGTAACTCTGTGACTGCATCCTGCTGCCACATCCTCAGAATGCTTCTCAAAATCTTCAAACGGCTACAAACGCATACTAGACGCATGGTTATCCTGGCCTTCATCACCAGAAGATTTGACTAAGGCAACACGCTACATGTCGGCACCTCCAGCCAATTCACGCCAGTGCTTAATTTGTAAAATAATAAGTGTCAGGGCCCTGACCAGGAGGCTACTGCAGCTTGCACCACCTGTGGCCCCTGTCATTGCTGCCAAAACAACTACTAACCATCTCTTTCACCTGAAAGTGCAACTGTGCCGATTATTCCAGGTTCCCAAAGTTGAAGGAAGGACTGGGGAGGCAGGTATTAGTAATTTTTAATGTATATTGTATTGATAAAAAACCCGTTGTTATCTTCATCTTTAAATTAGATGAGCAGTGCCACCATGTGGTCGTAAGTACAGTGTTAACAACTAAGTACCGGTGGTGAGCACCTGAAACCAATTAAGTACTGATGCTGAGCACCAGAAACCACTGTCTCAAACTATGCGCTGGCTCACGCAGAGACTCCAAACCATCCTGAGCACCACCACCAGATTCATTCAAAACATCCCCAGAAGCACACACATCCCGCCCTACCTCGCGGATCTGCACTACTTTCCCATTCTGAAATGCTACACATTTAGGCTTCTTATCTATGCCTACAAAGCCTACCTCAACGGTTGACTGCAACTCTACCAACCCTCCAGACATCTATGCCTCACCTCTCTCCCCTCACACAACACTCCCGCATCTGCAGAAGCAGGAAAGGAGGTTGCTCTTTCTCCTTCATCGCAGCCAAAAGCTGGGACGAACTGCCTCTACACATGATGACCACTACGCCACTTCTCAAATTCCACAAGAAGCTGAAAATCTGGATGTTCAACTAGGAGCACCTCAAGACCCACGTTTTTTCTGTGACGCCTGGATACCCCCATGTGTGATAAGCTGCGCCATACAAATCTACATAACACTACACCCTTCATATATTGTACTTCTCGCAGGTTCACATGCATTCTCAATGGACACACTCACAGCACTACATCTCTCGTGAGGTACTGCTTGCAGGCACAGATACGCACAGTACATGAACTCACCATGCATGCACTGCATAGTACTGCTCTAACTCTTAACTGTACCATTTGCAGGCACAAATACAACCAGTGCAGTCACCACTACTGCACTACGCAGAACTTCATATCTAACTGATGTAGGCCAAGGGTAGCACACAGCAGCGGAACCTTAAAAAGGTGAGTGAGCCTGTAGGCCTCGCTCCTTTGACACAGATTAACAAGCATTGGCATAGCCAATAGGTCTCGCCTTTGGGACCTTATAAGTGTTTAGCCATGCAACAGTTGCATAACTAAACACTTATAAGGTCCAGTGGCGTCACTAGGGTTGGTGTCACCCGGTGCGGGTAACTCATGGTGTCACCCCCTCACGACTGCCCGCATGGACCTCCTCCGCTCCGAGTCCGCCAATGAACACAGTTGGCAAATAACGGGACCACACAGAATCCTTAGTAACGTTTGTAAATGTAGGTCCTATATTTACAAAATGTGTCTGTTAACAACAGTGTGATAATGACTCATTAATCAGGTTGTACAGTGGGCTACCTGCTAGTCAACAGTTTATTGGAATTTATAATATCATAGGTATGGTACTTTTTACTGGTGTGGTGTTCCCACTATCCAGCAACACGATATATCAGTGGTCGAAGTGGGGGAAAAAAAAGTAGGGGAACTGTGGGTGGAGAATCAGAGGGTGGGAATAACCCAAGGATTGGATCAGTGGGCAGAGCCAGAGGCGTGGCCAGAATGCTCAAACATCCCAATTTGTTGTATTTGTTTGGTTTCACTGCCCAGCTTTATCAACCAATGGATACACATGATTATTTAAGGTTATAATGAGTTATTGACAGTAAAATGTATTCACAAAGTGGGACATGCTTCTAATCACAGAATGTCCCCAAATACGATCAAATGTGGAAGCACAAGCCATTTGTCTCCGAGCAATGGAGTTTCTGTCATCAGCACTTCTCCCTTTTCCAAAACAGCAGTTTAAACATGAATGGCTAAAAATCCTAGTTTGCAAAAGTTTTCTAAATAAAAATGGCTCTGCCATATTTGACTCATAATGCAAGATCTGCAGCATTATCTGACCATTTAAACTAATAAATTGTTTGTAGCTCAAACGTATCAAAAGTTAATAAAAAATGTGACTTGTGTTGTTGCGGAGTAGATGACAGTTAATAGCTCACTCATTCTATGTTAGGATTTTAACTTATAAACTGCAAGTAACAAAAGGATCTCTCTGACAAAAGCAGTAGCCCACTGGCCTATTTACATTATGTGCACTTTGTGATCTGCATGGTACATGTTCTTTGCAGCAGGTACATTAACCCTCTGAGCTATCTTTCCATGAGTCAAATCTTCCATTAGACAAAATTCCGATCTCTCTCTAGGAAGAACATTAATCATCAGAGTCATCATGACATTTTTTTTTTTTTAAAAACACTTTTTATTGAGAACAAAGACAGCAAGCTTGACAAATATATTGACAATGCACAAATGTCCACCATTACCAGTTCAGCCATTTCTCAGCCCCCTTCCCACACAGCCAAACCTTGTCGCCGTCGTCCCCAGTACCGGGAACGTCCCCCACAGTGTCAGCGCTATTACACCATCTAGTTGACCTGGACTCCTCCTAGGTAGGCGGTCCCTCGGGACCCTTTACTCAGTGCCATGGGGGTCCAGTGCTGCCCTTCCCGGCAACCGCTTGCTCTCATTCCTAAGTTCAATTGTCGGAGAGATACAGATGTTGCCTCTATACCTGTTCCACTTTCCCCATTTGTGGTCCCACTTGCGCGGGCACCCCCTCCCCTTGAACACCGCTTTTTCTGCAAGCATGGCATAGTCCATATCTTTAGCCCAGTCCACTAGACTTGGTGGGGTGCCTACTCCCCATCGCTGTGCGATGTTCCTCTTAGCTATCCCCCAGCCCCCCGAGGCCCATTCTTGCTCAATTTGCGTGAGCTCCGTCGCTACCCAGATGTTCAACAGGCACAGCGTGGGTGTCGGGTGTATTGTCTTATCGCAGACCCTGGCCATTTGTCTGGTGACTTTGATCCAGTATTCCTGTAAGCAGGGGCATTCCCATAGTATATGAAAAAATGTCCCAGTCAGTGCACATTGCCGGAGACATAGCGAGTCAGGCCGCCTATTTAGTCTGTGCAGTAATCTAGCGTCGAAATACACCCTGTGGAGGATTTTAAGCTGCACTAACCGTAGGCGAAAAGGGATAGCCACCTCTCTGGGCGAGGCAAGCGCCTCCCTCCAGTCCTCGTCAGGCATGTCCCCCAGGTCGGCCTCCCAGGTCACTCTGAGCTTAGTCATTGGGTCCCCTCTGTTATTGATCAATTTTTTATATGCGAGCGATATGGCTTTGCAGTGCATGGGATCCAATAAAAGTCTATCCTCCAAAGGAGAGGAGGCTGGGAGGGGTGCGTCTTTGGGCCGGGCCGATTCTATGGCGTGGCTGATCTGTAAGTAGCGAAACCCTTCCGATGCAGCTAACTGGTACTTGGCCTGGAGCTCCGAGAAGGAGGCCTTCCTCCCCTCGAACCACAAGTCGCCCACCCTGGAGATTCCAATCAAGTCCCATTTGTCAAATCCTGTGTATGAACTGAGTCTCCCCAATATATCCGGCTCCCAGAGTGGGGTTGCGTTCGTCAGATGACCCCTCCAACTCATCTGATTCTGTACCTTATGCCACACTTCAACTGCTCGCGCCGTTGGGCCGGTCAGTCTCAACTTCCGGTGATTGGTGTACAGGGCTCTATTGTAACCCCCTTTTCCCAACAGCCAGTGATCAGTGCGGAAGCTCGGGTCGTCGTGTCTCCCGAACACCCAGCTGTTTATGGCCGACAGTTGTGAGGCCTGATAGTAGCGTCGCAAGTCCGGCAGTCCTATTCCCCCATCGTACCATCCCATTGTTAACTTCGCCATTGCGATGCGTAGTGGCTTATTGTCTCGGAGCAGTTCACGGACCGCGGCCTCATTCTGCGAAAAATAGGAGCTGGGAACCGGGTTGGGCATGTTCTGCAATGCGTACAAAAAACGGGGTAGCGAGAGCATCTTGTATAAGGACGCCCGTCCCAGCAGTGTGAGAGGAAGGGTTTTCCAGCGTGCCACGTCCGCGCAAAATCGCCGTAATACCCCCTGGAGATTCCTCTCCTGGAATAACCCAACGTCCGTGGTGATGAACATCCCCAAATAGAGGAATCCCTGACGGGCCATCGGGATGGAGTAGCCTCTAGGACTTAGAGGGGGGTCACCCCAGAGGGGATATATCTGGTACTTGGCCCAGTTTATTTGGTACCCTGAGTGCTCCCCAAAAATGTGGAAAATGTGGAGCACCCAACGGAGCGACCGAGCAGGGGAAGCAAGGTACAGCAAGATATCGTCAGCATATAGCGATATACGGTCCTCGTGCTCATCCGTCCACTTCAAGCCCCTGATCTCAGGGTCTCCACGTATCCACACAGCCAATGGCTCGAGGACCATAGCAAAGAGTAGGGGCGACAGCGGGCAGCCCTGCCTGGTGCCACGACCGAGGGGGAAGGAGGAAGATCGGTGGTTGTTCACCACCACATGTGCCCTGGGCTGCGTATATAATAGCTGGCTCCACCCCCTGAATTTGGGGCCGAATCCCATGCGATCAAGGACGGCAATTAGGTAATCCCAAGCCACGGTGTCAAAGGCCATGCGCGCGTCAAGTGCCAGCAGTATGGCCTCCTCCTCCAGGGTATGCACCCTCCCAATGACTCCGTTAACGCAACGCAGATTACGCGCCGTATTCCTTCCCGGCATGAATCCAGACTGGTCCGGGTGGATCAGATCCGGCAAGAAAGGGAGCAGCCGATTCACCAATAGTTTGGCTAAAATCTTTGCCTCAATGGCGATCAGAGAGATAGGCCTATATGACAGGCATTCATCCACCGGCTTACCGGGTTTGTGGATAACTACGATGGCGGCCTCCCGGATCTCCTCAGATAGCAGGGCCAGCTCCTGGCTTTCATTGTAAAGGCGGAGCAGGTGGGGCGCTAGCACCGAGGCCATCGGCTTAAGTAGTTCCACCGGGATGCCGTTAGGGCCAGTCGCCTTCCCAGAACTGACATCTAATATGGCCTTGTGGACCTCCTCGGCGGTCAGTTCCGCTTCTAGTGCCCCACTGTCCTGCTCGGATAGACCCTAAACGTCGATGGTGGCTAGGAGATCAGCCGCCCAGGTCGCCTGGGAGGCCTCTGGTGCAGCATAGACAGACTGGTAGTATCGAGCGAATGTTTCCACGATCTCTCGCGGGTCCGTGGTCATGGCCCCACCGGTCCCGCTGAGCGCCCGTACCCACCGCAACGCCTTTTCCCTCCGTTCCAGCCAGGCCAAAAGCTTCCCAGTGCGCTCCCCTTGCTCATAGATTCTATGACGGCTAGCCAACAGTCTCCCACCCTCTTCTTCCAGTAGCAGCTGTTTGTATTCCTGCCGTTTCATATTTAATATGTGTTGCGCGTCCTCCCCTGGAACCAGGGAGCTCCCGCCCTCGAGCCCCAGGATTTCCGTCTCCAATGCCCGCACCTTCCCACGGCGCTCATTTCTGAGGCCCGACATCACCGACAGTGCTCTGCCCTTGATTACCGCTCCGAAAGCACCCCATAGTGTGATCGCAGATGTAACTGAACCAGTATTTTCTGCGAAATAATATTCCACGTCTGCCCGTAGAGTCTCCCTAATCTTAGGGACCTTAAAAACCCAAGGTGGTATCCGTATGGGGCCTGCCTGTGGCGGGAGCCGTCCCTTCAGGACCGTAGCTACCGGCGAGTGGTCCGAAATGCCCCGCGCCAGACACCTGGTGTCCGAGAAGTCCTGGGCGTGTTGCGCAGGTGTGAATAGGTAATCCAGTCGTGACTGACTCCCGTGGACCCCTGATTGAAATGTGAAGTGTGTGTCTCTTACATGTTCCCACCTCCAGACAGCCACCAACCCCAGGGCCTCGGCAAAGCCACGCAACCAGGGACCACGAGCCGGGTCCGGCCGGGGTGGAGATCTGTCCACCAGGCCATCCATAGTCAGGTTGAAGTCTCCCCCTACCACTAGTGTCCCGATTGGGAGGTCGAGAAGCAGCTTGGCTACATCCGACAACGTCATGTCCTGCAGGCCAGGCGGTGCGTATACCGAGATTAGATTAAGGACTCTACCCTCCCAACTGCCCGAGCAGGCCACGTATCTCCCCAGAGGGTCAGTCCAAGTTCTGTAGTGTATGTAAGGGCAGGTCCTCCTCAGGAGTATACCCACCCCTCTAGAGCCGGAAGTAAAGCCCGAGTGTGCCATCATGCGATATCCTCTCCTATCCAAGGCCCTACATGAATTACCATGCAGATGGGTCTCCTGTAGGAACACCACATCCAGTCCCTGACGATGGACATACTGCAACACAACCCCCCTCTTGATCTTGTCGCCCAGCCCATTGACGTTCCAAGTTGCTATCCTAAGTCCTTTCCCTACTGCCATGTCTGCCTGGTCGCGCTCGGTCCACCCGCCCCGGGGACAAGTAACGCCTGATCCCTGTCTGTGCAGTGAGCTGCGTATCATTGGGGCATCTCCTGGCATTACGTAGACATTGAGTGAGTTCCGCTGTCAACTGAACAAAACAACCCCCCGTAACAAGGCGGATGATAACTTCAATAGCTTAATCCAGCTCCCCCACTGATCCAACACCCCTGCAATGCAAACCAGAAAAACGAGCCCCCCTCCCTGCTTCCCTGCATCGCGGACCTGAAACTGCCCGCCCCCCCAACCTGCAGAGTGCCTGTCGCCCCCCCATATACAACTCTAGGTAGCGTAGATAACCCCACTCCCTGTGCAATCAAATGTCAGGTACATACTGCTCCTCCCCCACCCCCCCGCCCCGAACCCTCTGTGATGCAATCCAAATCAGAACCGATGACCCCCCCCGCCGGTCTCCCTGTATCAACACTACCCTATGCCGTTGAGGCCAATACAAGTCCCAGTCTTTTAGGAACAGTTCTGTTCTCTGCCGAAGGGCACCCCCCATTGTTCACCAAAGTACTCAATTGCCCGGGTCATGTAACCCCCATGCAGTCCCGACCAATGGGGTCCCCCTTTACCAGGCGAACTCGCACCGATGTGCTTATCACGACAACCCCATATCACCCGGGTTTAAACAAACAAGCCACTGTCCATCTCACCCGGTGCCCGACTGGCACCCATCCTCCTGTTCCTGACGGGACGAGTCCGAGTGCACCTTGGGGTTCCGGGGTTGGCGCCAGTCCTCCTCTGTATCCGCTGCCGAGGGTGTCTTATGCCTTTTCCTCTCCACTTTGCGCCACCCCTCCAACCATTCCCAGGCCTCTTCCGGGCTGGTGAAAAACCACGTTTTGCCGTTTGCCTCCACTCGTAGTTTCGCAGGGAACATCATAGCGTACTTAATGTCCAGTTCTCTAAGCGCTTTCTTAACTTCGAGGAAACTGCGTCTCTGCTTCTGTACTCGCAGCGTGAAGTCTGGAAAGAACCTAATCTGACTGTTCTCCAGCTTGAGTGGTGGGGCCGCCCTTGCGGTCTGTAAGATCACGTCCCGGTCACGGAAGTTGAATACCCTCGCCAGCAACGGCTTTGGAGGGGCCCCTGGATTCGGCTGGCCCCCGGGCACACGGTGAGCCCTCTCAATGGTAAAGCACTTTGAGAGCCCTCGAGGTTGCAAGTGATTGAGGACCAAATCTTCGACAAACAGGTCCACCGCTCGCCCTTCCGCCCGCTCCGGGACCCCAATTATGCGTACGTTGTTTCTGCGCATTCTTCCTTCGTAATCGTCCAATTGTAGGGCCATCGCCTCTTGGGCTGAGCTAAGTGCCCTGACCTGTTCCTTAAGCCGGCCCGTGTCGGTAGATAGATCCTTGGCGGTGCACTCCACCGTCCCCATTCTCTCAGTGAGTTTCTTCATGTCCTCACGGATCAGAGTTACCTCCGTGGCCACTGTGTCTATTCTCCCCTCCAGGGAGGTCCTGACTCCCATAATGGCCTCTAGCAGCTCCCTGTTTGAAGGCTCCGGGGTGTCTCCCGTTATCGTAGACTCTCGCCTGTTCTCAGTCTGCTGTTTCTGCCATGTGAATTTGTCCAGTTTTGCCTGGGTCGCGGGCTTGGTGGTCCTGACGTTCGCCATGGCTTGGGCTTCAAGGGTCACAACTCAGGCACGAGCTCCCCCGCTAATCGCCGCCGCCTGCCGTAACAACTCCCACTCGGCCTGTCGGTTTTCACGGGAGGCTCCTCTCACTGGGGGAGGAATGACTGTCCAAGAACGTTGTGTCAGTCTGATGCCCCCTCCATTCTCTCTGTCCCGAGGGCCCCGATCCTCCTCCACCGCCGGCGTCTCAGCACTTCTCTGTCCGCTGATGGCGACCTTACTGCCGGGGCGCCAGCCCAACGGGCAGGTCGCCGTCTGGGTGGCCCGCACTTCTTCGTCCGCAAACCTTAGACCAGGACACCGCGGGGGCCCGTGCCGTTGCGAGGCCTTCGGCGCGCGCAGGAGCTTCCAACAGAGCACCCTGTCTCCCACGCGCTCCCACGCGGGCTTCCTCCACCAATAACTGTTCACCCCTCTTCGGGGCAAAGAACACTGCAGTTGGCGCCACGCTCGGGGCCCCAGAGACCCCCAGTCCTCTTTGCCGCCGCCACTCACCGCCGCCCCTCGGGCCACCTCCTTCTGGCGATCTCCGATCCACCATGTGGCGTGGGGTCCGGGCCCCGGCGTCCGACTGGCCTGGTGGGTCCACGCTGCCCCGGGGCGTGCAGGCACCTCCCTCCGCTATCGTGCGGGAGCGAACCCACCCCTGGGCTCACACACGATTCTGCTTTTCTCCCGCGCCGGAGCAGGCCGCAGCCCCGGGCACGCGTAACAATCCTGCCGCCGAACACTGCACCTTCACCCGCCCGGTGTCACCAGCTTCTCGGGTCCTCGGAGCTCCGATCGTCGATCTGGTCCGATCGTCTCCAAACTAGGTACGGGGGTCTCGGGCCCCCTCCGCTTCAGGAATTTGCCTACGGGGCAGAGGACAGGCCCGCGGAGCAGCAGCAAGGACGGATATTGCGGGAGTGGCGCCTCGGAGTAGAGCTACCGAGCGGCCATTTCCGTCGGCGGTTAGCCACGCCCCCCCATCATGACATACTGGTGCTACGACACCGGGGCTTCTAATGTCTTGCGAAGCCTTCTAAGGTCTAGCATGAGATAGTGCTCTCTCAGGAGAGTGGTCTGGCGGACTGGTTATTAAGGCTGAACCTGGTTCCCCAGTTCCAAATTAAGCAGCTCTGGCCATAGTGCCATATCCTCTCCCCCACTGAACACCATACTGCCCCACTGAGAAAAACTAAGACTGCCTTCAACTACAACCCAATTGTTGCCGGCTATAAACACCTGGATGCGGCTCAATTTAAATTACGCACTGGGCAAGAGCCATATGTGGCCTACAAAAAAAAGTGACAGCATCCTGGAAAAAGCAAACAATCCTAGGGAATGCAAAATGTTGCAAACCATGTGAAATGTAAGCAGGAACAACATGGTTACCTTAATGCTTTTACACTCACTGTTCAGAAATCAGTGAGTGCTTTTGCCTGACAAGTTAAGGACATGACAACAGGGCCCTGAATGGACCCATTTCAATGGCCATTGCTTATCCTTACAAAACGTAAGCAGTATGGTAAAAAAAAGACAACATCCCTAGATACAGAGCAGCAGTACAAATTTTGTTTTTCAATCCTCACATTGCAGTTCCTCCAGGATTGGTGCACTAGTTCCAAGCCCAGTGAAAACAAAGCCAAGACAACAAAAATAGCGCTTCACTGGCAAACGCTGTAAAAGTGGCGCTAATGTGTTTGGGTGTGAATAGTGAATAAAATCAATCTGGCCAGTTTGCTACCACTCATATTTTTAAACTTTTATTCCAGATGCTGCACTTTGGAATTAAATGTCAGAAAAATACGACATTGATTTCCGGCAAAAGTGATTTTCTTTTTTGGATCCATTTCACAGGGAAGCAAATAAAAGAAAGGAGAGGAGACAGTGCGCGCTGCGCACAGGCACCTCCTCCTCCTGAAAGGTTAGGTTGCTAGGCGTACACCGGCCCTGTTGGTGTCACCCCATGTGAGGGTGTCACCCGGTGCGGTCCGCACCCCCCGCACCTCCATAGTGACGCCGCTGATAAGGTCCCAAAAGCAAGACCTATTGGCTATGCCAATGCTTGTTTTAACTGCTCTAATCTACTGAAGCCTCACGGAGAACATCAAAGCGGCCGTGCGGCCGCGAAAGTGATCACGATCAAACATCAAAGCGGCCGTGCGGCTGTGAAAGTGAAAGTTATTGCGGTAAAGCGCGATGCGCGCGCCCGCTCACATGCACTGTAGCTCTAGGCTGGCCTGGTACCAATTTTTGGAGCCCTCACAAAATGTCTCAACAGACCAGCGCATGCGCTGGGTCAGGCGAGACCTAAGCAGGAGCTCATCACTCCTATTGCTCATTGGACGGTATGCTGCCAATACCGATCTGCTTAACTCCTGGTGAAGGCAAGAGCCTCACACCACGATGAGGGTAGCGCTTTGGGTGCCCCTCAGTCTAACGAGCGCAATCCATGAGACAGGCCTGTCATGGCACACACGCATTATCCGTGTTTGGCTATGACAACAAAAACCAGCATTAGGGATCCAGACAACAGTACAGCTGGGCACACAGGGCAGGGGTGCATGTCCATTGGTTTGCAGAGGATGTCTCCGTCCCAACACCCACCCTAAGCCTATCATCTCACCAGCTGCAAAGACCAGGGAATTGTGCTTGGTCTCTGGGCAGCACAGATCGGGACAAGGCAGTGTTTTGAAATAGCAAAGCTGCGACCATGTTCGGGAAGGCATTTAACAGACCTCAGGGAAGAGCAAGCTGCACTCTATTAAAAAAAATGGGCCTCATTTTTATATATATATCTCAGAGCTCTCTTTGATTTACAAATTGTCTGCTCTGTTTCATTTCCATTTCAGCCCGAACTGGTACAGTTTCTCTTTAGAAATGTCAGACTCAGTATCAGTACTGAGAAACTTGTTGCGTTTTTTATGCTTATCCAAAGTCGCAGTTTGAAATCCATGTTTGAAACATCTGGAGGTTCACTTGAGGTATGAGTCAATATTGTATCGTAGGCGGCTGGCAATCACTTTTCTCTTGTGGGTTTGGAAATCGGATAAAAAGGTGAATCAATGCGCATCACACTCATAAAAAAAAGGTTCACAACACACATTTTCCGATTTAATTATAATGCTTTTTGTATTTTTTAGAGTTTTATATTGTACAAACTAGACCCGAAGATATCAGAGGGCTTCAAATGAGCACCAGTTTCGTTACAAGGGAAGACATACATTTTTGTTAGGTGTGGGGAGATTAAGTCATTTGCCCAGAATCACAGGATCTTGAACATGGTTGCCGAGACTCGAACCCGGTTCTCCGGCTTAGAGGTCGACCTGCTCTAGCCGTAAGGCTACATCCTCTCCCCTATGGTTCATAGGAGTACATGCCTGTGCTTTGCCGTCTAGTCACCTTCCTTAAAACTATGCTTTTTCAGGGCATGTGACCAGCAAATCAAACAGTAAGCCTCATAATGTGTGTGATTTTCGTTTTCTAAATTTACCAGAGGTCTCAAGTTACCCTGTTCCATGTGTGAGGAGCTCATCCAATCCAGGTTCTGTTTGTTGCATGCTGAAATATGTGGTCCTTTTTCCCCCATTATAAAATTAGGACTACAAGCCTGAGAATTGAAAAAAAAATTCTTAGGCTGGCTGAGCTACTCATGCATATAATTATGAACTCGAGAATGGGAAGCTTTTTAAAAGAACCTACTTGATCTTCTGGTAATATTCTCTCTAAGGGTGCTATAGAAACTCTTTATTTTCTTACTCTGACTGATTTTCATTATTTCCTTTTAAGGCATAATTCTGTATATAAGGTTACAAAGCATACAATTCTAGTCCACATCTATTATATCATGGGTTTAGCTGCATAAGTAAAGACTCTAATAAATGTTTTTTAATTATGCTTCTTAGGCCACACCCCTATAGAAACTCTCCCACTTTTTCATTCCACTTAAAGCACTGGTTCCTTTCAAATCTTACACGAGTCACATATGCCATTTGTGGAAAAAGGACATTCTGATAAAAACAGATTGAACAAGGGTGTGTACTAGGCCATGCTTTTCTAATCTTTATGCAAACAAAATTCCTGCTTCAAACAGGTCAGAGATTTCTGCCACAGACTGGATAGCTCATAATAATTTCACCTATACACGGAAGGCTTGCAAAGATGGCACGTATTCAGGCATCTGATTAAAAACACAATTAAAGTAAGAAATCGGCCTCATGAAGATCCCTGGGATTGCCTCCAATCAAATGAGTCGTAATTTGCAACATACATCAAGATTGCAGCCCACTCGGAATCTGAATTTTCCAAACCGACCTATTTGCATGTAGGTTAGTGCCATATGTAGAAAAAATAGGGATTGGGATTTCCTGATTGCTATTCTTGCCAAATTGCAATTACGAAATCACAATTCCCAATATACAAAAATGTACAAATCTGAAGTAGCGATTCCTAGTGGGTCGCAATCGACCTACATCATGACTACTAATGATGCAGGTCGCAGTTTGCGACCCTTTAGGAACTGCTGCTATGACAGGGATGGTAGCCTGCTGGGGCAGCAGACCACCATGTAAGTGTTTTTAAATAAAACAGTTTTTTTTTACTGCTACCTGTTTACCTTAAAGGAAAACCAGAATCTTTCCAAAAAATAAAATTTAATGTTTAAGTTAAATTTTTTAAGAGCAGTCAGAGGTCTAAGGAACTTGATAAGCATATCACGATTTCATCCTGTCCTCCACCATTAATTCCAGGATGTCATTGTGCATACCCTGGCGGCCCCACCTCCCATACAAAATAATTTTCTTCCTGTAATTCTTTCACTGTATCATCTCTTTGCACCTCCCTCTTCTCAGGCCTGCACTTCTCTCTCCTATATCACATTTGTCACATTTGCTCCGAGTTTATACTCAAAGATGGAGGCAAGCTTCAGCTGCATATGGAGGATTAGCTCACCCCAAGCTGGATGACTTAACCCTTGCTTCTCCTTAGTAGAGTAGCAGGCTAAGTACCAAGACAGCCTCTTCCACAAGATCAAAACTCTCCTTGCCTATTCTTGTACTTAAAGCATCTGTCGAACCTTGAAGTTATGTAGAGTTCTCTACTGTACTTTTGTAAACCTTTCATCTCTGTGTCTCGTGTAGTTTGGTGTGTTTTTTTTAACGCATTGATAATGTAGCATGTTCTTCCCTTTCTTAACATATTAAACTAAGTACCCTTTTGCTTTTTCTTTAGCTCTTCTCAAAATGTTTGAGTGGTTAGTTCTTCACGTTTATGAGCTTGATCTCATTCCTGGTCATCTGTCAACTCCTACTTCATTTTCACCTACTCGCTTATTATCCTTCTGCGCACTCACTACCAGTTCCCAGCAGAAGTAAGTTCAAGGGCTCTATGCCTGATTCATTGGTCCTTGAGTTGCTGAAGTCCTGGATTTTTTTCAACTAAGATTTTAACATTATAAGAATATTCAGTCATTCTGATCTTTCTCTCAATGACTGCTCATCATTCCTGAAATTCAAGACTCTCATCTGAGCAGGCGCTTCTTTTCTTTCCTCGCCTCTAAAGCCTCAAATTCTCTTCGACCATCACTTCTCTTGACTCATGATCATTTGAGTTTGCAAATCCTTTTTTTCATGCTTCTTTTTAACTATATTTCCCCTGCTGATTTCTTTACTAGTTAGCCGTAGGATACTCCTATTGGGTGATAGTGCCCTTTACAAGCTTCCAACATTTTCAGCAAAACCATAATTTTTGCTCTTTTTCAATAAGAAGGAATTTCCTTCTTTCTGGTGTCTGATATGCTCTACCTTACTTTTTTTTACAGAGCCGCACTTTGAACTCACATACTAGGGTCTGTCTTTCCTGACTGTTGTCAATCTGTGTTAACTATTCATGTAACCATTGTTTTTATTTCCTATGCAGCCAGATCTCATGTTTTATACTCTCTTTAGCTCTCGGTGCCGATGGGAAAGCCATCAAAATACAAGGGGAACTTGCAGTTCTTCTCAGAAATTAAGTAAATTAAAAAATAGAAGCTATTTGGCTTTCAGTCTTTTATAGATCAATATTCCAAGGCCATTGCTGATTCTTTGGACAGTGTGATGAAGTAGTTAGTTATATGTTAAGATCCACACCTCTTGCCCAATCTATAGAAAAGGGCTTGGGCATTGTGGGTTACATGTCCCTAACAGTGCATCATTACAGACATGCAAATAACTGGACACCAATGGGTGCATTATTAATGACCCATAGTAATGCCTGGTAACTTTGTCTCCCAGAATGTGCAATACCAGGAGCATTAGTAACTATGTGGGGTGGCGTTATCAGGTATTATATGTGGTGGTGGTGGTACCCTTAGAAATGATCAGGTGGAGCCTCCTGGCACACCATCACCAATCCGCAGAATTACCACTGATCTTGTTATCACAATTTCTATGGTAACTCAATTTAAAAACGATTTGACTATCAACCACTAGATGCCTAGCAGGATAATGCAAACAATCTGAATCTATAAAAGATGCCAACCTGGAAACCATTTTTCTGGGATCTTTATGTGTTATTTGTTACTGGGCAGTATCTATGATGAGTACTTCGGCTGGCTTTTGGTTTCCAGAACTTTAGGTACTATTGCAGTCAAAGTGTAATTGGGGAGATGGTAGAGTTTTCGGAAGTCAGAGACTGTTTGCGGCAAGTAATTACACTCAATTAACTCACTACTCAATTCGGTATATTTTACTTACATCAAAATAAAAGGAAAGTGTTGTGGCTAGTAAGGTTTGTTCATTACAATATTTGGAATCCCTGTGATGTTGTCATAGCTGCTCACGAGCATGAGAGTTCCACCTTTGACAGTTAGAGCTCTCCAGTCGTGTGGGGGCAGCGGTGGCTCGTTGAACCCAGAATAAACTTAATGAAGAAAACCACTCACAATTTCCTGTCTTGTTTGGAGCGGAAAGCACAACATAGTTTTGGTGATGACTGGGCGAGCCACTCCAACATTATTTTGCTTGGATTAGGCACGAAGAAGAAAAGACTCTGTCTTTCAAGACGTGAGCAACCCTTTGGATGTGGAGACTGAAGTATTCTTCACAAAATTTAATTTGATGAGGCACGAGGCTGAAAAGCTGCTGTCACTCAAGACGTGAGAGAGCTGTTGGATGCGGAGTCGGGAGATTGCTTCACAATGTTAGATCTGGCGGAAAGTGTCTGGTGCGGCACAAGTGGTTTTAGTGCCGGAGCAGTGCCGCGTACATCTTGCGCAGCTGATTTCAAACGCAAGCAGACACTGTGCCGGTTGTATATCTAGGTCACTCGCAGACACTGTGGCAGTTGTACATGTCGGTCAGAGGCTCATGTTAAAGTGCAACACAGCCGATGGTGGTTTCCATTCCACTATTCATTTAGGAGTTAAAAGGTGAAGTGTATGGTGTGTATGCTTTGCATACAAGGTGAGTCAGCTCACCAGTTTCTGGAATTTGATTCAGCATTGGTGCGCATGTCTGCTTCACCCGGATTCCTGGGATCAACATTGTGGAGCTGTGTAGTGCGAACGTCGATTTTCCCTGGTTGTTCCGATCAATAAGGTTTGTTGACTCATCTTTTCACAAGCACTTTACACCAGCAGCATACACTGCGGTGACACACACACCAGGTGGGTGTTTGGCGTGCCACAGACCAAGAGCGGTGACAGGCTCACCTAAGTCAGTTTACTTTGGATCTCACTACGTACAGTCTTGCGCATCACTTTATTACGGTGATGCGCACACCAGTCTGCACTCTGTGTTTGTATTTCTTTTAAGTTGCATGTATGGCTATGTAAGCTCTCTGTTGTGTACATCTGGTAAGGGCACATAGCTGTGGCTAGCACTATTACCTTTGCATTCTACAAAATTGAGCTTCCTGGGATTATTGCAATCTGTTAATCCACCTCCACCTTTCTTAGTGAGTCCAGGTAGTCCACAGATTCAATGGAGACAGTGGTTTGATGCTTTTGAGACTTACCTTGGAGCAATTGGTGCGTCACGTGCAGGACTGAAAGAAAAAACTGCCGGATTTGAAGGCAGAGAAGTTTTCAAACATCTTCCTGATGTGGTGTTGGGTGACGGGGAGGTATTTGATGAGTACCAGGAAGCAGTTAGAAAGTTAATTGTAAAATTTGATGTCAAGCCTAGTTTAGTTGTGCTAAGGCATACATTTTTTAAACGTGCACAATTATATGGTGAAAATGTTGACACATATATAAGTGCTTTGAGGAAACTTTGTGCAGAATGTCAATTTGGCGAGTATCATGACCAGTTAGTAAGGGACCAGTTTATCGCTCACTGTTGGGACAAGCATATTCAACAAAAGCTGTTAACAATGGGAAATCCTGGTCTGAAGGATGTTATTAGGGTTGCGAAAAGTGTCGAATTGGCACAATTATCCATCAAAGAACTCAATGTGACCTGTTCGAACAAGGAGTTGCAGCTAGCAGTGTTTCAACTAAAGAAAACAAGGTGTATGAGAAGATTTTCTTTAAAAGACCCAATATTTGTTACAGGTGTGGTTATGCGCCACATAGAAGAGACAACAGAGCTTGTGCAGCCAGGAGTGTGAGTTGTCGTAAATGCGGTAAGATTGGTCACTTTGAAAAAGTGTGTCAGTCCGGGCTAGCTAAGCCAGCCAAGGTCAGTTGTGTGACGGAAGAAGATTTAGTGAGTGAACATGAAATTGTGAAGGATTTGCAAGACATGATTGTGGTTGTTACTGATGGTGAGATTGTCTCCGGGGACCCAAATAATTGGATCCTTATGTTGATGTGCTTGTGGTAGGCAAGCGTCTCAATTTATTGGTGGACTCTGGTGCACGGATTTCTGTGATCACCTATGAATTATTCAAAAACACATGGGGTGATAGGCCACTTTTTCCTCCAGAGCGCCCGTGTCCTACGAGGGCAGAAGAATTGAGTTGGAAGGATTAATTGAAGACGTGCTTGAGTTCAGGTGGTGTAAGATCCAATTGAAAATCTATGTTGCTGTATGAGGTCTGAATATTCTTGTGTGGTACCACCAGGGACTTTGCGGTATGGCTTTGAGACCTGGCACTAGTGAACAAGTTCTGGTTATCAAAGACATGCCAAGTCCTTTGTGTTTGGAAGATGAGTTCCACAGGTGTTTTCCAACAATCTTGGAAAGATTGTGGGATTCAAACACAGAATTAAGGTAAAGAAAGAGGCTATCCCTATCAAGCATATTGTTAGATCTGTGCCTTACAGTCTCAGGGAAAATCATAGGAAAGAATTGGACAGATTACAGAATAGTTGGGTCATTGAACCCATAGAATCTAGCTTATGGTTGAGCCCTTTGACGGTTGCTCGCAAATGTAATGGGGATATGCGTTTGTGCATTGACTTAAGAAGTCTGAATAAAGAAATTTGGGTCGATTTCCACCCTCTTCCCAAGATTAGTGACTTTTTGGAGGAATTGAGAGGTGCAGAGTGATTCTTTAAGATCGACCTCACTTCAGCTGATCACCAAGTTGTGTTGGATGATGACTCTCGCCATTACATGGCTTTTAATTCCCCATTCGGTTCTTTCCAGTTTTGCAGGATGCCGTTCGGCCTGGCATCGGCTGCATCAGTGTTTTAACGCATAATGCAACAGATTCTATATGGTGTTAAAGGTATTGTCATCTTTCAAGCTGATATTCTTATTTTCTCTAAACATATACAGGATCATGAGGAATCGTTAAAGGCAGTGCTTTGGACCTTTGAAAAAAGGGTGTTGTTGTTAAAAAAGAAAAGTGTGAATTCTTAAAGAGAGAAATTGAGTTTTTGGGACATATGGTCTCATACAAAGACGTGAGCCCAAGGCCAGGTCTGGTGAATGCTGTGTTTGATTGTCCGAGTCCTAGGAACAAAGATGAGCTGCGCTCCTTTTTGGGTTTGTGCGAGTTTTATGCACGTTTTATACCGGAGTATGCTACTAAGATGAAGGCTCTGTCGAGCATGTTAAGAGCTAATGTCCCTTTTGAATGGAACGATAACTGTCAAGACACGTTCTTGCTTGTCAAGCCAGAGATGATTAATGCTAAAACCCTTAGTGCCTATGACCCGTGTGTACCTTGCACCATAACAGTAGATGTCAGTAATTATGGTTTAGGTGCTGTTTTGACTCTGGAGAAAGGTGAAGTGACCATTAGTTATGCATCCAGAGGGTTGCATGATCCTGAACTAAATTACTCAGTGATCGAAAAATAGTTATTGGCATGCTATTGGGCGTGTGAGAAATACAGGAGTTACGTTTGGGGCAAAAAATGTGTGATACAAACGGATCATAAGCCCCTTGTCTACATTCTTGGGGGTGACAGACTTAACTACACCACACCACGCATAGCAACCGTGACTACAAAATAACTTCAATACTCATTTCATTTCATTTATTAGTCTTTATTATCGATCATATTTATCATAAAAAGACATTTACAAAAGAAAAAAAAGCGTTTTGTACATATGAGGGATAAAAATGCATACAGAACACAGAGAAAGTAAGAACTTAAATAAGCACGGATCAACTGGCTATTGCCTCCTGTTTCTGATAAACCAAACCCACCCCAAGAATTTAGCAACTGCTACTACAATACATTCTCCCGTGTTGAATCTTAGGATGTTAAGGGCCTCAAGTCCCTGTCTGGTACCCAGGGTTTGACAAATGGGTTTGAGCCATTTGGCCTGGGGAGCGGCGTATGCTGGACAAACAAAAAATATATGGCCCACAGTTTCAGCACAATCTGGGCACCAGCGGCAGGAATCACCAGTCGCACCCTTCCAATTTTTTGTGAAAGAATTGGTGGGTAGGGTACCAACCCTCAGTTGGTGATAAAGCTTCCTGTCGCTGGGCTTTGTAATAATATCCCAATAAGCTTCAAGACACGGGGCGTTTTTCTGCACAAGAAACCTGCCTGACAGGGACTCTGCTGGAACTCGGGTTTGATGTTTTTGGCAAACCATAGTCCAATAAAGACTTTTAAAGACTTTTTTGGGGGGGAAGGAGTTTGAAACTGGATCAGTCCAGAGAGCTCCCAGGCCCATAGATTCTAGATGTAAACTGACTTGCTTAAACCACAAGATATTTCCTGCGCCCAGGATGGAACGGACGTCCAGGAAAGCCTTGGCGTAGGGCTCTAGTTCCGGAACTGTCCATAATCTCCTCCAAAAGGACAGTGCTTTAAACCTGGCAATGTCATCAAAAGAATGACAGCCAAGATCCAGCATAAGCGGTTTCACAGGTGTCGAGCTAGGGAGGCTCGTTAGTAGCCTTAGAAATTTATGTTGAGCTTTAACCAGTGGGGAAAGATCAGAAAAACCCCAGAGTTCAGCACCGTAAAGGATTGCTGAATTTATCCTAGCATTATAGATTTTCATAACAGGACGTATTGTTTTCGTCTGGGATTGTTTGTGTTCTTTGACTAGACACCCCGAAAGTTGGGCAAATTTGAGTGAGAGGACATCAATTTGTGGCTTCCAACTCAATTTGTTTTCAAGAACGATCCCCAAGTAGGTCATCACTTGAGTACGTTCAAGTATGTCATCATTCATAGATACTTGACCTTTCGTGCCTTTCCCTTTGTTGAAAACCATATACTTCGTTTTTGCTACGTTCACCGACAGGTCGAAGTCAGAACAAAAGTTGGAGAAAACGTTCAAAGCCGTCTGTAAGCCGGACATAGTTTGTGATAAAAGCAAGGTGTCATCGGCAAACATAAGGAGTGGGATTTTTATACCTCCCAGCGAAGGGGCGTCTGTAGGAGTAGATAAAAAAGTACTTCACAACACTGTTAATAAATAACAAAAACAGAGTTGGTGCAAGGACACACCCTTGCCTGACACCCCTATTAACGTTAAATCTGTCGGTGACCTGTCCCTGCTTTCCCCAACGAACTATGGCAAAATTTTCTTCGTGCAGCCGGATTACAATGTGCAGAAGATCGGCGGGCATCCCTAGGTCAGCTAGAACCGCCCAAAGTTTGGACCTATTAACCAGGTCGAATGCCGACCGAAGGTCTACAAAGGCGGCATACAAAGTACCACCGCAGACATAAACTGTTTTCCAGATGATCAATTGAAACTTAAACGCCTGATCGATGGTACTAGTACAGGGTCTGAAACCAGCCTGGAGGGGCGAGATAATATTCTCCAGTTCTATCCATGACTCTATTCTAGCCAGGATCATCCTTGCTATAATTTTTTGAACAGAGTCAATTAAGCTGATTGGGCGATAGTTCCCCGGTAAAGAGCGATCACCCTTTTTGAAGATCGGCAAGATCTCCGCGCCCCTCCATGATTCAGGGATGCCGGCCCCCTTTGCTATTGCAGTGGCCAGAAAAGCGATGTAGGGTACCCAATTTGCACGGTCTGATTTGAACAGGTCAGCGGGAACGCAGTCCATACCTGGAGCCTTTCCACTTGGAACCCTAGATAGGGCCAACTCTACTTCTTTGCAGTCAAATTTGAGATTTGATAGGGGGTACGTGGTCTGAGATAAAGTGGGAGCGGTCACCCCATTCAAAGTCAAATCCAAAAACTGCCGCTCGAAGTGAGAGACCCAAGTATCGGGGGGTACGTGATTGGTAGGGATCTGCAAACATATAGTGTTGCCCCATTTTACAATATGCCAAAACAGGGTCAGATTTTTGTGATAACTCGCATCCAAGAGATCATTCCAATGATCATTATCCCATGCTTTTTTGGCCTTGGTTTTGGCTAAGCTATAATTTTTCCTTGCAAGTCTGATAGTCGCCGGGTTTTTAGATTTAATGGCGAACTTCAATTTGCTGTAAGACTCGCGACAGGCTTTGTTATACCATGAGTTGGTCTTGGGAGTATAAGGTCTCTTGGCCGTATAGGGTTTAGTGAACAGAGACTTAAGGTCTTGGAATAGGGTATCATGGATGAGTGAGGACTCACCAACATCATCCTCTCTACTCTGAAGAGTCTGGAGGTCTGCTACCGCACACGAAACTTTCGAGCTGATCGTTGTTAGTGTGGCGCTGTCCAGAGCTACCTTTTCCCAGCGTACTCTCCGTGTATTATTAGTTAATAGGGCGTCGGCTGTGACAATCTCAGAGGGATTATTTCTGCGGTCAATGCAGAACAAAAAGTTTAAAACTAGGGGGTTGTGGTCACTCTCGGGCATGTCCTGGATCACCATGTCACTTAATATAGGCCAGAAGTCGACTTTAATCAAAGCGTCGGCCATCAGAAAAGGTGACCTTACCAGACTTGTCCGATGGAGTACGGCCGTTCGCTGCCCTAAAGCCTCGCTCCATACACAGAGACATCCACTGGATAGCTGATTCAGACCACTTCTTGATGGGCGGAAGGTCGAGGGGGGGATATTCATCGTTGCATCCACTTCCATTGTTAAAGAATCCCATGCAAAAAGCAAGGGCTCAAAGCAGCAATTGAAATCCCCCACTATTACCACATTAGTACATGGATTGACAGTTTCCAAAAACCCATCTAGTTGCCAAAAAGTGTTAGAACCTTTACCTCCTGGGAGTCCCCTGTTATATACATTGATGATCAATATGTCTGATTCATGTTTGAGTTGTAACAAAATGATCATTATGTCAGGGCTATCGATTTTTACCTCAGTAACGTTGTACTTTAAACTTTGTCTGACCCAAATGCAGAGACCGCCAGAAGGACGGCCCCTTGCCCCACCAATAGCCGCTTTATAAAAATTAACAAAGCCAGAAAAGAAAATAGGGTCCACCGCCCATGTTTCCTGGAAAACCAGAATATCATGGGTAGATGCCCAGGCGGACCATTCCTCCATTACAATTTTACTACGTAATCCCGCAATGTTCCAAGAAGCCATTTTCAGGAGGGATGAACAGGACGAACCAGCCAGCTGTGGAGCATGAAGTGGGCCTCGAACCGCGATGGTATCAGCTTCTCCACATGCTAGCTCTAGAGCGCAGGAATCAAAGTGGGGTATAGATGGGCTAGCAATAGGCGGGACAGGAGTGCGGGTTATCTCAGGAAGGGACAGAGTGCGAGTCACTGGGTTTATAGCCGGGATGGGGTTCTGACCGTCCAAGACTGAAAGGGGGAGGGCAGGGTTATTGTGAGACTCATTTGGATCAACACATACAATATTAGAGTGGAAAGCACCCAAACCCCGATGTGACCCCGCAGTCCCGCCCCAGCTACCCGGCCCTGAACTAGTAAAATGGGCGGGGTTCGCAGGGAACAAACTCGCGATCCCCGAATTAGTCTGAATTAATGGCAGTCAGTCAATCCCCTCCAAGGATTTCAAGGGAGCATAATGGTTCTGCAGGGGAAGATGAAAGTCCAGAATGGGCGGGCGGCAAGGTCCCCTAGAAACCCTTTCCCAACCAGTAGACTGGGGGCACAAAGTATCACTGGAGGTGCAGGGGTAAAAATAGGACAAGTCAACCGTCTGGATACCAGTGGCACTCAAAAGATTTGGAAGAGAGCAAATATGGATCACTGCCCTGGGATCTCGGAAATTAATAAGTACACAATCACCCTCAACTTTCTTTAGCCCGGGGCCCAACCAACTCACCCTACGTACCATTAATATTTCAGCACATGTTCTGGGAGGCAAAGGCCTATTGTGGTTCAACCAGTGAGTCACTTTATTCTTCAGCCCATCGTGCGACTCGGACTTGTCCACGGGGAGCCTTGGGACGCCAACCAGTACAACTGTATAGGGCTTGGACTCACGGGGAAGATTGATATAGGGGAGTTGTGGGAATGAGCCCGCACCCTCTGCCTGGTGCTGACTAATTACATGATTACTCTGGTTACTATCTAATTGGGAAGACGGGACAGCGCTGACAGAGGGGTGGGAAACTGCCATAGCTTGTTCATTTTGGGCAGATGGAAGGGAAGAGGCACTAATCAAAGGAGTGGGATTATCAAGAAGTGGCCTGGTTGTGATGGTGGTGGGCCGGGTGGATAAAATGTTGGAAGCGACGGGAGGCACTATTGGTTTCTCCAGTAAAGATGTATTAGTTAGCACCATAGTCTCTAATTTCCCTAAATGAATAGAGAGTTGCTTAACTCTCTCATATAAGGGTAAAAGAAGATATTTGAGAGACTGCTCCAGGAGTTCAAGAGAGCAAAACTGAGGAGGATTGGTATTAGGCGGAGTGACTGAGAATTGGGGGGGGAGCTGACACCCTGCAGTGGAGGGGGGGCTGTGTGTTGAATGCAAAGGAGGATCACGACATGGTTTAGCACGATTAGATTTTTTTGGGACTTTGGGACATTTACCCCTAAGAGGTGCTCCCACACGCTTTCTTGGCCCTTTATTATGCTGGGACTTGCTAACCGGAGACGGGATGACGGTGCAGGATTGATCAGAGGGGGGCAGAGGGGAAGTAACGCTACGGTCTGAGGAAAGGCCACAGGCTTCATAAATAGTTGGGGTGTCAAGAGTGTCAAGAGAGCCGTCCAATGGGCTAGAAGATGGGATGATCGACGTCCCAGACGTCTTATTAGGTAATAAATCAGAAGCTGATGGAAATTGCCTACTGACTGGAGAAGTGGCTGCCATAATATTGCCAAGAGATGATCTTTTGGCCAATAATTCGAGGGACAGACGTTTTTCAGTTAGTGTGATTTCGTGTTCAAGGACCCGTGTTGCTCTGGTGATAAAATTATCAAGGGTCCCTGAAACACAGCCCCCGGTGGTGCCCTGAACAAACTTTCTGCCGGATCTTAGTGAAGTCATCTTCGTAGAAAAGGAGGGGAATATAGCCTATGTCAATGTACTACAACCCAGGATAAACAAACTATTCAAAATGCCTGCCGTGACTTGTGAAACTTGAACAATTAAAAGGCAGAACAATAAAAGTAGTCAATTACCAGCCCAGTTCGTGAATAGCGGTCTTAAGTGTCCGTTGCACGCAAACAACAATCAGTCTTAGAGGGGTGGCCCGTCCCGTCCACGTCCGGCCACGAACGGCAACAAACGGCCCGCTCTTTGCCCGGTCTTCGCTCCGGGCGCGCTCCGCTGGCGCGTAGAGGTGGGGCTCTTATGCTGCTCTGTTGTTGGGAAAGGGGGCGGAGCCGGGAAGAGGACGCAGGTGTGCTGGATCAGGCACCAACGAGCACCCTGGTCCTCGCAGTCCCGGAATAGCGATGTTACACAGCAGCCTCCCCAAACAAAGTCCGATGATTTCAGCAGCTCCAGGTAGAGGGATTCACCGGCTTCCAAATATCCGACAGCCAAAATGAGCGAGCGGCTCCCGTGAAGCGGGGGCCGCGAGCGGTAAAATACTGGATGGGGGCGGAGCCAGGAAGAGGACGCAGGTGTGCTGGATCAGGCAACAACGAGCACCCTGGTCCTCGCAGTCCCGGAATAGTGATGTTACACAGCAGCCTCCCCAAACAAAGTCCGATGATTTCAGCAGCTCCAGGTAGAGGGATTCACCGGCTTCCAAATATCCGACAGCCAAAATGAGCGAGCGGCACCCGTGAAGCGGGGGCCGCGAGCGGTAAAATACTTGATGGGGGCAGAGCCGGGAAGAGGACGCAGGTGTGCTGGATCAGGCAACAACGAGCACCCTGGTCCTCGCAGTCCCGGAATAGCGATGTTACACAGCAGCCTCCCCAAACAAAGTCCGATGATTTCAGCAGCTCCAGGTAGAGGGATTCACCGGCTTCCAAATATCCGACAGCCAAAATGAGCGAGCGGCACCCGTGAAGCGGGGGCCGGGAGCGGTAAAATACTGGATGGGGGCGGAGCCGGGAAGAGGACGCAGGTGTGCTGGATCAGGCAACAACGAGCACCCTGGTCCTCGCAGTCCTGGAATAGCGATGTTACACAGCAGCCTCCCCAAACAAAGTCCGATGATTTCAGCAGCTCCAGGTAGAGGGATTCACCGGCTTCCAAATATCCGACAGCCAAAATGAGCGAGCGGCACCCGTGAAGCGGGGGCCGCGAGCGGTAAAATACTGGATGGGGCGGAGCCAGGAAGAGGACGCAGGTGTGCTGGATCAGGCAACAACGAGCACCCTGGTCCTCGCAGTCCCGGAATAGCGATGTTACACAGCAGCCTCCCCAAACAAAGTCCGATGATTTCAGCAGCTCCAGGTAGAGGGATTCACCGGCTTCCAAATATCCGACAGCCAAAATGAGCGAGCGGCACCCGTGAAGCGGGGGCCGCGAGCGGTAAAATACTGGATGGGTGCAGAGCCGGGAAGAGGACGCAGGTGTGCTGGATCAGGCAACAACGAGCACCCTGGTCCTCGCAGTCCCGGAATAGCGATGTTACACAGCAGCCTCCCCAAACAAAGTCCGATGATTTCAGCAGCTCCAGGTAGAGGGATTCACCGGCTTCCAAATATCCGACACATTCCGGGAAAGGATAATGTCAGGGCAGATCACCTTTCCAGACTTCCTGTCTATGAAGAGGAGGGGATTGATGTGGAGGAGAACATAGAGGATTGTTTCATTGCATATGTTGATGCTGTGGTAAACAAAGCGTGTAGCGAGAGTGAGTGGAAGAAGGTGGAGATTGAGGATACTGTGCTGTGCAAAGTCAAGGAATACATCATGAAAGGTTGGCCCAGAGAAAGGTGTTTGTCTCCTGAAGTCCAACCGTTTTGTAAAATTGCTGAGGATTTGTCAATTGAAGATGGGGTGATTATGAGAGATGACAGGTGCATACCTCCTGCGGGAGTTCATGCTCTACTGGTGTGCTGTACCCATGATGGGCATTTAGGGTCTACAATGACCAAGAGGTGTGTCAGATTACACTACTAGGGGCCATCCATGGATAGAGACATTGAGTCAGTCGTTAAAGAGTGTGTTGTTTGTGCTGGGGCTGAAAAGGGGTACCAAGTTGTCACACCATCGTTACAACCCATTCCTTTTCCGGAGAAGCCTTGGTTGAAGGTTGGAATAGATTTGGTGGGGCATTTCAATTTTCTTCCTCACCATTTACGTTTTGCGTTTGTCTTGATAGATAGTAAATGGCCAGAAGTTAGTTTTTTTGCATCACCCACTGCGTTGAATGCTGTAAATTTCCTAAAGGAGATTTTTATGAGAGAAGGGTTCCCAGAGGTGATTGGTCTGATAATGGAGTGCAATTTGTGAACCAAGAGATGAGCACGTTTCTGTATGATTCAGGAATTAAACATTTGAGGAGTTCTGTTTGTCATCCACAAACCAATGGTTTGGTGGAAAGGATGAATAGGGTTGTTGTGGAATGCATCAAGTGGGCAAGTAACAACGGTTTTGATGTGGAGACTGCGGTCAGGTCAATGTTGTGGTTTTATCGCACCACACCACATTCTCTTACTAAAGTTGAACCTTTTGTGTCTCTCAGCGGTCACATGCCCACGTCTGCTTTGTATCCTGCCTAGTTACTCAAGACCGTTCATGACAAAATTTCATGTTGGGTGGATCAAGGGGTTTTGGAGTCCAGGGTGGAAGTGGGCCAAGAGAAAATGAGAAATAGGCTTGATCTTAAGAAGTCTGTGAGACCTGTTCTGCTGTGCCCTGGCGACATGGTTCGTGTGAAGAATACAGACTTTGTTAAAAAAGGAAGTGCAGTGTATGGTGATCCTGTACGTGTCGAGAAGGTTTGTGGAGGTGCTGTTATGGTACTTGGTGGTCATTGGTGGAATGCCAGCAAGGTGGTGAAAGTGTCAGGTGTATCTAACGAGCTGGGACACAATCTGAATTTGGCCCTGACATCTTCTGGTGAACAAAGTGCTCGTGTTGTTCCACGTAGGTGGAGTCGTGTGAAACACGCTCCCTGGAATCTGAGATGATGCACGTTATCTTTTCGCTTAGGTGGTGTGTAGTTCTTTCTTTCTCTTTAGTTTCCAGTTTTACTTGAGGATTATGTTTTAGGGGGCTCTGTGTTTTTTTGTTTGCTTGGGGAAGACTTTGTTTGTTTAAAAAAAAAGAGGTAATATGTTGTGGCTAGCAAGGTTTGTTCATTACAATCTTTGGAATTCCTGTGATGTCGCAATAGCTGCTCACGAGCATGAGAGTTCCACCTTTGACAGTTGGAGCTCTCCAGTCGTGTGGGGGCAGCGGTGGCTTGTTAAACCCAGAATAAACTTAATGAAGAAAACCACTCACCATTTCCTGTCTTGTTTGGAGTGGAAAGCACAACAGAAAGCCTCTCTGATCTTCCCAATAGGACCTCAGACTGCACCAGCTGCCCAAACTACCAATCGATATTAGCTGCTCCTTCTCTCCTCTTTCCCCTTAGGACAGAATGTGAAATCTCAACAGAAACCTTTTATAGTGCAAGAGTCTGAGGTAAAACAACAGGTGTGCTCCTCCCTTAAGACCCACCCACTTGCGCCTACCGATTTCCTTTTGGCTCTCTCACCTTACAGTAGCAGGAAAGATGCCTCACTCCCTGTCATTCTATCCAATGTCAACAAGGGGTTGGCCAGCTCACATCTTTAAGAGAAGCCCTGCCCTTCATTCAAGCCACATATAAAAATATATTTCGGCCCTAGTCCTAGCATGCTAGATCACTGCAGTGCTTTACATACCAGTCTATCAAAAATATAAACAACGGTAACAAATTTAGAGTGGCAGAGAACCTCTTGTAGCCCCATGTGGAAGGTATACTTCTTATAGTTTGTAGGGAGTTTCTAAAACAATATCAGCAAATTTAATTTTTTTAATGATTACATAAGAAATCGGAGATGCTTTTTAATTTCAACACATTCAAGTGTTTCTTAAGCTAGTAATATATTAACTTTTGCTGTTAGAGTATTGTCCCTAAGAAGATGTTTGTATAAATATGCTTTACAGGTTTCTTCAGAATTGCAAGGCAACCATGGAAATCAATATCAACTCATCTTAAATGTAAAGTTCTGTAAACTCAGAGCTGTGTGCCGAGGTCTTGTGCTTAGCACGAGAAGACCAGCAATCCAGATGGCAGACTGTTGGCTATCTCCAATACAAAAGGTTCATATGTAGGAATTTATTGTAATTCGGTGAGCTCCCTATTTATGGGATACAATCATTCAGGGAGATAAAGATATACATGATCCAGGCTGCCTATTAATGTAACATCTACTCAAAGTCTTCTCAAATCAAAGCACACTCTCCCATTGGGTCACCAACACCCACCAATAAACACATTTCAGAGAATACTGCCAAAAGGAAACACATGCTAAGGAAATGCCATTATAATTCCCATGACCTCATCACAAATCATTTTATGCAGAAAGGGTGACCAATGCCTTGAGACTGCTCACTGCATGTTAAACATTCTGTCACTCACTATGTTTGGTGGCAGCTTTCTAGATCATCCATTTCCTTTTCCCTGTGTCAGAGTCGATCGGAACCCTTCTGACCAAGAGGCATCGGACCCCAGTTGCCCAAAAGTGATGTGCTCCTAAGGCGCGTCTTCATGCAGTGTGAACTTCACCCAAGCTGTACAAATGGGATGTGTTCACAAGCTTACTTTTCATGCAGTTTCCAGATCTGTACTCTTATCATTGCTCTAAAGTAGGTAATCCCTTGAGTGGAAAGCAGTGCTTAATTTGAGCCGGTGGTTTCTGGTGCTCGGCACTGGCACTTAATTGTTAACACCGGCACGTATGACACCTGCCACATAGTGGCGCAGTTTGTATAATTTTAAGATGAGTAGAACAGCAATTGTTTATTAATTCAGTATATAAATGATATATTAAAAACAACTAATACCTGCTGACCAAGCTATTTTTATATCTTTGGGGGCCTGGAATTTTCTGAATTGTCACACTTGTAACAGTTTGCTGTGTGGTAGTTTTGTTGCTACTGTCACTGGCAATGTCGGCAAAGGCACTGGGTGGTGTAAGCTTCGGAGGCCTCTTAACGAGAGCCCTGGCACTTATTTTTTTTTTTTTAAATTAAGCACTGGTGGAAAGCCTCCATTTCTCTGATAGAACTTAGCATGATGCATTGTCTTTAGCAGGTACTAAACATTTCATTATCATTTGTTTTTGTTGACTTGCAGCAAGGATATCTCATTGTTCACCATAATAAATGTGACTGTGGATTGTGCACAGAAGACGCTCCTGAGGTAGGTATAAATTCCATCATACATCTCTACAACTTTATGACCCTCTTACCAATCCTAAAAATGTGTCTGTTCTAAAGAAGCACTGCCATAGCATTAGGGACTGGAGAATACTTCAGGTATGGTGTGCTTTATATGTGTTTTACTCACTTTCTCATTCTCATGCTTCGCAAGGGCTTTAGTAGTAAGCCGGCTATTAGGCATTTCTGTTGTACCATGGTCGAGTGCTTATGAAAGCACCTCTCTTGTCAGGGACAACTAGTTAGAAAGATTAAGGTGATAATTTAGAGGTGAGCAGCGATGGTGCAGCTACCAATAATTGGCAGATTTCCTGTCTGCCACCCACAGTTTCCCTGTCTTATTTATGCTCTGTTTTCGGGAAAATCGTGAGTGCTGGCCAAACACTGGTGGAAACAGTGAAGAGAGAGGTGTGCCTTCTGACACCATGGCTGCCAAGATTTTTCCTGTACAACAGGAAACATATTTCATTGTACCTGACTTGCTGTGAACAAACTCCCAACAGAAAAAACAACCCCCTCGTTTGGTTTTTCTCTGTACCAGGTGGCAGTGAGTAGTTTCAAAGAGAGAGCTCTTGAGGTGTCGGAAGAAGCAGTTTTGGTAAATTTCCACGAGCATGTTAGATGGAACACTCATCCTGGTTGGCTGCAGATGGGGTGGAAGTGGTGGCCCTCTGCAGCTGTTTGGCGACACTAAAGCATAAATGAAGCCCTAAGTCCAAACCTAGGCACTGTCCTAACTCTGCAAAAGATGTGTAGGCACTCTGGACCTTTCTAAGATTAATTTATTTGGTAGTCATGTTAAAAAAACATTCTTAGAAGTGTGGCATCAACTGGGCTGATTATCTCTACTTTTGTATGCATTGTTCAAAGTTAATAATTTTCAAATCACATGCCTCTGATTATGAATTTACATGTTAAACTTATTTTAAAATAATTATATGAAATGTCTTCAAAGGTGCACATACGTCCAGAATTTCGGGTTTTTGAAATGTCTAAACTGAGCATATTATACAACATAATTTCAAAATTACTCAAAGCAAATCATTAACATTGACCTAATAACATTGCCACACAAAGGGAATTGATGAAGAGTTGTGTATAAATAAAGCAGGGGTCAAAAATATTTTGAAGAATCAAAGGGTCACATTTAAATATTCATGTGACATATTATCACCACTACTAGGACCATGTAAATGTGTGTGTGTGAATGCATGAGGGAACCACGCATGATTTACCACGCATGCCTTTACAACGCAGTCACTACCCCGACTGTGATGTTACCAAGCCTTCCTTCACCACACAAGTCGTTACAACGACTTGCCTTAGGCGTGCGTTGGACTTTGGAATAGTATAAATTACTGTTCCAACTCCAATGGGTGTATCAGTAGAAAAAGTGTTGAACTTAATATCCAACACCAGTCCAACACCACTTTCGTCAAAGCAAGTCGTTGTAACGACTTGCGTGGTAAATGAACGTGTGCTAACGTCGCAGTCGGGGTAGTGACTGCTTTGTAAAGGCAGATCATTGTTAAAACTGCGTGGTAAAGGATGTTTCCCATGTGCGCCTATATGTCTGATTGGTATAAACGATTACCTTGATATCTAGTTTGATACATCCCTTATTACCTTTATTTGTACCTCTATTTTTTTGCCGCTATCCCATTTCATGCCCAGGTCTAATATTTGAGTGTGTTCCCTTCAACCTTTCTCTTAAGAGAACACAAACAAGAAATCTGCACTGGTATTTTTAGTGTTTTATTAGAAACTGTGCTAGTGTAGACTATAAATAAAAATATAACAACGCATACTAAAACAGTGTGGCACACATAAACAGAGAGTGAACAATATAAAACAGACAGCATTTGTTTTTTATCTGAATTACCTTCTTACTAAATCCTGGCCCATAATCATTAGCATTGAATGGTCTGCCATTGTGAGAGGTGCATCACATTTGTTGGATATCTGAAAGCAGAATTTAAGCAGCTATGAACCCACAAGGACACTGCACATTGTTAGTGCTTCTCTCTCGTTGAGAGAGTTGAAGTGACAGATTGTATAGTAATTCTCAAAGCCATTTTAATTAACTTACCCCATGACTAGTGATGTAATATACAAGAATATTCATGGGAATTTGTTTCTACTATTTACCGCATACATCGGACTCTAGACGAAATCGGGCTTCCCTCTAGACCTGGCCCCTCCCCACATTCTTTCACTTGGGAGCCAAGAAATTCTCCCTATAATTCGGAAACTCTTTAGTCTGTCCATCTCCACAGGCATTGTTCCACGAGAATGGAAGCAAGTGGTGGTCAAGCCTCTGTTAAAAAAAAACAAATTTTTACCCCTATTGCCCAGGGAACTTTAGGCCCATAGCTTTGCTTCCGGTGTTTGGGAAAGTCCTAGAGAAATACATCAGAATAATTTGCTTCTGGATGACTCCTGTAAGGAATAAACGACTGATGTGAAGGCCCACAATATGGTTCACATCTAGTAAGACAATGCTAAACTTGTGACAGTTGCTAACATATCAAGTTGTCTCTTAAGTATTAAAGTGCTCTGATAAGTTACCATTATTGCACGACTCAATTGTAGCCTTTTAATAAACCCTGGAAGCAACACAGGACGCGTAATGAAGATTTCTTGATTCTAATTATTTCATATGTTTGTAAACAATGAAACCTTATTAAGAAAATGTCCGTCTGTCCGCAAGAATGGGAGTCCAGAAACAGACCTTACCACTCACATTACTCCTATGAATCAACCATTTTTGGTTTTGTCAGGGGTCAACAGGGATATGTATCCAATAATGAAATTTGTTGGTTGTTGATTCCCCCTCACCAGCTGTCACTGGTATGTTCTTCAATTGATTCATCTTTATTCTGATAGTATTTAAGCTGGTCCAGCACTTCGATATAGCTGCTGACAGAGGAGCTTGTATCCTAAAACAGTATAGGAAGGCAAGAGATACCCCTAAACTCTACACTAGCTGCATTAGAGAACAGGGAAACAGAGGTGGTTAGCTGCTGAGCTCCACCTTTTGCAACTCCACTAACTTACCATACTTTCACAGATTGCCTCCTTAGATATATAATGACAGGATTTTACAGTACTTAGAACAGTTCCATGAAAATGGGATGTCAAAACGTTAAGCAATGTAAAAGTCTAATAGAAAACAAACGCTACCATCACACACCACTCTCCCATTGGATTACACGCCTGAAGTTAAAAACAGAGTGATCAAGAAACTAGCTGAGATAAGAGGTATTACTTGATCCAGAGATGACTCACAAAGCAACATTCCACAGTCACAGCACGCTTAATGCTGGAGAGGTGGTACAATGAAATGCAAAGGTAGCAAAACGGCATTTGCATCTTAATCATTAAATGAAAGAAGTTAAATGACAAGATATGAGGTGATGAGTGATGAAGGTATATAGATATGTGCAATTCAAAGAAAATATCTATAAACTGCTTTATTTCTGGTAGGAAGGCACCCCCTATTTTCAAAGACCTTGTGACCCCCTACTCCACCTCCAGATCCCTTCGTTCTTCTAATGCCCGCCTTATGCGTCCGCCTAAAATTAAGAAAGCACGTTCAGGAGGTCGCCGTTTTTCACATCATGCCTCCAAGCTGTGGAACTCCCTCCCTTCCGACCTCCGTGCACAACCCAACCTTCTGACATTTCGGAAATCTCTAAAGACCTAGCTGTTCCAGTGAGCTTCCCTTTCTAACCTCTCCTGTACTTGTTCAGCGCTGGGACGCTCACGGGCAGCTATGCGCTTTAGAAATCTGGTAACATAACATAACATAACAGGACATCATAGCAAGATGGGGTGGATATACCTAGGAGCATAGAGGAGTGTCCAGTATGGAGATCTGATCCAACTTGGGTTGGCTGTGAGTGAATGCAAAATCTTTCTCATAGGAAATATTCGTCACAATTAAATGTATGTATGTGACCTATATCAAAACTCAGCTACATAGCAATGGAGCACTATAGATTATGGTGTTTTACAGTGGACCGTGCAGAAGAAGAGAGGCGAGGATGCAGCTTCAAGATTGGGGTTTTACGGAAAAGAAGGGAAGTGCACAGGAGTGAGGCATGAAAGGAAATATTAGCTGCAACAGAAATAGTGGTAACACAGAAAGTGATTGAGGACTATTCAGGGCTAATTATATGGTACCACTTTAATAAACCCCCTTAAAGCTCTAGTGTCCACAATTTTGAACATCCAACTTATTATCAAGAAGAGAATAAATTGTGGTTAAAATGTATTTTATTCATTTTTATGGTGGGCACATACGCTCATCTACATCCAACAGTCGTTGAGGCACAGTGTTATACAAAAAGAACTACGAGTCAGGAATACAGAGAAGGGGGGGGGGGTAAGAGAAGGTATGGAGGGGAGAGGGAAGGACCTTGGAGGGGATAAATCAAGGAGGGGGAATGGGCTCCAACACCTTGGTATTTCTTCACATATAGCTCATTGTCAATGTGTTGGGAGGCACTGGGCATCCTTAGCTGGTCTAGTCATCTGTACTCCTCAGGTTTCTGGTATACTCACACTGTGTGAGTCGCAAGAAGTGAAGGTATTGCAGGTATGTCAGTTTATGAAATTTCTGTGATGGAAATTGGATTCATGCACCCTGCATTTTGTGAAACTGTGGCAACTTAGCATCCAGTGAGGCCGTGATTGTCTCCATCCCAACAATATCCCACGGTTTATGAAGCCAATCAGTGTAGTCCCATACAAAGTCGGTGCCCATTTAGAAGTGATCGCCTACTTTGCAGCACAGAGTGCCATTGTTATGGCCTTTTCCTTAACAGTATGCAGTGGATATCTTTGTGCGTTTGGCAGCCCTAAAAGAACATAACTGGGCAGGTTGGGGATGTCTGTAGTGAAAATCTCATTAATGTCTCTGAGTAATTCCTCCCAATATCTGTTAAGTTTGGAGCAGTGCCAAAGTAGTTGGGCAGGGTGCTTGCATGACCACAGTAGCACCAGCAGGTGTCTAAGTTACCTGGCCTCCACTTGGCCACCCTTACATGGGTGTAGTACCAGCAATGGGTAACCTTAAGTAGTAACTCCCGCCCGTTGCACTCTAGCATGAGGTTTGCACTCTGTCTAGTATGTCGGTCAATTCTTTAGATGTAAATGTGCGCTCTAGCTCCTCTCATCTCAACTGGGCTTATGAGTTGGCAGAGTCTGTGGATGTATAAAGAAAGAAGTTTAACAATGGAGATTGAGAACAAAGCCTTCTCACCTTCCCTAATAAATGTACTCAACAAAGAAAAGCGAGCACTCTACCATACTTTATTTGTCTGTCTGCTTGAGATGTCCTTCACACGTGTGAAAAAAAAACACTTTTAGGTTTTCCTAAAAGACCCCTCGCTCACTAACATAGTTGGTGACATGCTTCATAATTGGGGTCCAACCCGAGGTACCTAGTGCATCAAGGGTGTGCCACAATGCCTCATTGCAGCGGAGCGGGCTTGTTTTTGGTGTTTCTCAAATGAGGAAAAGGTGAATTATAATTGCCTTAATGTTACCAGCTAATGAAGTATGTTGAATAGTGGTCACCTTGGGCAAAGATTAAAAAGCGGCAGTGAATGTACTCCAAGAAGCCAACGAGCTTTCATATCCTCTGTTTCAATTGACATGTTTTATCCATAATTTCTAATAGCCCATTGGGTCACTGTGGCTTTCTTCAGGACCAGTTTCTTATGCGTGCTAAGGTATGCAACAGTATCACAGTTCGTAACTTATGTCTTTACTTCATATGAGTGTCTGGATTAAATATTACACATGAGAAAGACACCCTTGAATGTTTAAACTACCATATCACAAATTCTGTCTTTCTCATTTCATAGACATGTGAAGGGCATCTGAAACAGACAGCTAAACAAAGGTTGTATTAAGAAAGACATAAATGTTGGAGAGAAGTCCTTTGTTGTTGTGCCTGGTAATCCGCCAATTTCCGAATTTTGTGAAGGTTCTGGCTCATAAGAGGGGTGGGGTGGGGATTTGGAGGCCCAGTGTTTAATGGATTTATAACACCAGATTTCTTCAGCCGGTAGCCCGAAGTTGTGAGAAATCCAAAAGGGCTTTGTGATAGAATAGGTGTCCTAGCTTCTTACAAATAGCGTGTCCCACTGTTGTGGGTGGGAACTCTGGGTTGCCTATGATTGGAGTGAGGGGGAAATATGTGATGATACACCCTTAGATATCTTAACTTTGTCCCATGCTTCTACTGTGGCATGGGTGACAGGTGAGATATAAACTCTTAGTGGTTGATGCAATGTTAGAAACCAGAGAAGGTTCCAAATGTGTATTCCAGCTATACTTTGGTCCATGAAGCACCAATGTTTCACCATGAGCTCTCTGTTCTATTCTGCTATGTAGTGCAGTTTGGCTGCAAAATAGTAATGTGTGAGATGGGGTATTCCGAGGCCCCATCCAGCTAGTGATGAGTAGGCCCTCTTACGGGTAGTGTGCACCTTTACCTTCCCAGATAAAGGCTTCAATCAATTGTTTTAGTTTGTTGAGCAGGCGTGACGGTGGTTGCAGAGAATCTGCATAGGATACAATATCTTAGCAATGAGTCATTTTTACTGCAGCATTGTGTAGAGCAGAGACTTCTGTGTCCAAGAGACCTGTATAGTTACTCTACTGGTCTCCCCAGAGTGGAATAGATTATAAGTCCTAGATAGTGGACCCCAAAGTCCATCCACATAATTGGAAACTTGCGCTCTAGCTGGAGTCTGTCTTACTGTGGTATTGTGAGGTTATGGGCTTGTGACTTCTGAATGTTGACGTTAAACACGGCTATAGGCACAAAACTGTCTAACAACATCCGCTGATAATTCTATTTTGTGTTCGAGGTGGCCTAAAGTGATGCCTCTGATCTGCGCAATCCTTCAAATCCTGTCTGCCAGCAGCTCCATGTAAAGGGCAATTAGGAGTGTGGAGAGAGTGCAGCCTTGGCGCATACCAGTAATGATGTGGAATGCGCTGGAGGTTAGGCCATTAACTCTCACTCTGGCTATCATGGATTGTAGCTACAAATCACATTTCTCTTAAAGCATGTCGAGCACCTGCCACAAAAATGGCCAATGCATGTGATCAGATGCCTTTTCAGCATCGATCGACTTGAGGAGAGCTGGGGTTCAAGAGCGATGGGCTTCATCTATAAGGTGTAGCAGTCATTTGGTATTGCCGGCACTACCTTGCTCCAGTATAAATCCCACTTGTTCTGGGTCTACAAGGCCTTGCGTAAGTGGATTGAAGTGCTCCGCAATGATGCCTGTAAAACATTTAGCATCAACATTTAAGAGGGAGATGGAGTGGTAAGAGGAGCATTTTGTTGGGTCCTCCCGAGGTTTGAGAATACCTGTGATCACTGCCTTTCACATGGAGTCAAGGAGGGCATCTGGGTCCCAGAAGGAATTCTAGAGGAGAGTAACTTGTGAGGCCAGCTGGGAGGCAAATGATTTGTAAAAGCTTGGGGTAAAGCCATCCTGTCTGGGGGGTTTCCTTGGTTGTAATCAGGTCCTGGCTGAGACGGCTTCCTCTTGGAAAATATCCACTTCCAGGGATTGCACGTCAGGTGGCTGGAGGTGTTATATGGACAGTAGCGAGATAGGCATCCGTGTCATCAGGATTCACTTTGTCGGCAGTGTAAAGATCTGCATAAAAACACTTGAAGCAGTGTGATCTCTTCATCTTTATGCACCATTCGCCCTATCTGTAAGTGGATCTCGGAGATCCTCCTTATCTGAATGTGAGCCTAGAGTTTATTATCTAGGAGTCACCCGGCGTTATTCCCTCTAGTATAGTATTTCTGTTTCAAGTGGAGAAGGGCATGTTCCACTTTGTCAGTATCTAAGGCCTTATGTTGCTTGCGAGCTAGTGTCAACTGTCTACGCACTCTGTGGGATCCAGACTGTTTATGAGCCATCTCAAGAGTTCGTACTTGTTCCTCCAGGGAGAGGAGTTTGGCCTTTCTGATTTTATTTAATCATGTTGAAATGGCTATCAAAGTCCGTCTACTGACTGCCTTCAGAGTGTTCAAAAGCAGGGAAAGGGGGGTGTTCAGGGTGTTGTCTGCCTGCCAGAATTATGGATCCCCTACCGGACTTCTTGAAGAGTAGAGTCATATGTCAGGAGAGTGTTGTTAACTCACTAGGGCCTGTGTGATGAGATGTGTCTCGGAATATAGAATGTGATTGTGATGGGGAGTGGTTGTAGAGATTCATAATGCTCATCTCCGCCTGTGTGATCACCGTCATGAAACAAAAACAAGGGAGAATACTGTCTAAACTGGCATATGTCTGGTGTGATGCAGAATTTTTTTTATAGTCCCCAGCAGCTGGGTGCTGTTACCAATATGAATCAGAGAGATCTACCTTGTGTAGCCAGCGTAGGCCTTACTGTGACAATGCGCTGGTTTGTCCTACTCTTTGAGTTAATCTGTTCAGTGTGGCATCAGGGACAAGTTTAATGTTCCCCCCTATTATAATATTTGAATCAGGAGAGGAGGTAGGTGACTAGGCCCAGTGCGTTCAGGATACATTGCCTCTGACCATCATTGGGTGCAGATAACGTGGCAAGGGTGAATGTGTAGTGCGGCAAGAATGAATATGTAGTTGTGCAAAGATATTCGTAGAGAAAGTAGTCATCCAGTGTGCTCTGCTTGGGTCTGCAGGACATGTCCTTGAATTTTAGTGGCCAACAGGATTGCCACTCCTGCTTGTTTACCAGGTCCAGATTTAAAAAATTGCCTATCAAACCAGCAAGACATCTTCCTCTCCCAGTCCTTCTTCAGGAAGTGCGTCTCCTGCAGTAAATATATGTCACAGTCAGGGTCTCACATTAGGGACTATACTTTTCACGGGTTCCTTTGGTCCAAGAATATTGAAGCTTAGGACCTTTACCATGTGCAATGGGTTGTGGTGGCAGAAAGAGGATGACAGGTGGGAGTATGAATGCACAACTGGAGGTCCTGTGTCTCCCGAGTATAAGTGGAGCTGTTGGTGGAGGCATGGTCCCCTGGGTAGGGATTGAATCAAACCGGGGATGTGATATGTAACATCACCGCTTTCTTCATGTGAGCAGCAAACACAACTTATTTAGGGGGTCGTAGTGGCGGACATCTTAATGAGTCAGATGCAAGGGGGATAAGCGACCTCCTCCATCCCGACTCGATTCATAGGGAGATTGATTCTATGGCCCCAGGCTTGTGGGGGTTACTGCATCGGTAGAAGCCATGGTGTTGTAATATGGAATGCTGGAAGAGAAAGGTTGGAAGCGTAAGCTGAAGTTGGACGCTCTGCTATGCTTTTATTGGTACTAGAGTTTTATGCAATAAACTTCTTAAAAGCCGTTCTACCTCGGTGCAGTGATGACGTTATGTGTCTAAAGGGATAATTACTATCTTGGTGAAGTGTATTAGACAGATCAGCTTCCGACTTGATTGCAATCCGATAGGCTCATAGGTTCTGCATTACGATCATCATGCAATCCCTTGTCCTCACATTTCTCTTTCAGTGCATGTTTGAGATCTGCATGCACAGGATCCAACACAATTTTCACTTGATGAGTTTATCCATTACCTTTTATTGCAGCAAAGTTGAGTTTACTGTTCAACCCATTATTTTGCTAATGTGAAACAATTTGCCATTTCAACAGCAGACCAATGATGATGAGTGTGCTGTGTGTGAAGATGGAGGGGACCTCACCTGTTGCGATGAGTGTCCAAGAGCTTTTCATGACAATTGCCATATTCCCAAACCGCCATCTGATTCCAGGTGAGAACATTGTATTTCTCCTTCTCTGTCCTTGTAGTGCTCACGTTTCGGAGCTCTCAATACCCTTTTTCATGGCTCTTGTGGTGCTTTTGTCTCACTGCTCCAATGACTCAGAATTAAACTTCAATGTATAGTTAGTTAACCATTGCAAAACATTAATACAAATATATAAAAGAGGTGAAATAAATTGAATCTATTTATGATATGTGGCTCATGAAGGCTGTGTCAAAACACATATTGCGGTCCTGAAAGAGAAGCATACAAAAGTTAATTATATATCTAGTGCATCTGGTAATGGTGTAACAGCACACAAACCAGTAAAGAATCAGGCACACATAATATCCCTTATGAAGAACTTTATGATGAATTTATTTTAGAACATATTCCACAGATTTAATGAAGAAGCCAATTAATTGTGCATCATTCCCTTTGAACCAAACAATTGATCTGCTTTCCCTAAGCGTTAAACGGTTAAATGTTGATTTCCACTTAGCATTCAATGTTGACCGAGGTACATCAGGTGCTCTAACGTTCCCGAATTAAAGCCACCCAGCTGATGACTCTGGGCACTATTCCAGTGGCGGCTGGTGACATTTGAAAGTGGTGTGGTGTAACATTATTGTCGTACTGCACTGCGGCGAGCGAGCTCGAACAACCTATGGGGTGTTTGGGGTGCTTAAACCCCCCAAGAAAATTTTGAAAAAAGAGTGGACAAACGGTGCATTTTTAAGCAAATTTGAGGAAGCAGGAAGGTTAATAAAGCAATTAGTGCTGGGCCTAATAAACAGATCGGTCACTGCACCTCCCCTCCCCTCACTTAACACAGCTTTGCTCTTGTACCTCACCCAGCTCCATGTAAAGCAGAGACACCCAAACGGATCTTATAATAGGAATTATAATGCAGACAAATAGTCAGACACTAAGCCCCCTCCCCCTTCCATCTCAAATGTTCAAGCTTGTACCTCTGAAACACCACGCTGCTTTCTAAAAGCCGGGAAGTAGTTAGGGATATGAGGCATTAAAATATGTTTAAATAAATACAACCATTACTTTTCCATTAACATATTGCACGTTTTATAAAATGGTGCACTGTTAAACAGTCATACAGGTACAACCCCTTAAGTCTGCCTATTTCCTGCCCATTTTCTGCTACAGGGTTATACCAAATCACTCCACAAACACTGGCAAATATGAAACATTATGCGATGCGATTGTATCAGGATCACACCTTGCATCAATGGGGACTGAGATGGTGTTGATGTACAAAGAGGAGAAAAGGGAAAGCAAAGCACTGTGTCGCTTACTCCCATATGCTATGTGAGCCTCCGTGCTTCTGCTGTGACACAAACACTGCAATTTTGGAGCAGCTGCAATGCCCACAGATGACTGCTTCTATCTTTTCTCTGTATACTCCCCCGTCCCTTTGATCAGAGGCATGGGCTCAGGGGTTTAGATCCTTTTACCTCATGCACTTTTGGAAGACAGATTATGCTGTCGTGTTTTTGGGACATCGCTCAAGGATCCTTATTAGCATGGTTCGTGCGCACAGGTCTCTGTGGTGGGGAAGAGACGTCCACGTGACACAAAGCACAACACTCCTACCAGGAGGAGCGGTCTCGGCGCCGCTGCCCCATGAACACATTCTGGGCTGGATGGAGACGGCAGGTGCTCCTGCCAGAGGAAGGCGAGAGTGCTAACCGGTGCTGCATGTCTCACACATTAATAACTGATAGAAGCAAGGCGTGTCATGTAACTCTAGTCTGCACCGGAATTCATGCTTTACATGCACGCAGACCTTTCACCTAGTGGCACAGATACAAGCATGCTATGGTGGTGTTTTCACATATGGATTTTCGTAAATATCCCATAAAACCACAGATTATAAAATAAAAACTAATGTGAGGCCTACTTACAAATGAGGGGCATTTCAACATGACACTGAAATCGTTTACACTCAGGGGGAAAGTCACTGTCTGACACAACGGGCAGGTTTACAACAAAAGACTAACACTGGGTTCTTAAACTGTTGTGGTACAGTGCTGCTAATGCCGTTGAAATAGCACAACTGATGATACCAATTCGCTCAATGACGGAAGAACAGCGTGTGTGAGTACAGGGAACAAAACTGGGAGCAGAAACAGCAACGACGCCTTCAACTTGGTTAAAGGGACTTTTGTCTTCACCTGGTCCAACAGTCACTCTCCAGGGAGCATGCAAGAAGAAATAAAGTGCTATAAGGCTATGCTACCAGGTTCAGCAACCTGCTGCCAGTAAAGCAACCCAATAAAAGTCCTGCTAACTAACCCTGCACCTCACCACAGCAAGAGCCCGGCCACCAGAAGCAGTGACCACTGTCCGAGATGCTCTCCGAGCCAGCACCCCAGAGAGAGGCATGAAAGCCCTGATACAGAGACTAACAGTCCGTTGTGTGGCCCACGACCAAAGCTATCAGTCAACAAGTGACAAGATACTGGGTAAAGCACCCCAACGATTCGCCTGCTCCTATGTCAACAGCAAAAGGCCTTAAAGCCATTGTGACCACTGCTACTGGGGTTAGCCACGGAGGAGCAAACCCTGCTATCAAACCATCAGCAAGGGATAGCTGTAAAAAGGAACCAACCACTCAGAGCCGGGATTAGAAGCACAGGAGTCCGGATTAAATTACCAGCAAACTATAGGGAATCCTGTTACCGTGACCAGCAGCTCCCAGGACGCAGGAAGCTCTACTACCGGAACCGACTGCCTAAATAAACAAACACCAGGTTACAGTGACAAACTGTGCTCTACTTACACTAAACGTGCTAAATCAATCTCACATATGTTGCTGGCAGCTGTCTTTAGAACCAACAGGTTACATGCACAGCACCCCATGCAGCCTGCGCACGAACCCACGCAGCTACTGTTTCACGATCCCAACCCGTAAAGTGCAGTAAAAGACACAGGGCACAATCTTAACAGGAGAGACATGTGTCCTTGTCCTGTACACAGAGAGACGATGGTATCGGGCACACCGACCCCCGGCTCTCTTCCACAGGTTCAAACTCCTGCCCTGCAGGATACGGACACAGTTCTCCACAGCTGGCACATGAGCCCACTCTGCTGTCTGTCATACAAGCACAGCACACAGACCTATAATAACTGCAGGTACACATGGGTCCCTCCAGCAGGCACACTAACCGGCCCTGCTACTTACCAGGCTCGCCCACCCCCTGTCAGCACCTCGCACTGCTAGTTAACAAGAGAGCTGTACTATTGGAGGAGGGTGAGGGGGGTTTGGGGGCCAGGGACGTTTAAAAATAAAATATAAGAAAAGAAAACTTACCGGTCTGCTTGACTGCTCCTCCTGGGCCGGGGTCCCGCGCGCGCTCTTCAAAGAACAGGAACAGCCGCGACATCACTGCCAACGAGGAGGTCGCCGGGGGTGGGGGATTACAATTTAAAAAAGAAAGCTAAGCTTACCAGACCAGGTCCGCGCGGCGCCTCTCTGCTTCTCGGCCGGGTCCCGTTGGCGCCTCTTCTAAGGAACAGCACTGGTTGGCAACCCCTCTAAGCCAATACTGACGCTGCTCCAGCAGCGCCAGCATTGGCCTAGAGCAGGGTGACTCACCGCCCGCCTGCCCATTAGGAGACCGAGGTTTGAGCCTTTGCTCAACCCTCGCTCTCCTAATGGGCATGCCAGCCACAGCAGACAGTAGTGCGCATGACTGGGCACGGAGCGAAAATTCGCCTCCTTCACCCAGCATGCGCACTGCTGCCTGCTGTGCGCTCTGCGCCACCCCTGGTCTGCTGCATGTCAGTCACTCAGCAGCATGACGTCGGACCGCCCTCTCCCTTCAGAATCTGAAGGGGGTGGGCAGTCCGAGTTCATGCTGACTGTGACTGACATGATTGTGACGCCGAGGGAGCTGCCGGTGCGGGCGGCTTGTGGGGCAACGCCCCAGCGCCCTTAATGGACGCACCGCCACTGTATTCATACGTTTTCATTTCACTTGAAATTCCAGCAGGGGAAAGAGATGAACCTGAGCCATATAGATTTGCACTTATGTGGGGGTTGCAAGTAATCCTGGATGAACCTCTGTATATATGAGTCTCAAATCATGAATGCATGTATTTTGTATTTCTGTGTGGCAAAATCTAGCTTAAACAATATTCTTAGCCTAAGACAATATCATCATTTAGAATTGCAAATATGGCAGTGACGTGGACTACAACTGGTCAAATTCTAAATTCTTCAAAGTATTTTCTAGACACGCAAAAGGGTTAAAAGCTAGAGCAGCACGATTGGTAAATTCAAGCCAAATTAAATTCTAGGCCTGGGCGGTGAACTTCGCTCAGTTTGTGAAGTTTTCTGCACTCCGCACTCCACGGAGCTCGCGATGTGCAATGGAGGTTTTTCCCTGATCGCGAACGGTAAGTTCGCGAGTGCAAGCTGCCGCTCGGGTAGAATTTCTACCCGAGCGGCAGGAATACCAGCACAAACTGCAGTTCGCACTGCACTCTGCCATTTGTGGAACTTCGCGGAGTTCTGTGTAGCAAAACTCTGCAAACTACGTCCAGGCCTGTTAAATTCTTTAGAGTTGCTCCTCTAACTTTAAAACAAATATTAGAAAAGCTACCTTTATAGGCACATTCTTGGTCCCGGAGGGTGAACTTTAATCGAATTTGAACTTGCACTGTAACACCCGGAAGCTCAAATAGAAATCTGTAGCTGCTGTCCCAGCCCATTCAGTGAATGTGGTACAAAAGGGGGTGGTGATGGACGGAGCATCAGAACCAATCAAACACTCACACCCAGTCAACAGATCTGGGTTTGATCCATCACCGTTCTTTAGCCCACTCTGCCACCCCAGTTCAGACATGGCCATATGCAAATCAGTCTGACCCTGTGCCTCATGGGAACAGTCCAGCCCGAACTGCCAAGCCATCACCACCCACTTTTGTACCGCTTTGTTTACCATAAGTTGGCAGGGTATGCTCAGACGTGAGTCCCTTGCTCACTTTGCCACTGGATTCAAGCAAGCCTGGCTGAAGACGGCTGAAATGCCAGAAACCGGTCCTAGGAAGCTTGTTTCCGGTCCAGGGAAGGCATGGGTTGGCAGTTCGGGGTGGCAGAGTCGGCTAAAGAACGGTGATGGATCAAACCCAGATCTGTTGACTGGCTGTGAGTGTTTGATTGGTTCTGATGCTCCGTCCATCACCACCCACTTTTGTACCGCTTCATTCAGTGAATGTGGCAGGAGATACTGTCAGCATACAGTTTAATGTGAGCATTCATTTAACTGAGATTACACATGTAATGGAGACAAAATATTGTAACTATATGTAATTTACACAATCGCAAAAATGCGGAGCTCAAAGCTGATGCCTTAGTCTCAAGGGTACCCAGATGTTGTTGCCACCCCCCGCTTCCCCAAACCATACTCCCAAATATTTGCAATTTTTTTTTAAATGCTAATCCATCCAAATATTGTTGCCTGGATTTTACAGTCTTCCAGCCAAAAATAACTATCTTTGTCTTATCCGTATAAAAAACACACTTATTTGATCAGCAATAGTCTCCCAGGGCTGTTAGGGTCCTTTGTGTGCAAAAAAACATAATGTCCAATAGGATACATATAATAAAACTAGGAGTAGCTGACCACCAGTGTTTGAGAGAACACCCTCTAGCCTTATTAAAAAAAGAGCGCTAAAAAACAGACCCCAAGGTTTAGAAAAAGCTCCATTGTTCAGCAAACCTTCCCCACTGGAGAACCTTACCTAGTGGGTTTCTAGCTAAACATCTAAACCAGAGGCTGTGATCTTTGATCATTTACGACATCTTAGTTTTTCAATACCACCCATTTTGCCAACATTCCTTAATGAATTATTATTTACTGTCCCACACTACATGCTACATTTTGAAGGAAACTGGTGACTTTCAGCACAATGTAATATTTTAAGATCCCACATTCCACAAGGCAAAAATGTAATCAAGCACTGCACTGTTATATGTCTATGTGTGAGTGAAGTGGACAGAAGAACTGTCCAATCTGATAGAGACTTCTAGCCGCAGATTCCTTATCTTACAATATTCCCCAGGTGTCAGACTGGATCCGAAAGATTTCTGGGCAGTACTCTGCAGTGTCTTTCGGCTCCATGTCGGCATCGTCTGCACCAGAAGTGATGGGCGCGATACCTATAAAGGCACCACCACAGTGCACTGACGTCAGTTTTTTCCTTTCCGCGCAAGATAGCGCTGATCTGGTCTAAGCTACCCCGCAGTCATTTTTTGACTTGCCTTTTTTCAACTTTGTGTCGAATATTTTTGAGATTTCATCTCCTTGTGTGAAATATGTCACCCAAGAAACCAACTGGTTTCAAATCATGTGGGGCCTGTCACAGGCAAATGTCAGTGACATACCCCTGCTTGGTATATCTGATAGAGACTTCTAGCCGCAAATTGATTAACTTAGAATATCCCCAGGTGTATGTCTGGATCTGGAAGATTGTCTAGCAGTACCCCTGCACCCAGGTAGGTGACATTTTTCGGCTTCCGCTGTGACGCCCACGTCAGAAATGACAATTGGGGTACCTATGTAGGTGCCACCTTGGCATGCTGACGTCAGTTATTTCCTTTTCCATGCCAGATAGGGCTGAGCCAGTCTAAGATACCCCTCCATTGTTTTTGTCTGGTCTTTTTTTGTCTTTTTGTTGACTTTGAGATTTCATCTAGAAACCGGCTGGCTTCAAAGCATGTGGGGCTTGCCCTGGAAGCCTTATTTAAGTCATTTGGTTTGGCTCTGGTGTCCTATGCGGATGACACCCAAATTATTTTGTCAATAAATGATAAGGGCCCAGACATGAGTAAGACCTTTAGAAGCTGCATAAGTGCAGTGGGTCTTTGGATGGACCACAACTGTTTAACATTGGATTCTACAAATACTGAGGTCATTCTGTTCGGCAATAATCCTATCTTCTGGTTTCCAGACTGGTGGTCGGAAGACCTTGGCACCTGCCAAAGCCAATGCAGAAGGTAAAAAACGTAGGAGTCATGAATAACGACCATTTGACCTAAAAAGAACAAGCAAATAAAGTTGTCTTGGCCTCTTTCTTCTCTTTCTGCATTCATAGGAAAATTGCGGATTCCTTCTCTTCTGACATGCTGAAGACTGCTGTCATTACTTTAGTTATATTGAGGATGGACTACTGCACTGGGTTATATGTGAATTTGTCAAAGAAGCATTTGAAGAAAATGCAAATTGTTCAGTATGCGGCAGCCCGTTTTCTAACCAAGACCTCTAGATATGGCTCGGCCTCCAAAGTTGTCAGTAATCTCCTTTGGCTGCCAATAAGAAAGCGTATATTTTTTAAGGGCCTTTGTACAACTTACAAGGCTCTTCAGGGCTTGGGCCCAGCTTACCTGAGGAATAGGTTTAGTTGGTAATCCCCTAGCAGGACTCTCCATTCCAGCTTTTCTCATGACCTGGCAGTTCCCTCCCACAGACTGGCAACTTGAGGCGGGACGTACTTGATGAGTTGTTCAGACTCTAACTGGAATCGTCTACCTCTGGAATTGAAAATGGCTACCTTCTTTCTCAATTTTAGAAAGGGTTTTAAATCTTGGCTTTTTACCCTGGATTTGACTAATTATCTCAGAAGTCTGCAGGTTTGTCGGACTTGCAGTCTCAGATAGCACCAAAATGCCGTTGGGAAAATCAAATGTCAGTGACAGACCCTCACTTGATATGATTGGGGTGCTGGAGCACAGACACGACTCCAAGCAGTGCGGGGCCTGCCACGCCACACACCCTAAGGTGCTGAGAGACCGATCCCTTAATCTCCTCGCCAACCAAAGTCGGACGCATTTGCTTGGGAGGTCCCATGACCATTCGTTGAGTCCCTCTCGACGTTCGTTGTTGCATTCAAAGTCTTCAGAGTAGTCGGGTAAGTCCCACAAATACAAGAATTCAAAGAAGTCCAAACTCTTTTCAACTTGACGGCGTCTGCCAAAGTCATCTGACAAGACATGGGAGTGCTGGCACTCCAGGTCCTATGAGTCGGGGGTGCCTGATCCTGGGTCTGCTCCGTGACTCTCCAATTTTTCTGGAACTAGAGCGAAGCCCACCCAACTAAAAGAATTTTCTGAAGCCATGTGTCTTATCTTTGGGTGGCCCGGCACCTCTGGAGCCCCTTCAGGCCCCATGGGTGTGGGAGGAGCCCCTACTGGATCCACGGCAGCAGGCTTGCCCTAGGTGCCAGTTGGGCCTCATGGATCCTTTGCTGGATCTAGAGTGGAGCCACCAGCAAGGCTGATGCCCTTCGGTGGCTCCATCCCCATCGTCATTCCCGATGGGCATCGTCCAACGCTGCGGTCGGCGTCGACCAAGGACATTCTTCCCAGAGCAAAGCCTGTGCCCGATTTGATTGATAGGCATGGTGAGAAAGATGTTTGGTAAGGGTCTATAGACCCTTATGGAGATGAATCAGTTGAAGAACCGATAAACTGGTATGAGGAACTGGGTCAGGCCAGTAGGTTTGACCCTCACCTGACACTGGCCTGGTTTCCCCTCCTAGTGTGACTATGGAGGAGAGAGCCTCATTTGCAATTGTGGTGCGCAGTAAGGCTAAGGTCCTGGACCTTACCCTGCTCTCAGTGGCAGTCAAGACAAATGTCTTGACAAAGGTGCTTCAGCTAGGAGTTATCCCCTCAGAACCCTTACTCTCATTCAATGAAGCTGAAGCTCTTACAGAAGTACTACTTGTGGCCTGCTAAAAGCCCTGCATAGGGGCTCCTGTGAGTAGGTTGATTGCCTGTCACAATTGCCAAGCTCTTGGGGAGCCCAGTTTTCTTATCCAGCATCCCACCCTGGAGATCCTGGTGGTCCAAGCCTCCTCATTCCATATTAACCCTTGTTTGATCCCTACCACTCCACCGGATGGTATATCCAAGAGACTGGACACCTTCAGTAAGAGAATGTTCTTTACCACCAGCCTTGCACTGCGGTCGGTGAACACCCTGTCACTATTGGGCCGTTATTCCAATACACTATAAAATTCGGTTGTGCAAATGCTGCCTAGGCCGTGGGGGAGGCGAGGCCAACTTTCTCAGGTTATTGCCGATGGGAGTGTTGCGGCTAAGTTCACCACCCTATGTGGACTTGGCACAACTGACTTGCTGGACAGAGCAATTTCATCATCGGTGGCCTTGCAGCACCACGTCTGGCTAAGAGCATCTAGCTTTTCAGGGGATGTCCAAGCTTCCTTTATGGACATGCCCTTAGATGGCTCTCCACGTTTTGGAGACAAAGCGGATTCAGCTTTGGAGTGCTGCAAGGATAGCAGGGCCACAGCCAGGTTCTTGGGCTTGTAAATGGCCCCTCGCCAATCCCAATACACCTTCCACCCCTTTTGTGACCATGGAAGGGGCACCCAGCTGTGCCCATACCCTCCCAGCATTTTCGTTGTCAAGAGCGCGGGTCCCACAGACGTGAGGCAGATGGCCAGCAGTTAGGTCAGTATACCACACCTTTTGCAGCTCCTGCTTCCAAGCCTCTTTAGTCTGCCCTGAAACCATTCATGGGCACCTAGTGGGATGCAGGATACACTATCACCTGCCCCACTGGCGGTCAGTGACATCAGACCGTTGGGTACTGCAGATAGTCCAAAGGGGCTACTCTCTCCCCTTTGTGATAACCCCCCTCCACCCATGCCACCCACTTACTGATGCCTGATGGAGGATCACCTCTCCTTGCTCTGTCAAGAAGTGTAGGTTCCCTTGGCCATGGGAACCACACAGAGAGTGCCTGCATCAGAAGTAGGTCTTAGTAGTTATTCTTCCAACTTTATTGTGCCAAAGAAGGATGAAGGACTATGTCCTATTCTGAATCTGCACCTTCTCAACCTCTTCATGAAAAAAGGAGAATTTCAAAATGCTCACGGTCACCCACGTTTTGACTGCTGTAGACCAAGGACACTGGATGGTAGAGTTCGACGTGCTGGATGCATATTTCCATATCCCCATCCTGCCTGCCCACAGACGTTACCTGCAGCTCACGGTGGGCCAAGATCACTTTCAGTTTGCTGTGATACCATTCGGCCTTACCAGTGCCCCACGGGTGTTCACCAAGGTGATGGCAGTGGTCGCAGCTCATCTGCAGAGGTCAGGTATTACTTTCTTCCCCTACCTCAACGACTGGCTGTTAAAGGTGGACTCGTCCCAAGCAGTTGTCACTCACCTTCAGACTACGACACTTACTGGGGTTCACCTTCAACATGCCAAAGTCACACCTAACTCCCTCACTATCAACATGCCAAAGCCGCACCTGACTCGCTCTCAGATGCTCCCTTTCATCTGAGTTGATCCGGACACAATGCAGTTTTGGGCCTGTCTTCCTGAAGAGCGAATCCAGAATATTCAGCCTAAGATTACAATGTTTCAACTTCTATCCTGGATTTTGGTGAGACCGACTCTGAAGCTGTTGAGCCTCATGGCCTCCTGCATCCTGCTTGTTACTCATACCCGTTGGAATGGAAAATGGAACTTACTCTGGTGACTGTTCTGTGGTCTCAGCTACCTGCTGTTGGAAAGTAAAATTCTCTCTGAATTTTAAATAGCCTTATTCCTCATCACCAGAAGACACCATCATTAAAAACAAGGTCAGCAGTCACAGCGTTGGAACAGGTAACCTCTGTAGATTTCATAACTCCCATGCTAGTCAGGGGGTCTAAAAGTTATGCTAACTATTTCATGTGAATTTAACTGGATTAGATTCAGTTCCTCCTTTAAAAAATGGCTCATATCGTCCCTATTCAGAACATCAAATTTCCCTTCAGATGAGTATTCAGGATGTAAAAGCAATATTTTAGCAATACTTTTGGACCCCTAATTACCGTGCTTACATTCTGCAGTAACTGTTGCTGTTCTCCTCCACTTTCTGATGGATGCTTCTAACCAAAGGCTCTTCACCTTGTGTGTATCACTAGTCACCAAACTGGATCCGGAAACTGAAAAGCAGTGTTTTTGCATGCCGGTAGGTGGCACTAGCATAATTCTGCTCAGGAGGCGACAAACAGAGCCGCATATAAAGTGCCACCCATTGGCGCACTGATGCAGGTTTCTTTCTTTACGCACCTTCAGACGCGGATCCTGAGCTCTGCTTCTCTTTTTCTTCACTTTTTGAAGTGCCATGTTTCCTTAAAAAAAAATCAGTGTGCAAGGTAACATGTCACCCGTAAGAATACAGGGTTTAATCCTTCTTGGGACTGTCACAAACATGTCAGTGGCAGATGTCCATGAGGTGTGTCTCTGGTGTTTGGTTTAGGGCACAACACCAAGGTTAGAAGTGACTGAGCCCAGATGAATCAGAACGCTGTTTGTAAATGTGAAGGAAAGCTTTATGTGGTAAAACCCAAAAGACTTAACGAACCTGCTTCAGGCTGAGGTCAAGAGTATACCCGCTTCCGGGTAAGTCTAACAAGAAACACAATAAGTCCAAGCAGGACTCATTTTATTCCTGCCACATTAGGTCTCCAGAAAAGGCATAAGGGCATTACTGTCGCTGGATATCTCTCCACAGAGGAGTTGATCCTCAGTTTCTGGGTCCATCGGCAACGTCACGAAAAATCAAAGACTTTTGAGAGGCCATGCTATGCATCTTCGGCACACTTTCAGCTCAATCTAGTGCACCTTTGAGAGCCAACGATCTGCAGTAGTCTCCACTGCAATGGTCTACAATCAGGTTACTACAGGATGCTCAACCTCGATGCCCTGTGTACCCCTTGAACTACCTCAGGTTTTGCACCAGCATCAGTACTGACTTGAGGTTTAGCACCGAACTCTACAGCACTCTCATAGACATCAGTGCCAGCATCAATGTCATTGATGTTGCAAGTGGAGCCGCAGACTGTGCCCAGAGCCAGCCATATACAGGTGACAATGGAGGGAATGGGAAAGAGTTAGCCTCCACCCCTTATGATCAGGACCTTTGGTACATGGATCTACAGTATTGCAGTAGGTTAGATACTGGGTTGGTGCCTCCCCCTGGACCAGCATGGAAGGAAGTACATCTTTTGCTATTTTGAATTGAAGGGCTGCTGAAATCCTTGAGCTCCACCTCCCCACAATGGAGGTAAAAATAAATGTACTCACTAGGTCCTTCAGCTTGTCCAGGCATTCACTGACCCTTTTCTGCTGTTCAACAATGCCTTAACAACACACTATTGGGTACTTGGGCAAAACCATGTTCTGACCCTCCAATCAGTCAAGAGGTCACTGGTCCCCATAAACTAACTCGAGGCGACCCTGGCTTTTTAACTCAGCATCCAACCCCTTAGAGTTTTGTGGCACGTGTCCACAAAAAGTTAACTTGAACACCTTTCCGACGACTCTCTTGATAGGTAATCTAAATGCATGGAAATCTTTAGCAGCAAAACAATATTCTCCTCAGCCAGCCTTGCTTTCAGGCTAATCAATGCCAGCTGCCTCCTTGGACACTATACCTATGCACTTTAGGGCATTGTTTTGGTGAGATCTTACCCACAGTTCTCGAAGACTTACGGGCTTCATTGGCCCAAACAATTCAAGTTGGCCAGGATGCGGGTCTGGACACCATAGACTGTCTAGGAAGGGCTACTGGACAAGCGTGGCTCTCTGGTGCCATGCATGTATGGGACATACAGACTTCTCATGGGACGTCCAGGTGCCCTTAATGGACATGCGTTTTGGACAGTCCCCTTCTGTTTGGTGGGAAGGCGGATTTGGTCCTGAAGCGTTTTAGGGAGAGTCAAGCAACAGCACACTCCTCGAGCCTTTCAGCACCACTCCGGCATTTCCCACAACAGTTTTGCCCATATCGTGGACGTGCCATGGGCTTGGCGTATTGACACATCAGGCACGCTGTTTGCACAAAAGGTCTCCCACCCACTTCACGGTTGGGGCCGTGGGCCCAACAGACAGTGACCAGGCCATCAGGTGCGGTGTTCGTCCCAAGCAAGAGACTCTCCAACAACAACATTAAATACTCTTTACTGACCATGCCTCCTCCCGTAGGTAGGAGGCAGGGTCAGCCACTTCCTTTGAGGGTGGCAGAGCATTACATCTGACTGGTGGGTCCTGCATATTGTCCAATGGGGATAGACCCTGGCATTCCTTTTTCACCTTCCATACCTGCCACCGACATCAGAGCTATTCTGTCTGTTTTTCATCAGGAGGTGCTCACTCTTTGGGTCAAAGGAGTGACACAGAGGAAGTAGAGACTGAATGCTATTTCTGCTAATTTCTTGTGATGAAGGAATTTGTCCAATTTTAGAGCTTCGCTGTCTCAATGCCTTGCTGTGCAAGGATAAATTCAAGATGCTCAGGCTGTCCCAGGTTACTTATACCCTGGATGGATGATGTCGTTGGAACTGCAGGATGCCTATTTTTACAACTCCAGTCTGCAGGCTCATAGGTGCTACCTGCGGTTCATGATGGGTTACGAGCACTTTCAGCTTGCTGTACTCCCTTTTGGATTTACCAGTGGCCTTCAGGTGTTCACAAATATGATGGTGGTGGTCGCTGCCAATCTTTAGAGATGGGGGGTACCAGTCTTCCCTTAAACAACCTTCCGAAGTCACATCCGAGTCCTTTGCATAGGCTACCTTTCAGTGAAGGCATTGAGCAAGTGTGCTTTTGGCTTGTTCCTCTGGACCAACTAGTTCTGTCATGACTCTGTATGTGCAGTGCTATCCTGTGCTACACAAACCCCAGTGAGAGCAGCATGTGTGTGCATGCCATCACCCTAACCCTGTGTATATATGAAGGGTCACTCACCTCTGCATAGGTATCACTGAGGCAGAACTACCAGACCCATGTTCCCACTACTTTCACCGGGCAACTACAGGACTTGGAGCTGAATCACGGCATTGCCAGTTGCAGTGGCCATTTTGAACTTCTGGCTATAAAAGAAAATAAGACGCAAGCAATAGTGTTTGCATTACTATTTCTATGTTTATTTGTCTGTGAGGGGCGTTCTATGAAAGGTTGTGGTTTTTTGTGCACCCATCATGCAGGAAGTGGCTTTCCTTTCCGCAGCGTGTTTGGTGCCAAGCCGTTCCTTGCTACATTGAAGCCATTTGGCTATGGAGCCTGTTGTGCTTCATTTTGACAGGTGGCCTGGCTTCCTCAAACACCCCAGTCTGATTCACAGGAGCCGCAGTGAAGGCAGACAGCTTGCACAAAGAAGTGAGCTGAAGCTAAGTGTACTGGCAGCATGCCTGCCAAGTTCTGTGTTCCTTCATGTTCATGACTTTGTATTGTATCAAGAATGCCTTTCGGAACCCTTGGTTATATTCCTCGTGTGATATCTTTTACTGTTTCATGACATGCCCAAATGAGAGAAAATGAATGCCAGTGATTTATAAAAAGGCATGTTAGCAATGAGAAGGATAATCGCTCTTTGTTTCTCGATATAAGAATGACACGTATTAACTCCTCTCTGATTCTGGGTTTCTGATGGCAAGTTTCTACTGTGCATGTGAGTGATTACTTAATCCTATATGTGTGAATGTATCTATGTTGGTACACAGAATGATTGGCTAGGGGAATGCTTAGTTAATGTACTTTTTCTCTCTGATCACTACAGGTTAGGCATGTGTGGTGGTGGCTCCTAGCAGACATTCCCTCAGACAGAACCCTGAAGAACCAGCATGGGCGATGCCAGCCAGGCACAGAGGGAAACCAGTTTTTTGTTTTATCCACTCCCCCATTCCCTTGGGTGCACGTCTTTGGGAGCAGAGCTATCTGTTCTCCAATCGAACACCAAGGGAAGGGGTTGGATATTATCTTCACACCATCGTCCCTCTCAGCAGGTCAAGCCAGTTTAGTGTTTTGCTCTTATAGTAATAGCCAGCTTGACAATTGTTACTAGTTTAGGATATTCTGGCTATGATCCCAATGTTTCAGCCACTGTCTTGATTTTTAGTGGCTTCTTGGCATAATTGCAACCTGAAACCTGCTTGATTATGGCATATGTAGGCTCCGGGGTGGGATTTGAAGTGGCTGTGGACCCAGCACCAGGGTAACATTTTGGATTCCATCCAGGTGTCAGAGGAGACTGCGAAAGATCTGCAGTGGTGGCTGCTTGACCATTGTTGCCTCAGCAGTAGACCCCTCTCCCTCCCTACCCAGAATTGACGGTGGTGGAGAAGCAATCACTACTGGATTGGGGAGGCCATCTAGGAGAGATGGAGATCAGACAGATCTGACAGAGTCCCACCTTCACATAAATCTGTTGTACCATTTTCTTGGAACCAAAAGCCTTCCTGTCGGCCTTAAAGGGCTAGCTGGTTCAGGTTCTCATGGACAACACCGACAGTATGTGTCACTGCAACAAGCTGGGCTGGATGGGTTTTGGGTCCTGCGCCAAGAGGCTCTGCACTGCTGGAACTGGGTGAACAGTCAACGCATTTACCCGGTGGCATACCGCCATCATTAAATACCCGGGTAGACAAGCTCATTTGATGATGCCAATGGGTCACAAATGACGGTTACTCCTGGAGGTGGCACACGGTATCTGCCTGCAGTGGGGAGAATCCTGGCTTGATCTTTTTGCCACCACAAGAACGTGCAATGTCAACAGTGTTACGCACAGGGGTTCCCAAGAATGCTCTCTTGGAGATGCATTCTGCATGCAGAGGAGCCCAGGACTTCTGTATGCTGTTCAAGTCACCCGTTGTGATACGTTTTCCAAAAGATTTGCAACATATGTTTCTGCTTAGTCCTTAGTGATGCCACAGTTGGACTTGTATTTGCTCCTCATATTCCTCCTATGTACCTCTTTCAAATCAATGCAAAGTTGTTAATTGCACCTCCTCGCCTTGAAAATGGTCTTTCAGGTCGCAATAACGTCTGCAGCCATGTGAGTAAGCTTCAGGCCCCCTCGATCCAGCCTTCTTATATTACCTTTTTCCTGCGCTTGAGCAGTGTTCCTTCCGAAAGTGGTGACACTTTTGCATGCCGTACAAGCCATCACTCATCCAACCTTCTTTACTCTGCCTTATTCCTTAAAAAAAAAAAGAAAGATTCAATCCCTTGGACCCCTAGAGAGCCCTGTGCTTTTACATCAATTGTTTCAAGGGACATTGAGTTGACAATCAGCTCTTTGTGGGGTTGTCTGGTGCAAAGAAGGGCAGGGCAGTGTGGAAACACATCTTCTCCTAATGGACAGTTCGCTGTATTAACATCTTATGTTTACTGAATAAGAGGCAGCCTCCAGAAGGCATGAAGACTCATTCCACTGGAGCTAAGGCTGCTACTACTGCGTTGCTAAAAGGAGTGCTTGTCTGAATAACTGTCAAGCAGCTATATGGGCATTAGAGTACACATTCAACAAGCAGACCTCCCTTTGCAGCCAGGTCTGAGAGGAAGAGTATTTCGCCTTCCAGTCCTGCGAACTTGTCGATCTCAGCCATGCCACAGACCCACCACTTTTGGAGGTACTGCTTTGGTATCTATTTACAAGGTGAGGAATCAGAAGAACAAGTTACCATCAGTAACACTGTTTTTGGTGACTACTCTATTTAATAGCAGGTTCCTCACCTTTGACCTACCTCCCCTTTCAGAAGGAATGATCTCCTTTTCCATCTAAAAAGATCCCAATTTAGGAATCTGCACACTAGCTGTCCTAGTCTGCTGTTGGACTCCACATCTGAAGCGTGTGAAAAGACACTGATGTCAGCATACATAGGTGGCACTTATATGAGGTTCTGAAGTGGAAACGGCAGCTCAGAGAAGCATGACGCTGCTTACTGGCATTCAGGAGCACTGCTTTTGAGGTAGCCGATAAACTAATATCTAGAGATTCAACAGCAGGAAAAGGATCTACTTGACAGGTGAGCTTTGAATATGTCCGCTAGGTCGCGTCCTTTTCTATGAGGACGGAGGTGTCTAGAATGAAACTGGGTGACTGAGGCATCATTATTCTAAGATTCTTTTATAAACAGGATATCCAGTGCAGAGTCCTGTATACAATCAGAATCTCAATGTTATGCTTACATATATATCACAAATTGATTTACATGCTTGCAAGTTGATTGGAGTGTGGAGGATTGCTAGGGGAGTTCTGCCGGGTTCTAGGATAAGACTTACTGGTCATAGTCGAGACAGTGAAGGAAGAGGCAGGAGTCAGGGTTAGAAGCTTATCACAAGAGTACACAGGCTGCAAAGGACATTCCTTATGTGCAAGCAGCAGACAAGCAGTGTGACTGCTGCTGGATGTGGCTGGGACATGATTAGGTGCATCTAGTGGGTTGCCTATAGTGCCCCTGGTAGATGAGCAAGCTGCATCAGTCTGTGTCCTAAAGGCCCAGCATATAAGGAACGAAGGATAGTGGGTGCAGTGGACCACTTAGCCTAGTTGTAAAAGAATTACTTACCTGTGGTTGCCCGGAAAACAGAACCATAACCCACCCATTCTTAGTGAAGAGTGTTCCTCATCCTACAACTACCTTGCAAAGAAAATTATATAAAAAATGCAAATCAACATAATTAAATCAATAATAATTGAAATTATACAACTAAAACCAGTGAACTCAAATTAAAGCAACAGATTAAAATGATAAGCTAGACACAGGGCCAGCCTCCACCCCAAAGTACAAGAAAATAAAAGTGGTGGCGAGTAAAACTCAAAAGACAACTGTCCTGTTTTAACCAGAACCCAAATGTGTCCATGGAAGCATCCACATTATGAAAGCCTACCACATAGCGCATGAAGGATAGTGGGCACAATCTACTGCTGATCAGTAAGAGTGGCAATCAAAGAAATAGTTCACTGTGGTGGGCAAAGAATACAGAACGTGAGCTAGGCCACTGCTAGTAAAGAGTTTTGCAATGCATCTTACACCTGCTGGGAAAGGAAAAGGCAAACAAATGAAAAGGTTGAACCAACACAATAGAAACAATAGTAATTAGTATAATAAAATACACACAATTGGCTAATCAATAGTTTTGGGGTAATGGCCTTCTTTTCAGCTGCATTCTATTATGGAATGGTTTCTCACCCTGCCTGGATTACTCAGTTCCTTGCAAGACAAGAGAGAGAGAAAGAATTTGTGTCTGTATGTAATCCCCATATGAGTTGCCAATGAGGTACTTGTATACCCTTCTAGCAACTCACCCCAAGTCTCCATTTCCCTGCACTGCTCCTTGCTTGCCCCATTCCCCTCATATGCTATTTCATCATAGGTTGCTGTGTGTACTGTGCAGATCAACAAAACATCAATGGAGTAGAGATTAAAGAAATACTTTTATTTGATTTATTAAAATCATAAAAGGGTGGAACATACCACCATGTGGTAAACAGCAACAGATAGAGTAAAACATGCCCCTGTGTGCTGGGCGGCATTGCACAAATGTACATGATGAGTAAAAACAGGGAGAGCACTTTCAAATGTGCAAGATGAGTAAAAACAGGAATAGCACTTTATAAGGCGATGACCCTCACATTAGAAGATTGGGGCCAGCAAAAGACTGTTATAATAAGCATGCAGCATCCGTTAGGCTTGTGCTTGATTAAATGTGTCGGTCCCCCCGTCTCAAAAAACGTGCTTGCAGTGTCTTAGAATAAAAGGGAAGAGGGAGGAGAGCAGGCTGCAAAGAGCATCAAGGAAGATTTGGATCCGGCTGCAAAGTGTCCATATGTCTCAGTTCCTGTTTTGCTGCTGCCTTTTTTTCAAGCTCTTGAGCTACAAATGTCAGGAATGTAATCGTTTTGCCGGAAAGTTGGATTGAAGATCCACTGAGGCATTTTATCATGGCTGCCCTGCAGATCCTGACTTGTGTTTCTCTTAGGATTGGCCTCAGGAGGATCCTCCTTAAATTGTGTAAGGCCAGGCAGATACATAATACGTGTAATAGCGACTCTTCCCCCTTGTCACAGAGATGACAATCCAGAGATGGAGCAGTCCGTAACCATTTTGGGGCAAGGTCTCTGATCGGAAACCACCCCAATCTCAGTAAGCTTAGTTTCCTCCTATAGTGATCCCTGAAGCATTCTTGTAAATAGGATTGTTGTTTCAGTTGTTTGTACGTTGGCATCACAATCCAGGCATGACTTTTGCCAGCCACTAATGCTTTCTCTATTTGCCACGATGTTTGTTTGATGGCTTTGTTAGTAATTTGTTTAAAAGCGAGGTATGACATTGGTGAATGCCAAGCTTCTTCCAGGTTTAGCGATAGAAGCGCTTGCCTAAGAGTCTTACATGTGGAATTGGTCTGCCTAGCCTGTTTTTCGACCTCCTCCCAACAGTGATGGGCTAGCGTGTTGTCTTCAGCGGCCCTCATTTGCCAGTAATATTTGGCCAAGACACCTTGTCTGGCCTGTATCTGGTTTGTTAATCCGTATTCCAGGCGAATTTGCGCTTAGGAAATATGGCACAGGATTAAGAACAGTTTTTTTAAAAATCTTGATTGGGCGAGATTTAGCAATTTAGAGTCCTTGGTGTCCATCATTTCTGAGCCATATGTGATAGAGGTTATTTTGCTGCTACAACCTTTAGTAAGTGACTGGTTGAGCTTCCACTTAGTTTTTTTTTGTATAGTTTTGAAATCGAATTGTAGTTGTTTTGATTTAGTTTTCCCGAGGTCTAAATGATGTTTATAGTTTAATTGGCGATCTAGTAGGACGCCCAAGTATTTATATTCATCCTCTGTTTTAGCTTACAAGAATTTATCCTCCAAACAAATTTTGATCGTTTTTTATGAGTGCTGGAGAAGCATAGGATGTTAGATTTTGGAGTAGAGATTGAATATGCAATTGTTAGATCTTTCATCCTTAGGGTGGTCTTCTCCCAAACGTTTTGACTGCTTACCTTCCCTTTTTCCTGTATCTTTTTGTTGGCCTCAGCAGTCTACCACTGCTGACCAGCACTAACATGCATGTGCTTCTCCCCTAAACATGGTAAATTTGGTGTATAAACAATTGACATATTTAGTTAACTTGTAAGACCCTTGTAAAGTTGTATACCATATACCCAGGACCTCTAACCTAAATGCTACTTGTGGGCGTGCAGCACTGACTGTGCCACCCTCGCAAATAGCCTTTTAACCCTGTCCCAGGCCTGCCATTGCAAGGCCTGTGTGTGCAGTTTACTGCCTCTTCGACTTGGCATTTAACACCACTTGCCAAGCCTTAAACTCCTCTTTTATTAAACGAGTCACCCCTAAGGTAAGCGTGAGGTAGCCCTAAGGGCAGGGCGTTGTGTAAATAAAAGGTAGGGCATTTACATTTTACATGTCCTGGTAGTGACCATTAGGTAAACTCATTTTTCACTACTGTGAGGCCTACTTCTCTCACAGGCTAGCATTGGGAATCCCTTGAGAACACTCTTAAGCTGTAATTCCTGGTTAGAAAGTAGTAGCTGTATCACATTTCATATCTTTGGAATAGGAATGATAAACCCTCTTTACTGGTAAAGTTGGATTTAACACTACTTTGTTAGAAATGCCACTTTTAGAAAGTGGACATTTCTCTGCTCTTACTGCTTTGTGTGCCTTGCAGCCTGTTTCCAATACACGTCTGGGGTGGTTAACAGCTACACTTTGTGCATTCCCTCTGGACAGCCACAAACACAGGAAGGTTGGGCATGACAGAAGACTCATCTGCATTCTGATAGCTCCTTCCGGGCAGAAAGAGAGGGGGAGGTGACACATCTGAATAGGCAGTGTCCTGTTTCCCACACAACAGGCTGATTACCCCCTACTGATAGTCTGGAGCCAGGGCCAGGAAGAATGGGGGGCCTGTGCACTTCAAGGGCCTACTTTGAAGTTGCCCCAACTACAAAGGCACAACTGCGTTTAAGAACGGGGGTGCTGACGCTACGTAGACAGTACACTACTTACCTTTGAAGAACTCTGCGAGGAGTAGATTGCTGTGCTACAAGGCTTGCCACTCTGCTTAACTACTGCTCTGGAAAAACTGCTTTTCTGTGCTGCCCTACTGCCTGCTGATCTCTGCCCTGCTAAGGATAAGGACTGGGTCCATCTCGGCTTGCTGGCTTGACCCCAGTTCTAATGACATGACAGAAAGCACCACTGGACAAAGGCAATTTTAAACAATAAGGAAAGAAGGAAATGTAGGTTCTACACTGAAATCGAAAACTGGTGGCAAACTGTTCATGCCACTTTAAAAACTATGGAATCTGCCTTATCCCATCATTCCCAGCAGGGATTCAGTCATGCAGTTCACTTATAAGATACCAATTCGAACTATGATCCTGCAACACTGGCAAATTGGTGGGACTCCTATGAATGAAGAGAAAATATCCATAAAGGTTAACTAGGGTTACTATTAACTTATGTTCCTCACTGCATAATTGAATTGTCAGCGATATTCATAAAATGTTGAATAGGAAGATTAACTCAACCTTGGAAGTTCATGTCAAAGGGCATTGAAAGAATCCTCATGCAAGCCCGACCCACTGTTTGTCCTGCAGTCACAATCCGCTCTGGAATCCTGGCATTAATACTTAGCAGTAGTATGCATCAGTCTTTGATTGTCTGCCATGAAAATGTGGCAAATAGGAATATTCCCCACCATGTATGGGGTGGCTGTTTTACCTTTAGTGGCTTGATGACTGGAACTACCCGGTAAGGATCTGTCATGTTTGTGGTAGCAGGTTATAAAGCAAGAGCCTTTCCAAGTAGCTATTATATGATCTATTTGGAAGACACCATCCCTGTACTTGCAGCTCCTTATTTAAAGAAGAGCTGCTTGGACATGTATATATATTCAGTTCTGTGTAAGTAGTATTGCAAAGGTCTGTTGAAATTCAAGTTATGTATAGACCTTGCTGCCAGTAAAGAAGCTGTTTCAGGGAACGAGTTGAGAGAGGAAACAGTCTGATTGCTATAAAAATAACTTAAGGAAGGGAAGAAGAATGAATTCGAAGACTCTATCATAATGGAAAACTGTCTGAGACTCCTTGCTAATCTGTGGTTGAATGAGGTAACCCTGGGCGTAGTTCACGAAGTAGCGCTACGCGTAGCTACGCAAAGTGCACTTCGCACTACGCGAGCTACGTGTAGCACTTCGCGAACTGTGTAGTACCCTGTTCGCACTGTGCAAGATGCCGTTTTCAATGATTGCACAGTGCGGACAAGCATCCGGCACTGTGCAATCATTGAAAACGGCATCTTGCACAGTGCGAACTGTCGTTTTCTGCAGCTCGAGTAGATTTTTACTCGAGCGGCAGCTTTCTCAGCGCAGACTGGTAGTTTCTCACCACGAGCGGTCGCAAGCATATGCGACCACTCGCAATGAGAAACCTGACCTCCCTGCGTTGAGAATCTCGCCGGGAGGTTTATTTTCCACGCTCGCGATCGCCAACATGATGTTGCTGATCGCGAACAAGGAAAAGTGTCATTTTGCTTGCTCGCGGTCACCAACTTGACGTTGAGGACCGCGAGCAAGCAAAAAATGACCGCTACGCGTGTTTGCACTGTGCTACGTGCAATTCACGTAGTGCGAAGTAGCGCAAACTTTGCAAACTACGCGAGCGAAGCGTAGTGCTTTGCCCAGGCTTAATTATGATAGAGATTTGGAAAGGTTTTCAGTTGAGGACTGTAAGAGAGAAGGATCTGCTTCACATGTTTACCCCCACTTTTTGCTGGTGTTTCACTGTTTTTCGAGTTTAGTCTGGCTGGGACCCTGCTATTCAGGGCCCCAGCCTAGCTGCTTCCTCTCTAAATTGATTGCATGTACTTTAGGTACACTCCAGATTGGATTCTGGGGTACCCTATTGAGTCCCTAGTATATGGTATACTATGTACCCAGGGCATAGGTACCCCAGAGGCCTACCAGGGGCTGAAGCATGTATAGTGCCACCCCTGGAAAGCCCTCCAAAATGACACCACAGGTCTGCAACTGCAGCCTGGGTAAGGTGGTGCATGCACCCCTTACTGAGGTATAGGTTCACTATACCTCACCTATCACTGCACATAGTAACCTATCAGTCACCCCTATGGCAGGCCTTATCAATCCTGAAGGCAGGGTGCTTGGTTATATGTGAGAGGGTGCCCAGGCATGAGCTGAGCCCCTCTGCAGCCTTCGGAATCTCTTCTCCGGGGTTGTCAGTGGTGCAGCCTGACCATATACTTTTAAGTGCATTATATCTAAAACAGTTAATGCTAACTTTGGACTGACTGCATGGAAACCTATTGTGTTTGGTGTCAAACACCTTGGAATCATACCCTCAAATCAGTTCTTGATGTGAGGATATGATCCCACCCTTCTAGAGGGAGAGACATGGCAGTACTGATATACCCGGTAGAAATCTAATAGAGCCCTGGCATCACAAAATGGATGCTGCAGCCACACACACAGGTCTGGCCTCCTGCTGCTGAGGCCTGGACAATAGGTTTTCTGTCACAGGGAGGTGTAACCAAATACCAGACAGGCTTATGTGTATTGGGGCTGGGTAGCAGCACTCTGAGTGCTTTGAAGTCCTGCACTGGGGGCACATTTGGTGTCCCTGTGCATAGTCCTGCTCAAACCGGTTCAGGGGCTTCCAGCCCCTGCTCTGGCGCAAAACTGTTCAAAGGAAATGGGTGTAGCCACTCCTCTTTCCTGATGCTCCCATAGGTGGGTCCCTAGAGCTAGTCCAACCCCTTCCTTAGGTATAAGTAAGGATGCTCTGTAACCAGAACTTTAGATATCCCTGGACGAAACTCTGAAGCTAAATCCTGGAACTTCAACGATCTACTAAAGACTAGAGGACTGAAGAAATCTCCCTTGGGGTCAAGGAGTGACTCCCCTGCTTGGCAGGCACCAACGAAGCATTTTGCCGGTCTGCATCTCCGAAGCTCCCGCCGGACTCCGAAGTATCTGCAGCCCAGGAAGAGGATTTCCAGACATCTCAGAGGCCGACCTGAGTCCCCAGTAAAGCTGAGGCCCGCAGCCCTCGTGAGTAGCGTGGAACCGGAATTCCTGGTCACTGTGCACTTTTGCAAGTGCATTGACTTCTCGACATCTCTTGAAGTCATGCTTGGGGTTACTTGTAGCCCCCACCTCGAGCAGAGAATCCACTGAAGATTTTCAGCCTAGTCACCTCGAGTGACCCGTGGGCTGCCATTTTGTGTTTTTTCTCGAGGTCCCTTCGCGATCCCTGGTCCATCGACTGGTGGGTCCCTGAGCTGGTAACTTTGATTTTCCTTGGGCTTCCCTGGTTGCTCCAGATGTGCCCTGACTCCCACCCAAGTGGTGAGTCCCTCAGACCTTGCTGGTCTGCACCGAAGCATCTTTTTCTTTTCTGTGTTGGTTGCTGTTGCCAAGGCTTGTTGTGTCCAATCCGGGCACCGACGCTGTAGCACTCAACATCCTTCGTGGGCAGCTCGAATCCAGCTCCTGGTTGTCCTCGACGCCTCCTGGTCCTCGTGGCTGAAGAGTCAAGCTTCACCTCCTTCACCAGAAATCACCCGACATCGGTGGGCATCCACCTATCGTCCTCCTGGTCACTGGCAAGTGAGCCAGACTCTGTCCCCTCTGCTTTCAGGTTCTTCTTGACTTCGATCCAGGCTTGGATCTCTTCGGACACATCGCATCTTCCCGGCAGCAACACTTCTTTTCCAGCTCCCATTGAAATCGACGATGCAACCCAACATCATTTGACACCTATGCATCCGGCTTACCTGGGTGAGGTAACATGAGCACTCTGGTACTCCCGTGGGTGTTGGCCCTAGAACTTCCTAAGTCCCAAAGGGTTTGGCCCTGACTCATTTCTAAGTGTCCCTAATCTTTAAAAATCTAGCCGCGACTTTCCCCATAGAAGCTAACTGGAGCTCGCAGCTGTGTTCTTACACTGCACACGGCCCCCGTGGGTCCCCTGTGTCACTACCTTGGGTGGTTCCTAGGGGTCCCAGCAATTCTACAGGCTCTAGACCTTGTGTCTAGTTAAGTCGTGGTTCTTATACCACTATTTTAGTAGTTGGTTTGGCTCGCCCCTAGGGCCTGACGAGTATTTGTGCTATTTTACTGTCATATTTGAAGTGTAACTTATGTGTTTTGACCTCTAGCCTCATAAAGAGACTAGGAGGGTCTGTTTCAAAATAAATACATATATTTTATATATATACCTGGTGTGGTTGTCTTTCATTTAGCCACTCTGGAGAGTATAGACTGGTAAAACAAGCTGCTTTACATTCCTTCAAGACTTAGCCTGAAGGCTGCTCTCCATGGCTACCACTAGGATAGCTTTCAATAAAGGTTGCCTTCAACCTATCATCAATAAGGGGTTGTTTGGACTGGTACAGGGTGCCCACTATAACTAGTGGACAGCATATACCAGGCCAACATCTCACAAGGACCAGCTAGGTTCAGCCTGCATGTTGGTTTGTGCACCCATAGGCTCCCCCGCTCCCTGCTCCGAAGGTTTGGATGGAAAACGTGCAGAGGGAGCATGACACACAGGGCAGGACTGGCCATAGCGGGGACCGGGTGTTTTCCCGGTGGACTGGAAAGGTGGGGGCTGGTTTTGGACCGATGAGGTCATTTATTTGTTACTGGGGGCCGGTTTTGCACCTTTGCTGCAATATCGGCCTCCTGTAACAATAGCAGCAGAGCAGCAGCAGTGTTTCCATCAGCGTTCCCCAACCCCACCCAACCGGGGGCCAGTCCGAGTTAATTGCCAGGGCTGGTTTGCATTCCCAGTCCGGCTGTGATGACACACGGCACCACTAGCAGCCGCGACGCCCGCTTCAGGGTGAAGATGGTCTGCGGGGACTAGGCAGACGTCGGAGTCATATGCAAGTTCCCCTTTGCCGCTCTTCGCTCCATTCAACAGCATTTCCAGTGTTACTAGACCTCCCCCATGGGCGAGGTGAGTGCTAATCAGTAGTCTGGGCGGGTGGTTACTCAACGTCTGGGAGAGTCGATCTGACCGAAGGAGCTACTTCTGCACTAGTTTTACTCTCTTTCCTGATATCCTGGAGTACAGAAGACAAGCAGACCGCCAGATAAAGATCAGGGAAGTGAGCGAGAATGCGCAGCACATACATTTAAGCAGAACAAACATGAGGAGGCATACAACAGAACATTGGGAGGGATGAGGAAAAGGAACAAGCATTGTTAAATGCATTAGGTTTCACCTATATGATTAATATGAATCTGTTTTTTGTTGTAAGTTGTAGCTTGCTGAGTAGTTGTACAATATAAGTTACAGAAAGTCTGTCAACGGGTTATGACTTGTTTATGTACAAAAAGGCGATATATTGTGCTGTTACTAGTGGTATAGAGCAGGTAAGTAATAGCAAAATTTTGAAAAATGAAAGAAGGAAATAATAGAATTAAATGGTCTATTAGCAATATTATGTGTTTATTGGAGTTCTGACAACTTTTGGCCCCAGTGCCTCTGCACCTGCTGCCCCATTCAAATCATGACCCTATTGCCTGTAATGTAACTGCACTTGTGACTGCCTAATTAGTAGTAAAATATTGGAATATTTTGTGGTTTATAAGGGTTTCTAGAGCTTTGGACCCCGTTGTCACTGCACCTGCTCCACCATTAAAATCATGACCCTGGTGCTTGCAAGGTAACTGCACTTGTAACTGCCTGTTTACTAAATATAGCTGTCAAAACATACATTTGAAAATTGGAGCTCTGAGAGGTAAGGTGACGAGCATAGGATGTTTTGCAAATGAAATGTATGTGAGAACGTTCTCTGCATATATATTGTAAGCCTTTAATCCCTGTTAGTAAACCATACTGACGCGTAAGGAAAATTTGCTGCATCCAACAGTTGGCTCAATGATTAGAGCGGCAGACCCTGATGCAGAGGTCTAGCCTGGGACCAGGGTTCAATTCCCCGCCTCGGCGGGTCTTGGGCTCAAAAATTCCACAGACCTGATAATTCTCGCCTCGGTGCCATTCCAATCATGGAGTCCCACTCTGCAACTCTGGGCAATAGCTTGCTTAATCTCCACAACGGCCCCCACAACGCTAAGGATGCCTGGCCTCCACCTTGGGGGTGCCCAGGAGTGGACGCCTCACAGGGAAAGCCAGGATGGGTTCCACAGCGGTATTCGTACAAGCGCCTTGAGACCCTTGCGGGTGAGTAGTGCGCTATACAAGTATCAATTTATAACAGTTAAACGTGCAGAATGGAGCAAGTGCATATTAGCCCGGTGGTGTATGTTTATAATTTTGTGGTATGTATCCATTTGAAGCAGGTGACTGTATGTGATCTGATATTTGGAGTCTAGTACTGCCGGGTGGCCTTTCCTTCAATGATGCATGCCACTCCCCTCTTGTGAACTTGAAGAAACTGGTGCACCACTGGGCATCTCCAGCATTACATGGTGCCCAAGCTGTTAAAAGCAGGTGTTCCATTATTGCTCCTAGCAATCTCATCACAGATGGAGGAATGTAGCCAGAGAACTGCCACAAATCCACTCTAGTCCACATATTTTCTGGATGCAAAGACATATTTTTAAGCAAGCTCCAGCACTACACCCACCTGTTTCTGTATTAAAAATGTTGGAGCCTTATTGCATCTTTCGCAATGTTGTCTCCTTATCAGCGGTAAGATTTGATTTTCCCTTTACTGAACTGTAAGGAGTGCCCCACTTGCTTTTTACCTTTTCCGCCTGTAATTGAAAGAGAACAGTTAGATTTTCATTTGCTTTTCCTCTGAATCTCATGTAGAGATAGATGTTCAGCCGCAGCCGGGACGTGAATAATTTACCACAAGATGGCAGTGTGGTTCCATGTTTTCTTTTCTAAATAATTTTGTTGGTGCAGACAAAGTTTCCGTTATATTTGGGTAGTTCGCCTATAAAACTAACCACGCATCTTTAGAACAATAGCTAATTTTAGGTTAAGAGTCATTGGTTTTCTTAGGAAGACACTGTGATGGCGAAGCATTTTCTTTCAGCGGCGGCGGATGACATTTGAAAGTGATAAGGCAGAACAAACCAACATGTATTTCTCTGTGTGAGAGAACAAGTTTGTTTTTTCCAAGGGGTGTATAGTTCCAGCTTGACCCTAGGCCTATGGGCATCAATGTAGCCGTGCCAGATACACCTTCAAGGGCACTGCTTCAATGCGTGCAGCCAGGGAGAGTACACACAAATGTGCGACATGGTTTCAATGCGTGCAGTCGGGGAAGTAAACTAAAATAATGTTCCTCACAAAAGCGGAAGGCAGTATTTTGGGTACGGGAACTAGAGCTAAGAATAATATATATTAAATACAAACATTTTTTAAACCTAAAAAGGGGAGAAGGAGGGAAAGGTGAGGAAAGGGGAATAAAAAGAAGGGACTAGTCATCTAGTCATATAATGCGACAACAACATTTTAAGGGACTGGCTCAGAGGCGCAACTAGAGCCAATTTTCAGGGGGAGGAGGGCTAAGAAAAAATGGGGGGGGGGGGGCTAATTTTCCAGCGGTAGGCAGAGTGGAGATGCAGGGGCTCTAACAAGGGGTGAAAAAACAACAACGCCTCATGTACAAGCAAAGGGTCACTTAAAGACCTGCGAAGTACACGGGTGCGGCTCTGCGTGTGTACCCGGGAAGCCCGGGCTGACACACACGCCGGGGTGGGGGGGGGGGGGGATTGGGGGGTGTTCCAGCTGAAGCCTTTTGGGCCCAATCGATTAAAAGAAAAAAAAAAGCCCCCCCCCAAAAAAAAGCAACAACAGACAAATATTGGATGACCTTTACATTTTAGACAGAAATTCCTCATCTACTTTTACAAAGATATGAAACAGGCCCTTCAATTTAGATTAATGTACCACAGAAGCCTGAGTGCCCCTAGTCCTGGAGAAGCCTGTAAGTCTTATAAATCCTCTACAATGCCGTGCCACAGAAGCTGACATATCTGAAAAGTTGCGAAACTGGACATTTTCAGAGGTAGAGAAACGTTTCCTCTCAATTGCTTTAGTTAATATCTGTGTTTTAATGCGCCTAGTCTGCAAAGTTCACTAAAATGGTGTGTGGATACTTCAAATGGGGCGAGCGTTGACCTGGCACCCAATAAGCCCTCATAATGGATAGGTCTGCTGTGATATCGGACAACGCTTGGGCTTTAATCAGTGAACACATCAACTGGGGCACGTTTTGGCTCTTGCTGTCCTCTGGAATGACCACAAAGCGCACATTTAACCATCTCGTATAGTTTTCCAGTTCTTCTATCTTATTTTCCAAATATCGCTTTTGCTTTTTCATGATGCGCAAGTTTTGCTGAACTGATTCCATTTTCTCCTCTAAAACTGGTATTTTAGATTCTGCGTCTTTTAGTCTGACTGGTAGCAGTGCCAAATTCTCCTAGATTTTAGTTAGTCTATTACAGAGAGCTGCAATCTCTTGTGCATTTGAAAACATTAACACACAAATCTCGAGAAGAATAGTATCAAATGTGGTTTTGGCGGAGTGTGGGTGGCTGCCCCCCTACAGAAAATTCCCCCCTTGTTCAGACCTTGATTGGTTGGAATTAGGCGAATTAAGCAATCCCTCCCACTCCCCGCCCTTGAGAACTTGCTAAGGGATCCGACTGATGTGGACTCTAAAACTGACTCAATATCCTGTGGTACCGAAGTCATCAGAAGTGGAATGGGGGTCTTCTTAGTCCCTGACACGGATATTGGCGAACCTCCTAACTCCACAATTTGCACTGTTTCTGCCACTGTGGACTCAGGCTCAGACTGTGACAGTGTCTTGCCCAGACAGATTTTAGTTTGTGTCACAAATAGAAGATACTTGGGTAGGTCTATTTATTGGCAGGTGAGAGATATAATTAGGGATGCAGGAGGAAGATGGCTCCAGTTAAAGGTTACAATTCAACACTCCCCGCTGAACCTGGTGAACTATTATGGCCCTTAATACAGCTACATAATCTCGCAATGGGAAAGAAGGGCCCAATATTTTCGGGGGCGATTTTAATGATATATTCAAGACTTGACCCTAGAAACATCTAATCATGCAAAAAAGCAGTTAAAGCCAATAACTAGAAGCGTGATAAATATTTTAAAGCAGGATTTTAGTTTAGATGACCCCTGGCTTGTAAACCATCCAGATATGGCTCAATACACCTGTCTCTCACGGCGATTTAATACCGCATCACTGATAGATTTTTTTTAGTACCCCAGACAATTAGGCTGGGGGCATCAGATATGTGGGCGCACACACTTTCTGGTCATTCAGTCACTTCTATTCAGTTTAATCTGGTAACTCCCAGCGGAGAGAGACCTAGATGGCAGTTTGATAAATCAATTTTAGCAAATCAGAACGGCTGACGACAATTAGATAATTCCTAAAATAATTTTTTGAGATCAATAGTAACACATTAACAGATTTTGTAGCCAGGGAGGTCTTCAAGGCCACTTTTTAAGGACACGGTATAGCTTATGAGGCAAATCAGAACAGGCAGCGTGCTTCTCGAATTCAGGAACTACAATCTGCAGTTATTCCTGCCACAGAGGCCTATATAAGTATACAAGGCAGGTTGGATGCATAAGAACAGCTGGAGAAGGCCAAAAAAAATCTTAGGGATCTTTTTTTATACTAGAGGAAATAAGCAATCTTAGAGCATACTAGCAACGGATGTATGAAGAAAAGCAGCAGATAGGGAAATTCCTGGCCTGGACTACTTGAATCAAGCAGGGGGAAAATGATTAATCAGATTGAGGACCTGAATACTTACATGATAGTATCTGAGAAGGAGGGACTTACTCAGGTTTTTTTAACACTATAGGAGTCTTTATGAGAATGCCTGTTCGGTTCCATTGCCAAGTTTAAAACAATTTTTATGCTTATCAATTTTACCCCAAATGTCCAGTATTTGAAAAGAGGCAATGTTAGCAAAATAACAATCTCTGAGGTGGCAGAAGCGCATCCAAAGATGCCTAGTGCAAAAGCATGTGGTAATAACGGCATACTGGCAGAGGTGTAAAAAGCATTTGGGAAAGAGCTGCCGCTTCCGTTCACACTAATCTATTTAACTCAGTGAGAGAAGGTGCTGAGATCCCTTCAGGTTTTAAAGAAAACACTATAGTTAGCTTTCTTAAGAAAGACAAATCAAATCCCCTACAAACATTAATTCCTACTGGAACAATAAGTCTGCTTAACACGGATTATAAACTATTAACAAAAGTTTGATCTTCTCCTAGGTTCTCCGTAGATCAAACGTTAATCTATAAGGATCAGAGTTTTGTATCTAATAGACTCATGGCAGCAAGCAATTACTTTTTAATTCAAGCTATGGATTATTCTACGAGCAATCAAACTAGGCCAGGGCAGAGATTGTCATGATCGATGCCGAAAAGAACTTTGACCTGGTCAATTGGGATGCCCTTTTTTGTTACAGTCTGGGTAAATTTGGGTTTCCAGATCAATTTGTAAAAATGCTCAGGAATTTATACCAGGATGCTGAGGCCAAAATAGTTATAAATTCAAAGGTAGGGGGTTCTGTAAAAATAAAAAGTGGTAGCTGACAGGGGTGCCCTGTGTCCCCCATTCTTTTCACCTTTTTTGTTGAACCTCTAGCAGAGAAGATTAGTAGCACAGGGTCAATCTACTCAGCAAGCAGGGGATGCCAAAAATACAATTATTTGCAGATTATAATATTTTGTACCTAAAATATTCAGGATGTTTTTGATTTAATTCAAGATTTTACTAAATATAGGTGGGTATAAGGTTAATCAAAGTAAAACAGAGCTGCTTGTATTTAAAGCATCAACTTGTGATCTTCCACTAGCAGCATCAGGGTAGCTCCCACCATCCAATCAGCAACTTTGGGATCTTTGTTACCAGTAGCTACTCACAACTGTTCCAATTTAATTTTCTTTTTTGGAACTTCTTTTTTATTTAAACAAGTGTCAGCATCCATATGCAGTTACAGAATTATAGGTTGAGTTACACGTTTCTCAGCAGTGGTCACTGGCTACAACTCATAAACATATTACAGCGGTCATGAGACAAGTCTGATCCTCCTATATAATGCATACATCCCCCCGCCCCTCCCCACCTATCCATGATATGCCTCCCCATACCACCAGTATTCTTCCCACCTTCGCCAATCTTTCTCCCACTTCTTCTTGTAAATCGTCTTCTCTGCGGCGCAACACTAGTCCAAATGTCTCTTAAATTGGGACACCTTCGGTGGCTGGGTTGCCCCCCATGCTCCTGCAATGTTCCTCTTAGCAACCATTGCCGCCACCTGTAACTAGATTTTTGGGTACTTGGGCCAGTTTTGTTCCCCAGAAACGAATATTACATGCCACCTAGCATCCAGGGAGACAACCTGATCTATCACTTCCGACATAAACCCAACTACTTTCCTCCAATATTTTTGTATCATTGGGCAATCCCATAGGATATGAAAGAATATGCCTCTCTGGGTGCACCCCCTCTGACATTCCTCTGTTAAAATTCACCCCAGCTAGAACATAAGTATGCTGGTGTGGTAGGACCTATGTAATATCCTCAATTGGACTAGTCTAAATCTTGCCTGGATCGCCAGCTCCCTGGGACTTTGTACCGCCTCCGCCCAGTCGTCGTCCTTCAACAATTCCACCTCGGATTCCCATGCCTCCCGCAACTTGAGTAGATCTGGTGAGTTGTTAAGAATCTTCTTTTACGTGTAAGACAGTGCCTTTACCGGAATTGAGTCCAACAGTAACCTGTCTTCTAGTGGACTATATTCAGGAATCTGATCCCCTTCTTTGAGGTGCCTACCCAAGGCGTGTTTCAGTTGTAAATACCGATAATGTTCTGTAGGTGCCAGTTGGAATTTTATCTGTAGGTCTGAGAACGGTTTCACTGCCTGTCACTTCCACAAATCTCCTATTCGCATAATATCTATTAGTTTGCACTTCGAGAAGCCCTGCAGCTTACCCACCTCCCTAAGCATTCCGCTGGTCCACAGAGGAGTCTGACCCGTTAGCCATTTGGCCCAGCCCAGAAATCGATTAGCTTTGGCCGATACTGTCAACACGATCTGGGTATGCTGGGGCATATTGCTCTGCCTCTCCCGGCCATACAATGCCCCCCAGATAGCCCAGTGGTCCAGCCTGTACGCTGGGTCGCTCCTATCTGTAAATGCCCAGTCATTAATGACCATTAGGTGTGATGCCCAGTAATAGTTTTGAAGATTTGGGACAGCTAAGCCTCCATCGTACACACCCTTCTGTAATTTGGCCAGTGCAATCTGTGCATCCCCCCCTCGGCCCACAGCAACTTTCGCAGCTCACTATCTACGTCCCTGAAGAATTTGTCTGGGATCGGACATGGAGTGTTTTGTATAATATACAATATGCGCGCGTTAAAGACATCATTTTGAAAAGGACCGCTCTTTCCATCAGGGAGATCGGTAGTGTCCTCCAGTGCCAATTGAATTATTTTGCATTGCTCTGCAAAGTCGGGGGGTTATTAGAAAGATGGAATTTACTGCTGTTGACACAAATCGCCAGGATAGCGCTTATTAAAATGTTAATATTAGCCCTATTTGTATTTCTTTTTTCTAATGTACTCATTAAATATAATAGTTCATATTTTATGGAGCTAGATTCCCTCATTAGCAGCTTTGTTTGGAACAAGAAAACTCCTAGTGTTAAATATTCAGTACTTCAGTTGGACAAAACCCAGGGTGCTTTAGTGTTTCCCCATTTTCAGACTTCTTATCAGTAAGCTTTGCTTTAAATTACGGCATGACTCATTGATGGAACCAGTATATTTGATAATTTTTGTATTGAGGAGTCTGGTGCAAGAATCAGAAATTAACTTACGAGACTTTATCAAATCAGTGAAGTTTCCGAAGAAGACTACGTATAAGGTACTATTGGAGCTGGCAATTGGAATCAGTCCTCTGCACTGGTCACAACACATTCCAGCCTGTCATAGATTCATTCCATTGCAGGACTCTAAATTCTTTGCCCTGAATCAATCTGGGCAATGGTAAGGTTTTGGAATTCAAAAGGTTTTAGAGAGGTATGCAATTGTTTTATAATTTTTAACCAGATTAAATGGGAAGAGCTCATCCTGCGCCACGGTATGGGATGCTATTAATTGATTTTTAGTTTCATTCAGATCACTAGCTTTTTAACAGCTAATTTTCAGGAGATGAGTGGAGAGGCTCAGATAATGATTTGCTCTCTAGTCAATGTGCTGTGTCACTGGTGGGGCACACCATTGCTTTAGTCACCCGAGGAGTGTTTGTGTAACCTCCCCCTCTGGGCGTAAGTCCCAATAGTCACGACTGTGATGTAGGGGCGTGACAATTTGAATAAAGTGGCTTGGTAATCACACTAGCTGTAAGAAGAGTATCCTGCAAGTCCGGTCTTGATTAATTTCATAATCTAGCATACGTTCATCGTCGGAAGCTGTGAACATAACGACTGACGACGAAGCGGGTGGTTCCTGTGTTTGTTGGTGCTCTGCTTCCTTGGTCTGTGGATGTGCTGTGGTGAGTGAGGAGCGCGCCTGCAGGGTGCTCCGTCCTGAAGGTGACGTTTGTGTCGGCGTCTGGACTCATGCCCCCGTGTCGCTTTTGACTCTGCTGGTGGATTCCTCTGGTGCCTGGCCGGCCCCGTTCTTTCCTGGGTGGCGTGGCCTGCTGTTTGGGTTGTCACAGCTGCTTGGCGTAAGCGAGTGAGCGGCTCCGGCTGGGACGTGCCATCTGCTCGTGCTATTGGAGGAGGCCGAAGTGCTCTGGGGCGTTTTACCTTTCCATTTACTTGATTGGGATGTGGAGTGGTCTGGGAGCCCCCAGCAATTTGCCCGGACTTGTGGTGCAGGACTCAGTTCCGTCTTGGACAGGCAAGTGCTTTGCTGTTTCATGGGAGGGTGTTGCATGTTTGTTTGGTGCCCTCTTTGTGCTTCTGTGTGGTGGTCCAGGGACAATACTTGTGTGGAGTGGCCAGGACTTGGATAGCTCGAGTTGTGGTATCCGCTTGCTGTGGTTCCCAGTCTTCGGCGCTTGCTCTTAGCCTGGCACTATGTCGGCCATTTCCCCTTTGGAGCCGTTTCTGCTTGATGGCCCTCCTTCAGCTCAGGCAGCTCGGTGGAAGGACTGGGTGGATTGTTTAGAGACTTACTTTGCTGCCGTTGCCCTGGATGAGGAACAACGGCATCCTATGCTTTTACATTTTGGGGGACCAGCTATCCACAGATTGGGTAGGTCAGTGATTGATGGGGGCCCACCACACACCTATGGTACATTGAAGCGAGCACTCCCAGCTTATTTTGAATCGGTAGTAAATCCCGATTATGAGCGTTTTTTGCTGCGTCAGGACAGGCAGCTGCCGGATGAGTCCGTTGATGCATTTTATGCACGTATGAGAGACTTAGCAAGTACATGCACATTGGCTGAAGCAGCGAATGAGATCCGGGCCCAATTTATACAGGGTTGTTCCTCTACTAAGCTACGTGAAGCTATCCTGCAGGTTCCGGGCATGTCAATGGCTGACATGCTGACTAGGGGCAGATCTAAAGACTTGTCAAGGGTAAGGGCGGCCCATACGGAGGCAGCGCTCCAACATGTGGGGAAAGTGGAGCCCGTCAATACCGTTGCAGCTAGGGCCCCAGACAGCAGGAAACAGAGGAATAAAGTGTTGTTTGAACCCAGAATCTGTTATGGCTGTGGAGGGCCTTTCCCTCATAAGGGTCCGTGTCCTGCATATGGAAAAAGATGCTCTAACTGCAGTAAATTGAACCATTTTGCGAAGCTCTGTCGCTCCACCCGATGACACGGTATCCTCGCCCTACACAGCTCAACCAGGTGTATACTGCCGATTGAGGAAGGGGACATGGACAACGAAGATGTGGAGGGAGCTGTTCATGTCATCCATGCCTTGCAACCTGGGGGTTACCAGCGGAAATGTATCTGAAAGTGCAGTGTGATGGTGGGGGGGGGGGCACATGGTGCAGGCTCTGATTGACACGGGGGCCTCTATCAATATAATGACCCGGTCAATGATGCTCATGTTACCTGTTTCACCTGTTTTGAGCCATACCACCACCATGGTCTATGCCTATGGGTCCACTGATCCTCTTCCGTTGCCAGGAGTGTTCACCGCTGAAGTGGCGCATGGATCTCTATCGACGAAGACCAGGATATATGTCACACAAGGGGGTCAAGGTATGCTGCTGAGTTGTTGGATGGCAGAAATACTTCAGTTGGTTGCCTTCCCTCTCAGTGTGCATCAAAAGAATGTGGATGATCTAATGACACAGTTTGCACCGCTGTTTGAGGGCATAGGCTGTTTAAAAGCTCGTATGATAAAACGTCATATTGATAAGTCGATTTAGCCTGTGGCCTTACGACACAGGAGGGTGGCATTCCATCTTCGGCCGAAGGAAGAGGATGAACTGGCTAAACTTGAACAGGCGGGCATTATTGAGAAGGTGGATGGCCCGACTCCCTGGGTGTCTCCGATTGTAGTGGCCCGCAAACCAAAGTAGCCAGGAGAGTTTGGAATCTACGTGGATATGCGCCTACCTAACCTCGCCATCAAGCGGGAAAGGCACCTCACTCCGACAGTAGATGATATCGTGGTTGAGGATAGTGGGTCACGATGGTTTTCGAAGATGGATCTACGTGCCAGCTATCATCAGCTGCTGCTCAATCCTGCATCCCATTCGATCACCACGTTTTCCACCCATGTGGGATTGAGGAGATATAAACGTTTAGGCTTTGGAATCTCCAGTGCTGTGGAGGTCTTTCTGGACACAATCAGGGGTGTCCTTTCCGGCCTCGACGGTGTATTCAATGTCAGTGATGACATTTTGGTGCATGCCTCCACTCTGGATGAGCATTTATCCCACCTAAAAGCTGTCTCTCAATGTTCGATGGAGAATGGACTTACACTCCATACGGAAAAGTGTGAATTTCTTAAGAAGGGTATATCGTTTTTTGTCTATCATTTTTCACAAGATGGTGTGTCACGGGAACCCCTGAAAGTCCAGGATATACGAACAGCTGCTGCTCCCTTCAATGTGACTGGCGTAGGAAGCTTTATGGGTATGGTGAACTACTGTGGCCGTTTCATTCGCAACCTAACTGATCTTACTGCTCCATTGAGAGAAATAACTAAATCCAATGTTACCCGGAATTGGGGTCCGGAGCAGGAAAGCGCTTTTCAGGCCACTAAGCAAGCCCTGTCGGCAGATACGACATTGGTGTATTTCGATCTGGCATAGGAATCTTAGCTGTCCGTGGATGCCAGTCCCACCCGATTAGGGTGAGTGCTTTCTCAACAGCAAGGCAGTGGGGAATGGGCCCCGGTAGCATATGCCAGTCGAGCGTTAACAGCGACAGAACGGAGGTACTTGAATATAGAAAAGGAGGCCATAGTTATCCACTGGGGGTGCTGCCATTTTCATTTATACCTGTATGGCCAGCCATTTATTGTGCACATGGATCACAAACCCCTTATTCCTTTGTTCCTGGGATCCTCATTTAAACCCCCATCACAAATCGAGAAATGGGTTCTTCAGTTACAGGACTATTGTTTCACTGTGGTCTTTCGTCCGGGAACACAAAACCTGACTGACTATCTCTTGAGGCACTTCCCCCCTGCCACTCGGAGCAAGGAGTCGGATGCAGAGGAAACTGAGGAATATGTGCGCCTGGTGGTGGACGGGTCTAGGCCCCTTCCTCTTTTTTTGGGATGAGATTCTGGAGTCCACAAAATTGGATGAGTGCTTCCAACTTTGTCTTTCTGCTGTGAGAACCGAGAAATGGGGCGTCTTACTGAACAAAACAATGTATCACACTGAAGATGCAAGGTCTACACTGGTGTCCCTTCACTATGTGAGAGGTGAGTTGATAATATCTCCGGAAGGGTGTTTGATGAGTGGTCCACGGTTGGTGATTCCTGGATGTTTGCAGCAAAGGGTGTTGGATTTGGCCCATTTAGTTCCTCACAGGGTTGTCAAAACAAAATCCAGATTAAGGTGCAAGGTGTGGTTTCCCAGTCTGGATGCTTTGGTGAAACACACCATGAGGAGGTACGTGCTTTGTCAAGCAGCCGGGCCCGCTGATCCACCAGCACCCATCCTTACGGAAGCAATTGCATTGTTTCCCTGGCAGCAAGAGAGCGCAGATTTCAGGAGTCTCCCAGATGGGCATATGTTGGTGGTCATCAACGATTTATCCAAGTATCCTGAGATTGAATTTGTGGAATCCACCACGGCCAGCCAAACTATTCCTCGATTTGAGAATATTATGGCTTGTTTGTTGAACTTCGTACCGATAATGGCCCTCCTTTTTCAAGCCAGGAATTTGCTGTGTAGGTCAAGTTTAGAGGGATCCGTCACCGGAAAATCACTCCCTTGTGGTCTTAGGCCAATGGAGAGGTGGCGCACTTTATGCGCACTCTTAATAAGGCCATCAGGATTGAAGTGGCAGAACGGCAGGAGTTGGATTGTGCTTTATGTGGTTTTCTAAGAGAGTATTGAATGACCCCTCACTCTACCACCAAAGTAAGCCCAATGTCTCCGTGCCTGAATTTACCAATGGGTGATGTGATTCCTCATCTCAAAGCTGCACCTGCCAAACATGAGCGGATACTGGACGAACTGCGGCAACGCAAGCTGAAGAATGACATGGTATGTCTGAGGCGTGGAGCGAGATCCAGCTAATTTAAAGTAGGGTATGCCATTATGGTGTGAACCGGCACCCTAAAGGGAAGTTTAGCCTGCCTTTTGAGATTTAGCCATGGATAGTTCAGACAGTACAGAGCTCAAATGGGGAATAGTCTAGGCTCTTTTGCTGCCCACAGCGTATAGCGAACAAGGCTAAGGGGAGCATATCTTCCCACCTACGTGCCTCTAGATTCAGCAACTTTCTCAGAGTAGTCTTCAGGGTGGCCTTGTACCGCTCTACCAGTCCGTCTGTCTGGGGGTGGTAGGCGGCCGTAAGGATCTGTTTGATGTGTAACTGCTGACACACCTGTTTCATAAGCCGGGATGTGAAAGGCGTACCCTGATCGGTGAGTATTTCTTTGGGGAAAACCGACCCGAGAGAAAATGTTAACCATGGCCTTGGCTATCTGGGTAGTGTTGGGTTGTCTAAGGGCAACGGCTTCTGGGAATCACGTGGCATAGTCCACTAGAACCAAGACATAGCGACACCCGCTACGCGAGGGCAAGAGGGGGCCGATAATGTCCATTCCTACCATGGAGAAGGGGACATCAATGATAGGTAGAGGTCTTAGGGGTGCGCGGGGTGAGATGTAGTGACTGGTTTTCTGGCAGATTGCACAATCACAACAGTACTACCTGACCTGCTGATAAATTCCCGGCCAGTAAAATCTCTCCAGGGTGGCCTTCTCGGTTTTAGCCACCCCAAAGTGACCACCTAACAAATGGCTATGGGCCAGGTATAAGACCTTTTCCCGGTAGGGAAGTGGAACTAAGAGCTGAGTGGGCATGGATCTCCTCCCCCCCCCCCCTTCCTGCATAACAACCCTTGTTTTTATAAAGAATTGTGGACCTACTTGTAGGGGTTCCTCCTGTTCGGCCGCTTGCCTCCAAGCTTCCTGTAGGGTGTTATCCTCTCTCTGAGCTGCACGAAAGTTCATATCGTGGTCCCATAGAGGGGTAGCGGAATGGGTTATAAAGGAAGGCTTCCTGTTTCTCTTCTCCCTTCTCCTTTGTTGCTTACTCTTCCTGCCTTTCCCTTGTTCCCACCCGGGATCTAGTTCATGGAAGAATGGTGCCTCTTCTCTCCAGTCAGTCCCCTCCTTTTCCGAGTCTTGTAGTAAGTTGTGTATGTGTGGGTAGTTAGTTCCCAAGACCACTGGCTCAGGTAGGTGAGGGAGGAGTCCCACTTTCATGTTCACTGGGTTTTGGGTTGGCTGGTGCTGTATGGCTACGTTAGCAAATGGGATAGGCTTTACTGTCCCCGTGGATGCACTGTATGTTGACAACCCCTGTGGTGGCAAGTGGTCCCCCGGGTATGACTTGTGATCTCATGAGGGTTTATTGGCTCCCTGTATCGACTAGGACATTTCGGGGTTCACCGTTAATGACTACCTGTCTGTGGAATGGGTGAGAGTCGCCTCCTTTACAACAATACAGAACCCATGTATACCCGACTTCCATTGGTTCGTTTCTTTGTGGACAGACCCGCGCTATCTGTCCGAAGGTGCCACAATGGAAACACTGGGGTCCCAAAGGAGGAGAGGGCCAGGGTATTGGCATCATGGGATTTGGTACCACAGTCACGGTTTCGGGATTTCGGGGAAAGGAGGGGGGTCTGGGGTTCCTCACAGGATGATTACCTGGCTGTTTCCAGGTCCCTTCTTCTTTTCCCTTTTGTAGCTCTTGGGCCCTAAAGTATGTGGCTGCCACTTCCACAGCTTTATCTAAGGTTAGGTCAGTGTCTTGATGAACCCATCTTTGAATGGGAGGATGCAAAGAGGTGAGGAATTGTTCGAGGTAGATTTTTTCTACTATCACCTCCTTGGAGGAGGTTAGGGGCTTTAGCCATCGGTCAGCCGTGTCCTTTATGCGATAACATAAAGCTCTGGGGTTTTCTTGGGGTCCCTCTCGTATGTGACAGAGCCTTATTCTGGTAGGTCTCTTCGTCGATACCCATACGCTTGAGGATGCATCTTTTAATGTCAGGATAGGGAGTGGTTCCAAGGGGATTGGCGGCCTGGTAGGCTGCCTGGAGGTCTCCATTAAGAAGGGTTCCCAGGTATTGTCCCCACCTATCTTCAGGCCACAGGGCAGCACGGACCATCCGCTCAAAGTTTGAGAGAAAGAAATCCGGGTCTTCCCCTGGGACGTATTTTTGCACTACTACTGAAGGTGGGCCAGTATAACCGCGTGGTTGTCCAAGCACCTCCGCCAGTTTTCCTATGGTGGATTCCTGGGTTTGGCCCTGTCCGGTAAGGGATATTATGTAGGGCTTCCCTCTCGGTTTCAGCCGTTTCCAGAAACCGGGCCATAATTTTCTCGAGGCGGTCCTGCTCCTCGGCCATCTTCTTTACGATGGCCTCCCTTTCCCCCGATCCCACTTCTGACACTAACTGTCAGAGGGACGATCAGAAACAGAAGCGAGGAGGCCGTATAGGATCAATGCTGTAGTGTTTATTGGTGGTATACAACACAGCACAGTAAAGATCAGGATGACAGTTTTTAAATGTCAGGATGTAAAGGAGAATGAACAGGGTATTCCTGTTGTTTCAGCACAGGTGTTTAGGTTGTCCTCAGAGGTTTCCTTCTTCCTTGAGACTCCCGGACATTATAGGTACTTCTGGTGCTTCTCTAGTGTCCTGGCTGATCCTCGGAGTACTGGCACTCGCTCAAATACAAAGGAGAAAAACAGTGGTCACTGCACACGTCCAATACGTCCTTTCTAACCTGTCACCACACCACGTGATAGTGCCTGCAAATAAGAGTGAGGTCCAAGTGCAGAAAGAGGGGAACACAAAGTGAAGGGCAAAACTTATTTAAAGAAAAATAAGGTGGATCAGTCGTCCACCAATCCTTAGTGGGATTGCCGTTAACGACTGTGTGGTGATATCCCCCACAAGGGAAGGAAGTGAAGGAGGGCTTGGCACAGAAAGAGTTATGAGGCTAAGGTGAGACAAGAGGGTGTTTAATGCCTCCCCCATAGACCAAATACGCTCCTTCCCCTTTCCCTGTTTCTCCCCCCTGCCCCATCATGTACCGCTGTCTGCCACAACTCTCCTGAGTTGTGGCGGCTCGTGCGTGTCCTCCGGGGTCCACCAGTCTTCGGACCAAATATCAGGAGCTTCTGGGTCTTCCGCTGTGTTCCTCTCCACGATGACTCTGCGACCATCAGCTTCCTCTGGGGTCTTCTTGCTTCCTCTGGTGTCTGCTTCGGATCACGATTCCTCCCGCTTCCTTACAGCTGACGCCCGACTGACTCAGGTTCTGGCTTTTTCTGCCGCTCGTGACCTCCTCTGGACGTTCCCAATTGGTCGACTCATCGGGTTCCGCCTCTTCCCGAATGAACAGTTTCCGGGACGGTCTCTGCTTGCTGTGGGGTGGGGAAAAGTTCCGTAATTATCACGGGTATGCCGTTCGTGTTTGTGGTGTCATCGTCGTCTTCGCTAACAAGGTAAGGCACCAACGTGGGCTCTACCGCGGGGTTATCGGTGGTAATGTTGTCTCTCCCTGGGTTTTCATCACAGGACACGTTTTGTCTAATTGTGTGTTTTGTTCTTGTCACAACTGGTGGTATTTTTGTTTTGTTTTTGTTTTTTTTGTTGTTGTTTTGTTTTGCAGGTTGTGGAGGAGTGTGATGTGTCACTGGTGGGGCATACTATTGCTTTAGTCGCCCAAGGGGTGTTTGTGTAACCTCCCCTCTGGGCGCAAGTCTCGATAGTCACTGTGACGTAGTAGCGTGACCATTTGAATAAAGAGGCTCGATAATCATACGAGCGATAAGAAGAGTATCCTGTGAGTCTGGTCTTGATTAATTACATAATCCAGCGTACCTTCACTGTCAGGAGTGGTGAGCATAACAGTCAAGAGTAAATTGACAAGAATTGGCAACTGGTACAGGGTTTTCTGTAAAAAATCAGATCAAAAATGAATTACCATGTAAATGAGGAAAATCTATGAGAAAAATAATTGCAGGGTATCTGTAATGACAGGTCGTAGCCAGGAGGATAGCTTACAACTTTATTCCGAAATTCTGATACAGACACAGCAGATCCTGCACCTCCTACTGGCACCTGTCCTGACCTCACAACATTCCACTCACTGCATCATCCACTCACCCACTTATCATTCCACCTACAAGTCAGTAAAGGGTCATAACACATCTTCCCCTTTGCACAGCATGAACAAACAATAACTTAAGAACAAAGCAGTATGTACATAACGAGCCATTGCAACACAATCCAAATTAAATGGTAGAATTATGAAGCTGCACAAGGATCTGTTTTGTAAAATCAGTACCTACTTCACAAAACCAGTAAGTAACATAAGCAAGCGGAAAAGTGAAGAAGCTAATTGGTACAATAAGGATTGTAGGGAAGCTTATAAGTCGCTGGCCGTAGCCATCAGGCAGAATGTTCATACAACAGTCAAGCTTACCCGACAAAACTGTAAATCTGTACTAAATAAAGCCAAGAAGGAATGGGACGAACAGAGGTGGATAGATCTCTATCAGGCCAGTAAGGAGAGGGACTCCCAGTTTTTTGGGCAGCAGGTAAAATGGGGGAGAGGAGGGCAAGCTTTGGCACCCCATGACCATGTTGCTCCGGAGATGTGGGTCTCTCATTTTGCAACACAATTTGCTTTACAGGTAGGGGTGAAAACGAGGTTGTATACACCATTCTGTCTCCTGATAAGGCATTGAATTTTAACATAGAGAAAGTAGAAACAGTGTTGGGGTCAGTAGCCAAGGGCAGAGCGCAGGGTCTCGATGGCATCCCGGCTGACCTGTTTCAGAGTGACAGGGTTATCTGGCAAGGGTACATACTCTTGCTAGTGAACACAATAGCTACTGGAGCAGCCATACCAGACACATGGAAGGGTGCAGAGATCCTGCCAATATTTTAAAAAGGTGATTGCTCTTGTCCAGGTAATTATAGACCAATTAGTCTTATAGATGCCATTAAAAAAATCATGGGTAGAATGGTACTAAACAGGATACGTGATTGGACTATTGGTCAGAACATATTAACCCCAGTACAGGCAGGATTTCGTACCAATGTGAGCACGATAGATCAGGTCTTTCGGTTTGTCTTGATTTATTGGCAGGTAGTAGTGTTGGCTGGTGGTACTATCTATGCAGCCTTTGTAGACTTGAAATCTGCCTTTGACCTGGTCTCTCGAAGTAAATTGTGGAGGGTATGCAAGAATTTGGGCATGTCTGCAGAACTGTTATCTGTGGTGGAGTGCCTACATGTTGGAAATGTTGCCAAAGTACGTTGGGACACCCAGGGTAACAAAACAAACCCATTCCCAGTGTCTAAAGGGGTGCGCCAAGGGTGCGTTTTGGCACCAACTTTATTTTCATTGTTTATTAAAGGGGTTATAGATTACTTTTCAACTTTTCCGACTGACGCTCCGTTGCTTGCAGGTGTCAAAATCCCCCTACTTATGTTTGCAGATGATACTTTAATCATCTCCAAGACACAGTGTGGTCTGCAGAGGACACTAATAAGATTTGAGGGGTTCTGTAATGATCGTGGGTTGGTGATCAACACAGATTAAATTACATTTATGGTTCTCCATAAACATAGAGTAATGAAGGGTAGGGTGTCCCTAAATGGTGAACTTTTGGGGCAAACAGATGTTTTTAATTACCTGGGGATCACGTTGGGCAATACACTCAATTGGAACCCCCAGATAGATATTATGGCCCTAAAGCATTGTCAGTTAGGTGGAGTTCTGTTGAAGGAATTTAAGTCCTCACATACCCAACCCATGTACCCCCTATTTAAGATTTATAATACGAAAGTTATTGCCTCCGTAATATATGGAGCAGAATTATGGGGTTTTAATGATTTAAAGCCATTAGTTTTAGCGCAGAAGAAGTTCGTGAGAAGTGTCATTGGCCTACCACAGAGCACTCCACTAAGGCCAGTTTTTCATGACTTAGGTCTTAGTAGAATGGATGAGGTTGCTAGATTTCGTCCAATTGCCTGCTGGCGAAGACTATGGACTACTCCTGAGTTATCGCAGTATGCATCTGCTCTAAAAGATGTATGGGACTTAGATACATCACGTAAGATTAAGTGATTACAAAATGTAAAAATCACACTGGTCAGCATGGGCCTGCGACATTTATGGGACGAGCCTGAGAGCCAACAATTCCCCCCCAAAAAAGAAATAAAAAGGCTCTATTGGTCTATGGTGGCAAACAATAATATACTAACCGCAGAGTCAACATCACTGACTGGCACATTTTTGGAGTTTAAGCCTTGTCCCCAATATGCGATACCAAAGGGGATGATGGACGGAGCGTTTGAGCAAATCAAACACTCACCCCCAGTCAACTGATCTGGGTTTAATCCACCATCATTCTTTAGCTCACTCCACCACCCCAGTTCAGAAATGGCCATATGCAAATCAGTCTGACCCTGTGCCTCATGGGAACAGTCCAGCCCGAACTGCCAAGCCATGTCTTCCCTGGACCAGAAACAAGCATCCTGGGACCGGTTTCGGGTTCATAACCCACATCAGCCAGGCTATCTTGAATCCAGTGGCAAAGTGAGCAAGGGACCCACGTCTGGGCATACCCCGCCAACTTAGGGCGAACAAAGCGATACCAAAGGGGATGATGGACGGAGCGTTTGAGCAAATCAAACACTCACCCCCAGTTAACTAAACTGGGTTTAATCCACCATCATTCTTTAGCTCACTCCACCACCCCAGCTCAGACATGGCCATATGCAAATCAGTCTGAACCTGTGCCTCATGGGAACAGTCCAGCCCCAACTGCCAAGCCATGTCTTCCCTGGACCGGAAACAAGCATCCTGGGACCCGTTTCGGGTTCATAACCCTCATCAGCCAGGCTATCTTGAATCCAGTGGCAAAGTGAGCAAGGGACACACGTCTGGGCATATCCCGCCAACTTAGGGCGAACAAAGCGATAACAAAGGGGATGATGGACGGAGAGTTTGAGCAAATCAAACACTCACCCACAGTCAACTGATCTGGGTTTAATCCACCATCATTCTTTAGCTCACTCCACCACCCCAGTTCAGACATGGCCATATGCAAATCAGTCTGACCCTGTGCCTCATGGGAACAGTCCAGCCCGAACTGCCAAGCCATGTCTGGATTTTACCCAGATCTTTTGACTGGGAGTGAATGTTTTGATTTGTTCTGCATTCCGTCCATCAATTGTGTGTCTTTTGCTTTCTCGCCCTAAGTGCTCCAGGTATGCTCAGACGTGAGTCCTGGGCTCACTGTGCCACTGGAATCATGCTATCCTGGCTGAAGAGGGGTGAAAGCCCGAAACCGGTCCAAGGATGCTTGTTTCCGGTCCAGGGAGGACCTGGCTTGGCAGTTAGGCCTGGACTGTTCCCATGAGGCACAGGGTCAAGACTGATTTGCATATGGCCAGGTCTAAACTGGGGTGGCATGGTGAGCAAAAGAATGATGGATTTAACCCAGATCTTTTGACTGGGAGTGAATGTTTTGATTTTTTCTGCATTCCGTCCATCAATTGTGTGTCTTTTGCTTGTCCACAATATGAGCACTACTGGGATGTTATCACTAAACCGAGGGATAGACGTCTATATTTTCAATTTCGAGTAGGCTCATTACCGGTCAATGCATTTACACATAAATGGCACAGTGGAAACGACAGTATGTGTAAGTTGTGTTTGGAGTACGAGGAAACATACTTGCACGTTCTATTTGTTTGCCCGGCATACCAGATTCCACGGAAAAAATGGCTGCACCCATTATGTAAGAATATGGGCGTTAGGAGCAGTACTATTGCAATGAGAATACTGCTGACTGACACAAAGGTATCATGCGTGATAGCAGTTGCCAAATGTTTTAGTTGGATGTGGTCAATTCGAGAAGGGAAAATGATATAGCCTGTTTAGTTCTTTTTAGCTTATCTAATTTAAAGCCGATAAGATCATTAAATGATGCTGAATAGGGTAGGCTGTTTTTTTCTTTTTAACGCCCAAATAAGGTTGCTATTTCAATATAAGGTGGAACTTTGCTCATCATCCCTATCATTACCCTTGTAAATCGGTGTATATCAGATAAATCCGGTATCTGATCCTCTGTGCCCCTCATGGTTGTGGACTCCAAGGTTAGCCTTCTTGCTTAGAAATACAAACTGTGTTATAAGACTTGTTTTATGTCTTTTGATATTTATATGAATTTTGATGTTTTATTAAATTATTTGAAATCTTTAATTTTTGAACTAACAGAATGATTGTTTATTAATTGTACTGACCCATGTACTATAATAAAATTTTATACATTCTTTTTTTTTTCTTTTAAACAAATGGGGAAGAGTGCCTTTAATTGTAAATTGTCTTTTAGGATCTTAATTGATCGAAATGAAGATTGATGATGACATAACTCTTCACGGGAATATAAATCCTTAAAGAAATACAATTTCAATGACATAGAACAAAGATAGTTAGTTCAACCAAAGTACAAAAGTTTACAGTGATTGAAACAATGACACTGAAACCCTAATGACCTACATGCGCTTTCAACCAAGCTGTTTTCCTTGCAATCTCACCAAACCTCCCAGTCTTAACTCCCATTTCTCCTGTGCTCTCCTCTCAAAGCATAACTCCTCCTACTCTAAATTAATCTCCACCTGTGGTGGTGTCCCTTGCAATCTTTTCTCCTCTTGGGTTGATATTCGTTGCCTCATTGGTTTCCCTAGACACATTGGTATCCCCTGTCCACCACCCACCAACACTTCTTCCCCTTTGATGCTCTAAGCTCCACACACATGCTAAGGCTTCACGATCTATCACTGAATACTCTTCTTCGGTAGGTGTTAACAAACGTGATCCAAAAGCCACTACACATTCTTCCCCTATCTCATTCTTCTGGGCGAGCACAGCACCAATGCCCTTCCCACTCGTGCCCGTCGTGACTATAGACTTCAACATGGGATTGAAACCTTGCAAAGGCATTGCTGCGTACATCTCCTGCTTAATAGAACTAAACTCCTCCTGACATTTAACTGACTACTCAAATTTACATTTGTTCTTTCTGAGTTGTCTCTCATTGTACGTTTTGCTTGAAAAATTCTCAGTGAGCTTGGAATAGAATTCCACAAGATCTAGAAAGGCTCTTCCCTCATCCATGCTACTAGGTATTGGAGACTTCTCTACAGCCTCTAGCAATTCCCTCTTTGGCCTAATGCCTTCGACAGATACTTCGTGACCTAAGTACGTCACACTATGTCGAGTGAACCGACACAATTCTGCTGTCAGTCCTTTTTCCTTTAACACCTTCATCACTTTCCTAACTGTCAAATCATTGTCGGCCTTAGTTTTACCCATTAAAATCATCTTGAAAAAACATTACATTTCTCACTTCTTTAAACAATTCAAACATAATACGTTGAAACATCACCGCAGCAGAGGCCAATCTGAAAGGCCCTCTCACAAATCTAAAATATCCAACAGGAGTTATGAACATAGTAAGATTCCTGCTTTTCTTGTGTAGAGGAACCTGGTGGTAAGCAGCAGTGAGGTCTATTGTAGTAAACCACTTTACCCTCTTTGTGACTGAGAGCATTTCTCTAATCTTTGGTAATGGAAATTGGTCCATATTTATGTTCCTGTTCAGGTCCCTCATATCAACACACAACCTGAGTTTCCTATTGGCCTTCCTGGCAATCACCAAAGGTGAAACCCATTCTGACGCATACACCCGGTCAATCACCCCTTCATCACACAACTTTTCCAACTCACTCTTGACTTCCTCACTCAAGGGTAAAGGTATACTTCTCACTTTGTGAACTTGTGGTTCCGCACCATGTTTGGCAACCCTTTAATTCATCTATAGCACCTGTAAAGACTTCTGGATATTCTTGAAGGATCTCCTGTTCCATTCTTCCATCATGTTGAACAACTAATACTGGCTCCTGACTATTGGAGTTGAGTACAATCCCCAGTTCTCCCTGATCACCTCAGCCTAACACTGACGATCCAGATTCAACCACATACAGCTCACACATAGCCTTCCTATCTTTAAACATGAAATCCAATTATTTCACCCCAGTCATTTTAATGTCCTCCCCTGTGAATCTCTTGGGGCGAATCACTGTATGTTCCAGAACATTACCTAGAATCTGAGCAAACTTTTCACTCCACACCTTCTCATTTACAATAGTGTAAGGCGAGCCTGAGTGAGCTGTAACAGTGATAAGTACTCCCCTTACAGCAACATCGCATGTGGGTTTGTTCCTTTGTTGCCCATCCACATTGAGCACACCCTCATTGACATTTAGTACACACATGTTAATATTATTGTCCTCGGACTCCTCCGAATCCATTGTGGAAATCTGCATGAGAAGATTCACTCCCCTCACACCCCCTCTCAGTATTTTACACACCTTCTGGAAGTGTCCCATGATGCTGCATCCCACACACATCTGGTTCCTTGCAGGGCACCTCTTGTCATTTGCCAAATACCCTATCTTCCTGCTCCTAGAAAACCTGCCCTTGAATGCAGAACAATAAAATTGCTCACAGGTTTTATCTTTGTTCACATCCTTCTTTGGTTCCCACTTATACACCTTCTTAGACTTCTTCTTTGCCTGAACTTTTGCTACCACTCTGTGAGGAAGTGCCATCTTTCTTGCATGGTATGCCCCCACTTTTTGCTGAATTGCTGAATGTACTTTGACTGAGTGTGCCCTGGACTCCTGCCAATCAGGTACCCAGGGCCTATGTTCCTTCCCTAAAACACAAAACACAAATTGGCAAACCCTGGCCACATGTCAGCCCCTGGTAAATGGTACCCTAGGTACCCAGGGCCTTGTGACCAGGGAAGGCCTCTAAGGGCTGCAGCACTCATTGTGCCACCCTTCGAGGCCCTGTACCCTTACACACACACACTGCCCTTGCAGGCTGAGAGTCTGGGTACAAGACAAAACAAAGAGTTGACATGGCACGCATCCCTGTGTGCCATGCCCACCACCTACACTGCCATGGCATACATCAGCCATCCCTCTAGATGGGTGACCTATGCCCAAGGTGTGGGCACAGGAGCAGGAGCCCTGTGCCCCTACAGTACCCAGGTCCATTCCTGGGCACTGTAAGTGCAGTGCTGCCATTTAAGAGTATTTGGTGCTGGGAGCTCATCAAACACGAACTCGCACAGCACCATAATGGCAACACTGAAGACTGAGAAGTTTGGAATCAAACTTCTCAGCACATTAAACCCACACTGATGCCAGTGTGGGATTTAATGTACCAAGCACCCCAGAGGGCATCTTAGACTTAGAGATGCCCCCTGAAACCTAACCTACAATCCACGTCTGTTCTGAGGCTGCCTAGGCTGCCACACAGCAGACATGTTGCTGGACCCCTGGGTAGGAGAGCCCCTGCTCTCCTGGGTCTGCAACAATGCGCATCCTGGGCGAGGTGCTAAATCTCCTCCCCCAGGATGGGCAGGGGGAAGCTTCAAAGGCATGCCGCCTCTTTGAGCTTCCCCAGGCCACTGCAACCCCCCAATCTGGCGGGAAGCTTGTCCGGAAACCCCAAATAAGGACAGGGGATGTGCCAGCCTGCCAACCCCACCCCTCAGGTGGGGGAAGCGAGGTGAAGCACATCTCGGGGCTCTCGCCATCTTGAAGATGGGAAGCCCTGCCCAATCAGGACTAGGCTACTGCCCCCCTCCCACAGGAGAGAGGCAGGATAGGGGGTGTACCCACCCCAGGACAGGGACTCATTGGTCCCTGCCCTTCACCTACCTGTAACGCCCCTAAATCTAGTATTTAGGGGCACCCTGAACCTTCCTTTTCCAGATTCCAAAAATCCAAAGAAGAGCTAGAAGAAAGAAGACCTGCCCTGCAGCTGCTAAGAAGAGGAAGACACCAACTGCTTTGGCCCCAACCCTACCGGCCAGTCGACCCTCGAACCTGCTCCTGCTCCAACCCGGCATCTCTTGTGGCCAGCAACCTCACAAACCCCAGAGGACCTGACTACCTTTTGACTCTAAGCCCCCTGGGACTCCCATGAGTAGAGGCTCTACTCAAAAATGACTTCTAATCCCTGGCAGCAGCCCGGAACCGCGAACCCAGCACACTCTGCACCCGCCAAGCCTGGCTTGTGCCGGAGTGAACAAAGATCACAAGGATGACCCCACGGCGACTGTGACCCAGAGTCCGGTACCCAAGGACCTCCCTCGACACTCCTGAAGAAGCCTGCATCCTCAGAACCAGGTGCCCCCCCCCACCGCTATCAACAGAGGGTAAGATTTCCCGACACCAAAAGGCACCCCTGCACCCGGCGCCCGTGGCCCCCTGTGCCCAATCCTGGGGTACTTACCTCTCCTCCAACTACCCAACTTACCTCTCGAAGTGGTGGTGGCACCTGAAGAATCTTCGTCCCCGAGCTTGCAGTCTTTTTCTAAACCGGAGATTTCCCATTGAAATCAATTGAGCGCCCGAAGGCTCAAAAGCACCCTGCACCCAGCCGCCCGAATGGCCCTGGCAGTGCAACCACACACCTATCTACTTCCCCACTTGCCCTGAGTAAGTGACCAGGAGCCCAGCTCCCACAGCCGCGTGGCCTGCTAGTCAGCAGCCACCAACCAAGGCCCCCCTACCTCTCATAGGATAACATTGGGCCTAACTCTCTCTGCACCCGGCCGCCCTTGTGCGGCTGAGGGTGCACCAACTGTACCTACCTGACCCTGGGAGACCCCTGAGTCTATGCCCAGAACCTTAACTCTGCCAGTCGAGTAATTACCTTTAAACCGATAACTCAATTTTCTCCATAGGGTAACATTGACTGGCTTTTCCTGAAATTTCTTCTAAGTGTGGACTTTTCAAAACGTAAAATATTCATCAAAAATCAGCCGAGTAACGAAAACGAAAATACTCACCTGCTCTTAGGTGAGCTCCCAGTGCTGGATCTTGGTGCCCAGCACTGACTCTGAAAAATACTTACAACTGTACTTACCAGTAACCCAATTTTCTCCCATAGGAAACCATTGACTGTTTTTCTGTGAATTTTCTTCTGTGTTAATTTCTGACAATGTTAAATATTCTTTAAAAATCGTATAATATCTGAAAACGTAATTACTTACCTGTTTTGGATAAAGGTCCCAGTACTGAGTCTAGACACCCAGTACTGGATTACAAAAGTAACGAGAACATACTATAACTGCAACTTGAATTTTCTGCCATAGGGAATCATTGACTGTTTTCTATGAAATATTTTCTAAGTGTCAACTTTTAAAATAGAAAAATATTGTCTAAAAATCATCACAGTAATTAAGTCGACTTTTATCACTTGATTCCAAGTATTGACCCAGGACTGAATCTAGGATCCAGTCCTGGCATTCCAAAAGTAATCCTAAAAGTAATCTGTGGCAAATAACTTTGAAACTTCTATTGAACTCAATGCATTATTGTGTTTAGAATTGTGTTGCCTATTGCAACCACTTGTAACTTCCTACAAAAATCAATTGCATATTGCAAAAGTATTTATATAAAGCATCTCATTCTGAGAAAGTATATTTTAATACCTATTGTTGGTTCTAAAATGAAACAAGCATATATTTTTTTATATATAAATCATTGGCCTAGAGTTCAGTTATTGAGTGTGTGAGACCATTTGCTGGCAGAGTGTGTGCAACAACTTCTTTACACTGTCCTCTGATACTGCCTTACTGCTCGACCAAGCTACCACTTTAGAGAGTAAGGTTATATCTAACTTTAGCCTCTACCAAACCTCTGGGGACTGTGGACTCTGTACACCCTGTACCTATTTGGGAACAGTATATACAGAGCCACTTTCTCACACACTCCCTTCTCAATATCCTCTCCAATTTTGTCGAAACTTTGCGGAATGACTGCTTTGGCACATCTGCCAGTCAATTCTGTTTTCTTTACTAACTCTACTACCTCCTGTAGTGACGACTCCCCCCATGGTCAACAATTTGTCTTGGACATTCGAATTAGCACAGCACATCACTACTTGATCACATATTAATTAGTTGTGCAGAGTAGTGAATCTGCAAGTCAAAGCTAAATTATTCAGGGCAGCCATGTAATCTTCTACAGATTCTTTCTACTGTTTTGTATGAAAGAATCTGTAGTGATCCACAGAGACACATACTATAGGATTGAAGTAAGCATCCATGCCTTCTATTGTGTGTTTGTATACATCACCCTGACCATGTGGTCTAACTTTCTTCTGAATGCGATTGTAAATTTTCAATCCCCCACACCTAAACAATGTAACAACATTTTTTTATCCGCTCAGGTGTCGATTCTTAATCCCACTCAAAAGTGGAAATATAATTCTAAAAATACTCTTTACACTCAATCCACTTTAAGACTGGTTCCCTTTTTCCAGCCAAAAATGCTTGTGAAGGGGACAAGTTCCATAAATTTCCTGAAGCCATAACAATAAATACATTAAATTGATGTACTCTTTAAAATATTGATTTAATTACACGTATATCTTTAAAAAAAACATTACACATGCATATCTGCATTTGCTTCTAAGAAGATAAAAGGGCCAGAATCACTAGCTTTGAGTGTGCCAATCCCTGATAGAAACAATGGAAGACTAATGAAATCTAAAGCGTGCCTGTCGCTGTTAATGCCAATTTCCACCTACTCATTCTACTCTTACAGACTCAACACTCCAAAGTCAGGACAGGATCACAACACTATCACAGGAGATTGGCAACTCATCTCAGAGCTAGGACACAAATTTCTTAGGGCGGGGAGCTTTAACAGGATATCCTTTTTGTCCCGTTGGATGGCATACTATAATCCGCAAGTTTTGAATAAAATGTTCCCGCCAGTCCCAGATCAATGCTTTCACTTTCAATGTGATGCATCTGGTAACTGGCTGCACATATTTTATGCATGTCCCAAACTTCTGGGAGGAGTTTTTTCTAGCCCTGAGTGAAGGTCTGCAGTTCAAGATTATAGCTGAAACAAGTCTTGTATTATTTGGTGCTTCCAATGGGTGTCGTAGAGTAAATAAATATGGGCAATACTTTATCTCCATTGCTTTAATCGTAGCATGCTTTTTAATACTCTATCTCTGGAGAATGACGAATGTTCCAACCATCCAAGGCCGGTACAAGAAAATGATAAGGACAAGAGCTTTTGAGGAAGCATATGCAAGACAAGCTGGAAATGTCAGCTCCAGGGGTTTGTGAAGCGTTAAATTAGCACTTCTCTGATTGGGGGCCAAAGTATGATTATATTTTGAGTAAACGTTGTATGGAGTGGAATGCACACTTTCTCAAAGTCGGTTTGTATCGTATCCAATGGCTTGATTTTAGTGGCATCCGCACTTTAATCTCTTGCGGAGTGTTTATGATAGTACTGCATCTCTTTGCACTTAATTCATCCGGTCAGCATTGTAATCTGTTGAACTTTATATATCTCTTATAAACAAGTACCCTATTTTTGATGCACTTTAAATATTTAAGTCTACAGAGTTTAGGATCAATTTCTGTTTATTTATATATTTTGCATGTACTGTATTTATATGCCCTTGATATATCTTACAGAAACAAGAACGGTGTTTTGGATGTACCTTAATTATTTAGGTATCAACATATTCAGTAATTTGCTATTTCCTGTTTGTGCACCTTATGACCATAAGTGGCTGCTTGTTTACAACTTAGAAAAGGTATGAGTCTCTCAAAAGAAAGTATGGTATTTCGAGCAGCTGGGATTTTAAAGATATTATCAAATTGTATGTGTAACGGTCATATTCGTACATTTTGAGTGTCAGTGTCAGACTAATCCTAGACCTCCCTAAATGGACCCATATGATCACCCACCTCAAGAAGCTCGATTGACTCCCAATTCAGAAGAGATGCCAGTTCAAGATGTTTATCCACACCTTGAAAACCCTCCACAACCAGGGACCAGCTTCCACCAGCAACTAACAGAACTTCCACCTGCGGTCTACCTATCTCTGCCTCGCCCACACCACCCGCATCAACAATGGAGGGCGCTCCTGCTACCCCCCTGCAAAGTGCTGGAACAACCTCTCTCTTTCCCTTCCTGGAGCTCATTCTCTCTCTTGGAATTCAGGAAAGGACTCCAGACCTGGCTGTTCCACTGAGCCTCCCTGCAGCAGTGCTCTCAGTGCCTGGATACCCTCATGGGTGATTACCCGCGCTATACAAATCCACATTGATTGATTGATGACCTGGTGCTCCTTTCTGATGTTTTATTGTAATATATGTATTTTCTGTCGAACCTGTTCAATATAAAAAAAGAGGCTACAGTTAGCCCTAGGGCCACTGCAGTCAAGATGGTACTCAAGTGATCCTATGAAAAGTCACGCTTAGATGCCCATGAAATTTTAGATGATTTGGTTTGCTCCGGCAGAATGCAGAAGATCCTTTCATGCAGCAGAAGTGAGGTATGACAAAACACAAGTGACAAGAAAAACTATTTTCAAGAATAGGTGGTGCAGATTTATCTTGTGCATTGGTAAAAGTGTACTTATCAGTTTTGAAAAGAATTATTTTCATTTCCTATGGAATAGAGGCTTCCTTAACAAAAGTGCATACTTTCCTAGTGCCTCATGGAAAACGATTAACCATTGGAATGTAAAAATGAATGCCTGGCAAGGGCACTCGTAGTAAGCAGTGTTAGCAGCCAAATGTACAATAATAGCTAAAAAGTGGAGGCCAAATTAGCCGAGTAGAAGGTAAGGTTGCATTGTTTCTTCTTGGCCCATTCTTGAGTCTGCCTGCAGGTTAAGATTGTTAAAGAAAATATTCCCACACAACATGAGGTCTGAAACTATTAATCTAAGAAACCTCTATCTGTGAGTAATAGAAACAGATGAAAAGGGCATTTCCCAGTACCCCAAATAGGCGTCAGCTGCACAGTTAGAGGCGCGACAAACATATAAAGGGCTCCTATGGAGATCCTGTGATAAGACTGAAAAAAGAAGTTACACAGTTGCAGGATTCTGTGGTTATGAAAAAGTATGCAGAAGACCTTCAAATAGATACAATAATTTAAATGCTGGCCAAGATAATGAGAAATTTCAAGGCAGGAAACAAGGATTCATCCCTCATTGAAAGGCACAACTTGAAGGCATATTAGCATGACCAAAAATATGGCTGTAACAGTTAAAGTTATCCTAAGGCAAATCTTTAAATTTCGCTAGACACCAGGGGCCAGATTTTTTAAGGTTTTGCATTGCCCTTGTGTGGCACAGGGGCGACGCAAAACCTTGATAAATCTGGCGCAATGTCAATGCAAGAGTTACGTGGGATTTATCAAGCCTTGCAAGGCCATCTTAAATAAATCTAGAGTATTGCTGCCTTGTGTTACTCTGCCCCAGGAAGGGGTTCCATGGGTGGAGCGTAGGTGGTCCCACGCATCCACCCATGGATTTTGGCGCATACCCAGATTTACCATTAGGGGTAGACCTGGGAATGCATTGAAATGCTACGCCTCCCCTGGAGAGGCATAATGAGGAGAAATATCTTTATTTCTCCTTTTTTCCCTCTTTCCAAGTGTTCTGCATTCTGCAGCACACATAGAAAGAGGAAACTGTCTCTCAGTATTGTTTTTGTGCAGGAATGTGTCCCTTCCTGCACAAAAACAATCCTGCCTACAACACAGGCACCCTTGTACCATGATGCAAGAGTGCCTACGTTGGCACTAAGCAGCCTAAGGTGCGCCAGAGGAAGGAAAAAACAGGCATGCGAAGTATAATGTTAAATATGGCCTATTTCTGCCGTTTTACGGGGTGCAGGAAGGTGGCTTGCTGCGTGAAAAAATTATAAAAATTGGTCCAGGTATAGAATCACTAGTAGGTATGTGAAGGTCTTGTGAAAAGATGTTTCGAAATTTTCTCCACGTCCATACAATTATTTATACCGATATGGTGGGATAATTAAGCACTCAGGGTCCAGGCAGTTAACCTCAATGATGAAGGAATTAGATGATCTTCCCTGATCTCCTTGACTGAAGACTAAATAACAAAGGGATGAGTGAGAAGACTAGCTCACCTTCCCAACATAATATTAAAAAACAAATTGCAGCAAGCAATGCTGCCAAATATCTTAAGGATGCCCCTCACACAGAGTGTGAAAACAACGCCTTTAGGTTTTCTTAAAAGACCCCTCACTCACCAACCTAGTTGGTGGTATACTTCATCATTGAGGTCCCACCCAAGACACCAAGCGTGTCACAGGTGTGCTTCAATGCCTGATTACAGCAGAGCTGTTTTTCTTTTTTTAGAATGATTCCTTTTCAGAAGAGATGAAGGGGTGAATTAAAATTGCTATCCGGGTTACCAACCTCACATGGAGTATTTTATAATAATGGTAACCTTAGACAAGGTTAGAATTCTAAAACCCTTTTTCAAATGGGGAGAGGAGTTTGCCTAACGGCTAGGGCGCTCGACTTCGGACCTGGGGAACTGGGTTCGAGTCTCGGTAATGACGCTGAACATCCTGTGATTCTGGGCAAATCACTTAATCTCCCTGTGCCTAACAAAGAATGAATGTGTGTCCTAATGTAACGTAACTGGTGCTATGTAAAGTGCTCTGATACCTGATTGGATTCGGGTCAAGTTTGCGCTATATAAAACTCTGCAAAAAAAAATAAAAAATGTACTAGGTTCATTTAACGATTTGGAAAAGATTTTCTGAATCGTTTAATGCGTTTAGGGAACCATAATAAATAGGTATTTGGAAGTGGCATGATAAGGGTGTCCCTTCCAAATACTTATTTCTTATGGTTTGTAATAGTGTTTTGGGACCATAATCTGTTCTGACAGTGGCAGTATGTAAAACCTTTCATTTTGTTTCTTTAAACACATCCCTTTGACCTTTAAGGAAAGCATACTTTTTTTTTAAAGATTGCTTTATTTAAAAGCAATCACAGACATGGTTGCCTGCTGACCCCAGAAAATTACCATGCTAGTGATGCCAGCAAATCATAGAGTGTTGCAGATTAATACTCATGAAATGGGTAGTATTGTAGCCCACAACAATTTGATATTTTATGAACCGGCCTATTAGTACATAGGTCGAATTGCAAAATTCCAATGCATTCAGTAAGTCGGGGCACAGATTGCAACCACTTTTACTGAATGCATATTTAGTAAATGAGGCCCTAAATACTGTACTTACTATGTAGATTGTTTTGCTGCCTATATGAGGATAACGTAGCATTTTATCGATGAGAGTCCTGCCATGACAAGAGTGTTGAATACCCGCAAGTGCCCTTTTAATGGGACAAATACACTGATCATTATAATGTTACCAGCGAGGGTGGAACCAAAAATCTTACATATTTTGATGAGAATGTTTGTGTTTGGTCAGGATATGCGAACATGACACTTTACAACGCATGCGTTACTACGCATGTCATTACAACACATTATTTACACCACAAAATCCATTACAACGCATGTCATTACAACGCATAATCCATTACAACACAATTACCATTCTAACTCTGCTGGGGGGTTACTTTGGGGAATGCGTTGTAATGGATTACGGTTCCTTAGGCTTACCAGAGAAGAAGCTTCCATTACTATACATAAGGGGCATCACCTTTGACACTTAAGGAACACTGCCTCAAAGTTTTCCAAAGGCTTTCACTATGCCAGCAGTCTCATGGCTGGATGCCATATATGGTCATTCTTTTCAGAAACTGTTACTCATAGAATGATGCAAAAGAAGAGATTCTGACTATGCTGGGGACTATTGGCTGAAACAATCGTCTTCATTCAGGTCAACCACTACACAAAACAATCATTCAGCAGCAGGCCCTATTTCTTGAATACTTTGAAATGTGTTTAGTTTTATCCAGCAAAAAAAAGGAGAAATACATTAAAGAAACAAAAAAATGCAAATTCGAAAGTCCTGTGTCTCTTTAAGTGCCAGAGAGAAATCCAAAACAATATAAATTATTTAAACAGCAAAATAAGGTTTTTTAAAAACAATAGGCTGTTTTAAATGCGATACCTAGGCTGTCTGATCTGTTTTGTTCCTGAATTTTCCCCAAAATATATGAAAATGTGTTAACATTTACTCAGATGAGCTTATTAAATCTAAGCTCATCTGGGTAAATCTCACTCCCTGCTCTCAGGTTTGGAAAGTGAACTGTTACCCCACACTCTCACCTCATTCCCCCAAAAGGCAAAGAAGTACTACAACACAGTAAGCTTACCACTCCTTACACTTAGGTCAAGACAGAGAGCTTTTTCTCAATGCTGTTACCTACATGTTAGTTAAAGTCTGATAGGTCTTTCAGGCTCGGGCCCTCCATAAGGACAATGAGTACTTATACCACAGTCTGATAGAGTTCTTAAAAGAAAATGCAGAGGCGCTACTACCACATTCACACACCATCATCGTTTAAATTCAGTCAGATTTTCTCCTGCTCCTATATTTGCCTTCTGATTTCTAATAAATTAGCTGATACCTCACCCTTAGCCCTCAGTCCCACTGATCTCCATGTTACACCATTACCGCAGATAAAGGCAATGATTGTTCCTAATCACTATCACCGCCTCCCCCGCTCTGAGTTAAAGGCAGTAGGTCCTTTTCAGATCTTAATTTCTCTTTCTCTCGGCCAAAGGCAGAAAATTCAACCCTTTGCTCCTCTGGACGCCCCATGTCCTTACCACCCCTCACAAATGTCTCTGCCACTCTAGGTGTATTCTCTCTCTTCCATTTTCCAAAGATCTAAACATTTTATGTAACTGTTCCGCTCACTCCTTATGTTTCAGTGACACCTGGAGCTGTACTTTCTGCCAAGTGAAGTTGGACTCAGGGCCTGCTGTGAACTCTGAGAATCAGGTTCTTAACATGCTTATTTCTCCCCGGAACATTCTGGTAAGTAACCACAAATAAAGTCAGTCAAATAGCCTGTCATTTTTCTTTTTCATCTTTACAATTCATGAAGTGCTAGAAATCATGTAAGTGTTTGGGGCTACCATACAAAATTACGTTCCTTCCCAGGCTGAAACTTGGGCCTGTCTTTTATGAAGTTGGTTCTGCCTTCAGGGCTACTAGGCAAGAAGGCAAACAACAATGGCATTTCCATATGGAAATTCCAGATACCAGCATATTCCTAGCAACGTTTACCAGTCCTGAGGTGCCAGGAACCACAGGCCACTTCATGCCACACGGAATGCCGCTCTGTCCACATCCAAATAAGGTGAGAAGATTTACAGTTTGATTTAGAGGTCAGTGGAGGAGGCAGATTGGAGGCGGGATACAGTCAGAGTCATTGGCACTGTTGATTCTGGTGGCGGTTCCAATATCTGGCAAGAGTGGTAACCTTGGAAGAATGAGGCTCTTGCTTCTTCCTTAAAGTATGACGGTGGTGTGAATGCTTGACCTCTTCCCAGGTTAAAGTTTTGCAATAGCATAGTTTTCCCTTGAATACTGCTGATGGTAATAAAATATCTCAAGATTTTGTTTAGAAAATTCCCATCACAAGGCATTATAATACCTTGTGATGCGGCTTATGTAGCGTCCTCCCCAGCCCGGCTACTTGCCAATTACTACACCACACACAGAACTTAGTATAGCACATCTTTATTCTTCGGCATGTAACTGCGAACCTGCATTCAATTCACTCCACACTAACGCTTACGTCACAGTTCTACGGAGTCCATCAGGAGCCACAAGGGTTCTGTCATTTCAAACTCACACAACGCTACAACTCCCCCTCTGTTAAATAAAAAAGGTCAATTTGTTTTTACAAAAATATAAGCAATTATCTTTACAATGAGTCTTCATGGTGCTTTGATCACATGTCCTACCTAACCTCTTCTTCGGAAACTGGGGACAGGCAGTAGAAGTGTCCATGACCTGTTTTGGTGATATACAAACAACAGCAATCCGGGGGTCTTCACTTGACCTTTCTGACCCAGTATCCACCTTGGCATTAGTGTCTGATGAGCGATGAGCCACATGTCTGAAATGCAAGGAATCTCACGTAATAGACTTCCCTGGACGCTGGGCAGTCACCATGTGTCCTTCGCTGGTCAAAACATTTAAAAAATGGCTCAGCAACAAAAGTAACATTAGATTTTCATTTTCTATGTTCACAAATAAGCACCTGATCCCTTCTAGAGAATGTAACGTCTTTTGCATGTCAATGCTGGTGTGCATAGACCTTTATTTTCTTTTTACTATCCAAGTAATGCAGGTTTATTCCTCAGTACTTCTGTTGGACAATTGAGATAACTTAGTGGTCATGGCTCTCCCGAACATCAAGGCTGCAGGGCTTTCACCTGTGGTCAAGTGAGGGGTCGAAAGTAAGCTCGAAGAGCCAGATTCAAGACTGTTTTAAGATCGAGCTTTTCTAGTGCACCACGCTGAACAGTTTTCTTAAGAGTACTCATGAAACTTTCAACAAGGCTGTAGGAGAGTAGGGTCTGCTATCCTATGGTCACCCCAAATTTTTGCTTTTTGCTTCACTGGTTTTTGACGTATTGAGGCTGTGGGCCTGCTAATCAGACCCCCAGCCTGCTGTTCTCTCTGCTAAATTGACACTATGCACTTTAGGTGCATAACCCATTGGAACTGGATCACCCTGTGAGCCCCTGTAGTAGTGTACCCTAGGTACCCAGGGCATTGGTGTATCTGAGGCCTACCAGGGGCTGAAGCATGTATTGTGCCACCTCTGGCCTGGCCTAGCAATTTGACACAACTGGCTGATCACTCAGCTGGGGTAAGTTGGTGTATCCACCTCTTACTTAGGTGTAGTATGCCTATACCTAACCTTAAATTGGACACATGTTAGCCTATAAGTCACTCCTATGGCAGGCCTTAACAATCCTGAAGGCAGAGTGCTTGGTTTCATGTGAGATGGTGCTCTGGCATGAGCTGAGCCTGTCTGCAGTAGTCGGAACAACTTCCTTCTACCGTTTCCAGATATCGCCATACCATATACTCTTAAGTGCATTATGAACCTCGCGGTTAAATGCTATCTTTGGTTTGGCTTTATCAAAACATGTCGAGTAAGGTGTCATACTAATACTAACCCCTCGCCAATTCTGGCGACGGGGTTAGCATTCCACCCTCCTAGAGGGACACGACATGTACAGAACCTGAAACCCGGGTAAAATCAGACATAGCCTCAGCTCCACAAAATGGACGCTGCCACCACAGACACAAGTCTGCCCTCCTGCTGCTGGGAGTCCTTCCAGCTTGGGAGACGTGGACAAAGGGTTTCCTGCCAGGGGAGGTGCGAGCACCACCCCAGACAGGATTTTGTGTATTGGTCAGGTAGGGCTTGAAAGGAAACAGACATGCCTGAGGCTCACAAGGAGCCTCGGTGCATATGCCAGTTCAATCCGGTCCTGGGGCACACCAGCCCCAGACCTGGGGCGAGCTGGACAAAGGATTGGGGGTGTAACCACCCCCCTTCCTGGTCCCACCCTTAGGGAGGGACCTAGCAGGTAGTCCGGCCCCTAGAATCCGCTTAAAGGTAGGAGCTGTGTCCAAAGACTTTAGACATCCTGGAATCAACTTACAACTAAGAAGAAGACGGGAACTTCGACGTTCTGCTGCACAGAAGACTGAAGGAAATCTCCCCTATGGTCAGGGAGTGACCATCTTGCTAACGCAAGCACCATCCAGCGAATCGACGTCTGCTTTGCCGCCGCCTCCCGCCGGAGCCCGAGCCCAGAGACCGACAAGGACTGGACCGCCAGACCTCTCACCGCCCGATCCACAGTCCCTGCAAAGAAGGAACCCGTGGAGGCACCGAGACACGTGGAGCCAGCCACCTTGGAAGACACTCGACTACCTGAAAGCGCGACAACAGAGGCTCCCTCCGAGTTGTGCTTTGGGTCCTGAGAAGCCCAACATCCGAGCAGCATCTGCACCAAAGGTGAGCCCTCCAGCATCTCCACGATCTGAGTGGGGCCCCTCTGCACTTCGCGACTTGACGCGCCTAACCGGTTACTGGTCCGTTGACTAGTGGCCATCTTGGCAACCATCTTGAAAAACTACGATGCTGGTCTGGTTGCTCCAGACTGGCCCCTGCTTCCCTCCAAAGGAGCAGCCCCTCTGACCTTGCTGGTCAGAGCTAACAGCTTTCTTTGATTCCTGCGACTCCTGCTTTTGCCAAGGCTTGTTTGCTTCTTCTGAGTCGCCGACACTGCCGACAGCGAGAGCCTGCGTGGGACAGCTCGTGACCTGACTCCTGGACGTCGTTGACCTTCAGGGACCACGTGGCTGCAGAGACAAGCTACATCTCTTTACCTGTTTGCACCCGACATCGCCTGGTACCTACCTGGTGCCACGCCGGTCACTGGCTAGTGACTGTGAACACTGTCCCCTCTGCTTACAGGTCTTCTACACTTCCGATCCATCCTTGGATCCACCGCATCTCTTCTGGACCGACCGCCTGCAGCATCTTTGTCGTCAGGCTCCATTGAACAGATAGACGAAACCCGACGCACTTCGAGCCCTATGCACCCGCTTCCTGTGGGTGAGGTAAAGCTGGCACTCCGGTGCACAAGTGTAGAGTAACATCTCTAATGTCTAGGTTTGAAGTCTTGAGTTCGTAGTCCAACCAGAAGACCCTTCTAGCAGTAACTTTTGAACAATTACGCACCCATTGAAAACCTATGGGCGCCCGCGTGTAACTTTCCTCACTGCACACGCGACCCGTGGACCTCCTGGTCACTAACTAAAGTTAGCTCCTTGTAGGCCCAGCGATTCTAGAGGCCCTAGGCCTTCTCCCTTTCCTGTTCGTGGTACTTATACCACTATTTTAGTATATGGTTTGAGCGGCCACCAGGGCCTATCCATATAAAGTGCAACTTTCGTATATTGTGATACTTTCTTGTTTAACGATTTGTGCTCCTGTGCTCATAAAGAGTCTAGGGGATACTTTGAGTAATAAATACATATATATTTTGAATATATATCTGTGTGGTGTCCTTTCATTGGTATAAAGGGGGGTTACATATGGTAAAACAGCTTGCTTAACATGCCTAAACGAGTTTAGCCTAAAAGACTGCTTAGCCTACGCTACCACTAGGGCAGCTGGTCCGAAAAGGTTGACTTACAACCACACCATAAGGGTTGCTTGGCATGGTACAAGGTGGTCACTTTAATTAGTGAACATCATATACCAGGCCAACTTCTCACAAAGGCCATTGGCTTGTGACCAAAGAGGTGGGCTCCTCTGAAGCTTCACGTTACGATGACTGGGAAAGTCTCTAAATTCTCAACTGTTGAAATGTTGACTATTGTACGTAGAACGAAGGAACACCCATATCACGACGATGCCGTTTAATCTCTCGATGACTTTCTTTTTTATATTTTTTACTCTTTTTATTATTAGCAGCACAAGTTATTAATACAGTTCAAACAATATTGGCAATATTTCAACAAAATATCTGTAATAAAATTATGTCCATCCCTTATATTGTTCACATGTCGTTTTTGAGGCTTAATTGCAAAATTGTCCTGGTATGTTCTTCAGATCTCCTCCAGCGACAAGCCCTGGCCGGGCGGGGTTCATATCCCTCCCCTGTACACATTACATCCTCCTTATACCTGTTCCCACTTCTTGGGGCATCCCCTATTTACATAGACTGCCTTCTCGGCTACCATGGCCCAATCCATATCTTTGCACCGTTCGGCATGTGTTAGTGTAGGCTGCGCTCCCCAATGTTTGGCGTCATTGCGCTTTGCAGTCATCATGCCTAGTGTCGCCCAGTCTTGGTTTTCACAATTAAGGTCTGTGGCCTCCCATATATTGAGAAGGCATCTTTTGGGCTCAGGTGGTACAGGGGTCCTGCATACCTGTGTGATTGTGTGCATGATTGTCTTCCAGTAGTTCCTGATCTCTGGATAGTCCCATAAGATGAGGTAGAATGTGCCTGTTCCTCCACACTGACGTAAACAGAGCAGGGAATCAACTTTTCCCATTCTAACTAGTGTTTCCCTGGGTAGGTAAGTTCTGTGGAGCACCTAGAGTTGTAGAGGGTATTTCCACCTCGGCAGGGACTCCAACGCTTCCTGCCAGTCAGTGTCGTCTAGTTCTCCCATGTCTTTTTGCCATCTCTCACAGAGGCCTTGCATTAGATCTACCAAATTATTGATTAATTTTTGGTAAATTAGGGAGATGGCTTTATCGTCCATCCTTTCTGTGAGCAGCTTGTCCTCTGATGGTGATGCTTCTGGGAGGGTCGTCCCTGCAGGGATCACTGCCATAAGTGCATGCCTGATCTGTAAGTAGCGCAATGTTTCCGTTGTGGTCATGTTGTATTGTTGTTGCAGCTTTTCGAATGGGATAAATTTCCCCTTATTCCAGAGATCTTCCACCCTTGTGATACCGATAAGATCCCATTTTTGAAATCCTTTACAGCTAATCAATCTACCCAGTCTTCCAAAGTGGGGTACACTGCATCAGTTTGGTATGCCAGCCCAACTTCTTGTGTACAGTGTGCCATAGGTGAACCGTTTGCGATGTAGGCCCGAGAGGCTTTTATTGTTTGCTTTGGCGTATAATGCTCGCCGGTCACCCCCTTCACCCTGGATGTAATAATCTGTTCGAAATGTGGGGCCAGTTTGAGGGCAGTGTGTCCAGTCGTTAAGGACTATGAGCTGTGAAGCCCAGTAACACGCTTGTATGTGTGGGAGTGCTATGCCGCCATCGAACCATCCCTTAACTAATATATTGGTGGCTATGCGGGGTGGTTTCCCATCCCATAGCAGGTTATGTACTTCAGCATCTATTGCCTTAAAGTATGTCTGTGGTATACGGAATGGCGTGTTCTGGAGGGCATATAGAATTTTGGGTAATGCCATTATCTTAAAGAGTGTGGCACGCTCTAGTAATGTTATTGGGTGGGATCACCAATGTTTGACATCACTTCGTAGGCGTCTCAAGGGTTCCTGGAGGTTCCTATTCCTGAACTCCTCAGGGTTCGTTGTGATGAAGATACCAATATAGCGAAAGCCGTCTGCCACCACCGTCACCTCGCACCCCTTGGGTATTCTTGGGAGTGGACCATTGAGGACATATAACATTGATTTGTTCCAATTTATCATGTACCCAGAATATTTCCCAAAGAAAATGTTCATTATTCTGGCTAGGGGGCGTGTTGGTGATGCACTGGTACAGCAGAATATCGTCTGCGTATAATGATATTCTGTCCCCCAGTCTGCCATCCAATGGAGTCCCCGTATCAGGGGTCCCCCCTTACTCACGCTGCGACAGGTTCTAGTACAAGAGCGAAGAGGATTGGCGACAGGGGGCATCCCTGTCGTGTCCCTCGCCCAAGGGCAAAGGTCGCTGATAGTCTAGCACTGACCACTACCTGTGCCAGTGGTTTCGTGTACAGGAGGCGGACCCAGGACCTGAATTTTGGGCCGAGCCCTAAATGCTCTAGGACTGCAAAAAGAAAGATCCATTCAATGGTGTCGAAGTCCATGCGGGCATCCAAGGAGAGGATGATGGCCTCCTCCTGGATGGTGTTTCTTTTTCCCAGTACCCCATAGAGACAAGGTAAATTAAGGGCTGTGTTCCTGCCCGGCATGAAGCCGGATTGGTCGAGGTGCACCAGGTTGGTGAGGTATGGTGTCAATCTGTTTGCAAGTGTTTAGCCAGTATTTTTGCTTCTGCATTAAGCAGTGAGATGGGTCGGTATGAGGCACACTCCTCCACTGGTTTGACTGGTTTAGGGATTGTGAATATTGTTGCCATATGTTGGTCTCTGGGGAGCTCCCCAGCCTCCAAGATGCCCCGGTACATTTCTATAAGGTGTGGTGCTAATGGTGTTGCTGTCATTTTGTACAATTCGATTGGGATGCCTTTGCGTCCGACGGCCTTCCCGGACTGCATACAACCTATCGCCGAGGTTATTTATTTTACAGTGAGGTCACTCTCGAGCTGCAGTGTCTCTTCTGCAGTGAGTATGGCGATGCAGATGTCCCTGAGGAGTTCAGCTACTTCTGTTGCTGTGGTGGTGGTTACTGGGGTATAGATCTTAGCGTAATAGTCAGTCTGGAGCCCACCCACACATCTATCCGCTAGGTCGCGTCTATCAAGCCAGGCAAGCAGTACCCCTACTTCATAGAGCATTTTGTCAGGAAGTTGCCTGTCTAGTTCTAGATTCCTCCCACATGTGTTCCTTGTATTGCTGCATTTTTGTGTTGAGTCGATGTGTGTTGGAGTTAGAGGGGTCTTGAGAGTGTAGTGCTTCTAGGTCCAGTACTTCCTGTTCTAGGGCTTCAGTCATTCGTTTTTTTCCCCTTTTTGTGGCCTGATAAGAGGAAGATGGCTTGTCCCCTGATTACTGGTTTATATGCTTCCCCAAGGGTAATTGGGGAAGTGACAGAGTGTTCTTTTTCTGCAAAGTAATATTGTGTGGCTGTGGAGAGGGCGTTACGTATTTGTGGATTTTTTAATTACCCTGGGTATATAGAAAGCGTGCAGTGCTGGCTTTGGGTTTCTGCGGCGGAGCTGGCCAGGATAGGGAAGTGGTCAGAGACACCCCTTTCTAGATGGTGTACCTTGGTGAACCTAGCAACTCTGTCTGCCAATGTGAGAAAGAAATCTATTTGTGATAAACTATTGTGTACTCAAGAGTGCAACGTGTATTGTTGAAGTTGTGGGTATTGTGCTCGTCAGACCTCGACGAGTCCCATGGCTCCCCAGAAATCAGAGAACTGTGACATGTTTCGGGTCGGTTTCCTAGGGGGGAGACTGTCTATTTGGTCACACGGGGTTATGTTGAAGTCTCCCCCGAATATCACCTCTTCCTCCGGACGTTTGAGTAGGAATGTACTCAGTGCAGGTAGAGCTATGGTATGTGGTGCAGGCGGGATGTAGACTATGACTATTTTAATGGGTTTTTCCTCCCGGTGGCCCGATATCACTTCAAATCTACCTTGTTCGTCTGTCCATGTCTGTTGTATGATTAGGGGAAACTGTTTCCTGACTAAGATCCCTACACCTCTCGATCCGAAGGTGAAGCCAGAGTGTACCACTAGCTTGAAACCCCATCTGTTGAGAGCTTTACATGTGGTGCCTACCAGGTGGGTCTCCTGAAGTAGGACCACATCAGGCGATTGTCGTTTGATATATTGTAATACCAGCCCTCTCTCCAGTTCACATTCCATCAAAGGAGCTGTTGGTGTATGTCACCTGGTGGTTTTAGCATTGTTTATGATGGGTGTGAGATCTGGCTGTTTGAACATTGTTGACGCCCACTCCCGCGGTGGTGATGTATTCCTTGGGATGGTGATGCTGCTCTACCAAGTAAGGCGATACCAAAGGGGTGATGGATGGAGCGTTTGAGCAAATCAAACACTCACCCCCAGTCAACTGATCTGTGTTTAATCCATCATCATTCTTTAGCTCACTCCACCACCCACCAAGTAAGGCATTTTGTTTCTGATGGATACATCTGCCAGTGGATTCCTCACCTTGTGAATATCCCCTGCGCCAGCATTCCACAGAACTTTTCTTTCCCAGCACTCCACGTCGACGTGGGCGACGTCATAATGCATCGGCTCCGCTCGCGACTCCATTCGACGTCACCGGAGCCATAAGAAGCCCACGTCGGCGTGATGACGTCAGTTCCCTTTTTTCCGCGCCGTCGACGCGCAACGGGTTTTTTCCAGTGCTCTCTAGCTACTTTGTAGTTTAGCGGTGTAACTGTGTTAAATCCAGTATGTCTTCGACTAGGAAGTCGGGCTTTAAGACCTGTAGGGAATGTGGAGGTCTGATGTCAATGACGGATCCGCACCAGAACTGCTTATGGTGCCTCTCTTCAGACCACGATATGGAGGAGTGCGGATGCTGCAGGAGCATGAATCCGAAAGCGCTCAAAGAGAGGAAGACTAAGCTCTTCATGAAGAAGATCGGTGAGGAGAAGAGAGGGAGGAAAAAGGAGAAGTCGAAGAGGGAGTCATCGACTTCGAGGTCTTCGAGGTCGAAGAAGCACCACAAAAAGAGGAAGCATTCTTCTCGACGTCGGTCCTCGAAGTCCAGGAAGTCGAGATCGGCTTCGCCCCGTCGACGTCGGAGCAAAGGCTTGTCTCCTTCTCCTTCACCTTCGAAGTCACCGAGGCGTTCTCCTTAGAAGAAGCAGACTCCGGCTCAGTCCCCGACGCAGTCATCGGCTCCGTCTAAGGCTTCGACTCCGGTTCGAGTGGAGTCGGATGCTTCCATGGATGAACAGGAACAGGAAAAGTCTGTTCCGGTGCCTGAAGAATCTGCGGCTCCGGTGGAAGATACTGCGGAGCCGACGCCGGAGACCCCACAAGGGGATACAGGGTCTGTTCCTTTTCCTCAATTCCCGGCTCCAGGTACAGATTCTACAAATTTTTTGAATGCTATGTATGGCATATTTAATAGGGCGGCCTACCCATCCGGAGCACCAACTGGTCCCGTGGGTCCGATGGCATTTACACTAGGGGTGCCGCAGCATTATGCTCAGGCCCCCTTTATGCCCTTTATGCCGATGGCGCCTTCTTGGCAGTTTCCGGCGCCGTCTGGGGATCCGATTCGACCTCGGAGGGACCAGCAGACTTCGGAGCCTTCCTCGACGCCGAGGCCGAATCCATCGGCGCCGCCGACTCCACCTATGGCGCCACCGACTCCGGTACCTCTGGCTCCACTGACGCCGCGTACGACGTTGTCGACGCCGGCTCCCCGGATCCGGTCGAGAAGGGAGGCCCAGAGGGTGTTGGGGGAAGGGAGATATCATGCAGAGGTGGAAGAAGGTGAAGTTGACTCTTCTTCTGATGAATTTGAAGGTATTGAAGAAGCAAGTGGGTTGGATACAACCCCGGAGTGGGAGCATACGTCTGCCAGGTCTTCTCCGCCTCAGGAATTGGCTCCCTATCATGTGGTGATCAAGAAGGCAGCAGATGTTTTGGATTTGCAGCTGCCCTCTGTGGAGTACAAATCCAACTTGCTAACAGAGATGTTGCATTCTCCGTCTTCAACTTCAGAGCCTTTGTTGCCTTTCAATGAGGCCATCTTGGAGCCGGTCTTGGAGGTGTGGAAGAAACCTATTTCATCTCCGGCAGTGTGCAGGCAGGTGGCAAGAAGGTACAGGGTTGCACCAGGGGATCCTGACTTTTTGTCTACGCATCCATCTCCGGACAGCCTGGTTGTGCAGGCTTCATGTTCTAAACATGCTTCGGGTGCCTTCCCTCAGTCTCCAGCTGACAGGGAATCCAAGAAAGTTGATCAGGCAGCCAAAAAGACCTTTTCCTCAGGAAGTATGGCGTTGAAAACGTCTAATGCTACATGCCTTCTGGGGCGTTATGTGCATGCCCTGATGGACTCCATTAAATCTTTGGCCCCTAAGTTGCCTGAGGGGGATAAGTCGTCCTTCTTGGAGGTTGTTGCAGACACTCAGGCGGCTGCCAGACAGGTGATCCAGTCAGGGCTGGATACGGCGGACTCGGTGGCAAGAATTATGGGGTCGTCTGTGGCAGCAAGGAGGCAGGCTTGGCTCCGTACCTCGGGGTTCTCGGCTGATGTTCAAGCTACGTTGGTTGATCTGCCATTCGACGGACAGAAGTTGTTTGGGGAGAAAGCAGACTCTGCCCTTCAGCGATTTAAGGACAGCAGACTGACGGCGAAGTCCTTGGGTCTGCAGGCTCCTGCTAGGGGTTCGTCTTTTCGAAAGTTATGGGGTTTCTGAAGAACATCTTTTCGTTCCTTCAGACAGCCCTAACAGCAGCAACAACAACAGCAGCAGAATCCCCTCTATAGGTCCTATAGAGGGAAGCAAAGGAGTCGGAGAGGTTCTGGACGCAACCCCTCTTCTTCCTCATCCTCCTCTGCTCCAAATGAGGCTTCGGGGAAGCAGCCCTAGATCCCCCATCCCGGATCATGTAAGACCTGTGGGGGGTCGGGTGTCCTACTTTCTATGGGGTTGGAAATCTATTACAACAGACCTTTGGGTTTTGAACCTCGTAGAGACTGGGTACGCCCTTCCCTTTCGGGAGTTTCCTCCCCCTTACCCTCCTTGCCAAGGTTATTGCTCGGAAGACCATCTGCTTCTCCTGCAGAAAGAAGTGCTAGCCTTGCTTCAGAAGGGTGCAATAGAGGTGGTTCCGGAGCAGGAAAGGGGTCAGGGATGCTACTCCCGGTATTTCCTGATTCCCAAAAAGGACGGCAGATTGCGTCCGATTCTGGACCTCAGAATCTTGAATTTTTACCTGAGACAGGAGAAATTCAAGATGCTGACCCTTGCGCAGGTTCTTCAAGCGTTGCAGCAAGGAGACTGGATGGTGTCGCTCGACTTGCAGGACGCGTACTTCCATGTTCCAATCCTGAAGTCGCACAGGAAGTATCTCCGTTTTACGGTTGGGTCGCAATATTACCAGTTTGCGGTCCTCCCGTTTGGTCTTACTACCGCACCTCGAGTCTTCACAAAGGTGATGGCAGTGGTGGCTGCTCATCCCAGGAGGTCGGGGATTCCGGTTTTCCCCTACCTGGACGACTGGCTTCTGAAGGCACAGTCCCCAGAGATGGTGCAGCGTCATCTGCAGGTGACAACTCAGCTGTTGTTCGACTTGGGTTTTTCAATCAATGTGCCCAAATCTCACCTGGTGCCCTCTCAACGCAACCTGTTTATAGGGGCAGTACTGGACACTACTGTGTGTCGAGCATTCCCTCCTCCTCCTTTATTCCACAGTGGAGCGGTTGTTCCAGTTCTGAAGGTCCTTCGCCGGCTCGGTCTGTTCGCCTCCTGCATTCTGTTGGTCAACCATGCACGCTGGCACATGAGGGCGCTCCAGTGGTGCCTCCGCAAGCAGTGGTATCAGCACAACGGGGATCTCAGGGAGTCGGTCAAGATCTCCAGAGAAGCTGCAGCGGATCTGTCTTGGTGGAGTGTAGAGGGCAATCTGTCGCAGGGAAAGCCCTTCCATCTACCTCCATCAGTGGCCACAGTGATAACGGATGCATCCACCTTAGGGTGGGGTGCGCATCTGGGGGACCTGGAGATCAAAGGTCTGTGGTCTCCAGAGGAAAAGTTGCTTCACATCAACCTTCTGGAATTGCGGGCGATTCGTTTGGCGCTCAAGGCCTTCCTTCCTTCCCTTCACAGTCAGTCGATTCAAGTCCTGACAGACAACACGACCGCGATGTGGTATGTCAACAAGCAGGGAGGAGTGGGGTCTCTTTGTCTATGCAGAGAGGCCTTACGTCTATGGTCCTGGGCTCAGGACCATCAGATTTGTCTGATGGCAAATCATCTGGCCGGGGTGCTGAACGTACATGCGGACAGTCTCAGTCGGCAGTTCTCCGCCGACCACGAGTGGAGGCTCCATCGGAGGTAGTTCATCACGTCTTTCGGACATGGGGAACTCCTCGGGAGGATCTGTTTGCTACTTTCGAGAACACGCACTGCCCGTCATTCTGCAGTCTCCAGTATCCGATGCAGGGGGCGTTGGGGGACGCGTTTCAGTTGAGATGGGCCTCACAACTCCTTTACGCGTTTCCTCCCATACCCTTGATTCCTCGGGTTCTGAGGAAGATTTGCCAAGACCGGGCCCAAGTCATATTGGTCGCCCCGGATTGGCCAAGAAGGGTGTGGTATACAGATCTTCTCCACCTCTCCTCGTGCCCTCCGCTCCATCTCCCTCTGAGGGCAGACCTCCTCTCACAGTCGGAGGGGCAGGTTCTACACCCCCACCTCCAGAGCTTACACCTTCATGCCTGGAGATTGAACGGGGCAACCTGAGTTCCTTCTCTCTCCCACCTGATGTGGTGGATGTTATTTTATCGGCCAGGCGACACTCCACCAAGTCCATTTACTCCTACAGGTGGTCTAAATTTGTAAAATGGTGTGGAGAGAGGTCCATTGACCCTTTAAAAGCCCATCTTTCTGATGTTCTCCAGTTTGCTCTTTCCTTGGCTCAGCAGGGCTGTGCTGTGGCCACGGTCAAGGGCTATCTTTCGGCCTTATCGGCTTTTCTGTGCCTTCCAGATCAACCATCACTGTTTAAATCTCCGGTTGTTCTGAGGTTCATCAAGGGCCTTACAAACATGTTTCCTCCCACTCCTTTTGTAATGCCTCAGTGGGACCTTAATCTTGTTTTAACCTTTCTAATGGGGTCCCCATTTGAGCCTCTTCATAGTTGTCCTTTGAGGCTGTTGTCCTTTAAGGTGGTTTTTCTTGTAGCCATAACCTCGGCAAGGAGGGTGAGTGAGCTTCAAGCTCTTAGTTCCAAACCTCCTTTTCTTACCTTACATGCTGAAAGGATGGTTCTGAGGACCAGGGCTGCCTTCCTGCCAAAGGTTGTCACTCCGTTTCATTTGGGGCAATCCATTACTCTCCCTGTTGTTTACCCACCTCCTCATCCTTCCAAAGAGGAGGAAAGACTCCATCGCCTGGACCCGAAGAGGGCTGTGAGTTTTTATCTGGACAGGACCAAGGACTTTCGCCTTGATGACCAGCTATTCATTGGCTATGTTGGTCGTTCAAAGGGTAAAGCGGTGCACAAGCGCACGCTGTCGAGATGGATCATCCTTGCCATCAAGATCTGCTACGCCCTGGCTGGTAAGACTCCTCCTGAGGGTATTAGAGCTCATTCAACTAGAGCTAAATCATCTACATCTGCTTTGGCCAGGGGTTTTCCTGTGGCAGATATTTGTAAGGCCGCGACTTGGGCCTCCCTCCATACTTTCGCAAAGCATTATTGCTTGGACTCAGAGATGAGGAGGGAGGGCCACTTTGCGCGCTCTGTTTTGCAAGACTTTCTGGTATAGGAAGGTGGACACCCTCCTACAGGAGTGGGGACTGCTGTGGGAATCTATTCACAAGGTGAGGAATCCACTGGCAGATGTATCCATCAGAAGAACAAGTTACTTACCTGCGGTAACGCTTTTTCTGGTGGATACAGTATCTGCCTGTGGATTCCTCACTGACCCACCCGCCTCCCCGTTGTCCACCTTTGTATACCATGAAAAAGGTCTTGTAGATATGTTTTTATGCTGTATGTTACAGTTGTAGGAAATGCTTGGTTTACTTTGCATTGCTTTCCTTTGCATATTATGTATATGTATTAGTATATTGTATACTGTGTATTCTTTGAGTCTGTCGTTAGTCCACCTGTTCGCCTCGAAGGCACGGAAAAAATGGGTGGAACTGACGTCATCACGCCGACGTGGGCTTCTTATGGCTCCGGTGACGTCGAATGGAGTCGCGAGCGGAGCCGATGCATTATGACGTCGCCCACGTCGACGTGGAGTGCTGGGAAAGAAAAGTTCCGTGGAATGCTGGCGCAGGGGATATTCACAAGGTGAGGAATCCACAGGCAGATACTGTATCCACCAGAAAAAGCGTTACCGAAGGTAAGTAACTTGTTCGTTTTGCTGCTATGTGTGTCAATCTGCTATAACTACAAATACAACTCCTGTAACTCCCAAACCCCCTCCCCCCACCCTGCCTCCCTCCATGATGGACTTAAAACTACCCGCCTCCCCAACAATGCAGAGTGCCTGTCATTCCCTCCCCGGTATCTCTTTGAAGGGAGAATTCTGGTTATCCCTCCTTGTCAACTCCCCATGTCATCGTGTCTTATTAAATATTGCCCTCCCAAAGTACCTTGTAGGTTCAGTTCCAGTTCTCATCTGAGGGAACTTGCAGACCCGTGGTGCTTTACTTTCATTTTCTCTGATGGAGTTCATCCAGTCTGGGGCTAGTTAGTGTTCTATGGATTGATGAGAGTTTAGGCTGTAGAGTTTGCGGGGTTGTCTTCAGTGCTTCCTGTGGAGTTCCCTTCAGCCTCTGACTGTTTTGACGTAGGTGGTTGTTCTATTATGATTTTTCCCACCTTTGTCGATGACTCTTTCTTGAGTGATAGAGGAGAGATCTATCAATGGAAAACGAGAGTATCGATCAACTATCACCATCAGGTGTTGTCCATTGTCAAGAGGACCAAAGAAGTCAACAGCAATTCTTTCCCATGCATGTGTTGGCAACTCTGACATGTTTAAGTTGTGGTGAGTGTTTTTTTATGACAGGCAGTTGCATAGATGACAGGCCTGCAATTCTCTTTCAACTCTCCCATCGAGATGTAGAAACCAAACTCGGTCTCTAATAGCTGGTTTGGTGGCAACAATTCCATGATCTCTTTCATGGGCCAGCTCAATTATCTGTTGTCGTAGACTCTCCTGAAAGACAGTTCTTGAACCTCTTAGAATAATGCCTTCTTGAGTAACTGATAGTTCATCTGATAGTACATCTTTGACATTTTTAAACTTCTGGAATTCACTGTCACTGGTAAGAGTTTGAGAGTGCTGGTACCAAGACTGATGTGTAATAATGTCTTTCAGTGTTAGTATGTCACTATCTTGACTCATGGCAGTGACAATATGTTCCAACGAAATGGTGGTGCAGTGCTTGATTTCAAAATTAAATTTATGAATGCTTCAGCCATCTTGGAGGGGTACCAGGGCACTTTAGAGGCACCCTTGAGAAGAAGTCTGCAGGGTTTTGATCTTTCCCTGAATGATGCACGATGGTGTAGTTGTATTCTTGCAATCGCAGACCCCAGCATTCAATGTGGGGAGGCATTTTTGCCTTTGGATTGTCAAAGATGGTCAACAATGCTTGATGATCTGTCACAAGCGTGAAGGGCTTCCCATGCAAGAATACAGATAAATGTTCACAAACCCACTCCACTGCTAAGCCTTCTTTCTCAAGTTGTGAATAAGCGTGTTCAGTTTGGGACAAACGTCTGCTTGCATATGCCACAATATGTCTTTGAGCCTTTGGGTGTCTGCTGTGCCAATAGAAAAGATATGGCCCAAAAATGTTTTACTTCATCTTATGGAACTCACATTTCTCAGCATTCAAAGTTAAACCTGCATCAGCGAGCAAACAACACACTTGTGAGAGCTTTATCGTGCTCCTGTGTAACTCCAAAAACCAATATGTCATCACTATAATTGAAAGCATTAATTACAGGCTGTATGATATGTTGAATGGCAGATAACAGCCCCGCAGCTGATGACACAAAAAAACAGAGTTTTTTTGTAACGTAACAGAGCAATATGTGTAGGAAAGGTGAAATTGTCCTTAAGTTCCAACTGATGATATCCGTTATTCAGATCAGGGCGAGAGAATACCTTTGCACCATTCAATTGTGTTATCATACTAGCAGTATGTGGACCTGGGTGTTGTTCCCTTTCAATTGCCTTGTTTGCTTGATGTATATCCACGGAAATGCATACAGTTCCTTCACTGTCTTTTATAGTTTCTACCACCATGGGAGAAACTCATGGAGTTGAACCAGTGGCACGCTCGATTATATCATGTTTGAGTAAGGATTTAAGTTCTTTTTTCAACAGCTTCCCGTAAGTGAAAGGCAATTCATCTGTGTCTTTGAGCAATAGGACAGACGTCCTCATTAATATATAATTAGACTTTCATAGTCTTGAGGTTTCCCAACCCCTGAAACAACAAAGGGAATTGACTTACTATTTTGTGAGGAGCATTTATGTTATAGTTCACAGATATCAGTACCATATCAGCAGCTGTGGTAAAGCCGAATAAACAGGCTGGTGATGACGTACCTTGAGGTACATGAACGGGTGCTTGTACTTTTGTTTAAGTGTGTTTCATGGTTGCTACAAAAGAACCTTGACTTTTTAGGGGCATCGATGCATTCCACATATACACTTTAGCATAAGAGATGGTAATGGAGACAGTTTATTATATTTCTCTTCAGGCATAATATTTATTAATGTTAGTGTGATTTTCAGACAATGTTTGAATGACTTTGGAGCTTTGTAGTGTTGACTTTTCATGGACCGGTATTTTTCCTCACATGCGGCCAGTCCTACATGCACAAGTTACTCTGAGGTAAACATCGACATGGCACAATCATCTTCTTCACTTTCACTTGACATTGCTACTGAAGAATTGTTTGATAAAGATTTAGATGCCAATCGACTTCATTTGGTATCAATTTGCCCCAGCTGATGTGGTCACTTGCCCTTGTGGAAGTGTTCCGAATGTCGCTTTTGGAACATTCGGGTGGTCATTTTGTCTTTGCACCGTGATACACGTTCTTTTTCATTCACCTTGAAGACCGTTACAAAAATGGTTCTCCTTTCCACAGCCTTTGCAGATCTGCCCAAGGGCGGGATTGTGCTTTTGCTTCCTTTTCACGTTCATGACTGAGTCACTCTGGCCGCCAGACTCCATGTCAGCAGCTTGTCGATCAGCACATTCTTCAGCTCCGGCAGTCATGAGAACTCGCACCAGACTAAGGCTTTCTCTCAACATCCGTTGTCTGAACGAATCTGAGAAGCACTTGTCAATCCCACTGAGGCATACAGGTTCCTCATCAATAAATTCATTGAATTTACAGTGTTTGACCAGCGTATCCACTCTCAACTTATTCGTGGATGGTCTCACCAGCTTTCTGTTTCTTGCCTGAAGATGTACCTTTCGTAATCTACATTCGTATTTGGATTGAAGTTGAGATTCAACGCTGCTTTGATATGACTATGTAATTTCATCAGCTCGCAGCATTTTGTTTGTGACTTCTTTTACACTTTCACCAGTAAGATTCTTAAGGTACTTGATAATCTTGTTATCTTCTTCTTCTATCGCATCAATGAAAAAATCAAATGTCTCTATCCAGGCAGTCCATCTGTCACCAATATTCAGCATTTGGCGGTATACAATGGCGGTTTCAAGAAGGCAGCAGCATTGTAACCATTTACGAGATTGGCTGCCAATGAGGGTGGAGTTCTCTCCAACACCGTCTGCTGTAAGTCAGGTTTAGCTTTATTTGATATAAAAAATATCATAAAAGCAGTACAATTTCAGATTTAAAAAGAGAGACATATTTACAGAGTTTTTTAAAAAGCAATTAAATCATAACCTAGTACAGTTTATGCAATGCAATTTCCAATCCATGTTTTTTATTTTTTGTTTTTGTTTTTAAAAACCATAAAAGTTGTAAAACTATAAGTGTTAGCCAAAAGCCTGTGTAAAAGAAAGACCCAGAATTATTACCACCAATTAACTGGTCTCTAATCATAATTCATGTCTGGACCAATGGGACAATTTGGCTTCCTTGCCAAGATCTTGCTTCTTGTTAGCCAAGCACAACCCAAGAATTTGGCCACCCCGCATATCAAAGTAAGTGATGAAATATCTGTACATAGGATGCGGAGTGCATTGCGATGGCTCATTGGACCTAGTAGTTGGCAAACCGGCTTTATCCACCTGTTTCTGGCAGACCTATACGCCGGGCAGGCAAACAAGAGATGTGCAATGGACTCGTTATGATAAGCTCCCTACTTCATTTTAGGAAACTGTTAAAAACTTCCCTCTTCCTTGTTAATCAGCTTACTGTTCATTTCTCTTCTGTTGCCATTATCACTCGTTCGTGGTTAAGCGCCAGGAAACCCTTGGTGTCAGTGCGCTATATAAATATCATCTAACATAACATAACATAACATCCCGGGCAAGGTGTAAGTGTCATATTTATCCCTTTCCAACTTGCAATTACACTGTTGGTAGGGAGTGTCCCCAATCTCATCTTCATATATAATACCCTATCTCTGGGGGTCTAGATAAAATCCAAATAGGGTTCCATTTTACAGATGGTTTTGTGCTGAAAGAATCCCTCAGTCAATTTCCCTAGTCTGGGATTTTGAATGACCTGTGTCTGCACCCATTCCCAATAAATTCTTTTTAGAACCTGCTTTGTCGGTGGGATCTGACTGCACCATGCCTCTTTTAGACCAATGGCGGTTAAAAGTTTCGAAGGTCCGATAGCCATTTGATCTTACTCCCTGTGTCAGCTATTAACAATTCATCAAGAGCTGCCTCATACTTAGACAATTCGGCAGTCCTTTTGATGCAGGCCCAAAAAAGAAGAGGGCGCAGACGAGCTATATCTTGAATAGAATGCCTACCAAGGTCAAAGAATAAAGGCTTCAGAGGCGTCGAGGTAGGTAGAGAAGTCATGTCTCTCATAAACTTATTTTCGGACATGACAAGTTCACCAACATTCTGAAAGCCCCAGAGCTCAGATCCATACTAGGCCGATGAAAGCGCTTTGCCATCATAGACGGCAAGCACAGGGGCCACTGGCCTACACCCAGATAGGCGTTGTTCTCTCAAGATGGCACCAGAGACCCTCTTGTGGTTTAAAAGCATCTTGGCTAGGTGGGGACCCCACCTCATATCCTTGGAGATGCGAATCCCCAGGTAGTCAAAACCCTCCACATTATCCAGCGGGACAGCATCCAAGGTGAAATTGTTTTTAAAACGTTTGGACGGGTTGATGCTCATAATCTTAGTTTTAGTAGTGTTAATTGTCAACCCATGCAATTCACAAAAGATGCCGAACCTATTCAAGAGCCTCTGGAGTCCCCCTGGTGATTTTGAAATCAAGAGAGTGTCGTCGGCAAACAGGAGGGTCGGTGTCTTCTCCCCAGCCAGGGAGGGAGCGTCTGCCGGCTCCTGTCGCAGGAAATCAACCACCCCGTTGATGTATAAGGAGAACAGGGTGGGTGCCAGCACACATCCCTGGTGGACCCCCCTGTTCACCGCGATGCTCTCAGTCAATTGCCCTTGGGACCCCCATCTTATTTTAGCATAGTTACCATTGTGCAAACGCTGTATGATATCAAGGATCAGGGGGGGGATACCTAGTTGTTGTAGAATGTACCACAGTTTCCCCAGCGGTACCAGGTCAAAAGCGGTCTTCAAATCTATGAAGGCCAGATACAGACTGCCTTTCCCCAGGAGTACTGTCTTCCAATAGATCATAAAAAATCTAAAGACCTGGTTGATTGTTCCCACTTTGTTCCTGAAGCCCGCTTGGAAGTGGGACAGAATGCTGTTATCTTCCATCCAAGTTCCAATCCTGGCAAGGAGGACCCTGCCAACCACTTTCTGTATCACATCGATTAAGCTAATCGGTCGGTAGTTGGCAGGGTCCTCCCTATTCCCCTTTTTGAAGATGGGGACCACCTCAGCACCTTTCCAAGAATCTGGCACAGGTGATCCCCTCGCTATTAAATTCAGCGTCAATAGGATGAAGAGTGCCCATGTCTCAGGATCATGCAAGAGCAAATCTCCAGGGAGACCATCTGGGCCCGCCGCCTTGCCTGGGGCTATGTTATTTATTGCTGTCTCCACCTCAGCTAATTCAAAGCAATCTAGATATTGGGCGGGAACTCTGGGGGTGGGAAGGCAATCAGTATCTGGGGAAAGGGGATAATTATCAACAGCAGAATACAACTTAGCAAAATGTTCCAGCCATTGATTAGCAGTAGAAATTGGGAGCGAGGTACTCCTGGCCCTTTTATTGATAAGATCCCAAAAACCTTTCGGATCTTTCTCTTTAGATGCTTGTTTTAAATCTTGCCAATGGTTCTCATCCCAGATTTTCTTGGCCTCCCTCTGGGCCCCGGAGTATTCCTTCCTTGCTTTAGTGACTGCCAGGGGATCTTTTTTCCTAATTTCCAGTAAAAGGGCCGCCCTTTTTTCCTTACATTTTGTGGAATACCAGGGGTTACCAGCCTTTGCCTGGGTGCCTCTGGATCCTACCTTACCTACAACAGTAAAAAAGGTACTCAATTTGGTGATGAATTCTTGATAGGTCAGATGGAAATTTGATTGGACCTGCACTGATTTAGAGAGATTCATGAATTTACTGATCTCAGCATCTAGAATGCCCTTAATACTTTCCATTTTATATTCCTGGGTGGCGACTTTCAGCCATTTGAGGCGTCTGCAACAGTTAGTGGGGGTTACTTCTCTGGTTGACAGGAGCGGTCGACAGCTTACCTCAGCACCATGTGCCTGCCAAACATTATTTAGTTCTAAACATAAGGGATTGTGATCACTGTCTGAGGAAGGTTTAACTTCCATGTCTATCAGATCTCGCCATAGCCTAACATCCATAAGGATGTAATCGATCCTAGACGGGGAGCTGATCCTATTAAAAGTGTGAGCCCCGTGTAAGTCAGAGGTTGATCTCCCATTTACCGCTCTGAGATTAAATTCCTGCCTGAGTGCATTTATTTGGATGACCCTCTGAGACCACTTCCTAATGGGGGGTAACTCAAGTGCAGGAATATCCCATTTTACATCTTCTTCGGTGGTGCCAAGAAAATCCTCCTCACCAAGCGGTTCAAACGTGCAATTTAAGTCACTCCCTACAATGATGTAGGAAGTAGGGGGAATGCCAGATAACATACTCTCCAGAGATGAAATAGTTGCAGAGCCCAGGGCACCCTTAGAGCCCCTAGCATAGATATTAAAAAGATCCAATGTGGGTCTGTTAGGAGCTCCTCTTACTGTTAGGTGCAAAATATCATGTGAGGTACAATTATGGGTGGTAATTGACCAATTCAGGGAAGTGCTAACCCATATATGGAGACCCCCAGATAGGCGACCCTTACTTGAGCTAATAGCCGGGCAAAAATAAGTAGAATATCCTGACTTATGTAGGGGGTTTAGACTCCATGTTTCCTGGAATAGACAAATCTCATATTTTCCGACTAGGGCATTCCATTCAGGGAGTAATAACTTCTTCTCTAGTCCTGCTATGTTCCAGGAAAGAATGTTGAGTTTGGTCTTATTTGATGTGTCTATTAACCCTATATCTCCAGAGATGTCATATGGTGTCAGGTTTCTATAGATTGCCCTACTCTCACAGATATCTAGAGAGGAGGGTGCAGCTGAGACAATGTGTTCACTGGAGCAGGTTAATGGAGGAACCACACTGTGGCCATTTCATGGTGCTAATGTCAGTCAATCAACCCTATCCAAGCCTGACTCCCCCCTAGGCCCCCCTGGGGTCAGATGGAGTTTCGCCCCCGATGGAACCCAGAGGGGTGTGCTCCTGATTTGTATAGACGAGGGCTCTGGGGAGGAAGTGCGGAATTCCAAGGCCACTAAGTTCTCAGCCAGAGCAGCATCTACTAATTCCAACTCGATGCAGTCGTGCTGGGAGTTTTGGTCCGATAGCCTCCTTACGCTGATGATGTCATCCCTAATGATGGATCTACAGCCCCTAACATGGCGCAACCAATGTATAACCTTATTGCGAAGTGATTCTCCGCCTTCATACCCCTGATTGGGGGAGGATTTGGGGACTTTCGCCATATATACTGTTTTCCTATTATTTGGCACCCTGTCTGTACGATGTAGTCCGGATGTCCGGGTGTTATTGGTCGGGACATGCTGCTCGTTAGGTAGGTGGCCTTGAGGAACCCTAGTATTAACCCCCCTAGAATTTTCAATGTTATGATGGGGCCCACATAAACTTGATTTTTCCGCATAATTTCTCTTGGGATTAGGAAGAGAGGGCAAGGAAGGCGGGGCGGTTTCACAATTAGACCGTCCTCGTGGTCCCCTAGTGAATATATCATCAGAGGAGTCAATCTGGGGTCTGTCGATTGGGATGGCCACAGAAGCGGAAGTAGCTTTGGACTGGAGAGTTGGGGAAGGTAGGGAAGGGCTTAGCTTGACGTTTAAAGTCTCAATTATCTTTCTAAGTGAGACTACCTCACTTTGGAGGATTTCAACTTTCTCCATGAGACCCTCAAAAGATACTTTGCAGATGCAGGGAATCAGAGGGGCCACGGCCTTAACAAGATCACACCTTCTCCTAGATGGACTAACTACTGCCTCCGCTACGGAGTCCAGCACTAAGAATCGATTAGAGCATGGGATAGATTGCAGAAACTCATCACCGATTTTCTTAGGACCGGAGCCCCCCGACTCAGAAGGTTTGGACCGGGGTGCAGGGGAGTCCAGTGCAGAGGTCTACCTCGTGTCATCCATTAGTGAACTGTTGGAAATGGGATTGGGGCGTGTGATTTTTATTTTTTTTTTAAACATGTTCGGAATGACCTTGTGAGGATTATTACCCGACCCTCCCTCGTCACCCACAGCAATCACCGTGATGTTACCTCCCAATATTTCCTCGCAGTCGGTGACAATACTCTCAATTCTGTCTAGGACACAATTGCTGGGTGCAAGTCTGGCTATTTTGGTCTTTTTACCCTTTTTACTCCCCACGGTGCCCCCTCCCTCCATTGCCTTCCTCTTGCCCATTCAGTAACAATAACTATCTTGAGAGAGAGCGTCAACGGAAATACAAAGATGAGACAATGGGCTTGTAGGCCTAGTTCGTCAACGGCTTAGATATAAAAATGACCAAATTATCAATCGCCCCTTGGGGTATTCGCAGGTCATGTAGCGATATCAAAGCAATGTACCTTGGAGCCCTTGTCGTCAAGATTAGAGGGGGGGCCCTGTCCTGTCTCCTCCTGGCAATGACGGGCAAGGACGGGCCCGCCCTTGGTCCGGGCTTCGCCCGGGAGCTGCCCGCGCGCGTCCCGCGCTGCGGGAGGCTAGAGGCGCAGATATGGGCCGTAGGCGCCTGTGTGATGACGCTGTCCTCCTGCGCCAACAGGGCCGCTGGGAGATGTAGTAGGCTAGACCGTTCCCCTCACGGCAGTCCCGATGGACGTGGAACAGGGAAACAAGGTCGGGCCCCCGAGGGAGCAGCCTTTCCCCTCGCGGCTCTCAGGATGTAAGCAGGATGTAAGCAGCTGGTCGGCGCGTCCCGCGCTGTGGGAGGCAAGAGGCGCAGATATGGGCCGTAGGCGCCTGTGTGATGACGCTGTCCTCCTGCGCCAACAGGGCCGCTGGGAGATGTAGTAGGCTAGACCGTTCCCCTCACGGCAGTCCCGATGGACGTGGAACAGGGAAACAAGGTCGGGCCCCCGAGGGAGCAGCCGTTCCCCTCGCGGCTCTCAGGATGTAAGCAGGATGTAAGCAGCTGGTCTGCTGTCTGCTAAGACCTTCTTCATTCATATAATCTCTAATGCCCTGAACTGTGCTGGCCTCTGGGTCATTGTGGACAGTCTAGGAAATCTTGACCTCTCTCTTGTTCTCCGCGACAACCCTTTGCTTTCAGTGGTGTGCTGCTTCGGGTATGGATAGCAGCGCAAGCACAACTTCGGGTGATTCCTCTAGGGCCACTCCACCCAGTACTGTGGTATGATGGCTCTCTTTGCTCAGGTCTGGTAAGTAGATGGATGTTCATTGTATTTGAATTACGTTTCTTGTAAGCGTCTCTTTGTACTGCCTGATATCTGGTTGATCTCTGCCTCGCAGATTTATCACTCGTATGATATAGGGCTTTAGGCTGCGTAGTAGCGCGGTACTTCTTTTTTAGGCTTTCTCAGCAGGTTCTCGGACAATGATATGTAGACTTCTCATTGAAGCTTTAGTTATCTTCAAAGGCTTTACACAGACTGCACTTTGACCCCACATACGCCAAATGTTGATTCCGCACTTCGACGGAGGCACACTCTGAGAGAGCACTGTTGATCTTCTGGTTACTTATCCCCTATCTTGTTGTAAGTTGTAGAGTCCTTCCAGCCTGTGTACACACCAATGACTATGCCACACATGGAGCATTGTATAACACATCATTATTCTTTTGCGTGTAACCATAAACTCAACATTATAAACCTGCATTCACTTCACTTCACTTCGCTCTAACACTTACATCACAGTTCTACGGAGTCCATCAGGAGCCACAGGCTTCCGTCATTGCAAATTCACATGACACAACAGCTTATACATAATGAAAATATATCAGCAGCTTGTGAAATAGATATCATTCTTAAAGAGATGCTTTCTGACTTCCATAAGGCTACATCCTACCATCATTGGTTGTGAGCTTGCGGAGGTGGACTGTACAAAGTTACATTGTTTGGTGTATATATAAAGACAGTTTTACCCCAAAGCGACTCAAACTTGCTTCCCTGGGGAACCCCCCCTGACCCTCAGTGACTAAAAAAACCCCAAACCCCTACAATACGACATATGGACCCATAGTCCAATTGTCTTGAGGATGATTACTGACTCCCCTCTAATGAGGAGGGCATCTGGCACACCCCAGAAGCCCACAGAGTCTTAGGGCTTGATTATGAGTTTGGTGGTCCGTGTACTGCCAAAATCATGGTGGCACGGCGGCTACAGTCCCACCACCATATTAAAACTTTGGTGCTCAGACCGCCATTGGACTGCTGCAACCGACATGGAACCATGTTCCCTGGCAATGGTGCAGCAGTCAAGAGCTCACAATATGCTGACGGGGCCGCTGCAGCAAGCCATGCATATTATGAGTTTCCTGACTGCCAGCGGTTTCATGGAGGTTCTTACTCCTTGAAACTGGTGTTAGTAAAAAAATAAAGGGGGCCCTACAGGGCCCCCCATGCCACATGCATGTTGGTGCATGCAGAGGGGCACATGTTTTGCCCCCTGTGTGCATGCACCCCCAGTTCCAGCATGGCATAGACTTCACAGTCCATGCCATGTTGGAACGGGATGTGGCAGTCCGGCCACGATACAGCATTAAGGCTCATAATTGAGCCTTTTTATTGAACTGCCACGCCACCCGTCCGACCACACGATTTCACTCGTAATCTGGCAGGCGGGCGGCAGCCCTGTTTGGCAGTCCTGGAGCGGACCGGTGGCATGGCAGCCCGCTCCAGGACCACCAAACTCGTAATTGGGCCCTAAGACTTTGTCATATGTAACACTCCGGGGCCTTGCTGTCTCTTCACATATGTGGTGAAGGGGGGCCAGATATTGTGAAGCTTTGCAACTCTATTTTGGACAACTGCTGTGAGTTTTTTCATTGCATAAATCGACCACAGCTTCCCCCACCACATATTAAGTGAAGGTGCCTGCATCTGTTTCCACATCTGGTCCATATTCAGGCGTGCGACGAGCAGTAGGTGAGAGAATAGCTCACCCGTAGGGGTCATTGTGGGGTACAGCTTAAGGGCCACGTGTTCGACCATTCCATTTTACGAGTCACAAATTGCAATGTTTTGCGACTCACAAAATTGAATGAACAACAGTGTCTCAGACACTGTTTGCGATTTCTGATGGGGTCGCAACTGACCTGCCTCATCAATATTAATGAGGCAGGTCACAATTTGTGACCCATTGGGAATAGCCAGCCCTCGCAAGGAAGGTGACCTGCTGGGGTCATTCAGTCAACTGCCTCACTACCTGTCATGGTGAATCACAAAAGTCACTAAATTAGGCTGTGCTTAACCCACTGGTAGCTTGGCACAAAAGCAGTCAGGTTTAACTTGAAAACAATGAGTAAGTTATTTATGCAGCACACAAACAGGAATAAAGTAAAAACACTGCACAAGAAAAATCTCACACTAATTTAGAAAACTAGAGAACATTTTTAGTAAATATTTGACACAAAAACAACAAAAATCCAATTAGTATATCCAGAGTTATGAATTTTTAAAGCTCAACTTAAAAAATGCTTCCTAAAATATCAAAGCGCCAACCACAGACATCTAGTTGCTGAAGAACTGGTCAAAGTCGTAAAATATGGTCACCAGTGATGGAGAGCGTGTCGGATACAAAAAGTGGATTGGGCCTGGTAGGCGCTGATCATGAGACTTACAAGAATTTTCTTAAAAATGTTTGGAGAAGGTAAAGTTTATTGGGGCAAGGCTGCAGGTGGTGTCCGAGAAGGAAACATGGTCCTCCTAGCTTCTACTGAAGACAGCTATTTGATCCAGATAAACAGAACTGAAAGCCTCCATTCCAGCCTAGACCTGGTTCACTAACCTCTGGAGAGTGGCAGGGTCATTCTTCAATCCAAAGGACATCACTCTAAATTGGGAATGGCCCTCTGAGGTAGAGAATGCTAACCTCTCAATGCCCCCTCAGTTAGGCCAATCTGCCAGTACCCAGAAGTAAGGTCAGAGGTCCTCAGGAACTTGGCAGCCGATGACCAATCAATGAGCTGATTAGCTCTGGGGATGGGATGGACATCAGTCTTTGTGACGGAGTTGAGCACCCTGAAGTCCACTCAAAACGGAGTTCTGAAGCGGAACCCAGTGGGGCAGCTTTAGGTACCAGCACCACAGGGCTGGACCAGGGACAACTGGAGTGTTCAATCACTCCCAGTTCCAGCATCTTGGACACTTCCTCTATTAATGCTGGCCTTTATTTTGTCAGTCAGCCTATAGATTTTATTCTCAACAGGTAGGTCGTCCCCAGTATCAATATCATGGGTACACAAATGTGTAAGACAAGGAGTGAGGGAACACAGGGAGGCAGACTGTCGCAGCAACTGGTGACAGTCCCTCAGCTGTTCTGGGATCTGGGTAGGAGAGAGATTGACACCTTCCATTGACCGTTCTTTCTGTGTGGATGACAGGAGGTCAGGGTGAGGTTCACTCTCCTATTCCTTTCCATCATCTGTCACCAACAGCATGGTAACCCTAGACCTCTCATAGTAGGGCTTGAGGAGATTTATGTGAAGTTCCCTGAAGAGGGCTTCTAGGGGTCTACCAGCTAAGTGGCCTCCTGCTTCCTCTAAATCACCTCATAGGGCCTGTTACAATGGTCTTGAAGGGCCCTAGGCTCCTTGGGCTCCATCACTTACACTTTCTGGCTAGGTTGAGACTCACCCAAAGTGGCCTTCTTAACATGCTAGAGTATCATGACTTGCTGGCTAACCTCAAAGTTCTCAGAAGCTTCCTTTCCGAATGTAGCCATCTGGTTCCTGAGAGTTAGCATTTAAATCCTAGGAGGGTGTTTGGGGAGCTTCCTCCCACCCCTCCTTCACCGGACTGAGAGGTCTCTAACAGTGTGGCCATACAGAAGGTTGAATGAATTAAACCCAACTCCGTTCTGTGGCTCCTCCCTGTAGGCAAAAGGCAGGCATGGCAAGAGGACAGCCCACTTCCACCACATGGGCTCAGGCAGGCCCACAATCATGCCCTTCAGGGTGATGTAGAACCTTTCAAGAAGCCCATTGGGTTGAGAACATGAAGTTACCCACACTCCTTCCACATTGACTTCATGTATTCAGACATGAAGTTGGTACCACTGTCATTCACCACTTCCTTGGAGAACCTTACCGGGTGAAAATCCCTATGAGGGCCCTAGCCACCACTGTCGGTGCAGTTAAAGACTTCAAAGTGATTGCCTCTAGTGGCATGGTCTGCCAAAACCAAGATAAACCTGTTGCCTAGGGGGTCGAAGGGTCCTATAATGTTGATGCCCACCATTTGAAAGGGGGTGCCAACAACAGGTAAGGGATTCAGGGAAGCCTTCAGTTTTATCCCTGTTTTCCAACTGCCCTGGCAGGTGAGATTGTCCCTGCAGAAAGAATCTAAGGCTATGGATATAGGTCCCAGTCACCTGACAATAATATTGCTGTCAAGGCATGGCATCGCCACTTCTCGTCACTTTATACTGGAGATCCTGACCATGCTAAGGAAAACCCAACAGTCGTGTATGATTGTACTCAGATTGATGGGTTTTTCTCCCTAGCTGAAATAAGATGCAGTATCAACACAATTATTAGATCTAAATCTCCTGGGCCGGATGCTATTTCGGGCGACGTATTTCTTAGCAACATCGACAACTGGTCATTGTATATTCTGGCTCTGGCCAACGGACTAGTCACTGGCTTCCCAATTCTGCCCTCAGGGAAAGGGGCTGAGGTAATTCCAGTGTTTAAGAAGGGTGATCGCTCACTGCCCTCGATCTACAGACCCATTAGCCTGATCGACAGTGTTCAAAAGGTCTTTGCCTGGGCACTTCTTGTGAAAATACAAATTTGGATAGGTGACAATAGCATTTTGTCCCCCTTTCAAGCCGGGTTCAGACAGAAAGTGAGCACTGTCGAGCAGAGCAGGTCTTCCGCTTTCTAGTATTAGTTTGGAAAACTGACAATCTCACAGGGTAGCTTATATGTAGCTTTTATTGATCTACTGTCTGATTTCGACCTTATCCCCAGATATAAACTTTGGTCTGTCTTGAAGGAAATGGGCATCCCTTCTGAAATTCTAGTATTGACCGCTCGCCTTCATGAGAACAACTATGCAAGGGTCTGATGGGGTAATCAAGGTCAATTGTCCGACCCAATCAGGGTAGGCAGAGGGGTATGACAAGGGTGCGTAATGGCCCCAACCCTTTTCTCACTCTTCATCAATGGAGTTGTCCAGTATCTTGCGGAGAGCCCAGGTGATGCACTGACCCTGTGGGGGGTAAAGTTGCAACTTTACTCTTTGAAGATGACACTCTGATAGTCTCTAAGACCCAGAGTGGCCTGCAAACCTTTTAAAAATGTTATGAGTCTTTCTGTGCATTAAGAGGCCTTGAGATAAACACTGAAAAGACCAAACTCCTAATGATTAATCCTCACAGATGGTTCAGGGGCAAGTTGTTCCTAGAGGGGAAACTACTCGAGAGAGTGAGCACCTTTGGTTATCTGGGTGTCACGCTCTCTTACGACCTTTCCTGGAGGCATCATCTTAAGAGGCAGATCTCCAGCTAAGGTGTATCTCAGGGGCTCTGATCAAAGAGCACAACATCTCAGCGAGCAAGCCAATAGCTGCCCCCCTTTGTATTTACAATTACAAAGCAGTGGGAGCAGCTCTTTATGGGGTGGAACTCTGGGGTTTCAAAAACCTGGATGCACTGCTCGGGACTTAAAACAAAGTCCTAAGATCACTTTCTTCTCTCCCACAGAGTACCCCCTGCAACCGATGAGACTGGATATGGGTAGATTATTGATTGTACAGAAAGCACAGTTACGCCCTCTGCTCTTTTGGTTATGTCTATAAAACACTCCTGAGTTACACCCTTATGCTGCTGCTTTGGACGAGGTCTATGCATTGGACCACCATAAGAAAATTGGCTGGCTGACCAAGGTGAAATCTCTGATGTCCTCTATAGGGATGGAAGGGGCATGGGACACCAATTCTCCAGATTCTCTCCCAAATAAAGCTTGGGTTAAGAAATATTATTGGGACTGGCTGGCACAGTCCCTTATTTCTCATCCATCTGGGGGTTGCTTGACACTTGATCTTATGGAGTTCAAACTAGAAGGTTCCTTTGAGCAATATCTGGAGGTCATTACAAATCCCCAGGATAGGAAACTATATGCAATTTAGATTTGGTTCCCTTCTTGTGAACACTTTCATTGCATCCTGGTGCCAGCCCTCTTCCACATCTCAGCTTTGGCCCGGCTGCTCTCTTGCAGCCGAGTCCATCAGTCACATTCTTTTTGCATGTCCTAGGTACCACCATCCAAGATCGAGGTGGATAGCTCCTGTCTGTAGACAGCTTGGTACCCGCTGTCACAGTGATGCGCTACGTATTCTAAAATCTGATTCTAGCATGCTAATTGTCTGTGCTGTTGCCAAATTTCTGGGAAAAATGTTGATTAGCAGGAGGTATGCATTGACCATGTAACAGATGTAATTCTTCTGTATTTTAACACTTTTTTTTTTTTAAAACATGTATCTATTATTAGTTTGAATTTGAGCTAATTTTATAACTACCTGAATGACGGGTCATGCTGTTAAATTTTACAGTGTAGACCTTTGCTGATATAGTCTTTAGATACAATTTTAGCTGTTTTTATTGCTCTCTTAACCATGGTCGCTTATTTTGCACAGGTTGGTCTGAGTTGAACTAATCTTTGGGAATTTACAACTAAAAACCGGGTCCTTATACACTTTAGGCACTGGCACTTTCTGAGTCCCAGATTTGATAGCTGGGGACTGGGCCGATTTTATCAATTCTGGGCACCAGCTTTTGTACGATTTCTCCCTTTCCTCAGAGCAGTAGGAAGTCTGGACTTGTAAAGGAATAATACCCATGATGCTAAAGATTGCTATTGTAAATCTGAATGCTTTATTGTGTCTGTATTGTATTATATGTATGTGGTACTTTTATGGTCGTAATGGCTGAAATAAAGTTACTGACTGACTGGCTAACTGACTGGCTATCCCCATCCGGGGCGAATAAAAGTGGGAGAGAAACCTGGCAAAAGTCTTGCCTTGCCCCAGATGTCCTACCATGAGGAATTTCATGAGCCAGTCCCAGTAGGAACGCCCTGTAGCATCGGGATACCACAAACATGTGTTGCTCCGTACACAGGGGCCTTAGGCTCACTATACAGGAGGTCATTCTCCCAACAGATAAGGTTACCTCCAGAGTTATCACCAGCTGCCTGGGCTTTAGCCTGACGCCTCGTGCCCTCCAGGGTTGGACACTCCCTCTATAACGTACAGAACTCCTCCTTGGAATTGTTACAAATTCCACCTCTTGCCTGGTTTGTTACCTTTGCCTCTCCCGCATCCACTCCTCTCTTATGAACCACATATGCATTTCCATTATTAGGCATGCCTCATCTTCCCTTCACAAGTATATGTGTGCTGCTAACTTAAGAAGGGCCTCTAGTTCTTGATATCCCTTTCGTATTTGGCACCGGAGGACTCACTTCCCCCTTGTATGGCCCAGTTCTTTCCCTCTCTGACCGTAAGCATTTCAGGCAAAAGCATGTGTCCCGTGAGTAAAATCTTGAGAAATCTCGCTGTAATTTGGCCCTGTCATGTAATCAGTGGCCATTTTTACAGGGGCAGATATATACCATGCCCCAGCCATGCAGTAGATGCCTGGGTTCGTAACTCCCTGTCAGTGTGAGGTTGTGTTCTCCTGTCTTCTCTGAAAACGTACCCAACCATAACTGAACCGACCCAGAGAGAGACACAGATGGTGACTATTCTCTCTCTCTCTCTTCCCTAACCACCTTTCTTATTGGGAACAATTGCCAGCGCAAGTTCTGCGAATCCATGCTGAGAGTTGTGCACTAAGGTCTTGGGGGGACTGTCCTCACTCCTGCGGAGATCCTGTGACTTGCAGGTGAGTGGCATAGCGTTACAGAAAGCCAAGCCTCAAAATGTATTCTCCACCTGAATGATGGAGTCTGACAGCATTGATACCCAGGATTGGGCCCAGACCATATCGGATAATCCCCTTCCTTGGTAGACCTAGGTATTGCTCTTGCTACACTGCAAGAAGAAGTGCACATTTAACGCCAGGAGAATACTGATTTAAAGACAGAATTACAAAGGTATAAAGCCCGGAAAAATCCTTGGTTCTGAGAGGTGGGAGTAATACTTTAAGAGTTATACTTAAGAGACCCTTTCCTTTATACAACCACTCCTGTCTAATGACTTTGCTGCAAAACCTTTGGCTACTTTTACTGGTTCATAGCCGCTGATTGTCGCTGTCACCACACCCGTTCCAGTCCGTCTAGCTCCACCGGAACGTTTCTTTAGAGACGTTACTAATTACAGTGCCTTCATGAACCAATGTCACCTGCAATTCTTGTGTAGACCATGTGCCTTCCCAAATGATGTTGCTAGGGTGGCCTTGCAAATTTCTTATTTAAGGGGCAATGCAGCCAACTAGTCAATCCCTTCAGTGGAGAAAAATTATACCCTATTGTATGATTTTAATACGTTTAAGAGGCAATGCGGAAACTGTTCTCTAAACATGTATTCATACAAGCAAGTGACAACTAGTTCTTAAATCTGCGCCAAGGCAATTAAGATGTGCTATTCTAACTCACTGCCTTCAATTCTCTCGTAGCTGAAACTATTAGGCTAGAAGAAAAGCGAACGTCCATCTTTTATCGAGGGTTGTGGGATGATCTAAAGGATGTCTTAGCACAGATTGTTGAACCCTCAACTGAATGCTGCAAATGTATAGACCTTGTAGGCAAAATTATTCATCAAGTAGGAGAATGAAAAGGGGAACACCCTCGAACTGAACCCAGACTAGTCTTGATCAAAACAGAGGAAAAAGATTTAAGTGAGAAAACTGACATACCTGATCCTTGCACATCGTAGGGCTCTGCCCTTTCTTTAACACAGCGCAAAAAAGATTGTAGGAGAAAACTAAACCTGTGTCTCTACTGCAGAAAATCGGGACATGTTGCTAAAGATTGTCCAGTTAAACCAAGGATCACAAAAATAACCTCATCAGGGCTAGAATTAGAGCCTCCCTTATCAGAAAACGATGTGGCTCTGCAAGGAATGGGATTGACTTGAAAGAGCGTTCTCAATCAATGATCTTGCAACATCTAGTGAAGACAGCAACTCTTATTCCTAAACATTTCACAATCACGGTTTCCCTGATCACATCTCCTCAGACTAGAAAGAGCTTTCCAATACTCCGGAGCCACAGGAAATTTCCTCAATCTTATTTTGCCCGCTGACTGGCCAGCAAGCCGATTCCTGAACCTGTGTGAGTTGTCAACAGGTCTTCTGTTTCCTCAGAACATATAATGTTTCAAACCTAACCTGTGATGATGGTGTGTGCAAATGGACACATTGGGACCGTTTCTTTCAAACTGATTGACACTCCTAGTTTTGAAGCAATTCTGGGAGTCCCTTGGCTCAAACAACATAACCTCAAAATTGATTGGGTCCTCCGAAAAATCACATGGGATTCAAGGCATTGCTTGAGCTCCTGTTACCAAAAAACTCCAGACGTTATCACGCCATTGAATTATGGGGTAGGACAATCGGAGCCCATAAAGTTCCCTGGCAAACCTCATCAAAATTTTACCAAGACTGCCAAGATGTTTGTAACAAACAGGAAGCTTCCTGGTTACCACCCCATAGGGCATATGATTACCAAATAGACCTTATTCCGGGGCCCCCCTTGTGGAGCAGCAGAGTGTATGCCCTAACTGAGCCAGAAACAAAATACTTACGTCAGTGTCACAATCCCACTCGCCTGAAAACCAGGCACTTTGGAAATGGAGGTAGTCCCCCCCTTTCACCTCCAGACCAACCCTCCAAACTGATTAAGCAGGATAGGCGATTGGTCCCAAGGGGAAAGGAAAGAGAAGAAAAACAATAAGTTTGGAAGAAGCCAGCAGTGCAGCAGGGCCACAGGATTCCCTTTGTGGAGGACTGGGATATAGGACGGGGACTGCGTCCTCTGGTTTGGGGCTCTGGGTATTGCCACTGTCTGGAAAACACAATCACACATGAAATAGGTAAGTGATGAGAGATCATGCAGCAATTGAAGGTTCGAGGCATGTGGGCTGCTGAATTCATATCTGTGCATAGATCGCCGCCTAGTGTTGGGTCCGGATGATTGCACATTGTTGTCCTGGAAGAGTCTTCGAAGTATCACGAGATCGGTGGCTCCTCCCCTGGACTACAGTGCGCATGGGCATCCCTTCCATCCTTAGATTGTTTTTTTCCGCCATTGGGTTCGGATGTCCTAATCTTAGCTCTTAGAGTATTTAGGCCTATTACTCGTCGGTATTGTTTTCGTTCGGTGCCGAGTATCTTCATCGAAGTTAGCCATTTGCCCTTCGACGTCAGCGCCGATCCAGATCGACGATGGAACAAAAGACATCGAATAGCCCCTTCAAGCGTTGCCCTCTTTGCAACGCTAAATATGCTCGCTTCGACGTGCACCCGTTGTGCAACAAGTGCCTCTCTCCAAACCACGACGAAGCCACCTGTATGGCGTGCTCCCGGTTTCGATCGAAGAAAACACTTCGCATTCGTCGAGCAGCTCGGCTCGAGGCGCAGAAAGTAGCGCCAAACCCGGACAACATCTTCGGGACCGAAGATGAGGAGGTCGTGGACCTTGAAGTTCAAGGAGAGATATCGGATCCGGCGTCGGAGCGTGAATCAGACTATGATGCCGAGGACGAACATATTCTAGATGAAGAGGAAGATGAAGTCGTCGAACAGGTAGGAGACGACGGAGAGGCCCTTGGGGCCGAGGAGGATAGCTCGGAAGAGGAGCTACGCCCACAGGTCCACTCAGGGCCCAGAGAGACACTCGATAAGGCTCAGGTCGCGGGATCGCCACAAGGCCTTACCCAAGATCATTCCTCTCGTTCTTCCGCCCCGCTTAAATGCCCGGCGTCGAACTTTCCTAAAGAGCCGTCGGTATCGAAAGCGCCATCACTCGATCAACGAGAATCGAAACTGAAGGCAACGGCACCGAAAGCGAAACCGAAAGTGAAGGAGTCTCTCCACGGCAACAAGGCCTCGAAGCCCTCAGAGCCGAAGACGCAAAAGAAGGCTGTCGACGCCGAGAGGAGTCTTACGAACGTCGAGCCGAAGGCGGCACCTACAATCAAGGTCAAGGTTGCCGACCCGAAAATATCGACGCCAAGGAGCGTCGACACACATATGGCGAGCGGCCCTCGAGAGCCACCCCATTCCAGTCTTCGTGGCCCGAAAACGACATCCGGTACGGGGCCTGAGGCCACAACCAAAAGGGCATTGAAGGATCGTGTCCAATCCGCAGCACCGTCTCCCTTTGTAAAGCAGAAGGTGTCGGAGTCGTTATTACGCATCCAATCCAAGGCTTCCATGGTTGGCGCAGACCCGGCCCCGCAGCCCAAAGCGGTCAGCGCGGTTCACATCGCGTCGACGCACATCAAGTTTGGACTCCCACCAGCGGTGCGACCAAAAATGTTCGACGCCAAGAAGGGTCTCGACCCCCAAGAACCTATCGACCCGAAGAAAAATGTCGAGGCACCGACAGGCATTCCAACAGAAAAGAGAGCGGTTGCAATACCTCGCGACGATGAGGATCCCAGGCAATTTATCGACGCCAATACTGGTAGACTTTCCATATACAAACGGAAAATAGTGACAGAGACACCAATGGAGCCCTACAAAATTCCATTGAAGAGAAAAAGACCCACATCACCAGTTCTAGTGGAACAACTTCAATATTGTGCCACAGACCCTCAGTCATTCTCACCCACACACTCTAATGTGGATGCTGGAGATATTGATGATATAGAGGGCACTTATCCTATGGACACTGACCCTGAAGACCAGAACCAGCCTTGGGTGGACAATACTGATGCAGGGGACCCACATACTGCTCCAGACACACAAGCATATGTGGTGAAAACGTCTCCTACAGAGGATACGGCTGCTTTCAATGCCTTAATTGAAAGAGCCGCCAACAATCATGACGTACAGCTCCACACTGATCCTATTGAGGACGACTTTCTAATGGATACCTTCTCTACCTCAGAAAGATCAGTTAAGACTCTGCCCATGCTGAAGGGGGTCCTCAAACAGGCTACTGATATTTTTAAGGAGACCACAAGGGCGAGAGTCCTTAACCCTAGAATTGAAAAAAAGTATAGGCCAGCTCCTGTGGACCCTGCCTACATAAGAGGACAGTTGCCTTTAGACTCATTGGTGGTTTCCAATGCTCGGAAGAGAGCCAACTCACAGACAACGGGTGATGCTCCTCCCCCAGACAAAGAGTCTAAGGTCTTGGAAACATCAGGAAAGAGGGTTGCTGCACAGGCAGCTAACATCTGGAGAATTGCCAACACTCAGGCGCTTCTGGCTAGATACGACAGGGCACATTATGATACCCTAGAGACACTGCTCCAGCACCTCCCAGATCAGTATAAAGAAGGAGCAGAATCCCTGATTACAGAAGGGAAGCTTATCAGCAACGCTTCCATTAAGTGCGCTCTTGACGCAGCTGACACTGCAGCTAGGGCTATTAACACCAGCGTCATGTTAAGACGGCATGCTTGGTTAAGAATCTCTGGATTCAAACCAGAAATACAAACAACTATACTTAATCAACCTGTCAACCCTAACTCCCTCTTTGGCCCCGAGGTTGACACCACCCTAGAAAAACTCAAAAAGGATACAGAAACTGCAAAGTCTATGGGGGCTCTGCAATCACAGCAGTTTCGGAGTGGGTCCTTTCGTCGCTCCAGCAACAGAGGGCCATCAAGAAGCCAAATCTCCCAACAGTCGCAGTACACTAAAGGAGGTACACAGACCGCCTATAATAAAAATAATAGAGGTGGATACCGTGGCAACAACGTCAAAGGCAGAGGCCGTGGAAACAACAGCTCCAGGTCCTCCGCCACCAACAAACAGTGACGCCTTGTCACTGCCCCCCGACCACGTAATACCTGTCGGGGGGAGACTCCAACAGTTCCTGCCAGTCTGGGAATCCATTACTACAGACAGGTGGGTGAGAGAAATTATCCAGTACGGTTATTGTCTAGAGTTCACGTCCACTCCACCCAACATACCACCAAGACACCATCATATGTCCGCAGAGCACTTGCACTTATTCCAACAGGAAGTTCTCAGTATGCTCGAAAAAGGAGCCATAGAACTCGTGCCTGTAAAGGAACGGGGATCAGGGGTGTACTCACTGTATTTTCTGATCCCCAAAAAGGATGGATCTCTCAGACCCATACTAGATCTAAGACCTCTAAACCGTTACATTCTCTCAGAGCATTTTCACATGCTCACTCTGCAACAAGTACTACCGTTGCTCAGTCAGGGAGACTTTCTCGCAACATTAGACCTCAAGGATGCGTATTTCCATATACCCATACACCCCTCACACAGAAAGTATCTCAGGTTCACTGTTCTCAATCAACATTACCAGTTCAAAGTCCTCCCTTTCGGGGTAACTACGGCACTCAGAGTTTTCACCAAGTCCCTGGCTACAGTGGCGGCGCACTTAAGGAGACAGCACACACATGTCTATCCGTATCTGGACGACTGGCTTATCCAGGGAAAGTCGGCCCAGCACTGTGCCAGCCACATGTCCCACACCATTCACCTTCTTCACAACCTGGGCTTCTCTCTGAATTATCCAAAGTCCCACCTTCAACCCAACCACGTACAGCAGTACCTAGGCGCAACCATAGACACTCTGGCAGCCACGGCACAACCAAATTCAGTCAGGATCAACAGCCTTCAGTTGCTCATAAAGAAATTCAAACCTCAACACTCACTCCCAGCAAGACTGTTTATGCAGTTGATAGCAAGACTGTTTATGCAGTTGATAGGCATGATGGCCTCCTGCATCTTCCTAGTCCCGCACGCAAGATTACATATGCGCCCGCTTCAGGAGTGCTTGGCACGTCAGTGCAATCAGGCCCATGGACAATTAAAAGACCTAGTGTTGGTGAGCGGTCGGGCATACAACTCTCTGCATTGGTGGAATCCACAATACCTTTGCAAGGGCCGACCGTTCCAGGAGCCTGTTCCACAAATCATACTGACGGCGGACGCGTCTCTCCAGGGATGGGGAGCTCATGTACTCAATCACACAGTGCAGGGACTATGGACGACACAGCAAAAGAGGATGCACATCAACATTCTGGAACTGATGGCAATCTTCCTAGCCATGAAAGCATTCAAACTGCACCTGTGCAACAAAGTCGTGTTGATCCGAACGGACAACATGACTGCCATGTACTACATACAGAAGCAGGGAGGAACACACTCGCCACAGTTGTCTCATCTGGCTCAGAGCATGTGGAAGTGGGCCATTCAGAGGAACATCTTCCTCATGGCGGAACACCTCCCAGGCAAAGACAACCAGATGGCAGACCTGCTCAGCAGACACAGCCACCAGATGCACGAGTGGCAAATACATCCATCAGTACTCCAACCGTACTTCCAGAGATAGACCTATTCGCCACAAGGGAAAATGCAAAATGCCAAAACTTTGCCGCCAGGTTCCCACATCCACAGTCGCAGGGCAATGCAATATGGATGAACTGGTCCGGCAGATTTGCATACGCTTTTCCCCCAGCGCCGTTAATACCGCTGGTGGCACACAAACTCAAGCAACACTCGATGACGCTCATCCTAGTTGCTCCAACGTGGGCACGTCAGCCTTGGTACACCACGTTTCTGGAACTCTCCGTGGTACCGCATCAACGGCTACGGCTCACACCCACACTTTTAACGCAGAGCCATGGCGAGATTCAGCACCCAGATCCGCAACAGCTGAACCTGGTGATCTGGCTCCTGAGATCTTAGAATTTGGCTACCTAAACTTGCCTCCAGAATGTATGAATATCATCAAGGAGGCACGGAGACCCACTACCAGAGCCTGCTACGCGGCTAAGTGGAAAAGATTTGTCATTTATTGTAAAAATAATGACATCAATCCGCTGGATGCATCAACGCAAAACCTTATCTGTTATCTATTACACTTATACCGATGCAATCTGGCACACAATTCCATCCGTATACCTTTAACCGCGCTGGCAGCTTACCTTCAGAATAGGCAGCACCTTTCTCTGTTCAAGGTGCCGGCCATCAGAGCTTTCTTGGAAGGACTCAGACGTGTGATTCCCCCACGACACCCTCCTTCGCCAGTCTGGAACCTAAATGTGGTCCTCACCAGACTGATGGGACCACCTTTTGAACCTCTACACTCCTGTGAGATTCAATTTCTAACATGGAAAGTAGCTTTCCTAGTTGCCATTACTTCCCTAAGACGAGTTAGTGAACTTCAGGCACTAACCATTCAAGAGCCATTTATACAAGTTCATGCAAACAGGTTAGTACTACGCACCAACCCTACATTCATGCCCAAGGTGATATCGCAGTTCCATATGAACCAATCCATAGAACTGCCCGTGTTTTATTCTAATCCTGAAAATGTAGCGGAGAGAATGCTCCACACACTTGATATCAGAAGAGCTCTCCTATACTATATTGACAGAACACAGACTTTCAGGAAAACAAAACAACTGTTTGTTGCCTTTTCTCCACAGCACAAAGGCAACCCCATTTCCAAAGCAGGAATAGCTAGGTGGATAGTTAAGTGTATACAGATTTGCTATGAAAAAGCTAAGCGCACACTAACAATTCCTCCAAGGGCCCACTCTACACGAAAGTTAGGGGCCTCCATGGCTTTCCTGGAAAATATTCCTTTAGAGGAGATATGTAGAGCACCCACATAGTCCACTATACATACATTTACCAAGCACTACTGTGTAGATGTACACTCAAGACAGCAGGCAGCTGTAGGACAGGCTGTTCTCAAAACTCTTTTTCAGACTGCTGCAGCTGGCACGGGCAGCCGCCGCTAAATGGAGGGACTGCTATATAATCTATGCACAGATATGAATTCAGCAGCCCACATGCCTCGAACCGAATATGCTACTTACCAGTATGCATCTGTTCTTGGCATGTAGGGCTGCTGACATTCATATCGCCCACCCTCCTCCCCGGCGCCTGTAGCAACTGTAGCATTCAGTAATTACTAGTTAGCATGGTCCTCATTCACTGTATTACACTCCATCTATGCCACAATGGCGAAAACAATCTAAGGATGGAAGGGATGCCCATGCGCACTGTAGTCCAGGGGAGGAGCCACCTATCTCGTGATACTTTGAAGACTCTTCCAGGACAACAATGTGCAATCATCCGGACCCAACACTAGGCGGCGATCTATGCACAGATATGAATGTCAGCAGCCCTACATGTTAAGAACAGATGCATACTGGTAAGTAGCATATTCGAACTCAATCTTAAGTGAGCAAAATGCGTTAACTCACCATAGATAAGAGGAAAATATACCACCAGGAAAGCATCCATGAGAGGTAAAGGAGAAAAGGGAACTAGTAACCCTATTCTTAGGTATCAGGGATAAGTGCCCCGTTACATCAATGAGGAATAAGGCAAGATAATCCTTACGGAAATCCAGAGAGAACCGTAGGTAGATTCCCCACAAAAAAATGAAAAAAATGTCCTGCAAGAGAATAGCCAAAATAAATGAAATATTTTCGGTGTAGAATTAACCCTATAAATCCATCAGGACAGTGCAATGCCCCCAATATATAAAACAAGAAATACCATACAGTTTAAAGAGCACTTCAGCCAGGCAGGGATGAATCTGAGGACCGAAGGGACGATGATGGTCAGCACGAAGTCGGAGTTTTAGGGCGATTTCTCACATGATCCCCAAAGGAAAGAAAAAGAAAGGAAACCAAGGATTAGTATGCGTCGGGATGCCGGATACTACTGCACATCAATGGAGGAACTGTCGCCGCAGTCCCGGCATCGAGGGGGGTGTGTGTTAGGATGAGAAATTCCAGGAATAGCAAACAAGAGGAACCGCTCCAGCGATCCTCTCCAGGTAGAGCGGTGTATGCGGCGGTTGCCGAACACCAAGAAAAAGGAAGTCCGTAATGAGGAACCACTTCTGCGGTCCTCTCCAGGTAGTGCGGTGTACACAGCGGTTGCTGAACACCAAGAAAAAGGAAGTTCTTAATGAGGAACCGCTCCTGTGGTTCTCTCCAGGTAGTGCGGTGTAAGCGGCAGTGGCCGAACACCAAGAAAAAGAAGTCCGTAATGAGGAAACGCTCGCATGGTCTCTCTAGGTAGTGCGGTGTACGCGGCAGTTACTGAGCACCACGAAAAAGGAAGCCTGTAATGAGGAACTGCTCCTGTGGTCCTCCCTAGGTAAATACGGTGTACGCGGCGGTTGGCAAACCCCAAGGAAGGATTTTGAAAAAGGAGGCAGGAACCTTCTCCCATGAGCCGGATCTAATCAACTTAACGCCAAGCACTCTGGCGTTGACAAAGGCGCCTTCTTATAGGCTCGCCCGACCTAGCACGTGGAACGTTCAAATCAATTCAATAGAAGTATATAAAATAAGAAATACAAAAGGAAAAAGGAACGGATCGCCGTGCTCTCGTGAGAGTACGCAATCAATACAGAAAGTTCACCAGAGAAAGTGTAGATCTGCAATCATACTGGGCCGTGCAGTGACATACCACATGAAAAGGGGTTGTGTGGGAGTCCGAGTGGTAACAGTCAGTATCTGGATGAGTTACTGGACAAAGGGTTTATTTATTATTCCACCTCCCCGGTGTCCTCCCCAACTGTTCTATGTTCCTCAAAAAAAAATTGAACTTCGAACGTGTGTAGATTAATGCATTCTCAACAAGGCAACCATCAAGAACATGTACCCGCTCCCATTAATACCTGTACTTTTAGGTTTCACATTCCACAGTTTACATGAAACTGGATTTGAAGAAGGATAACCATCTAATCAAAGTTCGAGAGGGTGAGGAGTGAAAGCCTACTTTGAATACCAAATTTGGTGTTTTTGAGTACACCTTCATGCCCTTCGAACTCTGTAATATCCCCATAACATTTCAGTTCTTTATAAATGAAGTCCACCAGGAGTTTCTTGGTGTCTTATTCATCGTCTATATTGATGACATACTTATTTTTTCTCAGAAGAAACCAGACCACATGAATCATGTTTGAGCAGTTTTACAACGCCTTCAGTAAAATCATATTTATGCAAAATTACAGCAGTGTTCCTTTCATGTTTCTCAAGTAGGCCTTGTTGAATACCTTTGGTCCCCTGCCGGTTTAACTATGGAAAAAAGAAAGTACAGGAACTTCTTGATTGGACACCCCCAACGCCCATTAACGAAGTGCAAAGCTTCCTGGGTTTTGCTTATTCTTACAGATGTTTGATCACCCATTCAGACATTGTCACTCCCATAATGAAGGTCTCATGTAAAAAGGTCCCCTTTCAGTGGTCAGGGGAGGCACAAAGGGCCTTTGAAACCCTTAAGGAAAAATGTACATCTGCCCCAGCACTACGCCATCCATCCATCCACCCAACCCAACCAGTACCTTCTTGGGGCCAGGCACGTGGCGACCATCTACACCAATCAAAAAAAACCTGCAATTCTTCCATTCTGCAAAGGTGCTCACACCTAGAAAGATGCAATGCTCCTTATTAACGAGTATGGCTTCATTTTTTTTTTTTTTTAAACAAACTTTATTGCAAGTTTATTACAATAAAATAGTAAACATCTCAATGACTACTACAAGATGGGCCGTGCCTAAATAAACCACCCCCTCTAGGGCCCCTGTCCAGTTCCCCCAACCCAATTCCACAATATCGATATCTCTCTACCGTCCCCATCATAAGACAGGGTCTTTCTTTGGACCCCCCATGCCTCTATCCCATCCTACCCCTGCGATATCAAAGACCCCTGGAAGGAGCATCACTCCCCTTATCCCTGTTTCCCCCATCGGCCCTGCAACCCCATATCTTTGTCAATAGTGTCAGGTTAGGAACGAGTATGGCTTCATAAGCACTTACAGGCCACGGTAAAAACAAATGAAAGCTGATTTTCTTCCATATATGTGTGGTCTGACCATGTCCAAAGATCAGGAGGTCCCTTTCAAGATAATTCTGATATGAAGATAGAGGCAACCAGTTCCCTGGATGAATTTGAGTACAGACTAAAGACTGCCTACCGTAACATGAATCCTCAAAACTTGTTAAAGAACAAATAACACACCATCTCTAAAGATATCTACTACCTTGATCAAAAAATGATGGCCCCCACTCCCGAGTTGGTTCACAAAGTTTTAACCTGGGGACATGACAGCGTATCTTGCAGGACACCTGGGGGAACAGAACACTATTGAAAATTGTAAACGTTGGTTTTGGTGGTCAACCTTATCCAAAGATGCCAAAGCCTGTGTGAAGACCTGTTCAATTGGTGCACAAATGAAAGCTAAGCGTCAAACTTCTGCAGGACTTCAACATCCCAATCCCATTTCTTCCACAGCCTGGCAGACGATAATTTTGGACTTTGTAACTGACTGACAACCACCTAACGGATTCATTGATGTTTGGGTGCTAAGCTTACTCAGAAAAATTGCACATTTTGTGCCATTCCAAAGAAACCCTACTGCCAAGGAGTTGGTTTACCTTTTTATTCTACATGTCTTGAGACTACATGATTTACCTTCGGCCATCGTCTCCAATAGGAGTCTACATTGAAACTCCTTCACTGGCTTCCTTTGAAAAAACGCTCCTTGTTTCAGCTTCTTTATCTCGTTCTTGAATCTTTGTCTGGCATTAAAGAGTTAAGTGAGCACTAGTGATTGAGCGAAAGGTTCTGTACTGTTCCCATGATCCCTGAGGGTACAGGATTGTCATGTTCAGTGATTGGCAGAAACCATTCGCTCCCTGGTAGGTTAGGGGGTGCTTATGGTTTATTTGAAAGATTCTGTACCATGATAAAGTTTATTATTTTGTTGTCAGTCATATATGGTGAATGATTTATATGTGGGATGAGTTATCAAATTATTCAGATTAGTGATTGATTATTTGCTTGTTGTGGTATTATGTAAATGTTTTAGTTACATGTACATTTGTGGCTTGCTCTTTAATTTCAATTGCATCTTATAGGTTTGGTTTCTCAAATCTTGATTAAAAAAAATATTGTGCTAAAAATAAAACAAAATTAAATACATGTATTAATAAAGAATGGAGAAGTGTAAAGTGTTACAATGTTAGGTAGCATGGAATTTGGTGCTGAAGGTTCAATGTGTGTCAGTTGCTGGTGGGCCCTTAGTGGGTGAGGTATGCTTATTAAGGGTCTTACCTATTCATTACCGCTTTCATGTGAAGGGCCTCTTGATTTCCAAACCTACCTAAGCCTGAAGATATCATCTGGAACTTGGAGGTTAAAATAGATTCTAAATTGTCAATACCTACACAGATCTCAGCTATTGTTTCGCCATGTTTCTTTCATATGAGAAATCTGAGTAATAGCATGCCTTATTTGAAGGATTATGGCAAAAGATGGGTAAAATCTGTAATTACCCGGTGCAGGCTAACAATGTGCAAGTTGGAATATACTATTTTTGCAAAATTGAATACAAAACCATATCATTTTCTAGCTAATCCTATCTTCCACGAGAAATGTTCTACTTGCGCAAGTCCCCCACTGTAACAAATTGTGCAAACTTTGCATAGCAAAAATGTCACAAACCGTGGCTTGAATTACGCCAACTCCTTCTCTGTTTGTTTCCCAGAGTACCAGTTGCATTGGTCCTCTTCCAGGTTCTGTAATGCACACCATCTTCACTCATTACCTTGGATAAGATAATCTGTTTTGCTCCAAAATCTTTGTTTTGTGAATTTTTTAAGACATAATTGAGTTGTCACATTCTCTCTGACCTTTTCACCAGAAGCTGGAATACTCTTCCTGTTAAGCTAATATGCATCACTAGTCTAAGTAAATTCAGACAATCTCTTGGATTTTCTCCAGCATTACCAGCAGCATTGCATGTTAGGTGCGCCTCATGATTTGAAGAAGAGCCGAGAGACTCCTTCAGGGAGTGAGTCGCCCACACTATTTGACTTGCTGAAATTTAACAAAGGTTGAGATATTTAATGCATCTGATTATTATCGGATGTTTTTAAACACAACCAAACTCGTAATTCTGGCCCGAGCGTAAACAGGAGTTTAGACACTTGTTGGAATACACTGACCAACTCATAATCAGGCCCCTAGTGTGCTGATAGAAAAAAATCCTTTCAGCCTGAGATTAGTTAATTCCTGTAGCATAGAATTTGATCAGACGTGTCTCCTACTGGAAGCCATACAGGTTAAGGGATAGCAGGTGCTACTTCCACATTCTTCTCAAATTTTATGCAAAACTTCACTATTCCCTAATTTAATTCCATCTAGAATTAATTGATTACATTCGTTCTTTTTAATGGTGCAATATTGCCAATGAAAATTCAAAATGTAATATGCCATTCTTCGGGGCGGATTTGCCCAATAGATATAACTCACCTTATAGGGAAGTAAATGAAAACACATTATAGATGCAAATCAGCGGTAATCATACATGGCGACTCATTCTATTATAATTATATGAATAAACATAGCAGATGCATTACACATGCCAACCACTGCCAATCATCTACTGGGGCAGCCACTATTTTAGGCAGTTTCCTCTGCAAAATGGCAAGTCAGCAAAGCCACCTGCCGGACGCTAAATAGGTGGCCTAGGCACACAAGGGGAGTTTGCTAGTTTCAAGGCGGATTCTTGATTACCTACCTCTATTAGGTCAGGTGGTGTATTGGGCCTTAATAAACTGTGCCTCACGCATGCATAGTGAAATCTGCCTGCTGTGAGATTCCAGGTGTTTGCTTGAAGGCAAACATTCTTTGGTGGTCAGTTTGACCCTGTTCAGCATAGGAGTGTCCGCTGTATGCTGTTGTCTAAGAATAAACGCACTTCATCCTTTGCAAGCATCTTGTACCTGCCATCGCATTTACAACAAAATTTGGCAATGAGCTGACCAGTGGAGAGTAAGGCGATTCGCAGTGAATGGCGAAGACAGCAGCAGCAGTGCAAAAAGAAAAGATGAAACCTGTGCAGCAATTGAAAAGCACGATTCGGATCAGTTCAGTGTCTGGGGACCAGTGCGAATATTATCATGAACAGTGTACTGTCTGGCAAGTACTCGCAACAAAGTAAGTGGGTGTTAACATTTTGTGTTTCGGAAGGCCCACCCTCGAACAAGCGAAGTTGAGCGTGCGCATGATGTCGGATGCTGACTACACAAGTGAATCACCCTTGAGCAAAGGGCAGATGAGCATGTGTATGATGTTAGACACTAACTTTACGCTTGTAGGCCATCTTGAAAGGAAAAAAAACCAGCCACAAGTAAGAGCAGTAAAGTGCGTGTGTTGGAAACCAGTGCTTTCTGTTGGCTAAAGGGATGCCCCAGCCAGGCAGAACCTACCGCTCCTGTCAAGGGAAGGTGATTACACACACTGTACAACCCGTGCTCACACTCTTTAGCTTGGCACTGAGCTGTCAGGTTTAACAATGTGTAAAGCAAATGTACACCACGCAATCATGGTAAATGCACAACACAAAAGAGAGACTTCACACAGGATGTAGATAAATGTTGTTTATATTCAACACACACATTAATCAATGCAACATGAATATCTTGTATTTCTGGGCATAAATCACACTTGCCAATATTACTAGCAGTACTAGGCGCAATCGTGTTGATAAGATAACAATAGCATGCACACCTGGGCCAATTCCTATTCTACACCCTACACAGCACCCTTATGCGGTGCAACACGTTGTCAGCCCCAGACTCACCCCCACAATTATCATAATTCAATGTCACTCAGTTATAGGGTGCATCCTGGGTCATAACAACATCAGAAATATGTACATACAAGGAATTCTAACACTTTTTAGCAGCACCGCATGCTGGGGCTACACGGGTATAACCAATATTAAATGTGCTTGGCCAGAAATCAACATATTGTTGCAGATATTCTGCTCGAACAGAACTATGCTTGGAACCATAGAACATCAGTATGTAGAGTCACCATGCCACCTCAGTATCCATGAGCCCGAGTCCGACTAGCTATAGTGCCACTTTCCCCCCTAACCTTACCGGCGAAAAAAGTGAATTGGCACCCCCAGAGCACAACACTCTCAGGAATAGCAGTAACAGGACACACCGTTTTGTTCTCTTATTCATAATTGTTCACAATAAGATAAAAAGGAGACATAAAGAGAGTTTAGATTATTTATTCAAACTATCGTGCTATAAAATGCAGTATACATGCCACAATTAGGAAACAAATCTATAATAAAAATACTATTAGCATGGTTAATAATCCATACACCATGAAAATCCCTGTCATTTTATAGGACAGAGTAACCTATCCCACTCCCTTACTATTAAAGCTAGATAATTATATAAAACATCTCTGGGATTACCGGCAGACCCTGTACCTTAGCGTACACAGATGAATGCTCTACATCTCAGCGGATGCAGTGCTCTTGTCTCAGAACTCTCGTTCCATGTGTCTGTCTGTGGCTCATGTACTCATCTATATGACAGGATATGTGTGCACATAAACAATAACTGCATTTTTGTGTTATGTCTAGGTGCTAGTGTCTGACCAGACATTGTTTTTGGACCTTGTAGGGTGTGCCCAGACTAAATCCTAGGAAAAGAATGGAACGCAAAAACATATGCAAGTTCCATGTGAAAGTACAATGTGGCACAAAGGCAAGCATGTTTATATAGTAACGCGTGCAAAGGAAAATTAGGCCTACAAAGTGTATAGTAAGGCTAATGTAGGGAAAACTACAAGGGGCCATGCAGGAAACAAATGACAGTATAAAACAACACCGCAGATCAATGTCGTGAATTACAGCCGGTACACAGACTGTCACTCTCACACACACACACTCACTCTGCACAGCTACGCAGTGCCACATGTGCCAGCCTGTTTCACATACGCACACACCACCCTAATACGGTGCAACTGATACCCAGTAGGTTAATGGATAACACGCTGCAGACCCTGTGGCTCCAAGTCTCCCGCCACCCTCCAATTCACCCCTACAGTCCTATACCCCCAGATGGAAGATCACCAGCCCCTCCCTCCAGATACGGGGCCACACGTGGCCAAGGTCACACTTAGTTTGGGTCCCTGAAAAGGAGGTGGGGATAGTTAGCAAGAATACACAACAGGCAGATGTAAACAAGGGGGTTTTGGTGATACTCAGGAAGTTCACCAACCAGTTGCAAAGCAGAAGCAGGCTAGGGCAATAATCCGTTACCAACAGGAGTCCATCAGGGCACAGCCCAGTTCTGTGAAGCACGGGGGGTCACGCAGTCTCTTGACCTGCTTCTGAACTTCATCAGAAGCATTCCTCCAGCCTAGTCAATCACTTTCATTCCTACCTGGCGCCAAGGAGTCGTCGAGAGGGCCAGATGGACAGAAGGCAGTTGGTCCACCGTGATGGGGCCAGAAAGGGAACAAGCGGTGCATGGGGAATAATACAAGGGAAACCTCTCAACTTGAGAAGGCACCCCGTCCAGTACACAATCAGAGCCATACCCAGGCAATGGGGGCACAAGGTCTGGTACACGACCAGATGGGTCGCATCTGACTCTTCAGGTCACACGACGAACAGTTGAAAATTCCGGACCTCCCTGGAAATGAGGCACTTTGTCTGGTGCACATTGATGTAGGTTGCCCCACATGATTCCGATCCCACACACACAGGTGAAAGTTCATAAATATCTCATGAGGTACAATGAGACACTGCAATGGGTACAGCCCCCAACTCTGAGGGTTGCAACCTGTGAATCGAACACTGCACGCAATGAGCAGGCAGTCGGCAACTTGCACAAGAGATATGCGGCACGATCAATGAAGCGGTCCACTTTGGATCCAGTAACTGGTGAATCCGCTCACCAACAACAAGATGCTTATGTGTGGCGAGGTCCTTGCAGTAGAGGCAACTTCACCCTAGATGCGGGCAGGACTCCATACTAGGCATTCTGGTCTCTAGGCACGATTTTTAGTCCCAAGCTCACACGGCGCAGTCTGTTCAGCAGGCGATGTGGGCACTTAGGAGGGCGCCACTCTCCAGATGTCACCGATAGGTGGTGAGGATCCCTCGTAGAAGATCTTTGATGTCCCTGAGAACTCCGAGAGAACAGGGGACCAGCCAACTGGTCCTTGGGGAGCCCACTTCAGGGCTCCACAATTCAGCAGGTAGTCAGCCTAGGCCAGCCACTATTGAGGAAGGGCTTGAGGTCTTCTCCAATGGCAGTAATTATCCTTGTGCCCAACTGCCTCCTCTGGCAATGAGGAACATGCAGTCCAGGTTCTCTAGCCCTGCATCCCCACAAGCGGATCTCTCCCTTGCGGTAGGGTGGCACCAATAGTTATACTGCAGTAGGTCTTTGAAGTTGGGGTGTTCAAAGGGTATACCATTGAACCAAAAATGTGTCCCCTAAATTTTCATCCTGTCTGCCATGAGGCTGCAGAATGCATATCTCTATCTTTATGGGGGCCATGATCTGGCTCCTGAGGCCAAGTGTCACAACCCTTTCCTCCGGTCTATTCCGCCAGGCCCGCAAATGGCAGAGGTCGGCCATTCCAGTTGCATGCCCAATGGTTTATGGCTGTCACTGGGGAATGCCCAGATGCGCTTCCCTAGCAGCTGGTGTTGACCGGCCCCAAGCACCATGGCCCACAAAGAGTTTTACAGCACAGAAATGTGGACATTTCTATAAGTTGTATTTCTAAGTAAATAATGCCATGTTCCCCTTTACCACTGGAAAGGGTTTGGCATTGTGAATTCATTGATAGGAAACATCATGAGACTGTGCCACTGCAATCCACTATTGCTGCCTGAAGTTCTGTCAACCCCTACACCATGCTAACTTATGGGAAGAGCATGCCTCATAGGTAGGAAAAATAGGCATGGGTTTTCCCTACTACCTGGGCAGGGCACACACGGGGATAGCTGTCTGGCCCTTCATCTTCCACTCTGAGTGGAAGTGAAAGGGCCCTTCAAGATGGCCAGTGGCACCATCACAGACCTGCTTCGGCAGATTGGACACATGTTTAAAAGCCCGATCCCTGCAAGTGTGCACGCCGGCCTGCAATGGCAGGCCTGACCTGTGTTTAAGAACACCATGTCAGCACCACTTCCTAACACGTGGAGGAAGGGCGCGTGCACTTTCCCACTGCATTTTTAGTGGGAAAGTACCCTGAGCCCTAGGGCCACACAAGAGAATCAGCAAACTTCCAGAGGAAAAAGCAAAAAGTCTAAGGAAACACTACCTGAAGATTATCAGGTCCAACAGTGTGTATGACGCTAACCGCTACCTTTACGCTGGGTGTCCATCCTATTGGATGAAAAAAGAAATCAATTGACGAGCAGTAGAGGGAAGGAATGTGCAGTGACACGCCCATCTGTGGCACGAGTATTTCATGCAGGTGACATTGTAACGTAGGCACACACACCGGACACCGCCCATAAAGGAGCTAAAGCGAGGGCAAAGTAATGCCTGTTACTGATCACAAATCAGCCAGCGAGTATTTGGAGTGTTGGTGATGCGCACACCTTGATGTGCACACTGCCTTTTATCAGTGCGTTATCACACATTGGCCTGCGAGTATATGAAGTGTCGGTAATGCGCACACTTCTAATCATATTGGAGCACCGGTGATGCGGGAGCACCGGTGATGAGGAAGCACCGGTGATGAGGGAGCACCGTTGATGAGGGAGCACCGGTGATGAGGAAGCACCGGTGATGAGGGAGCACCGGTGATGAGGAAGCACCGGTGATGAGGGAGCACCGGTGATGAGGGAGCACCGGTGATGAGGGAGCACCGGTGTTGAGGGAGCACCGGTGATGAGGAAGCACCGGTGATGTGGGAGCACCGGTGATGAGGAAGCACTGGTGATGAGGGAGCACCGGTGATGAGGGAGCACTGGTGATGCCCACACCTCTAATCATATTGAAGTGCATCTCACATCGGTGATGAGCACACCATGAAGCAGTAATTTAAAGTGCTTGATAATCATGATTAATCTGATAAACATTCCACAATGGTTGTTTAACATTCTTTTACGCAGAATATGTAAGAGGCTAACGCCTTTTTTAAAATAAATAAACACATACTGGTAGTTGGTACAAGACATTTGACAAAAAGAAATTAGAAATAATCTATAGGTAAGTTAGAAATGGACGCTTCAGAAAGTTCACACGGAGACGTTTCTCACGTTCCAGTCTTTCATGTTTCAGTTATACCACCACCATTTTTTTTAATATAAGCTGGCACCACACCAATTCCTTGTGAGAATTGAATTCTAATGTTTGATAACTACTTAGTGGCTCTGGATAGAAAATAATTTTACCCTACAAAGGCAAAAGCGGCGTTGCTGAACACTTTAGAAAAAGAAGGTCAGTGTATATTTAGATATTCACTGCAAGCCCTAGACCCTAATAGATAACCTTTTCAAAGTACTTTTAAAAAGGCCGGATGCAGATTGGAAATTAGATATGCTAAGGAAGAGATCTGTTCATGACAAGATATACATTTTATACTCGACAGTTGAAGAGTCAGTTGAGGAGTTTGTAGCCAGACTAAGAGAATTATCAACCAAACGTCAATTTAAAGGAATGACAAGAGAACTCATCCGAGACCAGCTGATTGTACAATGTAAAAGTAAAACAATTCAATAGAGGTTGTGGGTTGCAAAGAATCCCACATTGAAAGCTGCAATAGATATTGCCAAAGTTGTCGATCAAATCTGATTTATGTATGAAGGAAATGGAGAAGACAAATCAGAGTACTGAAGTTTCAGAGGTGGGGGCAGTCAGGATATTAGAATTAGATACTGTAGCAATGTTGAAACCTATGACAGGTCTGGCAAGAATTCAGCACAACCTAAACAACCTCTTTAGGGGTGCAACCAGTCATGCGTCTGACTCCAAATGTTGTTTCACCAGCAATAGTGTAGAAAATGTGTCTGTATAGTTTATTTTTCTAGGATGTGTAAGATTATTAATCATTGCAAAGTGGCGGTGGTATCAAATATCCCTGCTATTAACACTGAAATATCTGATAGGATTTTGAGTGTGGGATGTGAGGGAGAATTGACGGAAAGAGATAAGAGGAAAAATAGACCCAAGGCCACTTCTGAAATAAATGGGTGATTTGTCCAGCTTATGGTGGATACAGGGTCCATGTGCACCATAATTCCAAAATCAATGCTTGAACATGAGTAGAGTGATATTGCACTAAAGGCTGGAGATATTTCCCCAGGGGGATATCCTGGTGCAACTATCAATATCTTGAGGAATATGGAGGCACACATTACATTTGAGAATAGGGACATACAAGGAAAGGTAAATATAGCAGAGCATTGGACTCCAATTTTGGGGTGGTTGCATCACTATGACCTTCGTATCATTGTTAATCTGAGGCCCTCCTTCTCAAGTTAAGGTGGTGGAGGATAAATCCATTTCAGAAATTTTATTTACTGTAAATCAGCGGTTCTCAAAGTGGGGTCTGTGACATATTTCCCAGGGGGTCCACAGGCAGCAGTTTTAAAAGCACTACAAAGTTCCTTGTAAAATCAGCAATGTTCAAAGCAACAATAAAAGTGATTAATGTACCTGCTGGAGAGAGATGGGAGTTTTGTCTAGTGGCAGCTTTGACTCCTCTAAGGAAGCTCAGAGGTTTATTATGCCTGCTGCAAAGAACGTGTACCATACATTTAAAAAAACAATATTTTTTGTGCATAGCTCAGTGGGTCACTGCTTTTGTCACAGAGCTTCTGTTGTTACTGTGCAGTTCATAAGTTACAATCGTAAACTAACACAGTGAGCTATGAACTGTCATCAAAGAGCTGCATTCAAACTGCATGGTACAAGTTAGTACGTTATGTTTTCTCTCAGTCGTTCATTATCCTGATGCTGCTAATAAAGGTTTATTTGGGTAGAAATAAATCCTTATTATTAACATCAATGCTAACCACTGTGTTATGTTCTGAATCCTAAGTTTGTGCTTCTCCAGGCCAAGCACCTTATAGATGACAAGTGAATTCCTACGCCTTGAAGTCCCCTTTGCCTTATGTAACATTTTCTACACACTGATTACACATGTATGATTAATTGTATCTGCCCTACACTGGTATGAGAGATGCTACAAAACAAATGCAATACATGTGACAGAGGGGCTATGGAGAGATAAGAGGCACTGTTGGAGGGTGATAGTGAGGGAATCATTGAAGAGCCCCAACAAAGATTGTTGTATCCTGGTACACATTAGGGTCATCATTTACTATGCTTTAAAAACTAATACAATTCAATGTATAATGACAAATGTATGTGTAGTGAACCATTTTTCCCTAATTTTCTTAGGGGGAGAGCCCCTCAAAGCCCCCTTTGAAGTGGTGAGGCTCAATCACTGCACTTGGTGCGCACCGTACAGGTACTGGTCTGATATCATTTGCCAGGGCTGCTTTGGGTTTCCCGTATGGCCCTGGCAGGAGCAGGAGCCTCGTACCACGAAATAAAAGAAACATTGAAAAGATAGTCGCCGAGGTGCAGCACCAACCTTCCCATTAAAATCTTTAGGTGTTTGCAAATGTTTTCAATATCAAATAATAAAATCTTTAACTGTTAGTGTATTTGTTTGGTGTGCACTTGTTTGTGTATTTTTCATGAATTACTGTTTCAATGTTTGACATTTAAATAGTACAAATTGCTTGGGGGTCCCCGGCTTCCAGTAGTGACTTACTGGGGGTCCTCAGGAGTCAAAAGTTCAGGAACCACTGGTGTAAAGCACATATTTAAAGATAAGCTGGGACAAAAAAATGAACTGTTAATAAATATAATAGAATTTTACTAAAAAAGTAGCTATTCCAGTTCAACACAAACTCAGGAGAGTTGCAGTGTTGCTTTAGGAAGAGGTCAAAAAATGAGTCCAAGAAATGATGCAGGAAGGGATTATAGAACATGTAGAAGAATCTAGTTTGGTGTCACCGGTAGTTATCACAAAACAATCTGATAAGTGGTTAAGGTTCTGTGTTGACCTCAGATCACTAAATCAAAGTGTGGTAGCAGACACGTTTTTCTTACTTAACATTAATGAATTGGTTGTGATGTTGAAAGGGGGTAAGTGATGTTTTGCAGGCTTTTTGGTGTTTGTATAACGTATCCAGAGATATTATTATATGTCTTTCCTCTGTATCTTTATTACTGGGCATCACTCACCTGGTACGCTGAAAATTCAATAAAGTTTTTTGTTAAAAAAAAGAAAGGGGGGAATTATTTTTCTAAGTTTGACTTAATGAGTGCATACCATGAGATCATGCGCCGCAAAGAATCTAAGCCTCTGACAGCATTGAAGGAGGGAACCTTTCACTTCACTCACATCCCATTTGGTTTATCATCAGCAGCAAAAAACAATTCAACTCATGATCAGTGAAGTTTTAAAAGGCTTAGAGTACATTGTGTACTTTCAAGATGACTAAATAATTTTTGGCAAAACCTTTGATGAACATAATGTTTTATTGAAGTGGACTTCATTGCAGAAATAGGTCTCACTCTGCAAAGAGAAGTATTCCTTTTTGGAAGAACAGGTCGAATACTTGGGGTATACCCTATCAGCGGACCTAAAGAGATTCTGTTTGAGGCAATTGAGCTGGCACCAGCATATCAGGACAAGGAGCAGTTAAGATCCTTCATGGGTTTGATAGAGGTTTATGCGAAGTTTATGGAAAGGTTTGTGGACACAACTGAGAGTTTGAGGTTGTTGCTCAGTAAAGGTCAGAATTTTGCTTGGGCTCAGGAACAAGAATAATGTTTAACTATGATAAAAAAAGATATTTGTGAGGTGGGGATCTTGGTGCCATTTGACATCAAGCTCAAACCCATCATAACTGTTGATGCGAGAACAACAGGTGTGGATGCCATTCTCTCTCCAAAACATGGTAATATTGAGAAAACCGTAGCATTGCATAAAGGACTCTTAACAATTTCTAAAAGAAATTACTCTGTTATTGAGAGAGAGCGAGAGAGACGTTGGCAGCTGCCTGAGATGTGGAGTATTATCGGACTTATGTGTGGGGTAGACAGGTTATCTTGAGATCATTTCACAAACACTTATTAATGTACTTCTTTTTGGAGGAGGTGGTAAAGGCTGAGCAAGATGGCGAGACTGACTGCTAGACTCCAGAAATATTGTTATACCATTGAACATATTCAGGGCTGGAAAAATATTCAAGATGATTGCTCGTCTAGAATGGCAGTTTATTGGAAGTTGGTAGATAGTCCTGCTGTGCCACCTGGTGAAAATAAAGGTGCGGGAGCTTCAGTGCAAGATGCTGTGTAGGAAGAGGCTGGTGCATTTACAGTAAAGAAGGGGTATTGTGAGATGGATGCTGATGAGATTCTTATGGAAGTCATATGCATGTTGATTTCTGGAAGGAGAAGAGAGAGTTGTGTGTCGATTTCTGTGCAGCCTTATGTCAAGGTTTCAGATGAAATGTCCACGTGTGGAGACAAATTGTTGCTGAGGGTTGATAGATTTATACTGCCGTTGGGTTTGAGAACTAAACTCATAGCTATGACTCATGTGGGCCATTTGGGACAGAGTTTGACACAGCTCCGTCTCAAAGCTTAATTCTAGTAGCCATGTATGAATGATCTAGTCACCTCGTGGATTGAAAGGTGTACGGTTTGCAAAGAAGGTAAGAAAAGTCTTAAAGTGGGAACACTGTCAAACATGGGACACATTATGAATCCTGGGAAAGCTTGGCATAGTGTGTATGTGTGCAGATTTTATTGGTCCAATTTCCGAATTGCGCAGTGAGTACATATTTTTATTGGTTGGTGTTGATGTTTTTTCAAAGTTGTTGTGTGTGAAGATTTTGAGGGAAATTACCACAGAAGACAAAACATTCGCAATTTGAGGAAGATTTTCTTGGAAGAAGGTGTCCCACCAGTACTTAGAACTGATATTGGCACTCAATTGGTCTGTCATGAGATCAAGGAATTGTTGGTGTGACATGGTACCACACACAATCCCACCACTCTTTATAATCCACTGGGAAATGGCATAGTGGAAACGGGAAATCGATTGTTGAAAGGTATTATCCAAATGGCTGATGTGTCCAGACAAGATGTTGAGGGTTTGGTGGAAGAGATGGTGTGGGCGTATCACACCACTAAGCAGGAGGCTATCCTTAAGTCTCCGTTTGAACTGAAGAGGGGAAGTGTTCACTGTACCAAGTTGGTGCCCTCTTGGATGAAGGAATGGGTGTCAAGTGGCGGAAAAAACAAAGCAAATAACTGGGAAAATTTAGTTTCTAAAGTCATGGTCAAGGTTGGTGATTGGGTGAAAGTCAAAGCAGGCAGAGTGATAAAAGTGATCCAAGTTTAATGGACCTTTCAAAGTTGAGTGTGTGTACCTATTCTACCCATTCATGCTCTTATAGAGAATAATGAATGGTGGAATCGCCGCAAGGTTGCACTGTATCAGAAAGGAGGAGATTGTCCAGTGAAGCAATTTGAGAGATGTTGTGGCTACATGTTGATGAAGGATGTTGACTTTGGAAGAGGAAGAAGTGGGACAAACCCTCAGACTGAAAGGGTGGTGAGATTAGGGCCTGCTTTAGATCTCGGTGGATGGGTTACTGCGTCACAATTGTGAAAAATGTCCCATCTGGCTAAATATAATTCCCATTATATCCTATGGGATTTCTTTGTGGGCGAACGGGAAATCCCCCACCGTTGTAGCAGAGTAATCCGTCCACCGATATGTACATCAGGCCCTAAGTTATGCTTTGCCGATTTCCAGAGAAGGGGAGCAGTATAAAGGATTTGTCGACTTCCATACAAGGACGGAGTACCATTAGAGTATTTAAAAGATTTAGGGGCTTATTTACAAGAGGCCTGTGCTGCCGAAGCATAATTTCTTCCAACGATCCGGTTGTGCAGGTCTCTCAATCATATCTTTTTTTTTTGTTTGTTTTATATAGCACGAACTAGACCCAAAGATATCAGGTATCAGAGAGCTTTACATGAGCTCCAGTTTTGTTACAGATGGACAAATTCATTTTTGTTAGGCACTTGGAGATTAAGTGATTTGCCCAGAATCACAGGATGTTGAGCGTTGTTGCCGAGACTCAAACACGGTTCCCCAGCTTCAAGGTCGACCACTCTAGCTGTAAGGCTACATCCTATGAGGCACTCTGCATGGCTTTGGATGGCTTCTTAGGTATAAGGCAAGGCAGCGCAATGCTCTGCGTTGCCTTATTCTGCGTAAAGGAGGCATTCCATGGGCATCGTGGTGGGTGTTTCTCCACAACATCCATAGATTTTGATGCTTCCCCAGATTTACAAATTCATGTAAACCTGGGGCAGTGCCTAAACCTTACGACTCCCCAGAGCAGGAACAACAAGGAGAAATGTTTTCCTTTTTCCTAATTTTTTCCTCTTGCCATGCGTGCTGTATTCTGCAGCACACATAGAACGAGGAAAGCGCCACTCTGTATTGTTTTTTTGCAGGAAGATGCTCCTTGCTGCACCGAAACAATCCTGCCAACAACGCAGACACCCTTGCACCATGGTGCCTGTGTTGGTGCTAGGCACCAAATTGTGCGCCATTGCTGGCTGAAAGTATAGGAATGCACTGTATCTCGTAAATACAGTGCATCCCAGCCCTTTCAAATTGGCATAGGGCTGTGCAGCAAGAAGACTTGTGGTGCTGCCCGATACCAATTTTGTGTAAATAAGCCCTATTTTTATTAGGTTATTAGTCCTTGCTTTCCTTATTTTGTTGTTAATATATATGTTTTTGAAAAAACATCCCATGTTTTGCAACACAAATAAATGGATGTGTTGTTTTTACTTGATATTGGCTTTAATGTTTCTCTCTCTTTTAGTGTAGGATGTTTAATTTATAATATATTTTTACAGTTCTGTGTAATTTCTTTCTGGTGACATCCTAACTGTTATTCACTAGTAACTCACATTGTATTCAGTTTGTTTGTTGTATATAAGGGAAGGGGATGTTTTGTATTGGCCATTAATAAACTGTTCCTTGCGCAGTCTCCATAGTGGAATCTCACTGCTGTAAGATTCTATGTGTTTTAAACCGAACGTTCTTTGGTGGTCAGTTTGACCCTGGCCAGGAGGGAGTGACCGCTCTATGCTGTTGCCTAAGAATAAACATCCTTCGCAAGCGTGACACTCCTGTTATTGCCTTTACAACATCAGACCCAGGTATATATTTGAGCAGCAGTTAAAGTGAGACCCTCCTGGCACCTTGTCACCTTGGAGGACACTGTCAGATATCAGCCATGGTTTTCTTGGGGCCCCTGACGCCCAGCCATTGGACGAATGTATCTCATCCTCTTATTCTTGCCATTTTGTCTGCTGTTTTTTTAGTGTTCTCTGGCCTGTCTCAACTTGTTTCTGTTCCTTTATAGAAATGTGAGTTTCTGCTTCTGCTGCTTTACTGTGAAGGTGAAAGCATTTTCTTCATTGAGGACCCATGTATTAAGGTAAGGAGATGGAGGAGGCAATGCTGCAAAAGCACCCCAATAACTTACTGTATTGGTGCAAATATGACTACAACAAGCCTGACTAACACTAAACAGCACATCTTGAAGGAACTTTTTACCACTGCAGGTGTGCTGTACGTAAATGTAAATGTGGGTTGGGTATTTATTCCAGTATTCAGGAGCTTTTATTTCTTGAGGTTTTATACTAGTAACATCATATTCAGTCCATATGGGAGATCTTCACAAAACATTATAAACATGAGATCCTATTCCGTGATATTTTTTATTATATTTCTAATGCTCACAATCAACAAAATGGCTCCTTGGCCTTGACGCTGGTAAGACCGAGGGCTACACAGAAGAATTAAAATGAGTTAGCAGAATAAAAACGTTTTCGAAACATGCCTAGAAGCTAAGTAGTTACTTAATGTCCTTTTATCCAGAGGGAGCTTGCTCCACCTCCATGGCCAGGTGGCTAAAGGAGCAGTCTCCCACATAGGCCTTTTCCGCTCTTGGAATGCCTAGCAGGAGCTGATGCTCAAGTCTTACAGTTTGGACAGGTGTGTATGGCTGTAGAAAAGAATTAAATTCTGATATCTCAAAGAGACTTATACTACACTCTTTGTTGAACTGCAAGCCATTGGATTTCTCCCCGGTAAGCTGAAACATGGTCAGATTTGCTAACATGGAGGTAGTGTGGACCACCATATTCTGAATACATTGCAGGTTCATCAGAAGATGCCTGGGGAGTTCTAACTAAAAATGTGCCAGACCCGGCCAAGGCTAATATGCAGGCTTACATAACTGCAGAGTGTTTTTTTTCTAGGGAGAAATGGCGGCAAGACCTTTCTATGGTTTTTCACAGCAGAGAATTAGGTGTAGACTCCTTTATTCATCTGTGATTTTAGAAAGAGTTCCTGAACAATCAATAACTTTACCTTTTAGGGCAGTGGATGGAGTAGGCCTCATCTACAAAGGCTCCACTTACTACCCAAGCGGACACGATTGTGGCCAGCATGAGTTGTTCAGTGATTCCATTGAACTTTAAAGGGTTAAGCACCTTCATTGCTGGACTGCTGTCAAAGAATCTCTCAGGGTAGGCAGAGAAACCTGGTTTCCAATGTGATGATAATATTGGTATCGTCAGTGTAAGATAAGGCTCTGAGCGCAAAGGACCTAAAAAGCTCAGACAAAGCACATAGTTGCTGAGAAGTATGGGGAATAAAGGTGACCCCTGGGGTACCTTGCAATGGGTGGGAAACTTGTGAGATCTAAAGGTGGACGAGAGCAGACAGACAGAAAGACTTGACTTGAACTTAACTAATAGTGTGTCCTTTATCCCAATCTCTGCCAGGTGATGGATCAAAATTGCATTATCCATGGAATAAGTGAGAAGTGGGTAAAGGTGTTGTACCACATAGTGTGACCACCCCTCTTGGACTGCCGTCACCATATATGTATAAGATGACAGCCCCTTATTACCTCTGGTGTAGAACTTTGCAGGTCAAGTCCCACAGTCAGCTACTGGGTTAAAACCGGGATGTTTGCTGCAGGTTTGATGAGATTTCTGCTCCATGACGCCATATATGAGAACACATTATAGTTCTCCGTTGTGGTGCCTATTGAGGAGAATGCAAATGTCACCGCCGCTTGGCCCTCACTAGTTTACACATGCTGAAGGGAAATGTAGCTTTGGATGGAGAATGATTGGTGGACAATAGTTTGTTACCAAGGGTGCTGACAATAACACATTGGGCCATTTTTAAAGCAAAGAATAAACACAGTCATGCAGAACTATGCCAGATTGTAATGATCGATAACTAAATCCTACGCCTAACTAGAAGAAAATAAATCTTTTCAAAGTTGAATGCTGGAACTGTAAATGTGCGACTTAGGTAGATTTGCAAACAGTAAATGAAAGAAACTGATACAAATAACCTGTGCAGTTCTGTGGTATTGGATATGGCATGCCTTCACATGCTTTTCAATCATTCCTCATTGTCAGGGTAGTACTACTTGGTAACTTTAGCATAAAAGTATTAACAATACATTTTTAATACATCTTAGTGTGGCCTATTTACATCACTGTTTGGGCCTTTTGGATAGGCTTAAACTTCAACTATTGGTAACCATTGTCAGAATTCTACTGCACATCTTGTACTTAGGAGTCATCTGACAAAGCTATGATTTCTCAGAGTTCTCTTACTTTTGAGAGGGACCAAGAAAATGTACACTTGTCTTCAGCCTGGTAAGAGAAGGAAACCCTTTAATGATGAGGACCTTATTCTGAATCCAGATAATTTCATCCCAGGTTACAACATTTTCAGGGGTTTCACCTAACAGCATTTTCCTCACTGGAGAATTCATGGGAAATATCCATCTCTTTTCCAACTAGTTAACCATGCTTGAGTCTTGTAGCTTTTGACACCACACTTTATATCTTAAAAAAACAGCCAAGAACAGAAAGGCTGTCTTTACACTTTGTAAAATCTAGTTTCTGAATAAACTATGAAGTGGTTATCCCGAAGAGGAACGTATCTATTGTCTGCACTGTTACCTATCACACCTGCAAGACCTTTACCAAAAACTCATCTAACAGAGTTTCTGTTTTACAGAATGTTTTATAGCGCAAAACTTGACCCGAAGGTATCAAAGCACTTTACACTATAGCCAGTTGCGTTACATGAGGACACATTCATATTTTTTTTTGTTAGGCACTGGGAGATTAAGTGATTTGCCCAGAATCACAGGATGTTCAGCGTCATTGCGGAGACTCGTACCCGGTTCCCCAGATTCGAGGTCGACGCCTTAGGCCAACTCCTCTCCACCTCTCCTGTAAATGAGGGGGCACCCCTTTCATCTGCAGAAGAATCTTCTACAATTACTCCTCTGCTAGAAAGGATTCATATAAATACAAAGCCTTAAAAAAGCTTGACTCTGCTGCCTTTGATCATATCACTGCAATTGGTGAGGTCCAAGCCTGATCAGCGATGGCAACACTTTGACAGAGTCCTCCCCATTGAAAAAAACCTTATTGCCCGCTATGTCATCGGGAACTCTCTGTTGACTAACTACACGGTACCAAAATATCTGACACCTCCCTCAACGACTGGCCTGTTGACAACACTCATTTTCAGCCATCCACCCATGGCCTTGTTGATTAGATCCTCACTGAAAAATGCTCCATCCAGCAGAGATTTTGAACTTCTAAGCACCATCCCATCAACTGCAGCACTGTCTGCTGTGAGAGAGGAGAAATAAGAGTGAAGTGATACACGCAATTGTACTTAGCCGAGAGGTGCTTTGTTTGCAGGAAGCCTGACAACACCACCCACAACCAAAATCTGATACCGCAAATGTCTGTCTAATCCCATCCTTAACGACTTTGCTAAAAAACGGCAACATGCTATGTCATATTTCTAGCTTGGCATGGATATCATGGTGATAATCCTATGCTTAAAAATTCTGCTAAAAAAACAGACATTGAATCTCCAAAAATACCAAAAATTGAGTCACCAAGCAGAAAACAGATATATAAATATTCTTATCCAGCTACAGAAAGTGATGTACACAACTAGAAAATAGCTCACTAGACACAAATTACACCATTTGCCCCTAATATAAACAGGAGGCCATGTCCAGCGATTACTTACACATTTCTGTGATGAAGCAAACATAACATAAAGGTTATGATGAAGCAAACCTAAGAAAATGACCAGTGCAATTAAAGGAAGAGATGATAATCAAAATGCACCAACTTCTGAGTAACATAATCACACTGTGACAGAAACTGTTGCAAAATGTAAATATCTATAAAAGTATTCTTACCACAGGAAATCCACAAATATTGAAACACCCAAAGTGTGATTTACATTGATAATTAAATACTGCATTCAGATACAAGGATGAATCTGGAACTTTACAGCAAAGCAACCAGAAAGCAACTGAAGTATAACTATCAGTGCAATCACTTATGAACACCCATCTGCAAACATTATAAAAGTACAAGGAGCAAAATGCACCATACCATGGACTACAAGAAGACAGAAACATCCAGGACTACATCCACTTTAAGTGTACACACATATTAAATTGCACAATTATCTCGTATGACAGTGTCTCATGTCGCTGTCAAGGGCTGACAATATTTATGCTTTTTCTGCAAAGATAATCAAAAGCTTCTTTTTGTCAGTCTGACTCTTGGAATAGCCTCCATCTTCAGCAGCAGGATGAGACGTGAACATCCAAAAACGACATACTTCATGCTGTGAGCAACAAAGACAAAGCTCATTGGCATGCATTGATGTTGTGCTGGTGCGTGCCTACAGAGGGTCACATCAGACGGTTATCATTTAAGGGTTTCTGTCTACAAAGTCATGAGGTAAGTCAAAGATGCACCCAAATCACGTTACATGCCACTTCGCCTTCCTAGGCACACCACACCTTACAAAGCAAGCAGTGATAGCAGGCTCCATCGATTGCACACACACATGGCCCCAAGAAGCCCCAGTGGTGCACTTTTGGTCACTTCATATGTAAACGCCACATCCAACTCAACATACAGATAGCCAGTGATGCTGAACCATGCTTCAATGCATGCTTTAAATGCTTCCTGGATTAATTGTGAGAATCATCCATCAAACTTCAGATACAGTGTAACAATCAAGTCCACAGCACCACTACATCATATCCCAAGCAATATTGACTCCCTCCAATCTGAACCAGACATCTGGTTTTGCTTTAACGTGATATGTCCACACTTGGGTCCCCGGCTACTGTGCTAATGGAACCAAGCTGCATATGACTTATGAGCTCCATTCATCTTTGTTGCATGTGTTCCAGTCCAGGGAGGCAGTTCAGGCTGGGCTGTTCCCACTGGAGTAGGGTCAAGACTGTATTACAAATCAAAGTCCAAACTGAGGTGGCGTGGTGTAGAAAATAATAATGAACTTGGATGCAACCCCGAGTAATTACCATTGGCTGAAATTCATTAAAGCATCCCATCCATCACTTTTTTGTATACTTCAGTGTGACGCCCAAGTGGGACGGGTATGTCCAAATGTGCATACTGTGCACATTGTGACACTGGAACCAAACAATACTAGCCTGATTAGCCCTAATAGAAGTGAAAACGGTCTTGGGTTTCTTGTGTTCCGATGCAGTTTGAGCTGAACTTTTCCATTTGGAGGAGGGTCATGACTGATTTTCATATGTCTAGATTCAAACTGAGGTGGCATGGCGGGCAAAAGATCGATGGGTTGAAATCCTACCCTGGTTATTGCAGGCGTTCCTCCCATCATCTTTTTTTTGTTTAATTACTTTCTGCATTCTTCAGCTGATTTGGCATTTGCGGGCTTCCAATTCCAGGTATGAAAATATGCTGACTCAGATTTCTTATATTTTCAGCTTGAGGAAACATTCCTGATACACAGAGGGATTCTGATATTTGTCTGCTATTTTTATGTGTATTTGTAAAGCGCACTATCACCCTCAAGAGGGGTTGCCTAGCCCAGTCAACGTAGGTTGATTAATTGAAAAGCCAGGTCTTCATCTTCTTGTGCAATTCAAGAAGACGGAAGAAGGCTCTGATGTGGAATGGGAAGCCAGTTTCACAATTTAGGAGTGATATAAGAGAGTGCCCATCCATATCTGTGTATGCATAGGATGTGTTTGAGTAGGAGTCCTGCAGAGCGGAGGTGTCTGGGTGGTTAGAGGAAGGAAATGCGACTGTTCAAGCGTGTGGGACCTAAGTTGTATAGTGCCTTGAATGTGTGTGTGAGTGTGTGGCTGTAATACTCTATCTTCCTAAAGCTAAAACACTGGCAACCAAACTTTCCCCATACTAAAATAATTTATTGAATAAAGAAATCATTTAAAAAACTGTATATGCACTGCTTTGGGCCACACCAGGGCTATACCAAGGTAAACACAAGATTTTGTTATGTGAGCAAATACATTTTGGACTTAGATTTAACCCTCCAAAACAGTGTGAGCAATTGTATACCTGAAATGCTTGCTAATAGGATGTGTTTTTAATTTTTTTAGGTCCCTCAATATTCTCAACATATCCAGCGCCCTATCTGGCTGGGCCAAGTGAAAAGCATATTGCAGAACACCAAGAACAATATTTTAATGTTTGGTAATGAACCTCAGTCCGATCGCCGTTGCTACAATACAGTGGGAAAACTTATTCGAGAAATACGACTGATGTTCATGAATTTCGAATCCTTTAACAAAGTATGTATCCTCTCAACACAAGTGACCTCATTCTCCTAGTCCAGTTACCTGACCAAGAGGGATGTTCTGTGACCTCTCTTGATCCTCTCTGGACAGGCTATCTTGACTCTCATTTATCCTCTTAGGTTTAAAGTAACCTCAGACATTGGTAGCCACATGGTATGTGTTTAACCCACTCATCCCCTTCCTCTCTGTCCTGCAGAGTAGCATCTTGCTCTGGCACCCCTAAATTTAGTAACACTTCTGTTTATGCTAAGTCTTTTATTAAGTACAGTGATCTCTTTACCTGGTGGCCCAATGTCCTAGTGTATGTTTCTATTTCTGTGTTGCCTGTACTTTTCTGTGTACTGTGCACTAATAATTTGAACTTGGGTCACTTTGATGATTGCCTTTATTGAGGCATCTCTTGCTCATTTCTGTGTACTCTGCAGTAACTTTATTCCTCAACCTATTGTCAATGCTATTGATCCAGCACCAAACCGGGAAAGGGCAAATTTACAATTATTTTCCCTGCGACGCAGACCCAACGTCCCACTAACTCATTCACACACGCAGTCATTGGTGGGGCCCATAACACCAACACTCATATGTTTCTCTCACGAGTCTGCACACAGGAGGGATGATAATTACGCGCTGGACATGTGGAGGGGGTACCTTATTAACTATAGGGAAGAACAATTATATTACAGAATATACATTTGCATCACCTCCTATAGGATCCTAACCTTAACATCAAGGCACTTCACCACTTGGTCGACGGACCAATTAGTTGGACTGGTTGATGGTGATTTAGAACCAGCTAAAACACATTTAAGCTTCAGAATCCTCTAATCACTTAATTGAAAAACCACAAACTCATAATTTCTGTTAATCAATTATTTGTTTATCTATATATTGTTTGTAATTAATATTAACATTTTGGTCAATCAAAGTTTAGAATTTTAATCAATCAGCACAAATCGCATGACATTTTATATGTACCTATTCTTGCTAGCCGGGCTTTTCTAATATAATTGGCTCTGCATAACCGAATTTAGCTGTTAAATTGTCCAAATAAAGCAGGCCAAGGCTCAAAGTCCGGAAAGATCTTTGCTCAGTACATCACAGTCCCAAAGATCCCCAAAGGACCAGGAATCGTGCAAGCATCTGTTATCACCTGTGGGGTCGATAGGGGTGTGCGGTCATCGAGAGAAAGAAGGTAGATAGCTCCTCCCTATTCTACTACCCTTTTTATAATAATTTTTTTGGGATAACAGGAAACATTTCTTAGACTAAAAAAGCATGTGATTGGTCCATTTGAAGAAGTTTGGAATATCGTCCAATTTTCCATTTAGCTTGGGTTCTCATAGATTTTTCTGGTTCACTTCCTCTGTCTATATCATCCTCACGCAACATTGTAGATTCTTGCTTGTATGTGACTATTGTTCATTTAGACCAGTTTTTACTGACTGAAGTTTGGCAGTCCTCCATGTTCCTATCCTTGACCAGGAACACTGTGCTCTGACTTGAGGTTGCCTGGAGATCTACGGAGCCATCCGAGTCTGCGCAGTAGACATCGCGCTCACGAGACGGTGGCCACTTCAGAGCTCCATTTTGGATGTCATGTTTTGGTAGGCCCAAATATCAACTTAAGCAAAACAAACACAAAAAATAATTAATTCACAGAAATTAAGATTCTAATGTTAAACCCTCACTAATCCCTTTATGTATTAGTATTTTCCTAGCTTTAAGCGACATTTAAAGCAATAAAACTCACCCTTCGGTCCAAAACGGGAACGCAAACATCACAAAAGTGACATACATCATGCGATATCCTATTACCACACCTACTATTATTAATAGGCATACAAAATTTAGTTATTAGTGTTATTCTGTCATGCAAGTAGTAATGAGTCCCACGTGTAATTGGTGTTTACTAAAAGTGCAAGTGGTTGATTAATATAACACATCAAACAGTTAATTCAAATTATTATATAAGTCGGTTAAGTGATTAATATTTTCATGCATAGAGGAGGTATACAAAATTTTGCTTTACCTGCTCCATCACTATCCAAGTTCTCTCCTTTCTCTATCTATGTGCTGTTCAGTAACTATGAAGAAGCTATGCCAAATGTCTGTCCTCAGTCTTCCGTGCCCTTTTTGTTTGCTGTACCGTATCCTATAGTCTTGATGTCCTCTATTTGTCTCTACTTTCTGTCTTTCATTGCCACTGTGTGTGTTGTACAGTAACCCCACGCCTGCCTATGGTGTGTTTCAGTCCTGGATTTCTCTTCACCTCCTCGTTGCGGGTAAGTAACCATGGTTCAGTTGATGTTTACGGCTTCCCCTTGTTCGATGGATGGGATCATAGTAATAATGGGCTTCCTATAAACAGTGTAAGACTTTTCTCAATAGTTTCATCCAGGCTGCTTTGCTACTTTTATTTCCAGCATTATTTAGTTGATTATGAATACATCCTCCAAAGGAAACCCAACCAGCATTATTCATACCTCAGTAGGGACCAACACATGAGTTCTAGAGACTCAGCTCTATTGATTTGGGCATTTTTGCTAGTTAAACTGTGGTGAATCTGAGTATGCCTTGTCCTCCTGGAGCTAAGGGGTGTGCTTGTGCCCGAGGCCCATACACTTTGTCCAACTTTCAACTCCATTTTCCTTTCTGTGCACCCCAGGATTCTACGAGCAATGTCCATTCTAGCTTTCCATGAGTTGAGACACAGCCTTTGGCTCCTGCATCTTAAATGTTACTTTTTCGAATTAGTTTCCTTTTGACATTGACCTTAGATTCTCAGTAACTTATGTTATCTCGTCAGAGATGTGAAAAATCACAGGATTCCTTCCAATGCTCCAACGTCTGTGAAATCCTAAGAAAAATATAGCATACTTCCTGCTATTTACAGGTATAAAAAAAAAAAAATGCAGGACAATGTCTTCAAAATAGATGTTGTGCTTAAACTCACACAAAATGATTTTTTTGCAATAATGGGGGATGTTTGCAAAAGCAATATGTAAAACATGAAAATGCAAAATGAGTAAGTTAGCACATTTGTCCTGGTGAGGTTACACTTTCATATACCCTGTTAGTTTAAGACATTGATTTTCCCTCTTTTCTTTACAGGACCCAAGTATTTTGGAGAGTGGAGCGAAGCTAAACAAGGTGTTTGAAGAAAGTTTTAAAAGAGTGTTTAATATTCGAAGGAAACCTGCATAACCTTGAGCAGGTCTTGAATTTTTAAAGGTCTATCCTCACTCAAGCAATGTCTGCCTTACTCTGGATTGAACAAAAAATGTCTTGTCACCTAAGACATCTTGCAAATAGCTTTCTTATTGGCAAATGAGTTCCTCTATTTGGTGTACTTTTATGAATCTTAACACTTTTTCTTTCTCCAGATGACACTATCTTATCATTTGTTTGGGAGCTTGAATCTAGTATTCAAGTTTATTGAGTCTCATGAATGGTAGTTTTTACCAGCTCTCTAGCCGTACAGAGACTCTACACAACTTATGAATACGCCTGCCCCAAGTAGCAGCACTATTTCATCCTCCCAATGAAGCTGTCCTGTAAATGTCTAGTTTTTCATATTGCACTTAATAAGAACATTTGCCCAGGTCCTAAGGGCTCCCGGGTTTAATGGATAAATTAATCTATGGCATGGAGATGAAGTAAATCAAGGTTCCATAGTCAACAAAATAACCACTAGACCAAATCTCCATCCAGATTCAATCACTTTCTGTGATCAAATGTAGAGATAGTTTCAATCCTGTCCCCTGTGAACCATTCTTTCATTTCATTTGGAACAAGGAAACAGGTCATTGGCCTAAGGAACACAAATCGATGAAATCTCTTTGTGACATATATGTAGTTACAGTTTTATACTTTTTCATTCATTGTATATATATTTTTTTAACTATTTTAAATTAATCCTAATGCATTTTGTGATACCAAAAAGATAATCAATGGGAAAGAGTTCTCTATAGCACAATTATAATATAATAGGTTGGATTGAATGTCAGTCATGTCGAGTGAATATTCAAACAATAAAGTAATTTCTGGTCTGAAAGGTGTATTAGTTAATTTGTTCTGAAAACAAGGTGGAGGCACAGTGTAAATATAATTTACCCCACCACCACCTTCCTTCCTTCCCCGGAGTCATACACAATTGTTCCTCCCTTGAGAAACATGGAATGAGCTTCACACATTTCCAGCTTGCAAAGTAGCAGCAATCGGTGACCTAAGGCACTGAAAAAGCCTGCCTTGTTTATGTCACACATCCTGGATGTTCCTTGTCAGATTGGGAACTTCATATTACCTTTTGATGGGCTGACACTAGGGCTATCAGAGGGTATCAAGGATGAACCTACATTGAGCTAGAAGGATGCCGCTGCCACGCACAAACAGGCTGCTATGTTTATGTAGGAGAATCACATCTAGTGCAGACAGAGAATATAAGTCTCCATCATCTTTCAGTCTGTGCACTCTCTATGGTATGATCTCATCATCAGCAAGTTTAGTATCCAAAGCCATGCATGTCAAAGACTTTGACTGGATGTATCAATTCTTGTCATCCATGGTGAATGTGCTCTGTTTGTCTTCCATCTATAAGAGTTCCTTACACAAGACAAAGTTGTTCATTCCGTTCTTTGCTAATTTATGTAACTAGACCCTGTAATGGCATAATCTCCATACTTATTCACTCCTTAACCTCTCTCCCTGAAGATTCCCCTCTTCTCGTACTTTACTTGTTTTATATTCTTAGCCTGCAAATAAAGTGGATCAGTCTCCATGTATATTCTGTGAATAAGGTATTTTTGTAAACTATCTAGAACGTTTCCTAATGGAGGGACAACTGGCTGGAGGTTATTTTTGTGATCTAAAAAGTTACTCACTGGCAACAGACCAAACATACATTTTTGCATGTATCATCCATAACATATGCCTCTTTCTGAGGTGATCCATTCCCCCAGAGGCCAGTGAACAACTGAAAACTTCAGAAAACTGATCACCAATACACTAATTATACATTTGTGTGATTCCTGGATGCAGTTGTGGTTCAGGTTGACCTGTCAACTGCTAAGGTTATTGTACACCATTCAAGGTGGGCTATGTTGACATTATGGGTGGGCGGAACTTGTGGAGTGCTGCTGAGTTACATAAAAACTCAGCAAAATTCTGCGATGTTCTGCCATTTGGAGGAAATATGCATGTTACGCTGCAGTTTAGTGCCAGTAGGTCGAGCAGTGCTGAAAAATCAGTGCAATGGCACCATGTTGTGCGCAAGAGAGCACAGCGATTCGTGTTGATTTTGCTGATGCTCGAGCAGAAGATCTACTCAAGCAGCAGTAAATCTTCTCGAAAGCAGCCCTCTTACCGTGACCACCCACATTAGAAAATTGCTCCAAGGGAGGCCAAATCCTTCTCACATTTCTGGAGCCTCACGGGAAAGAATTATGCCACGCGGCGATTGGCAGAATATGGCCGGAATTCCATTTTACAAGAGTATAACTGAGTAGTCAAATTCTGCCAATTTCACAGGCTTAATGAAACATTCTACCCACCCCTACCTGACATGAAACACATGTAGACTTATCTGGTACAATAATGTGAACTTAATAGCCTGTAGGCAATTCCTGCAAGATTCTCAGTGACAGACTCAAGTATCAGTTGAATAGGTGAGTCTTGTAGTTTCTACAAGGATCGTCCTATTGGGCTAGGGACAGAGGTACAAACAGGGGAGCCTTAGCTCATGAAGTGACACCACATCTAGTCACACATTTCTAATGGCTACTTCTAACTGCAAATACCTCACCTTAGAATATCCCTCAGGCACCAGACTGGGTTTGGAGAATTTTATAATAGTGCTACCATGTTCCCTAGGAGACATGTGGCTCTCCTCTGACTCCATACCAGCCCATTAGTGACAGAGTAGTGCCTCATGTAAGTACCACCCCTGCATACTGTCATCACTTTTTTTCATTCTGCAACTTCCAACATGGATCAGAGTGCAGCTCTCGACTTGGCAGTTTTACGCCTACTCTAAAAAACCTTTCCAAAGTGTGTTAGGGAACGAAGAGGCCACTAAAAATTACAGGATTCTGCTGTACCCCCAACTCCAGGAAGCACGTCAGTCATGGACCTGCATGAGGTGTTCCGTTGATGCCTGGGCTCAGGACACGGCTCGCAGTTATGTAATTAATGTGCAATAATGCACCCAACTGTTATCTGAGATTGGAAGACAACGTTTTATTCCGTCAAACCTGAGAAGAAGTTGCAGACTTTGCGGGGATGCTGCTCCGGCGGCAAGGGGCTGGTGCTGTCACTGCCCATTCCCCCGGCACTCTACTTCCTGCATTTAGTCCTCCAGTAAGTTGCAATTCAAGTCTAAATGCAAGCATAAAGAAACAAAAGCAGGACTCAACCTCATCCCACTGCTGTGACACCAAAAAGAAGAGGCAAGGGGCTTTGAGATCAGTTACACACCATTGGGGTCATTGCCACAAAGGAGATTTCTCAGTTGATCCGTACACACCCAGAGTTTCACAAGCTGTTATCTATCCTTCAGGAGATCAAGGTTTTTAAAGAGGCCTTGCATCTGATAGAGACTTCTAGCCGCAGATTGCTTATCTTAGAATTATCCCCAGAAGTCAGACTGGATGCGGAAATGTCTTGTGAGCAGTACCCTTCCACTCAGGTAGGTGGCATCGATCGACTCTGCGTGGCCTCGCGGGTGTCGTCCATGCCGGACGTGACGTGTATAGTGCCAATACAGGCGCCTCCCCAGCGCCTCCCCTTTTTTTAAATGTTTTTCCAAAGGTGTTTGAGCATTCTTCTCTTAGTGTTGCAGGGATGTCCACTAGGAAGATGGACGTCATGCCCTGCGGCACCTGTCATTAACAGATGTTGGTGATGGACTTGCATATTGTTTGCCTCTGGTGCCTGGATCGCAACCATGACACAAACACCTGCGCCGATTTCTGCACCAAGGACGCAAGACCTTAAGGTAGCAGTCCCTCAAGCTCCTTGCTGACCGTCGAGCGACAACGCAACGATCTCCAGCCCAGTTGAGAGAAAGGTCCTGGGATTGGTCGCGGAGACCCACATCCTCCTCACATTCCAAGGGCACTTGGGTAAGTATCACAAAAAGAAGAAAAGTAGTTGAAGCTGTCTTTGATTTTGCCTTTCCGATGAGATGAGGGAGCGTCGAAATTCGAGGCCTGGCTCCACGGTTGAGCCAGAGTCTGGGTCAGCTCAGGGGTTTCCTGAGTTTCCAGGAGCAGGAGCGTCCCCCGCTCAACTCCAGGAGTTTTATATGGCCATGCACCTCATATTTTAGCGGCCCATTCCCGCTGGTATGCCTCCAGGCCCCATGGGTTAAGAAGGAGACTCTACTGGTTCCACACCGGCTGCTCTGGTGCCAGTTGAACCCTTTGGATCCACGGATAGATCCAGACTGGTGCCAGTTGTACCACTTCGACCTTCTCTGATTCCAATACCCTGGCGCCGCTGGCGCTGTTGTCCCCATTCTGATGTTCGACACCAACATGGAGCAGAAAGGGCTTTGTTTGACGCCAACTCCTGTGCAGACTTGAGTTATAGCTTCTGGGCCAAGGCCTAAGCCCCTTTCCTATGGGCTACAACTCAGGAAGGATTGGGAGGGTTTTCTGGATTCTGAAGAATACATCCCTTAGATCCACAAATGGACTGGTGTGAGGACTTGGCAGAGACCAGTGGGCTGGACACTTCTCCAGATACCGGCATGCTTTCTCCCCCTGCCGTGGCGGGAGCATCCTTTGCAATGGTGGTAAGAAAGGCAACCGAGGTCCTGTACCTTAGCCTGCCCTCTGTGGCAGTCAAGACGAACTTCTTGACAGAGATGCTTCTGCCCTGAGTACCGCCTGAAAAAAAAACGCTTCTCCATTCAATGAAGCCCTTAGTGATGTCCTGCTTGGGACCTGGTCCAAGCCCAGCATAGGGGCTCCTGTGAAAAGGAGGATTGCCCCACCCCAAGGGACCCCAAATTCCTCACACAATACCCCACCTCAGAGATCTTGGTGGTCCAAGTCTACTGCCTCCGTGTAAATCCTGGTGCATTCCCTACTGCCCCTGGATAGAGAAACCAAGAAGCTGGACACCTTAGGTCTTTTCTTCTGCCAGCCTGGCACTGTAGTCTGTTACCACCCTTTGGGCTGTTACTCCCATGCTCTATGGGATTCAGCTGTGCAGGTGCTTCTAATGGTCCCAGGGCTGTACTCTCCCAGGCTGTTTCCAACAGTAGGGAATGCAGCTACATTTACAATCAGATGTGGACAGTATACAACGACTCGCTGGGGAGAGCAGTTTCATCGACAGTGGCCTTATGACGCCACACCTAGCTGAGGACAACTGGTTTTTCAGGGCATGTCCAACCATTGCTTATGGACATGCCCTATGATGGCTCCGGTCTTTTTGGAGACAAGGAGGATTCAGCACTAGAGCACTTTAAGGACAGCAGGGCTACGGACAGGTCCTTGGGCCTTTCTATAGCCCCTCACCACCCCAATATACCTTTTACCCTTTCATGGCCATAGAAGGGGTTTCAAGCCGCGTCTTTACCCTCCGTACCACCGTGGCATGCAAGCTTTCCAGCCTCTGCGTGGGTCGGGTAGCCAGATTATGGGCCAGTCCACCATGCCCCAGCAGTCACAGCCTCCTAACCCTTATAGTTTGCCCTCTTACCATCATGGGCAGCCAATGAGAGGCAGGATACACCCTCACCTGCTCTGCTGGAGGTCTATTGCATCAGACCGATGGGTTTTACAAATTGCCCAAAGGGGCTTTTCCCTCCCCTTCATCTCCACCCCTTTATTAACACCACTTTCAGGTGCCCAAAAAGGGCAGAGGCCTTTGTCTTATCCTACACCTGTGCCCTCTCAATATATTTCTCAAGAAGGAGCCCTGGACCCGGGTGACAGGATGGTAGCATTGGACTTACTTCCACATCCCCATCCTGCCTGCCCACACACATTACGTGCAATTTGCAGTGGGCCAGAAGCAATTTCAGTTTTCCGTGCTCTCTTTTGGCCTCATCAGTACCACTTGGTTGATCTTGGTGATGGTGGTGGTCGCAGCATCTGTGTAGATCAGAGGTGCCAATCTTCCCCTATCTCAACGACTGGCTATCGAAGGTGGGCTTCCCCCAGGATGTTGTCTCCCACCTCCACACTACGGTGGACCTCTTGCCTTCGCTGGGGTTCACTATCAATGTGCTGAAGTCACACCTGATATTCAGATGCTGCTTTTCATTGGAGCTGTTCTGGACATGGTGCAGTTCGGGCTTATCCTCCTGAATGGCGAGCCCAGGATATTCAGGCTATGACACTGATATTTATAAACATAGGGATCCACCCACAGGTATGTATGTACGTCAAAAACTCCCAGATTGAGTATGTATCCCCACAGTGGTGGAAAATACACACATGTTGTTTAAATACCTCTCACACACCAAAAGGGCCCTTGGTGTCATGCTTCATCATAGGGGTCTTCCCGCCCCTCTACGGGACGGGGCGTGCTATGACCTGCGTATACGCGGGAGCACTGTTGTTGTGAGACAACTATGTGTTGTGTAAGGATGTGAGAGGAAGGGTCAGGAGTGGATGGAAAAGTGAATTAAAAAATACCTGGCTCGTTGGTCAAGAAAACTTTAATATACTTTGGAGCTGGTATCATTCAAATGTGGGGAAGGAGGTGTATATGCCTCAATAAACTATGCCTTCTATATCTGCCGACATGTTTCGAAGCTCCCCCCGCTTCTTCTTCAGGACCATAAGGATCCCTTCCTAAGCTCACAATATACAACAGTGATGCGTTATCTATTCGACGCAATAGTGATAAATGTAAGGTGTAAGGAAAATACTTCAGGAAAGATTACTGCATGTAGTCATAAAGCCTCAATGGGTCTTTGTAGTCGTTAACCTGCGGAAAAAAGGGGGGGGAAAGAAGACGTACTTTACAAGCCAAAAACTTATTCCACTGTGTGCATTGGTGACCTGTAAAAAATCTGTGACATAAGTATCCATACAATTAGCTTAATTAGTGAGATAAAGTGTCCTGGCATGAAAAAAATAACAAGCATTTGCAATGCAATCGGTCTCGCATTTGTGAAAGTTAGAGCCATTTGTATTGTAAATGATAAAAAAAAAAATTACGTATGTTTATGTGTTTGCAGTGGAATGGATGTATGTTGTTTGTAGTGATATTATGTTGTTTGTATTGAAATTGCGTGTGGTGGAATTGTGTGGCTTTTCGCGAATTTGTGTGTGTGTGGAATTATGTTGTACAGTGAATAGATAGAAATTCTGAGAGGGTCAGGTAGTTTGTGTATGAATCACCTGTGTAGGAGGTGTATGGGAGGGGTGTGCAAAGTGGAGACAGGGCAATTTCATGGGATGCTGGAAGGCGCGTTGAACGCTTTGCTTGTGCCCTAGGAGGTATTAGAGAGGGGGCCAGGTTGCGCTTGTGCCTGCAGCCCCTTATGTACACATATTGATTTTACTAGGTGCAGATTCACACCTGGTAATATCAAATGCTGTTTTCTCGCACTTGACAATATTGGATGCTTCAACACTGGTCCTTTTGTGATCGGAAACAGGAGTGGGAGGGGTGTACCCCTCCGCTGTGTATGTAATGGGGCACCCAGAAGTGTTGATGCAGTGAATGTCAAAAGCGGGGCTACTGGAAAGTTGATTGAGAGGTGCTTGAGAGACAAGCAAATACGTTATTGTGTTGATTAAGTAGAGGAGGGTAGATATTATAAAAACAATTAAATACATCAAGGCTGTGAATCCTGTGGATGAGATGGAATAAGAGAAGAATTTGAATATCTTAAAGGTATACAGCAGAAGAGGAGAATGTGAGATTAGAGTGACATGTATATACAGTAGAGAAAGGAGGAGGGAGATGAGAGAATTATTTAAATGCTAGTATTGTACACCATGACAATTTATTGTAGCAAGAAATATTTTGGTTCAATATCATGTACACTATTATCATTTACTAAATATTGCTGCTGATCTATGCCTGCTTGCAATGCATGTGTCTATAAAGCTAGGGGCTTGTTGTACCTTATGGAGCCAGGTTTCGTTTTTATTTGTGCTCTTGTTACTATAATTTTAAAATCAATAAAGTTATGTGCATTTAAGTACACAGGAGGTTTAAATATCTCAAGAGTATTGTTATGGTAGACGAGAGGGTGGTAACTGGTTGAGAGTGTGAAACATAATGAGTCTAACCTTACTTCCCAGCCCCTGTGCCCGTTATTCCCCTTTCTCCGTTAACTGTTATGGCCTGTGGTGTGCATGATGTTTGTTACAGAAGCCACCTTAGTAGGTCCATTTACAGGACGTTTTTTGTCAAGATATGTTATGGAGACTGTGAGCAAGGAACACATAATCGTATTAGAATGGTCACGTGCAAAAGTTTCTATTTTTATAAGTTTTATTTAATCAAAACAAAAAGTATTTATTTTACTGATCCCTCATGGGAATAAGTATTTTTGTATTTCTTAAACCATTTTATTTTACTCCCTCATTGCCCATAAAACGTGTTCTTTTTTAAAAGTCGCCCTTCTCCACAGATCTAACAAGCATTTGCAATGTAATAGGTCTCGCATTGATGCGAGTTTGAGCTATTGACATTGTAAATAACAATGCCTTTTATTTAGGTTTTTAAAAAGAAAACAAAAATAAAAGGCATTATTATTTGCAAATGTCAATAGTTCAAACTCGCGTCAATGCGAGAACTATGGCACTGCAATTGCTTGTTAACTTCTAGTCTTCAAGTCGGAAGTCAGGCGCCCTTGCCCGGGACGTGGGCGGGGCCTGCTCCGGCAAAAACAGAAACCGGCGTGCTGTGCTAACGCGGGGCTCCCATGTTGAAGGGAGAGCCCCACGGTGGTGGCCGGAGTGAAGAGAAGCCCCGGGTCCCAGGAGGGGGCCCGGGTGAAGAATGCGGCGGCCGAGGATGACCACAGCAGCACGGGCTCCCAGGAGTGCAGGGAAGCCCCGCAACAGAAGTGCTGCAGCCGCGAGGAGGAGCCCCCCCCCAAGAAGAGCAGCCCGGTGAGTAAAGAAGGCCTGGGGGGGCTCCGTGTGGGCTATTGTTGGTCAGAATTGCAAAAGTACACTTTGCGCCAACAATAGCCCACACGGAGCCTCCAACGGGGCTGGCATGTTATCGGAAGCGGGACAGGAGATGTGCACATCGCGTGTGCGCACGTGCGTGTTCACGTGTGCGTACACCGGCTCAAATCCGCCAAAAGCCTTGCGCGTGCCCATCTCCTGTCCCACTTCCGATGCAAGTCAGCAACAATAGATCTCGCTGGCGGACAGCAGCGCTTTGCGCTGCGTTCGCAGGCGAGACCTAATAAAAACGGTGCTGTTAGAAATAATTTAACAAACCACAGAAAAGCTGTGCTTGAAGAATTGTGAACGAAATGCCCTTTTACTGACATTGTCTGCTTCCAGTGGGCATAAGAATGAAAAAGATGTGTTAATTACGAGATGTCACCGAAAGGATTGCTCATACAATGTTGCACACATCTGTGGTGCTTTGACGCTGGAGCGGCCCCCGGTTTCTTAATCTGTCTGTTCTCAATGCCTGGTAATGCTGGAAGAACAGGGAAGTTAATCCGGGAGAGAACAAAAAGTGGAAGACAAAGAGATGAGCCAGATGCTGCCCCTTAGTTTGCTCGACCGAGCCCCGGTCTGCTCAAGGGACTACTGTATGTCTTTCGGGTCTGCTGGGGCACTGCCAATGATATCTGTTGATTGCTGACTGCAACAAACTACGAGAAGGGGAGGGGACTGAGTATTACGAGCCCCAGATTGCCCAGAAATGCTTAGAAGGCAGGAAGGATCATCAGCGGGCCGATGGGACACTTATTTAAGAACCCATCTACTGACAGGATGCATCGGAAGCGTGATATGAACTATTGTTTTTTTTACTAACTAATGTAGCAGACACAAAAGCGCGACGTTATTACCAATGTAGCGCGACAGTAAAAAATAACATTACAAAAGCGTTAACAAGACCAGGAAGAAACAATTGCACGCTCCGAGGTAATCTGGGGACGGGACGGGGGTGGGCTAAAGAGGCAGGGATTATGAGTCTGCAAGCCACGCAAAAAAAAAAAAGCATTGGCCTAGCCAATAGGTCTCGCCTTTGGGACCTTATAAGTGTTTAGCCATGCAACAGTTGCATAACTAAATACTTATAAGGTCCCAAAAGCGAGACCTATTGGCTATGCAAAGCGGCTGTGCAGCCGCAAAAGTGAAAGTAATTGCGGTAAAGTGCGGCGCGTGCCCGCGCACATGCACTGTAGCTCTAGGCTGGCTTAGGGTCAAGGTAGTTCAAGTCAAAGTTCCAGTTCCAGACTCATGAGGGGAACTGGTTCCAGGGTATCTCATCGTTGAGTCCGAGGATGTGTGTTCCAAGACGGAACACCCACTGTTGTTAACAACTTGAAGGAGAGAATGGCCTGTTTGAGTAGGATCAACAGTGGGTGTTCCGTCTTGGAACACACATCCTCGGACTCAACGATGAGATACCCTGGAACCAGTTCCCCTCATGAGTCTGGAACTGGAACTTTGACTTGAACTGCCTTGACCCTAAGTTCTAGCTATTGATATATCCCGATTCATAGCTCTGTTACCTCTGGTACCTTACCAGGGCCCCTGTACTGGGGCACCTTCCACTCCTTGTCTATGGTACCTACACAGCAAGACATCGAGGTCTTATTAATCATTTTACATCATGGGCAACCCAACCCCCCTTTTCTTTTAATATAACCTCCACTCTAAAAACCATTGGTAGCAACCATGGACCTGCCTTCTCCCAGCAATTCTCTAGCAGGGCGATGATGCACCTTATATTAGGTAACCTACCCTATTCCTGGTCCCACATTTGCAAAAAATGAATCTGCACAACTGGATACGTGCCATAGCACACAACCCATCATATTACCAAGGGATGAGGGTAGTCTCAATAACGTGCCTACATACAGAAGGCAATATACTAACTTTGCTGATTACGGTAAATTATTTATTTAATTGCACATCATTTTCTACACGCGACATCACATGTACAAAAACATTCGGTCTTGTGCTCAACTGCACGTTCCAGTAGATGTCTAGTCTATTTTCCTCTTTTTCACCCCCTTGTCTTCACTTCTGGGTCACGCCGGGTGAAATCCAATTGCTTTTTATACTCGGATCCTCGCTCATTGATCTGTTTTTAGGTCTAACAACAAGACCGAATTTTAGAATATAATTATCATCTTTTTATATTATTTCTATACTCTTAGGCACATTTCCCCCGTATATACATGATCGCATGGTAGATTTTGGCTTCCGGTTGACCGCAGGCAGAGTCAGCACAACCCATGCGGCAACAAACAGGTGCTGCCACTAACGTTTCACGCTACCGTAATTAGCTTCAATTAACTTCAGTATTTAAACCCCGCCCGGAGCACGACTCAGTTACTCAACGGCGCCGGCGGGGAGTTCGCACGAGGCAGGGAAGTGTCCCAGGAGTCGTAAGTATGGCATAGCCGATAGGAACTTGGTCTTAGCGAGGATATCGCCTTGGATTACTGGACATTCCTCTCTGGTAAAAAACCCCATTTTCTCTTCTAGATAGCCTATCAGGCACTCCCTCCACCCGTTCAAGGCTCATGGGGTATAACTCTTACAAATTCTCAAGTAGGTTGATTTTCCGCTGCCTTGACACCAATATAGCACTATAAACAGAGGCGATGCCCTTTCATGGATTCTTTCGGCTCATCAACAATAGTGCATTATAAATAGAGTGTTTGCTTTATGTTCTGTGTGTGTATGTCTCTTGTCATCGTCCCTTTTATTTTTATCACGCCAGGACACTTTATCTCACTAATTAAGCTAATTTTATGGATACTTATGTCACAGATTTTTTACAGGTCACCAATGCTCACAGTGGACTAAGTTTTTGGCTTGTAAAGTACGTCTTCTTTGCCCCCCTTTTTTTTGCAGGTTAACGACTACAAAGACCCATTGAGGCTTTATGACTACATGCAGTAATCTTTCCTGCAGTATTTTCCTTACACCTTACATTTATCACTATTGCGTCGAATAGATAACGCATCACTATTGTATATTGTGAGCTTAGGAAGGGATCCTTATGGTCCTGAAGAAGAAGCTGGGGGAGCTTTGAAACATGTCGGCAGATATAGGAGGCATAGTTCATTGAGGCATATACACCTCCCTCCCCACATTTTAATGATACCAGCTCCAAGGTATATTAAAGTTTTCTTGACCAACGAGCCAGGTATTTTTTAATTCACTTTCCCATCCACTCCTGACTCTTCCTCTCACATTCCTAACAAAACAACACATAGTTGTCTCACAACAACAGTGCATGCCCCGTCCGTAGAGGGGTGGGAAGTCCCCTATGATGAAGCATGACATCAAGGGCCCTTTTGGTGTGTGAGGGGTATTTAAACAACATGTGTGTATTTTACACCACTGTGGGGATACATACTCAATCTGGGAGTTTTTGACTTACATACATACCTGTGGGTGGATCCCTATGTTTATAAACTTAAGTTCGGGAGGATGTATCCACCTCCACTACTCATGGTGTGTGGTACCTCTGTACTCCCCATTTTGTTCCTTTTTGTATGACACTGATATTTCAGCCTCTATCCTGAATTTAAGTAAGACTGACTCCCTAGTCTGATGGGCCTCATGGCCTTCTGCATCTTGCTTGTGACACATGCCAGCTGGGATATGCAGGCTCTGCAGTAGAACCTGAAGTTCCAATGGGCACAACATCAATGGAATGTGTCCGACATAACCCAGATCCTAGAGGGAACTGCACAAGATCTGCAGTGGTGTTTAACAAACTGCGAATGAGTCAAAGGCAGACCCCTTCTTCAGCCAGATCTGACAGTGGTGATAGATGCGTCACTTCTAGGATGGGGCAGCCATCTGGGAAAGGTGGAGATCAAAGTCCTCTGGTCTCCAGAGACATACTGGCTCCACATAAACCTTCTGGAGCTCCGGAAATCTAGCTGGCATTGAAAACCTTTCTACCCTCCATCAAGGCTAGTGCAGGTGTTGACAGGCAACACCACCGCCATGTGGCATTGCAACAACAAGGGCAGGGTGGGGTGGTGGACCCATTGTCAAGAGGCTATGACTCTGGACATGGTTGTAACATCAGGGCATTTCCCTGGTCTTTCAACATGTGCTGGGCCCTCTGAACGCCAGAGCGGACAAACTCAGTTGAAGATGCCTAGCAGATCACGAGAGGCACCTCCATCCGGAGGTGGTGCAAGTCCTCTCATTTTGCAGTGGAGGGAGCCTTGGTTACATCTGTGCAGTACTGCAGAGAATGCACAATGTCAGACGTTTTGCACGCTGGAGTTTCCAAAATGGCTCTTGCTCGGACACGTTTTTCATCTCAAGTGAAGCTGAGTCCTCCTGAACACATTTCCACTCATACCACTCCTGCCTGGAGCGCCCAAGAAGATCTGGTACGATCATGCCCAAGTAATTCTTGCAGCTCCATACTGTGCTCCGAGGATTTGGTATACTGAGCTGTTAAGCATGACCATCGGAACTCCTATCAGGCTACACCTTTGGGAGGATCTTCTGTTGCAGCAACAGGGGAGAACCTGTCAATGCTCTGCCTTCTTGCGTGGAGATTGAGCCACAACAGTTGATAGCTTTTGACCTTCCACTCGAAGTCTGCAATGTTATTCTGGAAGTGAGGCATGCCTCTCCCAAAATGGTATGTGTCTGCCATTGGGGCAAGTGTGTGGCATGTTGTAGATCAAAACAAAAGCCACTTCACCGACTGAACCCAAAAAAGAGCATTGTTGTTCTACCTTCACCACACGAGAGAGTTCCAGGGGAAAGACCAACTCATTGGGTATGTCAGAGTGGAGAAGGGAAAAAGGGAAACCATGTTCAGGTGGACCACTCTCTACATTAAAATCTGCTATGCATTGGCCAAAAAGCAACCCCCTGAGAGCTTGCATGCTCAGTTCACCAGAGTCAAGGCTGGGACGACTGCGTTAGCATGTGTTACCACCCGAGGTCCCAGTCCTGGGCACCTGCCAGGCAGCAACATGAGCCTCTCTACACACATTCACATAATACTACTGCCTGGACAGTCAGGACCATCAGGACGGGCTCTTTGCCCATACGGTCCTGCAGGACTTTTTGTTATGCAATTGTTTTGCAGATTCAGCTCCAGTGAGGTATTGCCTGGGTATCTATTCTAAGTTAAGGAATCTGCGGCTAGAAGCCTCTATCAGATGAACAAATGACTTACCTTTGGTAATTCCTTATCTGGTAGAAATTCTTTCTAGCTGCAGCTTCCATACCAACCCACCCATCCTCCCCGCTCAGTGAACGGATTTCTAGAGACAGGGATTTCCCCCTTTCAGGGCGCTAGTTTTCTAAACCAGTAGTCAGTGTTCATCGTGGCGCCACGCTTCTGGTGTGGAAAGTCAAGATAAGAAACTGTCATCAGAGTGCTGGGAGTGGCGCCTATATAGGTACCACGCATGTCACTTCCGATGAGCCGATCAACACCACATACACCCCTGATGCCCAGGGATGATTCTAAAGTAAGGAATTTGTGGCTAGATAGAGTCTCTACCAGCTAAGGCATTACTGAAGGTTACTTCAAATTTTTAGTGCACCTCTGGCTCCCTCTGACGTGCCTTGGAGCCCAAAAGAATTGCAGGGACCTCCAGTTTTGTTTCTGCCAGTAGGTTCCTCTGTGGTGCCGTATGTCTTCAGCCCCAAGATCCACACCATTTCCTGCTGATCTGGTTCTGACACAACTGGCATCATTGGAGGATCCAGACCCAATGCCCATGTCAGATTCCGAACCAGCATCAGCTCAAGCTCAACCAATGTTGCACTATGAGATTGCAAAAGCGCCACTTGTTCTCATGCACCCTAATTCAACCCTGTACATCTACCATGTAGCAGCCATCATGAAGCTCTTACTCCTTTTGGCTCTTATTCTTACCCTGTGCCAGAGCAGGGGGCACCGCAGGATAGTGACAATGGTGATTGTGAGGAGGATGGCTCACTGCCCTTCTCCTTCTCCCTTTCCACTCCCACCAGACATCTCCTCTCCGGCCAACTGGCCCTGGCCATCATCCCACGGATCTGCAAGACCACAGCTGGGCGAAGATCCTTCTCCTACCTTGCTGCAAAGACCTAAAACTTTGTGCCTCTGCACCTCAGGCAATCACCATCGCTACCACAATTCAGGAAGGACCTCTAGACCTGACTCTTTGACTTAACCGCAGACCCCCACTCAACTACCCCTCACTCAGCCTTGATACACTCATGGGTGAGTAGTCACGCATTATAAGACACCTGATTGATTGATTGACCATTACACTCATGATTCCTTACCCTGATTCCTTATCCATGGATTTACAAAATGCCTGCAGGCTTGATAACTACCTTGAGACAGAGCTTGACTCACCACATGGGCCACTACCTGTAGAAAGTGCCTTGTTTGTTGTGGTGGCTCAAAGGAAAGACAAGGTACAAGAATTACAGCTGTTGTCCAGTGAAACTAAAACAAATGTTTTGACAGAAATTCCACGGTCTGCACTGTCAACATCTGAGCTTTTGCTCCCGTTTAATGTTGCCCTCACAAATTCTCTGAGGCCTACCTGGTCAGAACCATGGTATTGCCCATGTTTTACCTGGCAGGTGTCCAGATGTCGGAGACTGGTGCCTCATGGTTCGGATTTTCTCCCCAAGTTCTCCACTCCAGAGAGCCTTTTTGGACTGACCTTGATAGGATATTGTAAACTCTAAATCATTCCAATAGAGAATCAAAAAGGATTGATGAGCCAGGTAACACCAGTAGTGGGGAAGAGAGAAAGATAGGGGAAGTAGAGAAAGGAGTGAAGAGTAGAAAGAGAAATGTGATGTAGAGCGAGAAGACAAAGTTGGCAAACACATGACTTAAGAACAAGGGGTGAGGTTTGTACAGAGGTCGAAATTTGTGGGATGGGGATATGGCGGAGTAGAGAGACCTATCAAGAAAAAGGTAGCGAGAGATGGAGGTGGATGGGTTAGTTGAAATGGATAGATGTAGAGGTAAAGAAATAGAAAAAGCCAGAAAGGATTAAGATATTTAGAGAGGTGAAGGAACAGGTAGAGTGAGAGAAAGGGAGGTGGAGGTGGAGGTGGAGAAATTAAGTAAAGAACTTATGGTGAGGTAAATTGAGATGATAGGTAGTGAGAGAGAGTGGTGGTGTGAGAGAGGTGAGGTAGTCATGGACATGGGAGGTAGAAAAAATAAATGAGATAGAGAGGTCAGGGAGAGTGTTGATTTAGAGAAAGGTCTGAGATAGAGGTAAGGCAGTAGATACATAGAGAGAGAGAGGTAAAGTGGTGAGAGCTGGGTCTGGTGGTTTAGTGGAATAATGCATACACCATATAGGGCCCTGTGTTCGACCTCATGGACACAGGTTCGAATCCTGCTGGGTCCACTCAGCCTTTCATCCTTCTGAGGTAAATAAAATGAGTACCATTGAGTTATGTGACAATAAACATCTGTTATCCACTGCCAAGATATCCTTGGGTGAGCATGCGCTTTACAAATATGCGTTCTAAGGACAGAGATGAGATCTGGTAGAAGCAGGGCTTTAAGTGGGATGAAAAAACAGGGGTGGTCTCTTAAAGGGGCGAGGTCAATGTAATTTAAGGGCGTGGCTTAAAAACACGTAAGCTAAAAATCTGTGTTTAGCACAGTGTGCCGCCCGACTTGTATATTGCTGTTCCTGTCATTGCGTCCAGAAATATAATACAAGTCACACCATACCTACAAGTCAGGACTATTAGCTTTCTCAATGGTTGCTAGTTGCATAAGATAAATAAGCAGCAAATATGGCTTGTATATAATATTGAAAACACTTCCACTTAAAGCCCTGCTGGTGACACCAGGACAATGTTGCTGCTCCTGAGATTCAAAAAAAAAAGGAAATCCAGAGAGAAAATGACTCTCTTTAAAGGATTTCCCTTCCCCTATAACGCTCACCACGCGCACATCGATGTGCCTGCTGTCACTGCAGTCTGGAAAAGAAAAAAAACGGACCGCCTGTGCCAGGGCACAAAACAGAGCCCGATAGAGACCTGTTTCAAGACCCCTTACAAAACTGCCGGTGCTCAGACCCCGGGAGACCCGGCCTTCTTAAAGCCCTGGGTAGAAGTGAAGTAGATGTGGAGAGATATAAGGATGTTAGGTAGAAAAAGCCAAGTGAAGTGCAAAGAGAGGAATGAGAAAGAGAGTGGAACGAGAGGGATAGATTTCCCTGTAGGCACAGTTGGTGATAGAGGGTCAAGGTCATTAGAGAGAGGTAGAAAGAGATGAAATTGAGTAACATAAATTGGGTATATTGGGAAAGAGCTGAGATGGAGAGAGAATGGAGGTACATATAGAAGCAGTGATGGATACAGAGGTTTAGAGAAAGGGTTAAGGTAAAAGAGGTGAAGTAAGGAGAGAGAAATGATATGCAAAGATAATTTTTCTATTTAATTGCCACCAACAGCCTTAGAGCGCGAGGGTTAAGACTAGGCATGCCAGGCATGCACACAAGGGGGCTGATTTATTATTCTTCAGCACAAAGCAGTGAAGCAACCATAGATGCTTTGCTGCATTGTGAAAGAGGGAGAAAGCAGCTCAGAGCCACATTTATTAACAAGCATTGGCAAAGCCATTAGGTTGCGCCTATGAGAGATCTATTGGCTTGCTTTGTCAGTGTGTTTTTAAACACGCTGCCTAGCAGCGTGGGCTACTGTGCAACATACCATAAAGTAAAAAAAAAAAAAAAATGCTATGACACGGCCAGCATTGAACACTTCTTCGTGCTGCGTTTTTCTTTACTTTCAGCCATGTTGTACAGCAGCCCGTGCTGCTTTGTAACATGTTGAAAAAAACATTGACAAAGGCAACAGATCTCGCACAGGCAAAACCTATTGGCTTTGCTAATACTTATTATTTATGGCAGGCCAGCTTGTGTGTGATATTTGAATGATCTATAATACTTGTCTTTCATTAGCAAAACTAGAACACAGCTGCAGTTGTGTTCATTATGAAGAGATACATTTCTGCTACAGCTAATCTTTGGTGCAATGTAATAATGGTCCACAAAAGTCCTTAAAACAGTTGTAACGCTTGCCTGCTTTTGTTACTCAAATTGATTACCCAGAACATTTATGGTGCCACAATCTACAATATAGTGATCTGGACACAGGAGTGAGGGAGAGAGACTGAGCGCATGGAACATGGAAAAAGCACAATTCAAAGACATAGGGGCATATCATCAAGGGCATTATCGCTGCTTTAGCAGCACTTTTTGCCGCTAAAGCGGCCATAATTTTAACGCCCTATCAACAAGGCGGCACTAACATGCATTAGCGCATGTTAACTGCGAATTTCCAACGCCTGGCATCTCAGCGATAAACATCGCTAATGAGATGCAAAGTAGGCGTGGCTGGGGAACTACATGGGAAATTATCACTAAGGCAGCTTCGCAGTATCAGCAAAGAGCCTTAGCGATAATAATCATCACGTTAACTATGCCTTAACGCAGGAATTTAACGCTTGTTAAATTTCTGACTAAGGCATACCTAACATGGGAGGTGGATTATGGTGATACTACCACGGGGTCGTATCACCAAGGCTATCGCCGTTTTGAGTGCTACATTGCTGTTTTTCCAGCGATGTTGGCCCATTTCCCAGGATATCGCTGGAATATTATCGCCCTGGAGTAACGCGTTGTTAATAACGCGCTGACCTGGCAATAGATTCCAGTGGTAGACGGCGATAAATATAAAAGTGCTACGCGCGCTTTGCGATATTTATCGCTGTCTGTTGCTGATATGCCCCAAAGAGAGTTGACTAATTTTGGCCAAGGTGGGGATCCTAGAAAAAGTGGTGCTAAAGAATGAAGGAGGGAAGCTGTAGATCAGGGTAAGACATGTTGAGAAAAAGAGGCTGACACAAATGGAGCTTGAAGGAGATGAACTCCGAGATCTATGCAACTCTGGCCGCTGAGACGATGAATGGCACAGAAAACATGCAGGAGGCTCAAGAAACAAACTTTAAGGCAGTCAGAAGGTGTAAATGCCCAAGTCTAAGCTGCAATGCCAGTGTAAGTCTGTGCAGAGCACCGACCATAAGCGATGTATCGCCCTGTTCAATAAGGAAGGGGGCGGGTAAGTACTGATGAGTTATCATTCCACTTCCAGTGATGACACCAAGACACCATAATCACGTCCTGTGATGCCATGCGTCGCGTGACATCACCTTCTGACATGCCACTGGGCCAATGATCCTGTGATGCCATTGGGCGTGGCTCTCAGCCTCCAAGCTGCTTTGCAAGATTCAAAGGTATGCATTTGTGAATGAGAGAATGGTTTACATACATACATACACACACACACACACACACCCCAACCCTTACATTGGAGTTACAGTGTTGCCTCGTTTCTGACATGATCTGCTACTTAACCTCGAGTAAACAAATGATAAAAATAGATTAAATAATATCCACCAAGGGGCATCGCCCCCCCCTCTTCTTCTTGCGGCCGACTGACCAGGCCCTCACCCCCCACCGGGGGCAATGGCTCACTGACACCTGAAGGAACATACAGTGCAGGGAATGTCAGTATTGTGTGCATTATGTGAACTCGCCCTTGGTCCTCCCTCTCCCACCTTCCCCCTATTCTTCCCCCTCTCCTCCCCATTGAATTGCTCTGCACATAGTATTTTGTTTCTACCTGTGCACATGTTATGTGATCTCGATCTCAATAAAGAATTACAACACAAAAGAAACAGACTGCCATGCATATTCTTCCGCACAGTGGCTAATGCCTGGTAAGCAATGTATTTATGCTACACATTACTGGCACTTAGCTAACCAGGTACATGTGTGTCTTGCAAACACGTAATCTCCAATTAATTATTTGTTTATAAACTGGAACGCATTTTCAACTAGGGAGCAGCACCCACAAGGACAGTCGAAGGGTTCAGGCAACTTATGTTGATCTGTGAGCAGGGTTTAGAAAAGCAAACAGTCGGGAGAGTGGAAGAAGTAGAATGTTTGGCATCTGTGAATGCTGTGCCGCACAGGGCCCTACAGCCAGGCGTCTGTGGATACCATAAATACATGACCAAGATGGAGTCTCAGCTGTCACCCACTTAATGGTAAATATAACGCTACATAAAACTGCACACAAAAAGTGTGAAAAACAGAGTGGATGGAGAAGGGGGTCTGGGCAACGGAGTTCAGCAGGGGCAAGCAGTGATGAATATATGTCGTTACTACGCATTCCGTTGCAACGCATGCCTTTACCACGCATGCGTTACAACGGAATGTGTTTTCCACGCTTTGCCGTTACCTCGATTTTACCTTTACTCCGCTTTTTCTTTTTTGGGGGGGGGGGATCCCCCCAAGCCCCCTTTCTTCTTTTTTTTTCCTTTTTCTGCATGTCTCCGCCGACACTGAAAACGGACTGATGTTTTTTTTCGGATTAGGATGACGTTGTTCCGTGATGACGTTGCTTGCGTGGTGAAGATGGTCGTTGAAGCATTACGCGTTGTGAAGACGTTTACGAGGTAAGTGTATTGTTGTAAACGTAATGCGTAGAAAATGCTTCGTGGTAAAGGCTGTTTCCCGCAGTGATGGGCGGGAGGTTGACGGGCAACCAACAGCAAATGTGGACAGCCACAGGGAGATTAAGTGATTTGCCCGTAATCACTAAATGTGGACTGAGGCTAGGTAGATGATGTTGTGTTTTCTTGGGTAAGGGTTTGGCTTAAGGGTCAGAGCTACCGACTATAGAGCTGGGAAACAGAGTTTGAGATTCGGTGTCAGCTTACGATCCTTGATTCTGTACAAATCACTTCATCCCCCTGTGCCTACAAAAATTTATATGTCCTTGTGTAAAGTAACTGGTGCTAATGTGAATTGCTCCAATACTATTGGGTAGTGTTTAGAAGTATATAAAACTGCACAAAAAAAGTAACTGGTGCTTATGTAAAGCAAACCAATACCTTCGAGTGGTGTTGGTGCTACAAAAAGCTGCACAAAAATATCAAAAGTGAAAACAAGAGTTCGGAAGGAGGGGATTTGGGGGAAGTGGGGATCTGTGGAACTGGAGTTCAGGGTAGGGAAGCCGCGACGGACGGGAGGTCAACGAGCAACCAACAGCAAATGCATGCTGCCATGGGGAGATTAAGTGATTTGCCTAAATTTACGGTGTCCATGTAAAAAGAAACTGGTGTTAATGTAACACGCTCAAATAACTTTGGTTGGTGTTGCTGCTAAATAAAACTGCACAAAAAGATGTGAAAGCAGAGTCGGTGGAGGAGGGGCCGGTACAATGGAGTTCAGCAGCTGCAAGCAGCGGCGGGCAGGAGATGGATGGGTAACCAACAGCAAATGCGGACAGCTACAGAGAGATTAAGCCATTTGCCCGTAATCATCAAAATGTGGAACTGAGGCCAAGTCTAGAGAGACGATGTGGCATCCTTTTGGGAGAGGCTGTGGTAGAAGGGCCAGATCTGCCAACTATGGTGCTGGGAAAACGGGTTTGAGTTTCAGCATTGCTTAACATCCTTGATTCGGGGCACACATAATCTCTTCATGCCTACAAAAATAAATGAGTCCTTGTACAGAGTAACTGGTGCTAATATGGAGCAGTCCAATACCTTTGGGTTGTGTTAAAAAATGTGAAAAGCAGAGTCAGGGGAGGAGGGGATCTGTGCAATGGAGTTAAGCAGGGCAAGCAGTGACAGGCAGAAGGTGGATGGGCTACCAAAAGCAAATGCCGGCTGCCACAGGGAGATTAAGGACCTCATTTAAGGGGTTTTAGTGTAGGGCTTGCTGCACTGCCCTACGCCAAAGTGAAAGGGCAGGAATGCACCGTATTTATACAATATGGTGCATTCTTGTGCTTTCCCCCTGTGCTGGTTCCGTTTCGGCAGCCTAGCGCCAGTGCAGGCACCCTTCCACCATAGTGCAAGTATGCCTGTGTTGTTTTCAGGATTGTTTTTGTGCAGAAAGAAGCACCGGGTTTGAGTTTCGTCAAATCCTTCATTATGGGAAAATCACTTACTCTTCCTATGCCTTGAAAAATGAATGTGCCCTTGTGTAAAGGAACTGATAGTAATATAAGCTCTCCAATACCTTTAGGTGGTGTTGGCGCTGTATAAAACTGCACAAAAATGTAACTGGTGCTAATGTAAGGCGCTCCACTACCTTCGGGTGATGTTGGCGCTATATAAAACTGCACACAAATTGGAAAGAATCGCAGTGTTAGGCTGATTTACAGTAGTGAACATGAGGAAATACATTGCACTGGTAATCACCTCAAAATGGGAAACGTCATTAATCAGATGGTCTGAACCACGCTTGCCGTTACCATGCTTGCCTTTACCACACACATTTTCCATTAACATGAATGCCTTTACAACAATTTTCGTTGTAAAGGCGGTAAAGGCATATGCATGGTAAAGGCAGTCAGCTCTCTAGACTCAAAGTGAATGGGCGGGTGGTGAGAGGTGTTGGAGACTTGGAGGGACTTCCTGCCCGGATGAGATTGTGAGAAACGGGAAAGATCAAGGTGCGGCTTGGTGAGTAGTTTTCTGGGCAGGGTTGGGCTTGGGTCGTTTTCAGGGCTGGGGACTGGGTTTTAGGGCTCAGGGCTGGTGGTCGGCATACTTTTTAGGGCTGGGGTGGTTTTAGGGCTCAGGGTAGGGGGCTAGGTTGTTTTTAGGGCGGGGATGCTGGTTTTAGGGCTGGGGCGGGGTAGTTTTCACGGCTAAGGGCTGGGTTTTAGGGCTCAGGGCAGGGGATCAGGGTAGTTTGTAGGGCTAGGGGCTTGTTTTATGGATCAGGGCGGCGGGCTGGGATGTTTTTAGGGCTGGGGTCAGGCTCAATTTTAGGTCTGGGGGCCGTTTTTAGGGTTCTGGATGGAGGCTGGGGTGTTTTTAGGGCTGTGATTGGGGTAGTTTTCAGGCGGGGGCCAGGATTTATGGCTCAGCGCAGGGGGCTGTGTTGAAATCTTTACCACGAATATGCCTTTATTAATCATGCCTTTACAATGAAGTTTGTTGTAAAGGCATGTGTAGTAAAGATGTGGTTGTGGTACAGACCATGTTCTTGAGGCATGCGATGTAATCACATGCGTGGTTCCGTCATACAACCCACTAAAATACTACTTTTGCCACGGACACTGAGGGGCAGGCAGACATTGAGGATATCAAAACTCAGCCTGGCTCCTTTGAACAAAATTCAAGTTAAGCAACAATGACGCACGGAAACATTCCGGTGAATGCATAAAAAGTAAGAAAGCGCCTCAGCGGGAGGAATTTAAAGAAATAGAGTCCCACCCTATTAAATGAGAAGCAGCAAGGAGAGACACTAACAGTTCAATCATTTTGCAGAGGAGAAATGTGGCTATGCAATTATAGCAGAAAACACAGGCACTTCAGAAGCTCTGACATGCACTGTGATAACGCATACCTGATACACTTGAGGTCTGATTTACCAGCTATAGACACCATTGCCGAAAGACCACATATGGTGTAAACACGCACACACCTAGTACAGACAAGTGCAGAAAATAAACAGAGAATACATGTGTGCCAAGTAACAGCAGCCATGCCCACATGCTCCAATCAGCACATCAGCTATACATTAACAGGACATTAAAAGGCAGAACACCACCACTCACTGGAACAAAACAGACTACAATGTGGTTTAAAGCAGTGACGGGAGGGGGTGATTTGTGGATGGGGGAAGCACCGGGAGGTGCAAGTAGAGATGGGAGGGAGGCGGTGGGGGAAACAGGATGCAGCAACAAAGGGAGAAGCAGTGGCGGGAAGGGGGTGATCTGTAGATGGGGCATAAGGGTGGGTGAGAGCAGATGGAGCTGGTAAAAGCATGAACACTGTGTAGAGTGCTGAAAAAGAAAAAAAAGTAGGTCCTTAAATGGTCATAAAAAAGGCAGCAGTGTATGTTTACAAGTACTTGGTCCATGCTCTGGGGGAGGGCTAAACAGAAGAGGCATGACCATGCATGTCAGTTACAAATGGCGACAAAGAATATGAATCAAAGAGGGACGTGGTGAGAAGTGCACTCAATTTTAGAACCTTAGTGAATGTGTAATGGCATGCGTGCCGGTTTCCACTGTTTTGAATATCACGGCTTTCAGTTGCAGAGCTTAATATTGGCATTCTGTATTTGTATTCCTTTAGGCGTCCCACAGCGTGGGCTTTACACCAATACATTGATCTTTCATAAGCGTACATCACCAGGTATATGATTGTATTTGGAAGACACTTTCGTAATTTCCCAACAATGTGGTCATGGTGCATTAGAATCTGTTTCCTTCTTTATGTCTTTCTGTATACAGAGGGTACAATGTCGTCGAGTTAAGTCAGTAAGTGTTGTAAGAGTCAGGTATCTTGTTCATTGAGATCACCGTGGTGAAGGGTGCATGACGGGTGCACACACTACATTAGCTTTTCACAATTTACTTGATACCCAGCGTGCATCCATTTGAAAATAGTCTCCTTCTTTCCTTACAGAATACCCCTGACGAAGGGACCCAGCGTCCCGAAATGCATTGGGTGTGAGTGCCGCAATAATCTTGTGGCACACAAAGAAAAATATAATGTGAACAATTCACAAATATTGTTTATTTGTTTTCCTATTGTAAGTTTAATTTCAAGACATACAAATGTGTATCATGTTTATCATGTTTATATTTTACTGTGTATTTTTGACCAATAAATTGAATTGAATGGATGAAAAATTACAAGCTGTGCAGGTTGCAGTCCTAGTCACCTAGTCGGGTCTAGGCCACTCATTCTGACAAAGAATATGAGACAGATGATGGCGCGAGCAAATGGGAAGCCTGTGGGTGGGCTTAAACCTACAGATTAAACACAGCATGTCTCTTCGAGACAGCACATGCTCTGTCTAGCCAAGACCTATGTCGTATCCTGACTCTGATGTTATTCTAGCCCTGCCAATGGAATCTTGGTGCAATAACATAACATGGAATGTTGGTAGTGAAATACTCACAGTTGGCTGGGCTGAGCAGCATGCTGCTGCTCCTGGTGGGGTCTCGTTCTGGTCTTGTTCTAATCTTCTTGTGATACTCTAACTATCCTGAATAAACCTCTCTGAACCACCTCTACTTGTGTGGACTTGATCACTACAACCTATAAACAGCAACAGCTGAAAAACAATTACGCCCTCCTCGCCTTGACTGTTCACAGTAGTCAATCTAATGCAGCCTGGCGCCTCTACTCCTCCAGGTTTTTGGTGCTTGACCAAGACTCAGGAAAATAAATGTCTGACTGCCCACTTTTTTTCTTTTTACAGAGTTTTATATAGAGTGAACATGACCTGAAGGTATTGGGTATCAGAGCGATTTACACGAGCACCAGTTGCGTTACATGAGAACACATTCATTTTTGATAGGCACGGGGAGATTATGGGATTTGCCCAGAATCACGGGATTTTCAGCATCATTGCCGATGCTCAAATCTGGTTCCCCAGATTCGAGGTCGACCGCCCTAGCCGTTAGGCCAACTCCTCTCCCCTACAAAGGGGGCCCTCCCCTGGCACAGCTTCTAGAAGAAAGAGCACTTGGCTGAGTCAGCTGCGGCATGGAAGTGTAGGGGGGTGTTTTGGAGTACTTTTAAAAATAACAGCGGGAGTGGGTTCAAAACAAACACGGAAGGTGGCAGTGAAGGAGAGGGACTGCATGTATATCCACTCTATACGAGCGCATGTGGAGGATAAAAAAGAGTATCTGCGGTTAGTGGAAGGGCACTCACTACAGTAAGCAGTACTTGCTCCATGCTCAACAGTATGGATGAAGACTCAGAAGCCCAGGAGGAAGCCGGAGGGCAAGAGGAGCCGCTGACCAATAGGAAGCAAGGAAACGAGAGTGATGTGAGAGCCACTTTTGAAGTTTTGTTTTTTATTACAAGAGATTTCAAGTGCTGTGCAGGTGAAACCTAAAAATGGCCTCTCACTGCTCACTAGGCATGCTATGTGAGAGAACACTTAGGGGTATGCCCAAATAACCCCACAATACCTGGGCTGCAAATACTGAAGAATGAAATGGTGTCCTGTGGGTATAAATCACATTATTAACTTTTGCCACAATGAAAACATTAAATTGGACACTGAGACCTTAGACTCAATCATTCTAAAACCTTTAATCAAACATTTGCATATACTTGTCTATGTTGTGTCTCCGCTCGGTGTTTGAGTCCCTGGTACTAAGTACTAAGTATTGCAAAGTGTGGTTACCCACTTTGTTTTAAAGCAAAACCTCTGCTAATTCCACCAAAGCTGATATCAAATTTTCAGCTTATTGAACTAGGAAACATCTGTATTATTGAAAAAGAGAGCAATCAAACAAGTTTCTTCCCCTCTGAAAGGGCAAGGAATGTATTCAAGTGTTCAAGCTATTTCTTTATTCAAAAGAAATGCCCGAAGAGAGAAAAACTCATATTAGATATGTAAAATAGCAAATAGATTAATAGGGAAAAGTGTTTAATGTTAGATTTTCCTTACATTTTCTCTCACTTCAAGCAATTGAATTGGATGTGTGCAGCAGATGTTCAAGATACATGTTTCTACTTCTCAATTTACAATAGTCACAGGCAGTACTAGTTACTTGTAGTAGGAAATTCACATTACCAGTTCGTAGTGCTGTCGTTTGGTCTGAAGACAGATCCTCAAACTTTTTCAAACTGCATGGAAGTAGTGGCAGCCCACATAGTTCGCCAAAGGAATATTTTTATCCATACCCAGACAATTGGCTGATAAAAACAAACAGCCCAACATAACTGAATAGGCCTGCCAAAGCCCTACTTTTTCATCTAGGCTTGCAGAGAAATGTTCGAAAGTCAACAAAAACACCTGTTCAAGTGCTATCCTACCTCAGAGCAGCACCAAAATTTAAGGAAAGTGCTTCCATCTGAGGAGAGTGTCGTTGTGAGACCTGGTACCCTTGGCGTGAGTCTCCCTTCCATTGTTTGCTGTTTTCTCCTCTGTTTTTGATATGTTTTGCTGGTTTAGATGCTTTGGGCACTGTGCCACTGCTATTCAGTGCCACAGTGCTAGTGCTCCTTATGTTAAATTGATATAACGGATTAGTGACTCCATGATTGGCTTATTTGATTTACTTGTCAGACCCTAGTACAGTGCACCATGTGTGCCCAGGGCCTGTTGATCAAATGCTGCTAGTGGGCTTGCAGCACTGGTTGTGCCACCCACAGAAGCAACTTGTAAAGTGTGTCTCAGGCCTGCCATTGCAGAGCCTGTGTGCAGTCTGGCACTGCCATGTCGACTTGGTAAGTGCACCCCCTTACCAGTCCCTAAACCTTCCCTTTCTTTTCTACATGTTAGTCACCCCTAAGGTAGGCTCTAGGGCAGGGTGCATTGTATGTGAAAGGTAGGACATTCCCTGGTGTGTGTGGCATGTCCTGATAGTGAATTACAGCCCATTTAGTTTTTCACTATTGCAAGGCTACCTGTCCCTAGAGGCCAGAATGGCCAGTTTGATTATAACATCTTATGATCCCAACTGACCCAGGGAACATGGTAGAAAAACGAATTTAGTATGCCTGAACTCAGAATGATAAAATACATCTTTTAGTGAAGTTGGTTTTAACATTTGGTGTTTGAAAAGACCACTTTTAGAAAGTAGGTATTTTCTTACCTAACCATCCAGCCTGCCTCTGCTAGGTTGTTTATTACATGTCTGGTTTGTGAGTGACAGGGGCTGGGGTGGCTCCAGGAGGCAGGGTGGGTCAGCACTAGGCTGAATAGACCTATCTGCATTGGGAGTGGTAGGAGGAGTAGCACCTGGGCCTGAATAGGGCCGTGCCTACCTTCCACAATGCTGGCTCCACCTCCTGTGGTGCGTCTGATGACCCTGGCCCACACTAAAAAAAAGGAAGAAGTTGTGCACTGGCAGAATGCACCCAGAACTGGTTTGGACTAGGTACAGATACTCTCTGCCTTCAGAGACAAAGGATTTGTGTGTATAAAAAGGGAGATCCAGACCCCAGAACTTTAGATCACTTCTGGGATATCAAGAGGAACCTTTGCCAAGGAGAAGAAACCGGAGAAGTTGAAGGAGGATTACTGCCCCTGTGCTGTTTGCTGTCCGGGGTTGGCCTGCAGTGGTTACTTGTTTCCAAGGCAAGGAGAAAATGACTTTGCTGTTTGCTTTGTCATCTTGAGGAAGATCTCCAAGGGCTTGAACTGAACTTACCTCCTGTCTGAAGTCTCAGGGACACAAAGACTGCACCACCAGCCCCCCTGGATATCCTTTCTGGGAATTCTAACCTACAGAGAGGTGCCTGCAGCTGTTTAGGACCTCTAGAGACTGTTTGTTGCTGGGAGCTGGAAGCGCGTCACAACAAGGAGAAGCGTGTCGCCGCCGCAGCAGTTGCAGTCGCATCGCTGAAGAAGTGTGCCGGTGCCGCAGCTGTTCGCCGTCGCATCGCAGACGAAGCGTGTCGCATCACCGGAGAAGCGTGCCACCGCCGCAGAGGTCGCTGTTGCATCACCTGAGAAGCGTGTCACAGGGCCTGTCGCGGCTCCAAAGATCATCGATTTTGCTGTTGGGCATGCATGCATTGCATCCCCATTGTCGCATCGCATCAAAGACGCCATTTTGTCGCATCACACCAGATCATCGCATCGAGGCGCTATCTTGTCGCATCGCTCCGGATCACAGTTAGAAACCGACGCATCACCTCCTCACCAGTAAGGAACCAACACATCACCTCCCCTGCGCTGCAGTAAGGAAACGACGCATCACCTCCCCCGAAGCAAGGAACCGACGCATCACCTTCCCTGCGACCCTTTTGTTTGTATTGCGTGACGCATCCAAGGTACTTTGTGAGTAAAATGTCGCATTTACCATCTACATTGAACTAAGCTATTTCTACCATTTTAAAGTCATATTTTTATTACAGTATTGTGGATTTTTGTCGTTTGCTCTTGTGTTAAGTCTAGTAAAGATTTCTTATTTTTCTAAACTGGTGTGGTGTCCATTTGGAGTATTTGCACTGTATTACTGTATGTGTTCACAAATGCTTTACACACTGCCTCTGAGATAAGCCTGTCTGCTCATGCCAAGCTACCAACGGGTTGAGCAGGGGTTATTCAGGAGTGTACGCCCTTTCCCTGACTAGAAGCAAGGGTCCCTATTTGGACTAAGGTGTATACCATTGCCAACTAGAGACCCCCATTTCTAGCACCTAGAACAGCTTAGATGTAATCACACCTGTTGCGGAATTAGAGGTCAACCTATACACTCTCACTTTTTCTTTCACTTCCTTGGTCCAGGATTTACCACATGCTTTGGCATGCTGGATGACCTATTTCAACACTTTGCTGAATCACTCAATCATGCTATTAACTTCAGAAAGAAACAAACTCCGTGTGCACTATTCCGTTATCCTTCAAGAAAGGATCCACCTCTTGAAGGCAGTTGAACACAATTGTCTGTTAACAAAACATAAGGATAGCCTTACCAATCAAATATTCCATGAAGAAGATTAACCACCAGACCCATTTCGATAGAATTAACAATCAAGAATTCTTGCTACCTGGAGTACGTGTTCATGCAACTCAAAATATAACGATCTACGCTAGAAGTGTGAATAGGAACAATTATGTCCAAAGCTATCTCCTCCTAAGGGCCAGATGATAATTTACAAACACACATGGGCTAAGTCATATATTTTAGTATTCTATCACTGCTCAAACATTCAATACAATCTTTTACTTTATTTTCCGCCATTATATCCAATGCTGGCCACTGGTAGTCAGCACAAATCCTTTCTTTTGTTATCGTAATCTCTAAATGCCTTTCATGTGCCATATAAATAGTGTGGTCTTTCAGGCTCTTGGGTAGAATTAATCCACTTCTCCTTAACATAAGCCCATCTCCTACAGAGAATTCCGCTTTCGCATCCCAGAATCTAATCACATCTTTTCCACATGCAGCTTTTCCCATCCACCCTGAACCCAATAATGCTATCACACTTTGTAACATTCAATCTTCTTTTACTCTCTAAACCACTCATCCTCAAGTATAGCACCACAGGCCTACCACTGCTGCTGAAGTCCAGAGTTTCCTCCACCTCGCAATGTACAGTGAGAGGTCCATCCCCAATCTATCAAAACTCACAGGCTCATTCCAGTATCTCACAAAGCCTTCTGCTCCAGTGTGGAATAAAAAAAAATCCCTCCCTCCGTCACAGACCAACGATCTCACAATCATACACTATCCATACATTCGCTGGTGGGGCCCATAACACCAACATTCACTCACCATCAATCTGTGTTCCTCGGGAGGCGATTATCTTCCAAACGCTGACATGAAAGGAATTACCTTTTTACCCTAATGAGCAACAAATCTACGCAACCTTCTGATACTCATTAGGCCCTGAACTTCACCTTTAGTATTCCTCTCATAACTCGGGATGGATCAGTTAGTTGCAGATTTAGGTTGACTTCCGATTCTCTAATTTACCTTTAAATTAATACATTTTCAATTAATAAACAACCCAACTCATTCTATAGTTGATCAATTCAATCTTTTATCTAATTAATGCAAAATTAAATCATTCATTTATTCAAATCGCCAATCATATTTACCTATTCTGGCTAATTGTCGTCCTCTAAGTCAAATCTGGTATTCTCGCAAATCTATGCCCATCAAATTTAGTAATTTCAGTTCATCAGGAGTTTGGGCATTAATTCAGTCCGTCAAAGGATCAGGGAAACAGCTGTCCTGCAACGTCACCGTCCTCTCCGTAAGCATAACGTCAGGAAATTGAGAAAAGTCAAAACTAACCCGCACCAACCTCTCTATTCTACCATAATTTATAGTAAAAATCATTGACAAATTGTAACAAAAATGGGTCTTCAGCTCCTCTGATTGGGGAATCGAAAATCGTCTGACAGGGTTCACACAAAATAATGTCTCTTATGTCATTAATCTTGCTTGTTCCAGTTTTTAAAGACGTCTTATTGTTCTTTCTGAAAAGCTGGCTTGTTTCCCAGGGCGACCTTGGTGGGTACAGTCTGGTTAGGGTCATGACGAGGCCACTGTAGCTGGCGTCAGCGCAGGCGCACTTCACCAAAACCTCATACAGCGTCGACAGTCGGGTTAGGTACCAGAGGCAGCCATTTTGTGGCAGGCCCAAATGGTCAATTTAAGCAAAAGAAACACAAAACGTAATTAATACATAAAAATGACTAAATAAATGATATTCTCTCACTAATACCCATATGTGTATTTATTTATCTAGCAATAAGCAACACTCAAGCGGTTTATACTTACAAAATAAAGCACAAATCACAAATCCATCACAAAAGCAACATATATCATGCAATATTCTAATTGTCTATCATTAGTATGCGTACATAATTTAGTTTACGAATTAATAAAGTCATGAAAAGCAATCCCACGTGTATTTCAGTCAATAATAAGGTTGATTCCTCATCAATCCATTAGTTCGATTATAATTAATTAATTAATCTAATTAATATAAACATGCAAAATGGGGAGGGTATACAACATTTTTGCATTACCCGCTCCAGCAATCCCCCCTTTGGTGATTGTATCACCATACTACCCAAAAATTTTGTTCTGTCTTTTACGGAATCTTTTAAAATGTTTTCTTGCTCTGAATCATAATTCAGTTTCACCTACGTCTTCTCTTTTTGCTGATTCATACATACTCTCCTTCCACTCCTCCAATTCTATCTCTTCAATTTCCCTTTCTTGTTTCTTATCTTTTCTTCTTAATTTTTCGCTTTTTACTCTTTTCTTGTTTTTATTATTTTTACAACAAATACAACCTAATCTTATCACTAATATTATGCAAATTACACATGTTAATGGAAACAATATTTTGCCTACAAATGTACTACCAAGCTTTACTAACACATTTTTAATTGTAGCTATTTTCTTTCCAATCTTTTCCCAAACACCTTCAACCTCCAGTGGTACAATTTCATCATGCAATTCAGTAATATTCCTAATATAAATTTTCAGATCTTTGCTTTCGTCAGGAATGTAAGTACAACAATGTTGAACTTTCAGCATTCCACAGACTCCATCCTCTTTTGCCAATAATATATCAAGGGTAAGTCGATTTTGCATTACCATAGCACGCATGGCAACCATTTCAGTGTCTACCAATAAGAATCCTCCAGCGGTGCTTGTTGACAAGCGATCCACTACTGTTGACAGCCTTCTAATTTTGTTTGCATTGAGAGATACTCCCACTGCTGGTATCAATGCTCCATAAATGTCACCTACAATTTCTGCCCAAGATTCTCTCTTACCCTGCGCTAAATGATTACTTAAACTATGTACACCATCTTCTCCTCTATCCATATGAACATTTTTCGGAAATACCAGGCCTACATAACATGTGCCATACCAATGGTCTGGCAACCGATAATATGCCCTGTTCCCACAAATAAAATATAATCCAGGAAAGACTGGATCTTTTCCGCCTTTAAATCCCCATCCACCCATGATTCGATATGTATCATGGCACTCACTATTACCTAAAAAATAATTATCATACACAGTTTGATTCCTTCGAATGCAAAATTTCCCTTTCTGAGGCCAATCTAAAGCTATAGTTGGACTAGCTTCTCCTTTCAAGTGGTTTTCTCTTTCTACATCCCAGACTGTTTTCTCTACTTTCCCTTCTGCTGCCTTTCTTTGCATTTTCAGTCTCCTTTCTTCAACCATGTCTAAGAATGTCCTTTCCTCTTTCTTCAAACTGCACGTCAAATTGTTTCTAAAAATATATTCTAACGTTAGTTCTTTAGTTCCGAAGAAAAGTTCACCTAATACCCTAGCAGGTTTTACTTTGTTTAGTTTATTAAAAGAAGACACTTGCGCAAAAATGTTATCTACATCTGAAAAATAATATTCTAATTTCCCTGTCTGATAAAATAAACTAGCTATGACACTACATGTTATTCCATACGTTGCCGGAAGGTGATGATAAGTCACTCCTTCTGAAACAGATGCAGGTAACTGCATGCATACGTAGCAGTCCCTTACGCCCATTGTCTTTATATATTCATACAATAATTTTGAAAACACATTGTTAGAAAAATCTGTTGTTGACCTATCTTTATGCAAATAATTGTTATCTATTCTAGTTGGAACTACCTTTGGAATCTTCCCTATATTAGTTTTGTTCTCACTATGTCCTTCTAATGCATCTATAGTGACCTTAAAAGAAATGACAAGAGTAAGGATGCTCCACAAAAGCATTAATAATCCTGTACAACAACAACACGTTTTACACCATCTTTTCATGAATGTACATCTACCTTTGCTACTATCCATGTTAGCCATCTTTGTTAAAATGGACCGTGTCTTTTGACTTAGCCTCTTTCACTTCACAACTAGTTTTCTAACCTAAGGCTCTAACACCTATTTGGTTCTACCAGTATCTATCTTTTGACTTAATTTCTTGTTTTCTTCATCAACAGCTTTCTTGATTTATTCAGTTTGGCATCTCATCACTCTTCACTTTCCTCTCGTCATCCAAATACAGAATTTCCTGAACTTCCGTTTCTTCTTCTCCAATGTCGGACAAGAGAACTCTCAGGATTTCCGATTCTACTTCTTCTTCAACCACTTTTAGTACAGCCTCCTCTGGATTTCCTTGACTATCTGCCTCTTCTCCCTTTTCAGGCAGAGCCACGTACGTCCATTCCGGTGACTTATACTTCTGGTTAGGTTTCCTTGTTCTTTTACTCTCTTTATTCTCAGTTATTTCGTCTTCTTTTGATTTTTCTTGACTTGTTACTTCATTCGCCTGTTCAGCTCTTGGTGAATTCACTCGTGTCAGTCGATATCTCAATTTCCTTATTTTATTGGGCCACACGTCATCCTTTGCAACTCTTTACTTCCTTTGTCGTTCTTTTCATTCCTCCAAGCTCTCTTTCTTAGAACTCGACCTTCAGGTATTTCATTTTCACTCTCTTCAGACTCTGTCTCAACCTGCTTTGTCTTTTCAACAATTTCTTCTTCCACCACTTGTTTTGTTTTCCCTACTTCTGTCCCTCCTCGGATCTCCGACATGCAATCTTCCTGCTTGCTACTTGTCCCTTCACCTAACTGGATGTTGCAGTTCCCTACACCTCCTCGGGGGTCTTCCGCAGAAACCTGTCCCTCTCTCTCTGTACCTGTCCCTTGTTCACTTAAATTTGTTATTTCTGGTGGAATTTCTCTCAGTCTCTCATCTGGTACTTCCTTTTCACTAATTTCTTTTATTGTTTCTTCAGTACTTTTCCCTCTTTTCATTCTGTGTTCTTGTCTAGAACCCTGCGCTTCTTGTTCGTTTCCGGAATCGCTGGATTGAGAGATCTGCAATCTTCTTCTCAGAGAGCTACTTCTGGGGACAAAAGCTAGCCTTGGTTCTGTTTCCCCTCTTTCAGAGTTTTCTCGTGTCTTCGACTCTTCGTCATCTGACTCAGTACTTGATTCTGATTCATCAAAATATTATTTTCCTGTGCTGTCCACTGGATTCGGAATTCTCAATGTGTGACTTGAATGGATCCAGTTTTTCAGTCCAGCACACTTCACAGCTGTTGTCGTGGTCAGAATGACTTGTCTTGGTTTTCCCCACCTTGAAACCAAACAATTTCTTCTTCTGTGGACCTTTATCCTTACCCAGTCACCTGGGCTCAGATCATGGGCTGGCTTCTTTTCAAGTGTGGTGGCATCCGCTCCAACCTAATGAAACACAGAATGAACTGCGTCAGCCAGGCCTTTACAGTATTCCAACACCATGTCATCAGTTATAGTCATCAGCTTGTTGACTGGTATAAACACGTGTCTCATTGCTCGTCTCTGTCTGGAATTGATCTAATAGTCATGAGTACCAGAGGCAAGGCATCAGGCCATTTCATACCTGTGGCCAAACACATTTTCCCTATTCTATTTTTGATAGTACCATTCATCTGTTCAACCACACCAGAAGCCTCTGTTCGGTAGGCACAATGTAGTTTTTGTTGTAGATTCAATGCTTCACAAATTAATCCTACAATCTCATTATGGAAATGTCCTCCTCAGTCTGATTCAATTGTCACTGGTAACCCGAACCTAGGGATGAACTCTCTCAGCAGTAGCTTGGCTACTGTCATCCCATCATTTCTCCTTGTTGGGAATGCTTCCACCCACCTAGAGAATAGGCAGACCACAACCAAAACATACCTCAGTCTGTTACAGGGAGGCATTTCAATGAAATCTACTTGCATTCTAGTGAAAGGCCCTCCTTCTCGATCTATCGTTCCCAGACTCACTACTGTCTTTCTCCCAGGATTGTATTGCTGACATATTAGGCATCTTTGACAAAGACTTTCTGCTACATGTCTGAATTTTGCATTATACCAGGTCTGCTTAAATGACCTGATCATGGCATCTCTCCCTATGCGTCCCTGGCCATGATACATCTGTGTCATGGTAGACATCATGCTATCAGGCATAACTGGCGTTCCATCTCGATAGACCCACACATGATCCTTTTCCCTTGGGGCACATCCTGCTTTTACCCACTGTTTCATTTCCTCATCTCCTGCCTCTTCTTGCAACTGTCTTACCTCTTCCCAAGTTCCTACAATGAGCAAGAAGACATTTCTCTTTCCTTAGCCTGATTGACCGAATTCTGATTACGTGCACAATACTGTGCCATGTCATTTGCATATCGATTTCCTGTGGCAATATAATCACCACCTTGACTGTGGGCAGCACATTTTACAACAGCCAATTGTCTAGGCAGCTGTATCGCCTCAAGCAATTTTCCAACCACTTCAGCATTCTTAATAGGAGTTCCACTCGAGGTCAGGAAACCTCTTTGTAGCCATAGTTGGCCAAAGTCGTGGACCACTCCAAAGCCATATTGGCTGTCAGTTATCACAGTCACTCTCACACTTTTCCCAATCTTGCATGCTCTAGTCAAAGCCGCGATCTCTGCTACTTGGGTCGATTTTACTCCTTTCAGATAGGATGCTTCTATTACTGCTGTGAATGTGCATACTGCGTACGCTGCACTCAGTACTCCATCTATTCTCAAACATGACCCATCAACGAACATCACAAAATCACTTTCTGGCAAAGGTACATCTTTTATATCTGGTCGTGGTTTTGTACAAAAATCAAGTACATCCAAACAATCATGATCTACTTCATCTCTTACCTCCACAATCTCCGCATCAGGCAACAATGTTGCGGGAATCACATTCAAACATCTTGCAAGACTCACATTAGTTGCACCTAATATGACCTTTTCATACTTAGTCAGCCGACTGTGTGTCATATACTGAGTATGACTCCTTGTTAACAGGATCGCTACATCATGAGGTACAAACACTTTCAATGGATATCCCATCACAATTCCTTCACTCTGCTCCAAACTTCGACATGTTGCAGCCACCGCTTTCAAACATCCAGGTAAAGCTACAGCTACTGGATCAAGCATTGATGAAAAATATGCAATTGGTCTCCTCAGTTTTCCATGATTCTGGATCAACACAGAAAGTGCACATCCATTTCTCTCACTGCAATACAACTCAAATTCTTTCTCATAGTCAGGCATACCTAATGCAGGTGCTTCACAGAAACCATCTCTCAATTTTTTAAATGCTGCCAATTCCTCCTTGTTCAACTCAATGGGATCTTTCACATCACTTCTCGTCAATCGCACCAAAGGTTTTGCGATCAAGGAGAAGTTGCTGATCCACTGACGACAGTATCAAACCATTCCCAAAAACATTCTCACCTCTCTTTGAGTCATGGGAGCTCTCATTCCTTTTATAATTCTGATTCTCTCTATGGTTATTTTCCTTAGTCCTTTCTCAATGTTATGTCCTAAATACTGTACTTCTTTTTTACAAAACTGTAGTTTCGATGGTGACACTTTAAGTCCTCCATCTGCCAAATGATTCAGCAAGGCTATCGTGTCTACCTCACAGGCTTCACGTGTTTTTGACGCCACCAAAAGGTCGTCAATGTATTGAACTAATACAGAACTTTCGGGCATTTCTAGACTCTCCAAAGACTTCTTTAATAACTGATTGAATATTGAGGGGCTTTCTGTATTCCCCTGTGGGATTCGGCAGCATGCCAAAATACGCTCACCAAAACGAATGCAAAAATTTGCTGACTGTCGTGGTGCAATGGGATGGAAAAGAAAGCATGACACAGATCAATCACTGTATACCATTTTGCATCATGGGGAATCTGATATAAAATCACTGATGGATTTGGTACAATGGGGCAACATGATACCACAATTTTATTCACCTGTCTCAGATCTTGCACTGTCCTGAATTTCCCATTAGGCTTTTTCAGTCTCATTATCGGTGAATTACATGGACTACTCATTATTTCTCTCAAATTTCCTTGCCTGATCATTTTCTCTATTACAGGAGTTGCTCCTTCAATTATTTCAGGTGTCAATTTATATTGCGGAACATTTGGATATGTTACTCCTTCCTTTACTGTTATTTTTATTGGATCTACATTTCTCATTAGCCCTACATCTTCCCCAGTGAAATCCCAAACGTCTGCTTTTACAGACTGTCTTAATTCTTTAGGTAATTCATCAGGGTTGAATACAGCATATGTTTCAGTAACTTCTTTTTCTCTGTTAGCTATGGTCATCTTATACAGTACATCATCATCCGGTGTTTCAAAAGCTATTCCATCCGGAGTACAGAATATAGTGCAATTCATTTTGCACAACAGGTCCCTACCTAATAAATTCACAGGACTGGTGTCGCACACCACAAAGCGGTGCATTTCTGAAAATTTCCCTATGCTAACTTTCACTGGTTCTTTAAGGTATGTTTTAATCTGTCTGTTGGACACACCAACTACTTGGATCATTTCATCCGAGAGAGGAAGATTCTTAACATCAGCTGATCTAACAGTTGATCGAGTAGCACCAGTATCCACTAGGAAAGTAATATTTTCATTATTAACCTTCCCATCTACAAAAGGTCCTGTCTGGTCTACTTCTAGAGTTGCGCCAAGTACGCACTCTCCTCCCTCCCTTCGGCACCGTCAATAGCTTTCTTCTGAGTCACTTTCATCGCGTTGCAGCCAATACTGCGAGACAGCGCTAGCGCGTGGCAGCTTATTTACCTGATCTTCATTGTAGAATCCCAATTCACTACTATACTTCTGTGAGTTTCTGCTTTGTGGAAAAGGCGGTTTTTGGCACCTGATTCTGTGGGGGAACAACTTGCTGCTGTTGCTGCAGTTGACCACTCACCTCATGCTGCACCTGTGTGTTCAATGATGGATTTTCATTATTAGTACTTGGGGGAAATTTACACTCGGATTTCCAATGCCCTATCCTACCGCAATTATGACACGGAAATTTATTTTTAGCTTCCTCAATATTCCCTTTATTTTTCCAAGGATTACATTTCGGCTTTGACCCTGCTTGTTCCACTAATTGAGCTTCTTGTCTCTCCGCTACCTTTACCTGTGCCCACATTGCCTTCTCTTTTAGTTTCCGCTGTTTTGCTTCAATTTCATCACTGAAATATTTAGCATGTCTCAATACTTCATCTATTTTCTTGTTTTGCCAATCTACCGTATGCTGTTTAATCATTTCACCAATTTCTGGACGTAAACCATATACAAATCTGTATACAAAATGACTAAAATCCTTTTCACTCAGATTCTCATCTCCGCTAAACTGCTTAAAAGCTAGTATTAGCCTCTCATAATATGCATGTACTGACTCCTTACTTTCTTGGTGTGTTCAATCAATTTCTACCCAATGTGTCTCTTTAGGGGGCACTTTGTTTTTCAAAAATACCATAACCTGCCCATATTTCTTCATTACCTCGGGGTCTGGAGCTCCTGTTTTAGGATCCCTAGGATATTCCTGGGTTGGCCAATTTATCATGAGCTTGCACTCTGTCCATAAATCTGCTGATAAAATTATGTCAAATAGACTATTCAAATCAATCCATAATACTTTAGACAATTTTACAAATCTGTCTACCTGCCTGTATCACTCGACGGGCTTTTCACGCAGTCGAGGAAAATCATTCGTAAAAGACAAAATATCCTGTCTCGTCCATGGGACATGTACATATCCTCCTCCTGGAATCTCTCTCCTAGGGCATTCTGTCACTATCTTTTCCTTTTCTCTTACAGGGAATGCTGAAAATGTCTTATCTGAGGCATCATCATGTTTTCTATACCACCTGCTTCTCCATTTATCCACATCTCCCCATTTTCTTAGCAAAATGATTATGTCCTTAATCTGACCTATTCATCCTGTGGTGTTCATATTCTCAATATCCTTTTCGGTGAAATCTACTCGATATGGTTTCTGTAAGGCTTTTACCTTTTCAATATCAATACCCATCTCATTTGCCACTTCTTCTAACCTTTCATGTAAGTTTTTCGCTCTCCAGGTCACACTTTTGCACAAAGACAGTAACTCTTCATCCTGATAGGTTTTCAATTTTTCTGTTGGGATAGTCCCTACTATTAATTCTTCCAATACCATTCGTAATTTGGCCACATCAATTGATTGGGATTCCTTGTTTTTCCTCTGCAAGCTTCTTAACCATTCACTTAACTCCTCTGTCGATGGTCCTACTGGTTTCTCTACATTTCCTTGTCCAAAATCTTTTTGTGTTTCTTCCACTGTCACTATCATTGTCATACGTCTCTCTGCACAGTTCTGACCTACAAACGGGTTATTTGAAAAATTTGGTTCAATTATACTCATAGTCTGTCATGGATTCTCATTCTGACTCACTCTTGGTTGTTCAACCGCTTTATTACTTCTGTAAGGGACTGTCAAACAATGCTCACTGTCCTTCTGTTTGTCAAAAATAGGCATTACTGGACCTATCGTTACTGGAACAGTTACCACTTCTAGATTCTTAGTCAATTTTCTTATTTTCTCAGTTAATTCTAGGGTCGTTTTCGCTAATTCTACAGAATTTTCTCCATCTGTTTTTTCTTCCGACCTCTTTTCTACTTCTCTAGTAGCATTGTTTTTACCCAAACTTAGGGATTCTGGTTCCGATTTTATGATTCGCATTGTTTCTCCCATGGGGGCACTTGGGGTTAATATTTCTGGTTCTGGTCGATACGGTGGTGGGTTCTTATAGAACATATCATCAAGAACATCATCCTCTGACTCATTTACTCCATACCCTCTCGACTCCACATTATGTCTCTTTTCTACACACTTTCGTCCTTCATTTTCTCCTACAGTTCTTACAGGGAACACACCCTCAGTCATACTCGCATCCCGCCATCTTCTCATTCGATAATTATGCGTTTCATGTCCGTATGGTCTTCCAAACAGGTACCTATATCCTCTACCATTTCTTTGTCTCACTCGTTCATGCATTTTGTCTTCCCATTCTGTCAAAGCCTCAAACTGTGTCGGTCTAGGTCTTGGTTCTAAATTCATCATTTTCTCTCTCAAATTTATCAAAACAGCCAAATTAAATGAACCATGTTCTGGAAAAGCTAATACTCCGTCTTCTTTCGTGTATCTCACCCAGTTGTCTAACCAAATACAAGTATGATACCCATATTTCGCAATCATAAAGGATGCAGGGGTTTTCGGTGGAGGAAGTAACTGTCCTTCCCTAGTTTTGACCGGTTTGTCCTTCTTAAACCACTTCTTGATTCTTCCTAACCATGACTTTTTCTGGTGGATCGTAATACATTTTCTTGTCTTTCGTGTGTCGCTAGTCTCTCTTTACAACAGTACCACTATTCTATCCAATCACAGCGCGACTCACATTAACGCACTAATTCAGAGCGTCTACGTCACTGTCACAATCCTCAAATCCCAGCGCGACTCACACTAACGCACCAATAAGGAGCGTCTACGTCACCCTGTAATTCTCCACTCCTAGCGCGGCGTACACTAACGCACCAATCTGGAGCGTTTCACAGTTCTGACCGACTGTCCAATCCCAGCGCGGTCGTTCTGACTTCAGCAGCCGCTGCGGCAGCTCTTGCTCCTGCTTCTGTCTACCCCTCCTTTACAAATCTGCTCAGTAAGTTTTTGTTTCAATTTCTACAACTCTGTTAGTAACAACATAGAAACGTCTCCATTGTCCGCTTCGCTAACCAAAGAAGAGCAAAAGACCTTTCTCACGAGAATTCCGTCTTTCCCGAGAGCAGCGCTTACCTCTGCCCTACTACGGAATCGTTACTTCCGTTGATAAAGTAGCACATCCCTCTACTTCACCCTTCTAACAAGCATTAGCTAATTGTTTCTCTAGTATTTAAGACACATAGTTGGAGACCCAATGCTCCTGAGAAATAAACCCAGAGTTTCGCAATTAACCCGAATGCCTTTACATTCACGCACGTTCACACAAGAAAAATGTAGTACATGCACACTGAATCCTGTCTTTCCCGAGAACAGCGAACAGTCTGTCCTACTACAGAATTATGACATATGTTAACAAAGCAGCGCTTACCTCTCCTTTGTCCTTCTAACAAGCTTAGAGAGTACCTATTACCTTTCCAGTGATAAGCGTTATCGGAATGCCAGTTGGATCCCTGGTACCTAAGACCAGAACTTCACAGGTAACCTTCGCTATCATACACTCTTCTCTCACACAGAAAATGTCTCTAATGGCAACACACGACGATGTCACCGAATCGAACCCAGACAATGCGTCGTGCAACTTCAATTGTCACACGTTTCCCCTGTGTACCTACAGGGCAACAACAATTCCGTCTTTCCCGAGAGCAGCGCTTACCTCTGCTCTACTACGGAACCGTTACAAACTTCCGACTTCCTACATCCCAGAAGCCGTGCTAACGACATAAAACTCGACGCAACTCAACATAGAGTGTTAGTACATAAATCAATACCAATCAATAACCAATAATCAATAAGCAATGTACAAGCAATAATCACCAAACCAAAACAATAACAACCATCATCTTGCTACCAGAAAAACTGCTCCAGCGTGGAATACAAAAAAATCCCTCCCTCCGTCACAGACCAATGATCTCACAATCATACACTATCCATACATTCGCTGGTGGGGCCCATAACACCAACATTCACTCACCATCAATCTGTGTTCCTCGGGAGGCGATTATCTTCCAAACGCTGACATGAAAGGAATTACCTTTTTACCCTAATGAGCAACAAATCTACGCAACCTTCTGATACTCATTAGGCCCTGAGCTTCACCTTTAGTATTCCTCTCATAACTCGGGATGGATCAGTTAGTTGCAGGTTTAGGTTGACTTCCAATTCTCTAATTTACCTTTAAATTAATACATTTTCAATGAATAAACAACCCAACTCATTCTGTAGTTGATCAATTCAATCTTTTATCTAATTAATGCAAAATTAAATCATTCATTTATTCAAATCGCCAATCATATTTACCTATTCTGGCTAATTGTCGTCCTCTAAGTCAAATCTGGTATTCTCGCAAATCTATGCCCATCAAATTTAGTAATTTCAGTTCATCAGGAGATTGGGCATTAATTCAGTCCGTCAAAGATTCAGGGAAACAGCTGTCCTGCAGCGTCACCGTCCTCTCCATCAGCATAAAGTCAGGAAATCGAGAAAAGTCAAAACGAACCCGCACCAACCTCTCTATTCTACCATAATTTATAGTAAAAATCATTGACAAATTGTAACAAAAATGGGTCTTCAGCTCCTCTGATTGGGCAATCGAAAATCGTCTGACAGGGTTCACACAAAATAATGTCTCTTATGTCATTAATCTTGCTTGTTCCGGTTTTTAAAGGCGTCTTATTGTTCTTCCTGAAAAGCTGGCTTGTTTCCCAGGGCAACCTTGGTGGGTACAGTCTGGTTAGGGTCATGACGAGGCCACTGTAGCTGGCGTCAGGGCAGGCGCACTTCACCCAAACCTCATACAGCGTCGACGGTCGGGTTAGGTACCAGAGGCAGCCATTTTGTGGCAGGCCCAAATGGTCAACTTAAGCAAAAGAAACACAAAACGTAATTAATACATAAAAATGACTAAATAAATGTTATTCCCTCACTAATACCCATATGTGTATGTATTCATCTAGCAATAAGCAACACTCAAGCGGTTTATACTTACAAAATAAAGCACAAATCACAAATACATCACAAAAGCAACATATATCATGCAATATTCTAAGTGTCTATCATTAGTATGCGTACATAATTTAGTTTACGAATTAATAAAGTCATGCAAAGCAATCCCACGTGTATTTCAGTCATTAATAAGGTTGATTAGTAGCTTCCACATCAATCCATTAGTTCGATTATAATTAATTAATTATTCTAATTAATATAAACATGCAAAATGGGGAGGGTATACAACATTTTTGCATTACCCACTCCAGCACTTCCATGTATTGGTCATGGTGTATGGAGGAATATGCCTTCCAGACCATCAAGAATACCATTCTCAACGATACTATGATGGCATACTTCGACCCAGCAAAGAACACCGAACTGGTGGTTGACACCAGCCCCATCGGCCTCGGCGCAGTCCAGGTGCAAGAAAAGCTATGCCCACATAGAGAAGGAAGCACTCACCATCAAATGGGGATACCATCATTTTCAACTTTATCTCTATGGACGGCTGTTCAGGGTCATACCCGGCCACAAACCACTCATGTCCTTCTTTGTCGGCACGGCGCCTCACCCTCCAGCTGCATCGAGAAATGGGGCCTGCAGCTACAAAACTATCAACTGACAGTGTACTACTAACAAGGCAGTGACAATCCCGACGACTACCTTTCCAGACATCCAAGGCAGCCCATGGACACCTCACTAAGCTTGCTGTCTGATGCTGATGAGTAAGTACGCTGGATCACAGAAATTGGGTGCCCAAAAACTATAGCACTCCAAAACATTGCTGACGCCATAGCATCAGACCTATGTCTCCAACACACTGTGGAAATGATCACGTTGGAATAGTGGAAAACCTTCCTCCAGGGCGTCCAGAAGTATGAGGACATAGCCCAATGCAACCTCTCCGCTCTGTGGAATATACAGCATGCTCTCATTATTACAGATTCAGTGGTCAAAGTGGAGGGGATGTGAGCGGAATGATGTGCCCAAACTTTTTTAATTTGAGCAATAACAGTTCCCCCTACTTGGTGTAAAAATACAACCACCCCGTTCTGACAACTGAAATGCTTCAGCTAATGAGTAAAGCAGGGAGTCTCCTGTGCTGTGAAACGGGGGAGGGGCAGAAAGCTAAACAACCCATCCAGAGTGCCTGTTTCCACAATAAATGTACATCTACAAATCTAAAGGATGCTTGGAAGCTGGTATTGGCTTTAATTGATTGAATCACTTGAAGCTTCATGAAGGGTTAAGAAAAAAGTAACTGAATTAGTTTTACCTTTCATGCTGCTACCTTGCACTTTGCACTTTCCTTTATTAATCACGCCCACACCTCGTTCCACCGTGGGGTTTCCCCCGATTGTTGTGGAGGGTGTAGGCGTGCGTCATCTCTCGTCAAATACAGCTGGTGGGGCTTTGGGAGGGCAGAGCTCAGACAGTCACATGACTCAGAGTCCTGCTCTCTATTTAAAGCCGATGCCATTCTTCAAAGGCAAGCCCGTCTGCGTCCGTCTGCACCCGAATGGGGCCAGGGGCCACAAAGCCTGGTCCAAAGCCCACAGATAGACTCGTGTTTACATCCAGCCAATTATTGGCTCTCCCCTCTCCAATTCGCCAAGACTGCACCAGACTCCAAAAAGATAGCAGGGTGGAGGAAAAATGTCCTTGCTGCGATTTTTCTCCTGTCACTACCCAGTCACTATTCATTACTTCAACGAGAAATACATATAATACTCATTCTGCAGCCCTCTATACCAAAGAATTCTCCTTCCTCAGCACTAACTGCCGATCACTCCCGAAGCACAAAGCCGACATCTTCGACCTTCTGATCTATGAACAACCTGATGCTCTGTTTCTGACAGAGAGTTGGCTTCATGAGAGCGCGGGCCCGGACGTTGCAGCAGCTCTAGCACCTAACTACGCCATAGTAAGGAAGGATAGGGGGCCCAAAATGGGCAGGGGTATAGCTATCATCTTCAAAAAGGATTTCCAGTGCAAATTTGAACCCTTAGCTATTACTAATTGTGAAGCTGCACTATTCAAACTGGCCTTAACCCCTAACTTAACTTTATCTGGATTATTAGTTTATCACCCTCCAGGACCTCCAACTCCCTGGGTTGGATCATTTCCCAGTTTTAAAACCCCCCTGCTCATGAACTCTGCTAATTTTTCAATTCTGGGTGACTTAAACTTACATCTAGAGGACCTCTCTAACACAACCTGTATCAACTTAGTTTCTGACTTAGCCGCCATGAATATTAACCTTCTTAACTTGGGCCCCACACACAAGGCAGGTCACCTACTGGACTCCATTCTTTCCAGTCTACCCTGCATTCACTGCTCCCCTGCATTACCAATATGCTGGTCTGACCACTTTTTATCTAAATTCAGTCTAACTCCCCCTGACATTTCGATGTCCTCTTTCCCCTCTCTAAAGGTACTTAAAAGGGACTGCAAAAAAACTTGACTTGATTGGCCTAAACAACTTCTTATGCTCCAATATACCTACTTCTGATTTGAGGGTAAAGGCGCTCTCTGACACCGTACATACATGGCTTTCTAATGCCATAGACTCCTGTCTTCCCCTTACTAATAAAAAGTTCAATAATCATCGTCTGCCTGCACCATGGTACACTGACACCCTAATAAAAGAGAAAGCCAAGTGTAAATCACTAGAACGTAAATGGAGAAGAGACTACGCTCCTGAAGCCAAAAATGTCTACAAAAAGGCGAAAAAACTGTACCACAACCTTTGTAACTCAGCACACACCAAGATTGTCTCTACAACCATCTCCGAAGCTTTGCACTGTTCAAAAACACTTCTTGGCATAGTCAGAGAGCTTGCCGGCTCAGAGACCTTAGCAAGTCCCCCCTCTCTTAACAAACGCCAGTGTCAGGACCTTGCTCTCTTCTTCGTTCAGAAAGTTATGAAAATCTATCTGGATATTGTGAACACTCAGTGCAGCTGTCTCCCTCTGTCATAGTCCAGAAACCCCCCTCAGATTACACTCCTTGCCCACACAACAGACTTTACCTCCCCTGAACAAAACATAGCGGTTGACATTTCCATTAACTACCTGGACTCCTGGCCCCTTCTCAATGAAGACTCCTTTAAAATCCTCCTAGACAATGTGAAATCCGGGTACCCAAAGGACCCTTTACCGATTTCAGTGCTCAGGCCACCTCCTTTGCATGTAATCCTGAACGTTCTTAATGCCTCTTTACTTGAACCTACAGTCCCTTCACACTGGAAACACGCCATGGTGACCCCTCTCCTAAAGAAGCCCAATGCTGACCCTGACACACCTTCCAATTACCGGCCTATCTCCCTTCTGCCGGCTTTCTCCAAAATCCTGGAGAAACAAACCCATTCCCATCTCTCCAAGTTCGTAGAAACCAACAAAATCTGCCACCCATCTCAGTCTGGTTTTAGGGCTGGTTTCTCCACGGAAACTATATTACTGGGGGTTACGGAGAGGCTGCGTCATCATCTTGATGCTGGAGATACTGTCGCTCTCGTTCTGTTAGACCTCAGCCCAGCATTCGACACAGTATCTCACCCTATACTAGTCAACACGCTGAGATCACTTGGCATCTGTGGCTCGGCCTTAAATTGGATTATCTCTTTTCTGGCTAACCGCACTTTCCAAATTTTCTCCGCCACTGCTAGCTCTGACATTCACCTTTCACCCTATGGAGTGCCCCAGAGTTCCATCCTTAGCCCATTGCTTTTTAACTTATATGTCAGACCTTTAGCCGACATTGCCGAAGATGCTGGACTGACTCTGTTTACCTACGCAGATGACTCCCAGATTATCTTCTCTCTCTCTAATGCAAGTTCCGGCGCACCATCCCTCCTTCAGCTAGGATAAGGGAACATCGCTACATGGATGCACTCCAACCATTTAAAACTCAACGGCGATAAAACCGAGGTCCTGATCCTTGGTAAGAACAAAGATCTCTGGGGTCCACTACACTGGCCTAACGAGATGGGTGCACTTCCTTGGCTTTCCAGCCATGTCCGCCACTTAGGCGTAACCATTGACGACTCGCTAACCATGCACCACCAGGCAGTGAAGGTTACTGCCACCTGTTTCACCATCTTGAAGTGGCTTAGAAAGATCATCTGGATGCTGCCAGATGCTACCCAGATTTAAACTTTCCAGTATGGGAGGCAGATCTTTTGCCTACCTTGGCCCCTCACTCTGGAACTCACTTCCCTCAGATATCTGCAAAGAAACAATTTACACCCGTTTCCACAGATCCCTGAAGACTTGGCTGTTTAACCAGTAATCCCAACAAGCTGCTACATTTTCACCTAGTCTGGTTTGGCGCCGGGAAACCTATTTTGGGTAGCTGCCGCTCCTTATAAATTCAATAAATAAATAAATATAAATAAATGATGACGCACGTTTATTTTTTGAGAGATGTAATAAGGGAGTTACCATCTAAAGTGTTGTGTGTGCTTTTAAAATACAGTAATAAAAAAACTATGTACAGACTGGGTATTACTAAAATCTATATTTTGAAAGCAATTTTTACCTTAAACGTTTTTGCTCATTTTGTACTAGCCTATATTGTATTGTGATTTTTGCAGGTTTAAAATAATAACTTCGATATTCGCAGTGCTTTCTGCCACAGACCAGACTGGAACCTTGTAGCACCAGGATTACATTCTGTGGCTTAATTAATAGAGGTTTCATAATGTTTGATTTCCCCCTGATTAACATAATTTGCATTTAATTTTCATTAAAGCTGTGTAGTTCCTTGAAAATGAGTGGCCATGCCCCCCACGCTCACTCACCCGGCACCATTGCGCGCAGGATCACAGGTCCGATACTTTTTATAGTGCTCTTCGACCACTATACAGACAAAAGTGTTCTCCGAGGTGACCGCATTGCAATCTACCGTCAGTTGTCGTCAACCATGCTCACACACACTCCTCACACTGGGCTGCAAGGATCAACGAAAAGGAAGGCGCCCCTACGGCGAAAGGTATTGTTTCCTGTCCAAATATTGTAATTGACGACATGGTCGGCTGGTGCCACTGATGGAGCAAGGTTTCGTGGAAAAGAAGCTTTCTTGGATGCAACCCACTCGTTTAACTTACTAACAAAGTTATTAATCCTGCTTTGTTAATGACTAATACGCACCACATGAACACGCGGGTTAGTGAAGCTTGCGTATGTGTGTACTAATGTGGATAACAATGAAGATGGATTAATACCACTTTAAACGGGGAACTTATGTGTGCATGCATCAACTGCATCTACGTAGTATGAGGTAATAATGCTTGGAGTGACATTCTTGCACATGAGCAGAAGACACTAAAATCGAGTCTTAAATGCTCGCATGCATGGCATCTGCTTGCTTGAAACGAAAACAAGCTATTTTACTAATGCTAATGCGGGAAGAGTATTAATAAGAAACGGGGAGCAGAGTAGAGGTGGGTGGTAAACAGTGGGAACATTTATTTGTGAAATTAATATTTGTCATTCTGACTTTATCACTAGTGCGTATTTGGGCCTCTCTCGTATAACTGGATTAAGCTGAGTGACGCGAAGTCCGCGCATGAAGTCATGAAGGCTATGACTGCACATTTGAAAGGGAGCCAAGATTGAGTGTTACACCCTGGGAACAGACGGTGAAGAGTTCAACGATGAAGACTCTTATTCAAAATGTTATTATATTGTTTCAAAGTAAAATATGGAAGCACATGAGAACTAAATTTATGAATAAAAATTAAGGGGTTGGGTTTTAATGACATGTAAGCATGGTGTAATGGAGCTTCCCCCTTGCCTGACCAATCATATTTCGTAGTTTTTACGATATTAAAACTTTAGTGGGTGGTACATGAAGAACGAAATGTATAATAAAGATAGCTTTAGTTAGTTAGAGAGAGAACTGAACGCTGAGAGATGAAGCTTTGCTGAATGTTGGGGAGAGATGCTGTGAGATGCTGCTGAAGAGCCGAATGCAGAACCTAAAGCAGAACTTTCTATCCTAATTCAATTGGGTTAGATCAGAAGATCGCGGAAGTAACTCGATGAGGAAGAGAGTGTCAGAGAGGGGTGCGGTGCAATCGTCGGTATTCTAGAGAGGTCAACTATCCTGTCCTGAGTCCTGTCCTGAAGTCTTTATCTCCTGACATATCCCGGGGGACCCTTACCAGCCCTTTGGCCAGGGGGTTTGGTCTTTCACACTATCCTTGGTAAATATATTTTCTTGATATTTGTTAATTTCTTTTTTCTCTCTGTCCTCTCTCTTTCTGAGCATTCATTATTGTATGAGTCTGAAGTGTACGCTTGGTGTTTAATTAATTGAATTATCTCTCCTATGAATGATGGTGACTGCACTGTATTTTGGAATGGTTCACATGCATTTATTTTAGGTAAAGATTTAAAACTTTCCTGAGTCTGTGGTTATTTACTTGAAATGAATGAGTTAGAATCAGAGTTAATTATCACTATTAACTAGTTCAACTAATGGTCCATTGACGGAAGGAAATAACTTTTTGATCAGTGAAAGGTTAGTTAGGAATACGAAATAACTAATCCTAAACATTGTGAAAATTACAAACTTGACCCCAGTGGTTTTACGCACTGTGAGTTTATGGGCCCAGGTGAGTATATAGTAGTGGAGTATCTGTTGCTGTTGAACCGCTGGATCAGTTTGCTGGTAGCAGAGTTATAGTTATTATTGATTAGTTTGGTGATTAATATTGATTATTGATTTATGTTTAACAAAAAAGTTAGTGTCTTGTTTTATGTTGTCTAGAAGCACAGGTACAGAGGTTGCCTAGACATCCCGGGAATGGAATAGCGGGAGGTGATAGAAGCCACACTGCAGTTGGTTACTCATCTGTTGTCATAACACTGAAAAGCTACGGTGGGCTGGCAGTGTTGTATTAGGGACTATATCGTGTAAAAGTAGTAGGGGTTCGCTGGTGAAACTTTGGTCTCATTTCCCAATACGGGTGACACTGAAGGAGTAGCAGGTTCTCCCGAGCTTGAATGAAGGATAAACAGGGGTTTTACTTGCAGCAGAAAAGGAGTAATTCTGAAACTCAAGAATAAGTTGAAATCTATTTTTTGTTTAGTGGTACAGACAGAGTAGCGATTGTTTTATGTTGTTACTAACAACGTTTATTTCAAGAAAGTTAAAGCAATAAGTTTTCGTATTACCTTGTCAGTCGCAGGAGTTGAACTGTCGTCACAAAGAGCCCTGCTGGGATTGTTTGGAACAGCGAGCCTGAGAAAGAAGCAGATTGTAAAGGGAGGGTCAGTAGTGGGGAGCAATACTAACGTCACAAAATGCTGCGCTGGCATTGGTCAGACCACGAGTGCGAGCCGGAGTCTGATTGGTTGATAGATAAAAGCTGTGATAGGGTTGGTTGAAAGAAGAATTGTATGCTGAGTCCTGATTTGACTGCGAGTGTGAGCCGTGCTGATATAGGACGCAACGTAGGTAATAGAGCTAGAAGGTATACGGAAGACTCTTTTCTATATCGTACGTCTGAAATGTTAGGAAGACGAAAGAAAATGACGTTAATGAAGAAAATGAAAAATGTCTTTAAGAAAGACAAACCTGTAATGACTAGAGAGGGAATTCCTATTCCGCTACCTAAGACACCTGCTTCATTTATGATGATGGAGAAAGGATATCACACATGTGTATGGTTGGAGAATTGGGTTGAGTATGCGAAAGGGGATGGTGTTTTGGCTTTTTCCAGAACATGGTACTTTTACTCTAACGATATTCCAGAATTTGGGAGATAGAATGAATATGTTAGAACCAAATCCTAGAATGACACAGTATGAAGCTTTGAAAGAATGGGAGATTGAGGCATTTAAACGTGAAAAATTCAGAAGTGGTCGGAGATTTAGAGGATTTTTGCCTAGATATCCGTATGAGTCGAGTGGAGATCAAATGAAGCGTTGGAGAAGAGCTGTAGTGACAGACGGTTTGTATCCAGTATTAATGGCTGAAGAGCAGTCAAGTGGCAAGTGTAAAGAAAAGAAGAAACACATGAATACGGCAGGATATGGAGAATCAGATGATGAATTATTAGAGGATATTTTAATTAAAAACCCTCCACCGTACCATGAAGAACCTAGTAGAGTTACCCCGAGTGCACCCGTGATAGGAACGCCTTTAGTCCCACAAATTTTACATGATACATCGGTTAATAAGGTGTTGAAAGATAATGAGAGGGAAGCCGTAAATAAAACTAGGGAAGAATTAGTTCAGAAAATAAGCCAATTGAATTTAAATACGGAAGCCTTGACAGTATCAGTGACTATTGGTCCAGTTATTCCGTTATATGGAAATAAAATGAGTTGCCCAAAACCTCAAGCCATAACAGTTCCTTTGAGTAATCCCAGAAAAGAAGTAGTAATATTGGATGATCAGGCCAGTGAGAGTGATTCAGTCATTTCATTAATGGATCTCCCAATAATGGAGCCTTTAGCAGAAAACCCAAAGAGAGTTTCACCCGTGATTTTGAAAGAAAAAGGTTCTATGGTCCCTACAAGAACAGGAGGTTCAACAGCGGTTACTCTTGAAGATTTAGAGAGATGAGCACAGGGAATAGAAAAACAAAGTTCATAATCAAAGACTCTAGAAATCAGCAGATTGAAAATGGATTTAGAAGAAATGATAGCTGGTAATGTGAGTACAGAAAGATTTAATATCTACGATGATGAAGAATTGTTATTTTTATGCAAGAGCATAACAAGAAGAGCAAAAATATTTCATGAGAAATTGACAGAAGTTGCCTCAGAGATTGGAATAGACATAGGGAAATTGAAACTATTGCAAAAGCCATATCGAGTGAGGTTTACTGAAAAGGATTTAGAAAGTGTGAATGCTTCTGGTAAAAGATTACAGATAAAAGAGTTGATGAATATTATGCGAAAATGTGGGAGACATTGACAAATGGAGGATTAGGTGGACGAGAAAGAAAGAGGAAGTACAAGCAAAAGAAGTATCATCTGCATTTTCAGTGAGAGAAACCGATAAGATTGAGAGGATATGTCCAATGAGAGAAGTTCCTGGTGGTGGATATGTTCATATTCCTTGGAGTAGACAGGATATTTTGTCATTTACAAATGATTTCCCCAGGTTGAGAGAAAAAACAGTTGAATGGTACAAACAGGTGGAAAGATTTGTGAAAGTTTCAAAGGTTTTGTTGAAGGATTTGGATGGTTTATTGCAAAATGGATATTGTGGTAGCAGCTGATTTATGGACAGAATGTAAGATTACAGTTGATTGGCCAAATGAGGAGTATCCGAGAGATTCTAAAACAGGAGCTCCCTCAGAGGAGGTGATGAAAAAGTATCACCAAGTAATTAGGTTCTTGAAAGGGAAAATTCCTCCCAAAGAGACTGATTGGGTTCAGATAGATAGAACAACTCAGGAGCCAAAAGAGTCAGTGCATGCATACTATGAGAGATTGTTACAAGTGTTTAAGCAGTATAGTGGATTTGAGAACATTGAAGATAAGGATATGGGACATTTTGTGTATTGGTTTGTGTATGGTCTGCAACCAAAGATTAGTCAGATGATTCAGCAACACATGTTGTGCTGGCAAAGCAAGTCGATAGATGAAATATTGAAATATGCAAAGTACTGTGATGACATTGAGGCAAAGCATAGAAAGCTAAAAGAGGAAATGATGTGGGCACAAGTGAAATTGGCAGAGCAGCAGGAAGCAAAATTAATTTCCCAAACTGATAATGAGATAAAAGACCAGAGTTAGAGTGAACAAGTGTCGAGTGGTGGTAAAGGACGAGGATGAATGAATAGAGAGGAAGCATGCGTGCGGAAAGCTTGGACATTGGAAGAACGAGTGTACAAATGTCCAGAATAATTATGGGCCAAATTAAAATTTAAATCCGCAGATGCAGAATGAAGTGGTTGTGAAACAGCAACAGCAGCAGCAGGTAGTTACTCCACAATATCGGGTGCCACAACCTCCTATGCCAAACCATGTGAACATTCAAAAATACAGTGCGAACACCAGATTTCACGGAGAAAGTGGTAAGAATACTCCTGTGGTTTCACAGTATTTTTTGCAAAATGATGACGAATCGGACTATGTGCAATGACGGTGCCTGAGGGGGGAGGAAGAGGAGTTCGTTCTTGGCGGATCCTTGCCGGTAGATCAGACAGGTCCATTTATTGATGGGAAAGTTGAAGGGAGTGACATCACTTTTCTATTGGATGCTGGTGCTACCCGGTCTACTGTGAGAACAGCAGACATCCCAAACCTACCCCTCTCGGGAGAAACTATCCAAGTTGTAGGAGTGTCAAATAAACAGATTAGAACCCCAATTACAAAACCAATGGAAGTGCATATTGGAAATTTTAAAGACATGCATCGGTTTGTAGTTTGTGACTCAACCCCAGTAAATCTCTTCTGATGAGGATGCTGTTTACAAGATGATGGTAGCTAAGCAAGGTACAGACGTGGATGAGATGTTTTCATTAATAACTGAAAGTGATACCAGAAGAATTGAGAAACACTGGGAATCCAGATGTATGGGTATTTTCAGGAAAAGACATAGGGTTGATGGCGAATGTAGATCCAGTGAAAATAGTGGTAAAAGAAGGTGCAGTTTTCCCACGACAGTACAAGACGAGTCCAGAAGTAAAAGCAGGAGTTGCTCCAGTAATTGACCAGATGATTAAAGAAGGAATTCTGAAAGAGATAAGGAGTAGTCCTTGTAATTCGCCAATTATGGGACTCAAAAAGCCTAGTGATAAGTACGGATAGTGCAGGATTTGCGAAACATAAAAAAAATTGTAGTGCCTTGTTGCCCAGTGGTGCCAAATCCAGCAGTGATTCTTTATCAAATACCCTGGGATGCAGGTTGGTTTACAGTACTTGATTTGTGTCAGGCATTCTTTTCCATACCTTTGCAACCAGACAGCCAGTATCTCTTCGTCTTCCCGTTTGAAGATCGTATTGTGGCATGGTGCCGAGTTCCTCAAGGGTACACAGAGAGTCCCTCAATTTTCAATCAAATCCTGAAAAAGTGTTTGGAGTCATTAATTATGCCTGGGAAATCAGTTCTGGTTCAGTACATTGATGACCTATTGGTGGCATCAAAGACACAAGAACATTGTGTCACTGACACAATTGCATTACTGAACCACTTGGCGGAAGGAGGACACAAAGAGTCCCCAGAAAAATTGCAGTTTTGTCAATAAGAAGTTAGATATTAGGGCATAAAATAGAAAGAGGAGTTAGAAAAGTGACGCCGGAAAGAATAAAAAATAATCAAACAGATGCAACTAGCTCAGACACAAAAGGAGATGAGAATGTTTCTGGGAGTGGTTGGGTATTGTAGACAGTGGATATATAGCTTCTCCCTGCTAGCGAAACCATTGATACAGTTGACTCGTAAAAGAGCGAAAGATCCAATTGATTGGAATGACGAATGTCTGGAAGCATTTGTGAAATTGCGAAATTGTCTGTGTGAGGCCCTTACTCTGGGCTTGCCTGATTATTCAAAAGAATTTGCGTTGTTTAGTTGTGAGAGAGAAAATTGTGCACTTTCAGTTTTAACACAGAGACATTGATTGAGCCGATGTCCAGTGGCGTATTTCTCTGCCACCTTGGATCCAGTGACTTCAGCCTTACCCGGCTGCTTAAAACCAGTAGCTGCTACTTGTATGAGTCTGGAGCAAAGTGAGTCAATTGTGATGGGACATCCTGTAAAGGTGTACGTTCCACACTCAGTTTAGATTCTTTTGACAAGAACGCGAACACAGCACCTCACTCCTAGTCGGTTGACTAAGTATGAAAGAGTGATTTTGGGAGCGGAGAATGTGACAGTGATAAGATGTACAATAATGAATCCTTCCACATTATTGCCAGATCCATGTTGTGAGGAAGTGAAAGATGAGATTGAACATGATTGTTTGGATGTGACTGAATTATGTACTAAGCCCCGCCCCTATATAAAAGAAACACCCTTGAAGGAATCTGATCATGAATTGTTCGTGGGTGGGTCATGTCTGAGAACGGAAGAAGGAGGGCTAAACGCTGCATATGCTGTATGCAAAATTTCAGGAGTCATTGAAGCATCCTGTTTACCTGGAGTCAAAGTCTGCACAAGTAGCCGAATTGGTGACCTTAACAAAAGCATGCAAAATTGGGAAAAATTGGAGAATAACCATATTTATGGATAGTCAATTTGTTTTCGGGGTTGTGCACGACTTTGGCCAGCTCTGGATGCAGAAGGGATTTCCGACTTCTTCAGGATCTCCTATCAGAAAAAGAAAAAATGTAAAAGATTTATTGAAAGCATTGCAATTGCCAAAAGAATTAGCGGTGGTTAAATGCGTTGTACATCGGTCAGGAAATGACTATGTGATGGCAGGTAATAAGTATGCAGACCAAATTGCTCAATACTGTGCGAGAAACACAATGGCAATTAACAGAAAAGTTGTAACAGCTGAAACCAGCTCCCAACTTATGTTTTTCTCATTTCCAGAAACGTGGGATGAGGGCAGACAGTTACAGGAGGAAGTTGAGGAAAAGGAAATCTGGATAAAGTCAGGTTGTACAAAAAAGGACAGAAGATGAAGTGTGGGTGTACTTAGAAGGCAGACCAGTTATGCCAGATTGCTTACTCTCTCAAATGGCAAGAGTATACCATGGGACAATACATATTGGCAGGGACTAAATGATCAGATTATTCAGACAAAGTTGGTACAATACAAAGTTTAGGGTAGTTGCAGAGAGCCTTTGCCAAAGATGCTTGATCTGTCAGCAGCAAAACCCAGGCAGAAAGACAGTGGTTAGTTGTTGGAAATGGCCCTTTTTGCAGGGTTATCCCCAAACGTTTTGCTTCTTCCTTCTTTGTTTTTTCCTGACCTGTGGTTGTTGGCTATAGGACTCTGGGCACTTTACCACTGCTGATCAGTGCTAAAGTGCATATGCTCTCCCTGTAAATTGTAATTGTGATTGGTTGTCCATAATTGGTATATTTGTTTTACCAGTAGGTCCCTAGTGAAGTGCACTGGTGATTCAAATGCTACTAGTGGGCCTGCGGCACTGATTGTGCCACCCACAGGAGTAGCCCTAAAATGGTGTCTCAGGCCTGCCACCACAGTGCCTGTGTGCAGTTGCTAACTGCCATGTTGGCCTGGCCAGGTCTGACCCTTCCCTTTTCTTGCACATTAGACACCCCTATGGTAGGCCCTAGGTACCCCCTGGGCAGGGTGTAGTGCATGTGAAAGGTAGGACATGTACTAGTGTGGGTGACATGTCCTGATAGTGAAATACTGCCAATTTTCGTTTTTCATTATTGAAAGGCTATCTTGCCCATAGGCTAGAATGGGGAATGCTGTGTATAATGTTCCCATAGGAGCAAAAAGTCTGGTATCCCTGAACTCAGAATTTAATAACACACCTTTTAGGAATGAGGGTTTTTTAAATCCTGCATTTGAAAATAGCACTTTTAGAAAGTGACTATTTTCCTGTTCAACCTTTCTGTGTGCCTCTGCCTGTTTGTGTATTGACTGTCTGGTTTGTGAGTGACATGGGCTGGGGGTGGCTGCAGGGGGCTGGGTGAGTCAGCACTAGGCACTGGAGTTGCACCTGTGCCTGAATAGGGCTGTGCCTGCCTTCCACAATGCTGGCTCCACCTCCTGTGGTGCGTCTGATGACCCTGGCCCACACTGAAAAAAAGGTAGAAGTTGTGCACTGGCAGAATGCACCCAGAACTGGTTTGGACTAGGTACAGACACTCTCTGCCTTCAGAGACAAAGGATTTGTGTGTATAAAAAGGGGGACCCAGACCCCAGAACTTTAGATCACTTCTGGGAAATCAAGAGGAACCTTTGCCAAGGAGAAGAAACCGGAGAAGTTGAAGGAGGATTACTGCCCCTGTGCTGTTTGCTTGCGGTGTGTCTGATGGCCCTGGCCTCCCCTCACAAAGAAAGAAGACATGCCTTGGCAGAGGGCACCTAGAACTGGTTTGGACGGGATCATGGACCCCTCACACATGTAAGAACAAAGACTTTTGGGGTATAAGTAGCTGTGCTAAAACCCCAGTAAAATTAGACTACCTTTTGCCAGCAAGAGGAATCCTTACCAAAGGTCAGCTGAAGAGACTGGAGAGTAAAATGCGAAGTGGGTCGCACACCGCTCGTCATACTAGCAAATAGCCCCATAGGATTCTGGAGGATGTAGTGACAGCGGCGGGTACACCTATGCCACGAGTAAAAAGTTTAAAATGCCATCCCTGGACACGTGTTTCGAGGTAATTGCCTCTCGTCAGCAGGGAGCAGGTACGTATGCGGGGTGCTGTAGACTGCCAAAAATTATCAGGTCTAGTACCTCTCACGGCGCGCGGGTGCGGAATCCGGGCTCGTCAACCCATAGCTCAGGGAGCTTTAAATACAAAATGCGAAGTGGGTCGCACACCGCTGGAGAGTAAGATTGCCCTTGCTGTGTGCTCTGGGGCTGACCTACAGTTTGCTGTTACTACTGAGGAAAGGGACAGGGGACTTTGCTGTGTGCTGTGTTCCCCCCCACCTGCTCAAAGGAAGGACTTTGCTGTGTGCTGTGTCCAGGAATAAGAGTCCCCAAGGGCCTGAGAAGAGCTGGCCTCCTGTTGCAACTCAGGGACACAAAAGTTGCAGAAGAATTCCACAGGTGAAATATCCAGTGCGTGGGGCTGCGCACTGATTGTGGCCCCGTGACCTTTGCCCTGCCTGCCCATGTCTTCAATCACTGGGTGTGCTCATCGGCACACAACAGGGCTCTGGGCGAGGTCCACCGTGCCCCCATTGCGGATCCCTGCCGGGTGGTCTCGGTGAGCGAGAGTGCCTGCCAGGGCTCCTCCCGAGACGAAGCATTAGGGGTTAATATCACTGCCACCGGCTCGGTTCCCGAAAGGAGAGAGCGGCGCTTAATGTGGAAAAGTCACCGCCGCCAGCCCGGGAGCCTCGGGGCACTGTGGTTCCTTCCCCACTGACGTCAAGGAAGAGCCACGCTGGAATTGGCTCCAGCGCGAGGCATTGCCGTGCAACCAGGGGTCTCGTCAACTACGAGAGCCGCGCCGGCCCAGGAAGTACGGAGAAGCCCTTGGAGCTGCGGCAAATTGCCTCTAACCAGGGATGTCGCTTTGATCCCTTTTGCCGAGATCACCGCTCCGGTCCGAGTTCCAGGAGGAGGCCGCGTCAGCAGAGAAGTTGCAGGCCTTTGCTAAGCAACAAAGGACGCTCTAGTGAGGGAGCGCTGGCTTCGTTGCGCCCCGCCCAGCAGGACGACAGCCCGAGCCGGAGGAGAACTGCGACTGAGTGCGGGAAGTGGCCGCACAGAGGGAACTGCCGGCGGAGACGTCAGCGCGGACTCCACCCTTCACGTCGTGACCCCAGGTAACTGTTCCGATCTGTGACCGGGGCTTGAGACTGAGGTTGGCAGGAGTGCTACCGGCAGGCTGTGTCTTGCTGGCTGGGGAGCTGTGTCGGCTGGCCCGTATTTGCACTGTAAGCAGAGTGTGATAAAGGGGCCGGCCTGGGATCACCATTAAGGCAACCTTCAGGAGCTCACGAGAACTAAGGGATGATTAGTGACTACGCTTTCCTCCTGAGGTCATCAGTGCGGCCCGTACCGGCACAACAGAAGAGCTGCGGTACCGAGGGCCGCTCCAAGGAGCCTATTTGTTTTTCACCATTTGGGGGCATAGTGTGGCAGCGCTGACCCTGGAGTCAGCCGATTAAGAGGCGCATCAGTTTACCACCCAAAAGGGGCTGGTGTGTGTAATATCTCTTGTGGGGCATGTTTCAGGGCTTAAACCCCTGCAATTAACACAGGAGGCAGTGCTGGAGGGCGTACAGTGGTACACATCGATTGTGGACCTAGCAGGCTTGTAAGGGAGAGTTTCCCAGCCAGAAGAGCACCGCGTGCAGGTGCTTAGGGTGACGGACTTGCGATAAGTTGTGGAGTCTGTTGGTTTATCACATTCTACTTGCCTAAAAGAGACTGTTACTGCTACTGCTACAAGCTATTTTTGATCCTAAGTACATTTCAGAGAACATTCTAAAGAAGATTATTTATGTATGGTGGATTTATGTTGTTCTGGTCTTGCACAATCTACATAAAGAGACATCTATTTTTATAAAAACCTGTGTGGTGTCCCTTTGTGGTGTTTCACTGTGTTATTGTGAGTGTTGGTGCAAATACTTTACACATTGCCTTGGGGATAAGCCTGTCTGCTCGTGCCAAGCTACCAAGGGGGTGAGCAGGGGTTATCAACAGTGTACCCCCTTACCCTAACTAGAAGCAAGGGTCCCTATTTGGACAAAGGTACTTACCTCTGCCACCTAGAGACCCCCTGTTCTAACATTAGTTGGGGAAAGATTGGAAAGGCAGAAGGACCATTCACCAGGCTGCAATTAGACTTCATTGAGTTGCCTCGGTGCAATTGATTAAAGTATGTACTTGTCAAAGTGTGTCTGTTCTGGAGGTGGGTAGAGGCATACCCCACAAGAAGAAATGACAGTCTCACTGTTGCTGAATTATTGTTGAGGGAGTTGATACCTTGTTTCTGTTTTCCAGTTACTTTGGAATCAGATAGAGGACCTCATTTTAATAATGAGATAATTCGAGTAATCTGTGCTGCATTTGACATTGAACAAAAAATGCACTGTGCTTATCGTCCAGAGGCATCTGGAATAGTTGAGCAGCTTAACGGCACAATTAGGTCAAGGTTAGGTAAGGTGTGTGCATCCACAGTGCTAAAATGGCAAGATGCGCTGCCTCTTGTGTTGATGGGTCTCAGAAGCATTCCTGATAGGAAAACAGGCTTGAGCCATCATGAAGTGCTTGTGGGAAGGGCAATGAGACAAGCATTTATTCCTGGAAATAAATTGATGAATATAACTGATGATCTGGTTTTGGACTATTGCAAAGAATTGGCTGAAATAGTGCGTTCTGTCTCTCATCAGGTTGGAGAAGACGCAGTTGCAAGGCAGCCAGACCAGGCGCATGAAATGAATCCTGGAGATTGGGTGTTAATGGAGAAACAAGCAAGAAAGTTGTGTCTAGCACCCAGGTGGGATAAACCACGACAAGTCATACTTGTCACTACCACAGCAGTGAAGTGTGCAGGTTTACCCAATTGGATTCATGCTAGCCATGCCAGAAGAATTCCAAGCCCATCTGAAGAACAAGAGCAGCAACTGACCGAATTAGCTGAGACACCAATAGCTGAAGGTTGTGAAGTTGAAGAATCTAAGGTGACAGATTCTGAAAGACAAATAGATGATGAACAACCAAGCACAAGTCAAGAAGAGTGGATACCAGTGATTGACATACTTGAAGCTGTTATCGAAACAAGAAGGACAAATAAATTAGAGAGACACGAAGGTAGAGAGGAAAAGATAGGGAAAGAAGAACACACTCAGGTAGAAACAAACAAAGCTACTCAGAAACCTGAGCAGGGTGAGATAGAAGAAGTAGAAGAAGAACAAATTGAAATAAGACCTGAACAGGCCGCCAACATACGTATTTTATAGTACAAACTGTCGATCATTGCCCAAACACAAGCATGATATCTTCAATCTCCTTGCCGAAAAAAGTCCTAGCGCTGTTTTCTTAACTGAGACATGGCTGCATGACAGCGCCGGCCCGGATGTTGCTATTGCCCTCCCTGATAACTACGCCATTGTCAGAATAGACAGGGAAAAACAGGTAGGGGGTGGGATTGCTATCATTTTTAACAGAGAATTCAAATGCACTTTGGAATCTGTATCTATTCCAGACTGTGAAGCGGGTCTTTTCAAAATCTCTTTGAACCCTAAATTTACAATGTCAGGCCTTCTGATTTATCGACCCCCAGGCAACCCTTCTCAATGGGTATCAAACTTTGCAAATTTTATCACTCCCTACTATATGTCATCAAGCAATTTTTCCCTGCTGGGTGATCTAAATCTACATCTTGAAGATCCCACTATCCCTTCATGCTCTAATCTGTTGGAAGACCTAGCTGCATTAAATTTGTCCATATTAAATTCCAGCTCTACTCACATAGCGGGCCATTTGTTGGACCCCATAATATCCAACATCAGGGAACTTACGTACATTGCCACCATACCTTCTGGCTGGTCCGACCACCATCTCATTAATTTTAGCATTACTCTTCCACCCTCCCCCAGTTTGGAACAAAACACTGATGTCACTTTCAGGAAAAATTGGAAGTCAGTCGACATCGATGCTTTGAATGCGGCACTAAAACATAACCCTCCAAGTCTAAACTCCAACATGGACCGCGTAGCAATTGAAACACAAAACTGGCTAACAAAAGCAGCAAATAATTGTCTGCCCTCTACTCGCACCAAAGGGAGTAGGCATCGTCCTCCAGCCCCATGGTTTAACGACAGCCTAAAAATAGAAAAATCAAAATGCAAAGTACTAGAACGCAAATGGCGTAAAAGGTACGACCCTAATGCCAAAAGAAGCTATCATGAAGCCAGAAATCATTATCATGCTGCCTGTACAAAAGCGAGAGCTGCTTTTGTCTCTAAAACAATTATCGAAGCAACTAACATGCCTAAAACTCTTTTTTCCAAAGTTAAGGAATTGGCGGGCGCACATACCACAGCTGTTGCACCCCCACTAAGCACACAACAATGCCAGGCGTTAGCTTGTTTCTTTACTGAGAAAATCGATAAAATTATCTCAGACATCAAGACAAAAAATTCTGATTCTGATCCTCCCCCTCTTTCTGACCCATTTTTGCCTCAACCCATTGCTCTGGGTGAAAATTTACTGGAAGCCTGGCCGACTCTTTCACTAGAGAAATTGAAAGGAATCCTAAAAACTGTTAAATCCGGCTCCCCTAGGGATCCCATCCCTATTAAAATTATTAAAAAGTTGGATGACCATTCTTTGGAAATCATTGCCAATCTCTTAAACTTATCCCTCGATCTCGCCATTGTCCCAGCCTTATGGAAGCATGCCATGGTGACGCCCCTCTTGAAAAAGCCTACTGCTAACCCAGAAATAATGGCCAATTATAGACCTATATCTCTGCTCCCTGCTTTTTCTAAATGTCTTGAGAGACACGTACACTCTACTTTAGCCATTTTTGCAGAAGAAAATTCCCTACTCCATCCTTCGCAATCAGGCTTCAGGGCTGGTTTCTCGACTGAAACCGCCCTGTTAGGTGTCACTGAACACATCAGAAAACTTCTTGATCAAGGCCAGACGGTCGCACTTGTGTTATTGGACCTAAGTGCGGCGTTCGACACCATCTCTCATGAAACGCTTATTAAAGAGCTATATACAAATGGTGTAAGAGGAAAGGCTCTGGATTGGATCAAATCCTTCCTGGCAAATAGAACCTTTCAGATCGCATCTGCACAAGCCGTGTCAGACACCCTACCTGCATCACATGGAGTGCCTCAGGGGTCCATCCTGAGCCCTCTGTTTTTTAATATCTATCTTAAACCTCTGGCAGAATTTGTTGAAAAGTTAGGTCTAACACTTATGAATTATGCCGACGATACCCAAAGCATTTTTTCCCTATCTGAATCTTGTCCCCTCTCCCCGTCGTTACTCAAGGAAGGACTATTAAAAATATTGAACTGGATGACAACAAACCAGTTAAAATTGAACGGCGACAAGACGGAAATACTGATTTTGGGTAAGGATCAAGTTCTCTGGAATCCTGCACATTGGCCGGACCAGATGGGCACTTTTCCCACCCCGGTATCCCATGCTCGAAATCTGGGCTTTATATTGGACAATGCCTTATCCATGGACAAACAGGCCAGCAAAGTAACCGGCCTTTGTCTCACCATAGCTAAATGGTTGAGGAAGATCCTGTGGATGTTGCCAGTGTCAACGCAAAAGACCGTAGTCAATGCCCTTATCACATCAAGGCTTGACTACGGCAACATCCTCTATCTGGGCGCAAATAAATCTGTGATCGGACGACTACAGGTAGCGCAAAACGCTGCGGTCAGACTACTTTGTAACATTCCGAAGAACTCTGGAGTCTCGAACCATCGTCGGAATCTTCATTGGCTCAGGATAGAGAGCAGAATCCGTTTCAAGGCCCTGAACTACATGTTCAGAATAAAAGCAGGAATAGCACCAAAATATCTTCAATCTCTTGCCTGCCTCTATGAGCCCAAGAGAAACCTCCGGTCACAGACAGCAGCCTGTTTCTGCATACCAAGGTTTAAACGTGCAAGAACAGGTGGCAGATCTTTTGCCTATCTAGGACCCTCCCTGTGGAACACGCTTCCCCCCGGTATCCGGAAGGAAGAAAACTACTGTAGGTTCAGAAAGCTTGTAAAGACCTGGCTGTATGATCAATAACCACTTAACAGTCACCTCCTTTCCTCTGTCCTCAAGCTAGCTGTGTCTAGGCGCCGGGAAACCCTTCTTGGGTAGCTGTTGCGCCCTATAAATTGATAAAATAAATAAATAAATACATAAACAGGACCAGATAGATCTACAAGAACACGTTCAGGGAGAAGAAGCACAAACTACAATAAGACCTGAACAGGTACAGGTAGAAAAAGATCAAAATTCAGAAAATACAGAACAAAGACAATTAGAAAGGGAAGAAGAACAAGAACAGATTGTGCCCAGACAAAGTGAAAATAAAAGAAATTTAGAAAACGACAAAGAAGGTGAAAGTGCAGTTCAGGTCAAAAGACTTAGAAAAGGTGATAATTGGCCAGGTGGAGTGAAAAGATTAAGATACTACCTTAGAAAATCAGAGAAGCAACCAGAACAAGTTAATAAAGTTTCAAGTCAAGCTAGGTTCAAACAGCCAACAGTAAAACTGACTCAAAGTCTAAGACTGAGGATTCTAAACTGAAAATACAAGGTCCCTGAGTAGACCTATGTAATCCTAGTAGAATTTGAAAAATTAGATTTACGTGAAAAATCTGAGGAAGCACATGTTGTACAGATTAATGACAACAGATTAAGACCACCTTAGAAATAAAAGAGACTGAATTTTGAATAAAGAAAGAAAAGAGAAAATACATTTTCTCAGACTAAAATGGCAGAAGTTAAAGTCACTGAACAACAGAAACGGAGTGTAAAATGAAAATGTCTTATGTTTTGCTTATGTAGTATTCTATTAGTAGTATTAGTGTGGTTATTTCTAACAGTGGAAGTACCTTTGTTAATGGAAACTAATAATAAGAATAATACAACTACTAATGAGAAAGTAGATATAATAAAAGGGACTAAAATAGAAATAGTGGTAGAAGATGAGATAAACTATCATCATAATGAATCAGACAATGACTCGTCTTTAAATGGGTTTACTAAATTGTTGTTTCAGTACGTTAATACAATGGAAATTAGTGATTGTTATGTCTGTATGAAATTACCGTCATCAGTGTCAGAGGGGCTGACTCATCACCATATACCCTTGACATATGGTATATCATGTAGTGTTCTATCAAGCGTATTTTATGCAACAGGGAAACTTCAGTATTTTTGTTCTAACTTAGATGTAGTATTTTCAGAACTACCTATTAGAAAGAATATGAACCCAGTACTTAGAAGTAAAGATGCCCAGTTTATTGGTGAATTTCTCTTAACAATGAGTTCAATAGATATAGCACAGGCACACAAGGAGAACCTAACATTATTACGTGAAGAAGAAAAAGAGTTTTTGAATTTAGTAGAAGAAAGAAGACAGGATGTAACAAAGAAAGCTGCTAAACAGAAGTCTCATGTACCTTCATGGGCTGAGAAAGAAGGTATGTATGCAAAGGGTGAGGCTCATGCTGCAATGTCCCTAGACTTTGTGAAAAGGGGAACATTCTGCCTTCATAGGTTAAAGACAGATTATAATAACATTTTTATTGGTTCCAGTGAATGTGAACATAACTTCCTAATTTTAGGAGGATGGGGACTAAAAGGGGGAACTGATTGTGTATTTCCAGGAGTTTATTATGTGTGCAGAAAGAATGCCTATTATAGGTTACCTGCAAGATGGTACGGTAGTTGTTATTTTGGAATTGTTTTTCCAAAGATCTACCATGTGGACAGAATCAGTGGAATCAATGAAATAACTAATGGAATAACACAAATAAGAAGAGCTAGTTTTTCTGAAATTGTAGGTGATATATTTAGTGCATTGATACCCTCAGGTGGAGTCATTCTAAATTCTCAAAAAGTTTGCAAATTGTCAACCATAGTTGATCGTCTTTCCACAGATACGGCTGGAGATTTCTTGATGATTAATACAGAAATGGTTGCAATAATGTCTATGGCTTTACAAAATTGTCTTGCTCTTGATATCTTATTGGCAAAAGAGGGCGGAGTATGTGGTATGTTGAAAATTCAACATTGCTGCACTTACATTCTTGACAAAAGTAAGGAAATTAAAGGGTATATTGAAAATATTGCAAGAATGCATGAAGATTTGACCCAACTGGAGGTTGACAGTGTATGGGGAAAATTGACAAAGAGCATAACATCAATAGGAAAATGGTTTAATAATTTTGGGAGGAGTTTTCTAGGTCAACTAACATTACCAGTAGTTGTGATAATGACAATAGTATTGATAGTAATGATCACATGTAAATGTTGTAGAAGCAAGGGAGAAAGAAGAATACAGTTAGAAAAGGAAGGGAAACGAAGGAAACGAAAGAGGGAATACGAAGAAATTCAGCTTGAAGAAATAAAAGCAAAGCTATATAAAAAGATTAACAATTCGGAAGGGACATGAGAAACTGACAAAGATCAGAGGGAAGCGAAAGAAGTTGAGATATGCTAAAGTTGGCATCTGGGAAGGGATGGGTAATTTTGTGATGGCTCAAAATTTCATCAGAGAGGGGATTGATGGAGCAAGGTTTTGTGGAAAAGAAACTTGCTCGGATGCAATCCGGTCGTTTAACTTACTAAGTTATTAATTGTGTTTTGTTTTGTGAATAACTAATACACACCACATGAACACGCGGGTAAGTGAAGCTTGCGGATGTGTGTACTAATGTGGATAATAATGAAGACGGACTAATACCGCTTTAAGCAGGGAACTTTTGTGAGCATGTGTCAACTGCGTCTACGTAGTATGACATATTAATGCTTGGAGGGAAATTCTTGCGCAAGAGCAGAAGACACTTAAATGGAGTCTTTAAGTCGTGTTCATGGCATCTGCTTGCTTGAAACGAAAACAAGCTATTTTACTAATGCTAATGCAGGAAGAGTATTATTAAGTAAAGGGGAGCAGAGTAGAGGTGGGTGGTAAACAGTGCGACCATTTATTTGTGAAATGAATATTTGTCTTTCTGACTTTATCACCAGTGCGTATTTTGGCCTCTCTCGTATAACTGGATTAAGCTGAGTGATGCAAAGTCCGCGCATGCCCACTGATTGAAGTCATGAAGGCTATGACTGCACATTTGAAAGGGAGCCAAGATTGAGTGTTACACCCTGGGAACGGACGGCGAAGAGTTCAAGGATGAAGACTCTTATTCAAAATATTAATATATTGTTTCAAAGTAAAATATGGAAGTGCATGAGAAATACATTTATGAATAAAAATTAAGGGGTTGGGTTTGCGAACAAAAGTTGAATTGAATTGATTTTAATGGCATGTAAGCATGGTGTGATGGAGCTTCCCCCTTGCCTGACCAATCATATTTCGTATTTTTACGATATTGAAATTTCAGTGGGTGGTACATGAAGAACGAAAGGTATTATTAAGATAGCTTTAGTTAGTTAGAGAGAGAACTGAACGCTGAGAGATGAAGCCTTGCTGAATGTTGGGGAGAGATGCTGTGAGATGCTGCTGAAGATCCGAATGCAGAACCTGAAGCAGAACTTTCTATCCTAATTCAATTGGGTTAGATCAGAAGATCGAGGAAGAATCTCAAGGAGGAAAAGAGTGTCAGAGAGGAGTGCGGTGCAATCGTCGAAATTCTAGAGAGGTCAACTATCCTGTCCTGAGTCCTGTCCTGAAGTCTTTGTCTCCTGACCTATCCCGGGGGACCCTTACCAGTCCTTTTGCCAGGGGGTTTGGTCTTTCACACCATCCTTGGTAAATATATTTTCTTGATATTTGTTGATGTCATTTTTCTCTCTGTCCTCTCCCTTTCTGAGCATTGATTATTGTGTGAGTCCGAAGTATACACTTGGTGTTTAATTAATTGAATTTTCTCTCCAATGAATGATGGTGACTGCACTGTATTTTGGAATGGTTCACATGCATTTATTTTAGATAAAGATGTAAAACTTTCCTGAGTCTGTGGTTATTTACTTTAAATTAATGAGTTAGAATTAGAGTTAATTATCACCATCAACTAGTTCAACGAATGGTCCATTGACCAGAGGAAAGAACTTTTTGATCAGTGAAAGATTAGTTAGGAATATAAAATAACTAATCCTAAACAATGTGAAAATTACAAACTTGACCCCAGCGGTTTTACGCACTGTGAGTTTATGGGCCCAGGTGAGTATATGGTAGTGGAGTATCTGTTGTTGTTCAACCGATGGATCACCACTGTTGCCAAGTCTGCAAGCCTCTGGATCGGCCCCAGCCAGTGTGATATCAGAGTGGATTTCGGGTTGTTCGCCCAATGGACAGAATAGATCATGCTGGTGATGTTGGATGCCTTCTCCAAGTTCCCTATCATTGATGTGTTAGCAAACACAACCTCTAGCCGTACCAGAAAGTGTCTTCACAATATATTTGCTTTGTTCAGAGTGCCTAAACTCTTAAAAGTGATAATGACTGTTCCTCCCTTTCAAAGCAAAGACTTCAAAGAATACCTACAGTCCCTGGCTAACTCACCAGAAGACTGCGCCAATGGCGAGGTCGAAAGGCTGATGCACACACCCCATATAGCAATCTGCATAGGTTATGAGCAGCATGCCGATGTAGAAAAAGTCCTTCATAAGACACTTGATGCATAGAAGTGTCCCCCTTGCAGTAAAAACCAAAGGGCACCCACTGATACCATGTTTGGTAGGACGGTTCGAAACAACATCCTGCATGCGGAAGGATGGATCCCTGAACCTCTAGATGTGGAAGCTACGTAAAGAAGGAGAACTGCAACGAAACAAAATGACCAACACAACCAGGGGAGCGAAGGACTGGGGCACTCATATAGGAGGCTGGGTTCTTGTGCGCGATAGGCATCCAGGGAGGAAATTCCATTCCTCGTTTGAGGCCCAACCCCTCTGGTTGTCGCCAGGAGAGGCATAATGGTGACAGCTAGGAACACTTTTGTTTTGCATTACCAGGAACATTTCGGCTGTCACCATGTGGCACCAGCCAACATCGTTCACATAAAGGTCACAGCTGCCTTCCACAGCTAGTCGCAGGTGGAAGATGAACAAGTCATTGACCAGCACCATGACACTGTGGTAGCTCAAACAGCAAACCTGGCTACAATCCCAGTCACCCAACACAAACTGCAGCTGTCCCAAGCCTCAGAGCCTAACGCTTTGTCTGCTCCCAGCCACCAGCACCCATACAATCTGAGACCCAAAATTAAAAGACCCAACGAACTGGAAGTCTGTCTGTGGGTGAATACATCGAGATCCACGACGTTAGCATGGACTGGACTCAAAACACCTGGTGGAACTGTTATGTGTTTTTTTATTTTATTTGCCTTTAAAGTTTCAGAGGAATGTGAGCCAGCACAGGGTCATGTCCTGTGATGTCAAGATGACGCTCACCATCATCCTGTGTTAAAGGCAGTGGTCAAAGTGGGTGGGATCGGCAGGGCACTGTAATGTCCGGCGCGCGCGAGGCGTTCTAGCCTTCCGCGCCGCTGGAGCGCGCCAGCGCTGACACGTGACGTCAGACGCTGGCGGGTATAAATAAAGAGGCGTGGCCTCGGCGAGTTAGTCGGGAGCCGCGTGTAAAGAGTAAATTACCGGCTCCTGTAATTCTTTAGCGCGAGCGCGCAAGTATGCAAATTAGCGCATATCAAATGCTACACTGGCGACGAGGGGTGTTTTGAACCCTGCATCTGCTGCATGTGGCCCCACGGAGATGAGCAGCTACCACCCATGTCTTTTGGGCCTGAGAGTGGTGTCCCATCCCAGAGAGGGCCCTGCTGAGCTAGCTGGTAGTTCCTGTGGGATACACAGGGAGAGCCTGAGAGCCCCATCATTGTAGCCCGGGAGGTGTACGTGACGCCTGTGTGGTGGCAGGGCCGATGCCAAGAGGAACCAGACGACGTGTGCCCTGTACCCCGGAGCAGGCCGGGCCCGGTGGGAGCGTCCAGGACCCCGATGACCCTGATGCTGGCTCCCGGAGGTACGTGTGCCCACTCAAAGGTGTAGAGGCACGGAGGGGGATCACGCTCGACGCATGCCAGGGGGTGCCCACAACTCACTTTCGACGAGGGGGAGAAGCAGCCGGTCTCCACCGCACGCTGCGCACGTGCCAAGATGGCGTCGATTCCCGCCATTGAGCCGTTTGTCATTGACGGTGCCCCGTCGTCCCTTGCCCCACACTGGAGGGATTGGACAGACCGCCTACAAATATATTTTGAGGGGGCAGGCATCTCGAGGGAAAGACGCAGAGCATTGCTACTCCACCTGGGAGGCAAAGACATCCACCGCATCTACAAGACCCTCGTGGAGGCAACGCCGAAGACTTACCTTACGCTGCTGAACGCTCTAAACGCCCATTTCGAACCCATGGCGAATAGAGACTATGAAAGATTTATCTTTAGTAAAGCCAAGCAGGAGGCAGAAGAGTCCCTAGATGCGTTCCATGGCAGACTGAAGGAGTTAGCCAGCACATGTGGATTCAGGGATGAGCAGGAGGAGATCCGAGGGCAGATCATACAAGGGTGCTACTCGTCCAAGCTCCGTGTCATGGTCCTCCAGGAAGACGGAAAGCCCCTAGCGGACATCCTCACTCTAGGACGGTCAAAGGAGCTCTCGCAGGCGAGGGCCTCGCACATGGAAGCAGCCCCGCATCGCCCCGTGAAGACTGAACAAGTGCAGGTGGCAGAAGCGGTGAAAGTGGTACGGCCCAAGGTGAGACCTGCCGGAGGGAAAAGACAACCGGAGACGAAAAAGAAAGAATGTGGGTACTGCGGAGGCCAGCCCCACCGCATGCAAGACTGTCCGGCCAGAGGGAAAAAGTGCAGCGCCTGCGGGTGGATGAACCACTTCGCAGTGGTGTGCAGGTCCACCAGAGTCAAGAAAGAGGCGGCACATGCAGTGCAAGAGGGGGCGGATAGCGAAGACATGGACGATGACACCGAGGAATACCCAGTCCACTACGTGTTCGCGATCAACCAGCCACAAAAGAAGAAGCGCAGACTTCCAATGGCCGCCAACGTCTATCACCAGCTACGCACCAAACCTCCGCTGCGAGAGGCAAAGATCCGAGTATTTGCGTACGGCCAGAAGACGCCCATCCCTCTCATCGGGTGTTTCAAGACGGAACTGCAACATGGGGAGAGGAAAATAAGCACCACCATCTATGTCACGGAAGAGGGCAGTGGGATGCTGCTGAGCGGGCAATCGGCCGAAGAGCTGAGACTGATATCGTTTGCCATGGTGGTCCTAGAGGAGGAGCTGGATACCATCATGGATGAGTTCGGAGAAGTCTTCAAAGGAATCGGGTGCCTGAAAGGGAAGGAAGTGTCCTTACATATCGATCCATCTGTCCAACCAGTGGCGCTGAGGCACAGGCGAATCGCGTTCCATCTGAGGCAAAAGGTCGAGGAGGAGCTGGAGGCTCTGGAGAAACAAGGCATCATAGAGAAGGTCAGCGGGCCAACCCCATGGGTATCCCCGATCGTCATTGCCAGGAAGCCGAAACAGCCAGGACAAGTCCGCATCTGTGTGGATATGCGCCTCCCCAACGCCGCAGTAAAAAGGGACCGACACCTGATGCCCACCATTGATGACATCTTGGGGGAGTTGAACGGGGCCAGGTGGTTTTCGAAAATGGACCTACGATCAGGCTACCACCAGCTGCCACTCCATCCGGACTCGAGGTACATAACCACCGTCTCCACACACGTGGGCCTCAGACGGTATCGGCGTCTCAACTTCGGCATCTCGAGTGCCGCCGAGGTATTCCAAAATACCATTAGAGAAGTCCTCAGCGGGTTCCCTGGAGTGCTCAATGTGAGCGACGATCTGCTGATCTATGCGTCAACCATAGAGGAACACCACCAGAGGTTGAGGGGAGTCCTCAAAAGGATCCAGGAGTCAGGCCTGACCCTGCACCGGGAGAAGTGCCAATTCTTGCAGAACAAGATTAGTTTCTTTGGGTACACCTTCTCGGATCAAGGAGTGGCCCCAGACCCGGACAAGGTGAAGGATGTTCAGGAAGCCCCAGCCCCAACAAACATCTCGGAAGCCAGGAGCTTCCTGGGCATGGTCAATTTCTGCGGCCACTTCATCCCTGACCTCTCCAACCTCACCAAACCCCTCAGGGAGTTGACCAAGTCATCAACCAGATGGCAGTGGGGCCCTGAACAAGAGCAAGCGTTCCAAGCAACGAAGGCAGCCCTTTCGGCGGACACCACCTTATCGTACTTCGACCCTGCGAACCCCACCAACGTGGCGGTGGACGCAAGCCCTTTTGGTCTGGGAGCGGTGTTAGCTAAACTTCAGAGCAACGGAGAATGGGCCCCCATCGCCTATGCGAGCCGGTCCCTGACCGAGACAGAGCAGCGCTACTCGCAGATCGAGCGAGAGGCCATTGCCATTCACTGGGCCTGCAGACATTTTCACGTATACGTGTATGGCCACCACTTCACGGTGGCGACTGATCATAAGCCCCTCATACCTCTCTTCCAAGGGTCAGCATCGAAACCACCACCCCGGATCGAAAAGTGGATACTTCAATTACAAGGGTACGACTACTGGGTGGAGTACAAACCGGGGGCCACGAACCCGGCGGATTATCTGTCAAGGCACCCGCGGAAAGCCACCACGGAAGAAAGGGAAGAGGCAGAGGACACAGAGGAATATGTCCGGCTCGTGACGGAGCGGTCACGGCCCCTTCCAATGAGCCTAGCTGCAATCATCGAAGCGTCGAGAGCTGACGAATGTTTGCGAGCAGCGGCGGAGGCCGTCAGGTCAGGGGATTGGAAAGCAATCCAAGAATCGCTAAGTCGGAGGACACCCCAAGCCAAACTGACACTGGAATCCATCCTGAGAGTAAAGGGTGCACTGTCCATCGACAGCCAAGGATGTCTTCTACGAGGCCCTAGACTGGTCATGCCGGCCAGCCTTGCCCAGCAGGCAGTAGACTTAGCCCACAGGGGGCATCAAGGAATGGTAAAAACTAAGGGCAGGCTCAGAGCCAAGGTATGGTTCCCTGGCATGGACGCTATGGAAGAGCAGACTGTGAGAACCTGCAATTGGTGCCAAGCGGCAGGACAGCCGGACCGCCCTCACCCAGTGGTAACCGAAGCAAACCCCCAGAGGCCATGGGAGTGTGTGAGTGCCGACTTTGGACACCTCCCAGATGGACGTTATGCACTAGTCATCATCGATGACTTTACCAAATATCCAGAGGTCGAAATAGTGGGGAGCCAGACAGCCAATGAGGTGATAGCGAAGTTCGAGAAAACCATCGCCACTCATGGCATATTTGAAGTGGTCAAGACCGACAACGGACCCCCTTTCCAAGGGCAGGAGTTTGCAGAGTACCTCAAGAGTTGGGGGATCCATCATCGCAATGTGACACCACGCTGGCCCCAAGCCAATGGAGAGATTCATGCGGACCCTCAATAAGACCATACGCATAGCCATGGCGGACGGGTCTCCATTGGAAAGGGCGATTTACAGTTTCCTGAGGGAATACCGGATGACCCCCATGTCACAACGGAGGCAGCGCCGGGAACGGCCACCATGGGAAGAATAGTGAGTGACACGCTTCCCCACCACCCGACCTGGGCTCCGGTACAAGCCAGTAATGAGAAGACTCTGGCCAATCGGACACGCTCGAATGATCAAGCCAGCCGACGGAGAGGAGCTAAGGAGTCCACGATCCAATGGCAAGATCAGGTGTATGTCAAGGACCGCTACCCAGGAAGCAAATTCAGACTCCCGTTCGAACCACGACCATGGACCGTCCCCCGCCGGACAGGCACGATGGTGACCGCCCAAAGAGGAGCTGAAACTGTCACCCGAGACGTGTCCTTCTTCAAGAAAGTCCATCCTGGGATGCCTTCACGTCCCGGGGCCGAGCCAGAGGGACAAAGCCCCGGCCAACTGAGCGGAGACCAGGAGGGGGAGGTAGGTCCGGGTGAAGATTGTGACTCCCAGTCCCTACCAGCCACTTCCGGGGGTAACCTGCCCGGCTGCTCCCCGTCCCGGGAGGAGCGTAACACCCCAAAGCGCAGGACCCCCGAGGTGGCCCTATCCAGAGGCGGCCAATCCCGCTATGGTCTGCGGAAGAACCCCGCACCATTGTCCCAGTTGGCGGACTATCTGGTGTAACCAGGGCTTTAAGTGGGCCGGGTCTGTCTGGGTCTGAGCACCGGCAGTTTTTTTTTGGGGCCCTCGAAACGGGTCTCTATCGGGCTCTATTTTCGTGGCTACTAAAGGTAGTCCGTTCTTTATTTTTTTTTTTTTCGGACCCGTTGTGAGGGCCCAAAAAAAAACTGCCGGTGCTCAGACTCTGCCCACTGTTGCTGCACTGTTAGGTAACCTGACCCCGTCTCCCTTCGCCATCCTCCACTTTGCTGAACATGTTGGGAACCTATCAGCTCAGTGGTCACGGCCTGACGTCCACGGCACGACGGCATGACGTCATGCCAGGTGAGCTTTGTTGGAGGAAGGGAAATCCTTTAAGAGAGTCATTTTCTCTCGGGATTTCCCTTCTCTTCTCTTTTTCCGGCGGGAGAGCAACGTCGTGGTGGTGCCAGCGCGGGACAAATCCAGGACCAGGAGCAACGTCGTGGTGGTGCCAGCGCGGGACAAATCCAGGAGCAATGTCGAGGTGGTGGCAGCGCGGGACAAATCCAGGAGCAACGTCGAGGTGGTGCCAGCGTGGGATGCTGAAAAACTGAAGAGGCAGAGGACCCCAGGCAGCCTGCTCCAGCACGAAAACCCGACCTTCAGCATTTTCACCTGTGCAGCCCCATCCTTTCTCGGTAAGTGCAGTTTATGGCAGGTTGTGCACTATATAAATGCTAATTATAGCCCTCTGACAGTCTGTCCAAGTATTTGTTGATGAATCAAAAGTTGGTCGCACTCTGCTCGTCACACCAGCAAGTTGCCCCAAGGAACTGTGGTCAATGTAGTGGCGACGGCGAGTACGCCTATGCCATGGTGTATGTAGAAAAGTATGTGTCGCATTAGCCATCCCTGGACACGTGTTTCGAGGTAGTTGCCTCTCGTCAGCAGGGAGAAGGTCAGTGTAAAGGGGTGCCGCGTGGACTGCCAAAATGTAATTAAAACAGGTAGAGTACCTCTCATGGCGCGCAGGTGCAGGTCCAAGGCTCGTCAGCCCGTTGGCTCAAGGGAGCCGTAATAAATGAATCAAAAGTTGGTCGCACTCTGCTCGTCACACCAGCAAGTTGCCCCAAGGAACTGTGGTCAATGTAGTGGCGACGACACTCACCTACTCCCTGCTGACGAGAGGCAACTACCTCGAAACACGTGTCCAGGGATGGCTAATGCGACACTTACTTTTTTCTAACACTGTGGCACAGGCGTACTCGCCGTCGCCACTACATGGACCATAGTTCCTTGGGGCAACTTGCTGGTAGACGAGCAGAGTGCGGCCAATTGGATTTGTTGTATTTAAGGCTCCCTTGAGCCATTGGGCCGACGGGCCTTGGACCAGCACCTGCGCGCCATGAGTGGTACATCACCTGTTAATACGTTTTTGGCAGTCTACGCGGCACCCCCTTACACTCACCTACTCCCTGCTGACGAGAGGCAACTACCTCGAAACACGTGTCCAGGGATGGCTAATGCGACACTCACTTTTTTCTAACACTGTGGCACAGGCGTACTCGCCGTCGCCACTACATGGACCATAGTTCCTTGGGGAAACTTGCTGGTAGACGAGCAGAGTGCGGCCAATTGGATTTGTTGTATTTAAGGCTCCCTTGAGCCATTGGGCCGACGGGCCTTGGACCAGCACCTGCGCGCCATGAGTGGTACATCACCTGTTAATACGTTTTTGGCAGTCTACGCGGCACCCCCTTACACTCACCTACTCCCTGCTGACGAGAGGCAACTACCTCGAAACACGTGTCCAGGGATGGCTAATGCGACACTTACTTTTTTCTAACACTGTGGCACAGGCGTACTCGCCGTCGCCACTACATGGACCATAGTTCCTTGGGGCAACTTGCTGGTAGACGAGCAGAGTGCGGCCAATTGGATTTGTTGTATTTAAGGCTCCCTTGAGCCATTGGGCCGACGGGCCTTGGACCAGCACCTGCGCGCCATGAGTGGTACATCACCTGTTAATATGTTTTTGGCAGTCTACGCGGCACCCCCTTACACTCACCTACTCCCTGCTGACGAGAGGCAACTACCTCGAAACACGTGTCCAGGGATGGCTAATGCGACACTTACTTTTTTCTAACACTGTGGCACAGGCGTACTCGCCGTCGCCACTACATGGACCATAGTTCCTTGGGGCAACTTGCTGGTAGACGAGCAGAGTGCGGCCAATTGGATTTGTTGTATTTAAGGCTCCCTTGAGCCATTGGGCCGACGGGCCTTGGACCAGCACCTGCGCGCCATGAGTGGTACATCACCTGTTAATACGTTTTTGGCAGTCTACGCGGCACCCCCTTACACTCACCTACTCCCTGCTGACGAGAGGCAACTACCTCGAAACACGTGTCCAGGGATGGCTAATGCGACACTTACTTTTTTCTAACACTGTGGCACAGGCGTACTCGCCGTCGCCACTACATGGACCATAGTTCCTTGGGGCAACTTGCTGGTAGACGAGCAGAGTGCGGCCAATTGGATTTGTTGTAATTAAGGCTCCCTTGAGCCATTGGGCCGACGGGCCTTGGACCAGCACCTGCGCGCCATGAGTGGTACATCACCTGTTAATACGTTTTTGGCAGTCTACGCGGCACCCCCTTACACTCACCTACTCCCTGCTGACGAGAGGCAACTACCTCGAAACACGTGTCCAGGGATGGCTAATGCGACACTTACTTTTTTCTAACACTGTGGCACAGGCGTACTCGCCGTCGCCACTACATGGACCATAGTTCCTTGGGGCAAATTGCTGGTAGACGAGCAGAGTGCGGCCAATTGGATTTGTTGTATTTAAGGCTCCCTTGAGCCATTGGGCCGACGGGCCTTGGACCAGCACCTGCGCGCCATGAGTGGTACATCACCTGTTAATATGTTTTTGGCAGTCTACGCGGCACCCCCTTACACTCACCTACTCCCTGCTGACGAGAGGCAACTACCTCGAAACACGTGTCCAGGGATGGCTAATGCGACACTTACTTTTTTCTAACACTGTGGCACAGGCGTACTCGCCGTCGCCACTACATGGACCATAGTTCCTTGGGGCAACTTGCTGGTAGACGAGCAGAGTGCGGCCAATTGGATTTGTTGTATTTAAGGCTCCCTTGAGCCATTGGGCCGACGGGCCTTGGACCAGCACCTGCGCGCCATGAGTGGTACATCACCTGTTAATACGTTTTTGGCAGTCTACGCGGCACCCCCTTACACTCACCTACTCCCTGCTGACGAGAGGCAACTACCTCGAAACACGTGTCCAGGGATGGCTAATGCGACACTTACTTTTTTCTAACACTGTGGCACAGGCGTACTCGCCGTCGCCACTACATGGACCATAGTTCCTTGGGGCAACTTGCTGGTAGACGAGCAGAGTGCGGCCAATTGGATTTGTTGTATTTAAGGCTCCCTTGAGCCATTGGGCCGACGGGCCTTGGACCAGCACCTGCGCGCCATGAGTGGTACATCACCTGTTAATACGTTTTTGGCAGTCTACGCGGCACCCCCTTACACTCACCTACTCCCTGCTGACGAGAGGCAACTACCTCGAAACACGTGTCCAGGGATGGCTAATGCGACACTTACTTTTTTCTAACACTGTGGCACAGGCGTACTCGCCGTCGCCACTACATGGACCATAGTTCCTTGGGGCAACTTGCTGGTAGACGAGCAGAGTGCGGCCAATTGGATTTGTTGTATTTAAGGCTCCCTTGAGCCATTGGGCCGACGGGCCTTGGACCAGCACCTGCGCGCCATGAGTGGTACATCACCTGTTAATACGTTTTTGCCAGTCTACGCGGCACCCCCTTACACTCACCTACTCCCTGCTGACGAGAGGCAACTACCTCGAAACACGTGTCCAGGGATGGCTAATGCGACACTTACTTTTTTCTAACACTGTGGCACAGGCGTACTCGCCGTCGCCACTACATGGACCATAGTTCCTTGGGGCAACTTGCTGGTAGACGAGCAGAGTGCGGCCAATTGGATTCCAAGTATTTGTTGACTCCAAGCCCTCTTCATCACCCAGAGATGGTATCCGTTGAGAGTGCTTTATGCATGCAGTCACGTGTTACTTCATCTTGCATTCCCTAAGAGGAATTGTCGTCGTCGCCCCCCCCCCCCAAACCAGGAAGTAGTTTTTGTTTCGTGCAACACACAACTGTTGTGTACTGCATACTTTGAACTGAGTGATCTGTGGGCGTCGGAGTTTAAATTAGGGATCGGTGTTTATGATGTGGCAAGGTTGAGATGGTTGAAGCCGAGGCAGAATGCAGTGTGAGATTCTCAGTGTGTCAGTAGGTCATAGAGGCGTGCAGACTGCATGCACATCCAATCCGTGGCCTCTTTGTAGGCCACACGGAGTGACAGTCTCATATATGCCTATGGGAATAGTTGGATGATGTGAGATATGCAGATGGAGGATTTAAGGGGAGAGGTGTTGGCCTAACGGCTAGGGCGCTCGACCTCGGACCTGGGGAACTGGGTTCGAGTCTCGGTAATGTCGCTAAAACATCCTGTGATTCTGGGCAAATCACTTAATCTCCCCGTGCCTAACAAAAATGAATGTGTGTCCTTATGTAACGTAACTGGTGCTATGTAAAGCGCTCTGATAACCTATTCGGTTCAAGTTCGCGCTATATAAAACTCTAAAAAACAAAAACAAAATAACACAGCCTTTCTATACTATTAGGGAACAAAGGTTAACATGAATATTTTTTTAACCAGTGTTTACAGTCAAAAAGTACTGGATTACTAAGAACCATGGCTGCACATTGTTTATGGTTAGGTAGACGTAGGAGGCAGATGTACTTGAAGCATATGTGAGAACCTCATGCTTCCAAGAGTCCTGTGTTCGGGGAGGGGGGGCTTCTGTTCGTGCTTGTGACATCTAAGTAATTTTTAGTCTCGTGCCAACCTGCATTTTCTGGATGGGAGGGTGTTGGCTGGGCAAGAGGCGTATTCCTTCCTGACAAAATAACTGAATAAGATACCAAAGCAGAATGCTTTAGGGAAGAAATATGTGGAAGGTTAATCCTCAGCACTGACGCCCCTAAGGCCACAGATGAGGCCCTAGGTGCACAGCCCATTTCTAAGAGGTTGATTTGTTACGGTTTTTACTGCTCAGGCTTTCCTCACATGTTAAGTTGGGGAAAATGGTTTAATTTAAAAGGGAAACATGGATTTAAAATTGCATAGTAGTAAAATGTTTATACTTGGCTGCCCTTGATAGCCCCGGCTTTCCACCTAAAAGGTCAAGCAGAAAAACTGTTTAGTTGGGAGAAAGTCACGGGAGTGGGGGGATTAAAGGGACTGTACAGGTGGTTGGGGCCTGAATCTGTGCTGGAGAGGTGGGGAGGGCCTGTGTATGTGCTGGAGGGGTGGTGGGGGCCTGCATCTGTTCTGTAGAGGTGGTGAGGGCCTGCGTCTGTGCTGGAGAGGTGGTGGGGGCCTGGATATGTGCGGGAGAGGGGATGGGGCCTCGCAATGAGAGATCCTTTCAGGAGCAGCACAAAATGAAGAGTAACACCTGCCTTTCCAAATCTTGTACTGACATGGCACTGTTTGGCTCACAGACTAGAACTTGCTGTGGCAGATACAGTTGATGAGGTTGCAGGGGTCAATCACTTTAAGATTTTCATGGACTCATTATATGCCACATACAGCATGTCACCAAAAAACCAGAGAGAGCTAAATCTGGCCGCCAGCGAGGTATGTGTACAGCTTCAGAAGATAGGGAAAATGCTTGATACTAGATGGGTAGCATCCAGTTGCACATCTGTGAAAGCTGTTTGGAACTGCTTCCCTGCCTTGTGCAAACATTTTGAGAATGCTTCTAAAGACCCATCCAGACCCATAAGAGACCGGAGTAAGTATGAAGGTCTCTTGAAGAAGCTTACATCCTATTCTTTTATCAGAGATTTGGGGGTAATGTGTGATGCACTTCAAGAGCTCAAAGACTTATCACTCTCCTTACAGAGGAGGGATATTACAATTGTTAATGCCCACAGACTTTTGGTTAGTCAAGTACGCATATTTCTAGCAATGAGGAACTCACCAGGGGAGTTTGCTTCTGCGGCTCAGAAAGCGGTGGACGAGGGCAAATTCAAGGATGTTCCTCTTTCGCATGGTAGAAGTAACTCTGTTGCCCTTAATCAAAATCAGTTTTACCAAAGTCTTTCATTAAATATCAATAAACGATGTGCCCCTGATTCTGAGAAAGAACTTATAGCCAGCTTCAGTGTGCTAGATGCAGGCAACTTGCCTTCTGGTGATGAATGCATTCTTTATGGGGAAACAGATATCCAGAAACTGTGTTCAGAATTTCAGCTGCCAGCAAGAGATACTATACAAGCTTTTAGACTTTTCAAAGATTTTGGTGGAAAGAAAACCCCTGAAGCATTAAAAAAGTTAGTAGTTTGCATGGAAACCCTGCCAGCAAGTAATGCGGATTGCGAGAGAGGTTTCAGCGCAATGAACTTAATTGCTTGTCCAACAACGGCCTCTCTTCTTGTAGAGACCATTTCTTCATGCCTATGGATAAAACTCAATGGTCCTCCATTTGAAACATTTGACCCAAAGCTGTATGTAAAGAGTTGGCTTGCAAAAGGTAGAAGGTCTGCTGAAGAAAATTGTTGTGAGACACCCCAGCAAAACAAACACACTGAATATCTTCGAGGGTTTTGGGGAATGTATAAAATGGTTTTAAAAGCACTTGCTGCCTCCTTCCTGGCCTCCAACAATGTTTGGCAACAATAAAAATATTAGGATCACTCCAGTGATTAATGTTCTTAGTAGAGAGAGATGGAGTTTTGTCTAGTGGAAGTTTTGACTCATGGAAAGGAAGCATGTACCATGTAGATCACAAAGTGCACATAATGTAAATAGGTCAGTGGATTACTGCTTTTGTCAGAGACCCTATTATTACTTGCAGTTAATAAGTTAAAATCCTAACATAGAACAGTGAGCTATTAACTTTCATGTGAGAGCTGCATGCAAACTGCAAGGTATTAATTAGAGCGTTATGGTTTCCCCCCCAGTATTTGATTATCCTAATGTTGCAAAAAAGGGATTCATTTGGGTGGAAATCAATTCTGATTATTAAAGGGAACCCCGAACCATGGTATTATGTTTTAAATTATGATTTTGGGTTTCTCCAGACCAATCACTATTAAACTATGGTGCCTACTAGTATGGTTGTCATGTGACTCCTACACCTTGTAGTCCTTTGTGTTATGTAACATTTCCTATACAGTGATTTACACATGTATGATTGATTGTCTCTGTGTAATATGTGTGATGTAAAGTGCTCTGACATCCTACACTGGTATTAGTGGTGCTGTACTTTATTATTTTGACATTTTTACACATGCTAACAGTCTCTGCAAAGATTTTGCCTTATTAGTACCAGAGAAAGGTGACCAATCAATCTTTGCAAAGGGCCCTCCTCTTCACAGCAGCACAAGTCACATTTTTTCATAACTTTTGATCCGTTTGAGCAATAAACAATTCATTAGTTGAAATTGTCAGATTATGCAGCAGATGATGTATTATGTGGCAAAGCCTTAATTATGTGGAAAACATTTGCAAACTGGGATATTTTGCCAATCATGTTTGAACTGCTCTTGTGGAAAAATGTAGGAGAAGTGCTGATGACAGAAACTCAATGGCTGGCAGACAAAAGGCTTGCGATTCCACTTTTAAGGATATTTGGGACATTCTGTGATTGGAAACGAATCCCACTTTGTGAGTGTATTTTAATGTCAATAACTCATATTAAACCCTAAATAAACATCTGTATCCATTGATTAAATTAAATAACGTAAAACTGTAACCAGTTAGTGAAATGAGAAACAAATCCTAAAAATTGGGATATTTTGCTCTTTTGCCACACCTCTGACTCCGCCCACGGACCCAATCCACCAGTTATTCCCGCCCTTTGATTCTCCGCCCACAGTTCCGCTACTTTTTCTCCCCCACTTCGACCACTGGTTAAGGGTCATGAGTGAATAAATAGAAAAGAGAGTGGCATGCCCGCAAGCAATTGTTTGCAGGAGTTTAAAACACTACCACCTGTTTCTGCCTCCATTCTTCCACTTACTGAAAACAGGCCTTGCGCTGTACCACTACACTGGGGACTAGGGGGCAGCCGACCACAGGGAGGTCTGCCCCCAGGGTTTTGGGGGAAGTGGTGGCGCACAAAAGATGCATATCCTGCCATTTTGGGTACCAACCACCATTTTGACTTGGTGGCACAGTGGTTGGTACACAGGTAGGAGTATTTTTGTCAGTTAGGAGTGTTCTGTAGGTTGGGGGGCGTGGCTAGCGCCCGCAGACAATGGCGGCGTTTATGTAGCTCTCCCGGGCAGCGCGGTGAGGGGAGACCGCGGCGAAACTCCTGGCACCTCTTTAACCCCGAAAGACCATGAATTCTGCCTTCGGAACGGCTGAGGCACGGCTGGGGTGACTTTGAGACCTCGCATTTGCCTGTGGCTGCTGTTTTTCTTTGACGAAGGATGTGAAGTGATTCTACTCGCAGCGTCCGCCATTTTGACTCAGCGCTGACGGAGCTTCATATTTCAATGCGGAAGGAGCTTCAGGCACAGCATTTCCCGCTTAATGGAGATAAAGGCGGACTATTCTTCTTTTTGATAACCTGATGCCCGCCTCGATGTGCCCTTCTCACTTTTGGGTGAAGTTTTGGCTCTTTTTAGAGCGTTTTTTGTGCAACTTGGGGCTCCTATTTTTTATGGCTCACCCTTTTTCTTCATAGTGACGTTACAATATGTGTGAGCATTAGTCTGAGGACACTCTTTTCTCCACTTCACAAGATATGGACCGCACTATATGTCTTACTCTAATGTGACATGTTTTTATTTATGTCATAATATATGTGGAGCTAATACATGTAACTGCGACCGCCATTTTGCTGATGCTCTTGATTGAGCCCTATTCTTCGCAGCTTCTCAGTGTAAAAGGATTTCTAATTGTGCTCTGTGCGGATTACTGCTTCGATTACAGGTTATTTAGTCCTGGCTCTTTCAACTGTATTGACATAGTATTGATTTCTTCGCGCTTTTGGACGCCACTGTCATTTTTTGCTGCTGTCCATTTTTCCCCATTCTGTTGCTATTACCTTTGCTTTTGCTATTTCATCTATGGGCAGATTATATAAGGAGCTACGCAAGCCTTCTCCAACTCCTCGTGAATTTCTTCTGCAGACGGGGTCTAGGTACAGGTGTCTAGAGATGGATGACTCCTCTGATCCCTCTGCTAAAAGCTCTTCCTCTGTCTCAGCTCTGCAAACTAGTGGCGTCGCTAAAGTTTCCACCAAAAGACTAAAAAAGGACCCTCCTTCTCCTCCCAAACAAACTTCATCAGTAACTATGGATATCCTTCTGGAAGATATTAAGGCTTTGCGCCCCTTTATTGAAGACACTAAAACCACTCTTGAGGAAACCAAATCCACTCTTCAGATGCTTTCCGACAAATGGTCAAATATAGATGGTCGTGTAACCCACTTAGAACACCACGTAGATACTCTTGCTTCCTCTGTTGCCAGGGTTGATCCATTGTGTGCTCAAGTATCTACACTCCACAAACAAATTGAGAACTTGGAGAACAGAAGTAGGAGAAATAATCTCCGCATTTATGGCCTGGCGGAAAATTCAGAGGGGTCTGATGCCTTAGCATTTTTTAAATCCTTTTTACCGAAGATTCTTCAGCTACCGGATACCACCAATCTTAACATACAAAGGGCTCATCGTTTATGCCCTCCTCCTACTGGTTTTTCTACCACTCAAGCAGGAAAGCCGCGAGGTGTTATACTCTATTTTTTGGAATATACCGATCTACTCACCGTTATATCTGCTGCCAGGGACTTCCTCGAATTACCTGGTCTGGTAATCGGCTTTTCTTCTCGCAGGATTATGCAAAATCCACTGCAGATCGGCATAAAGATTTCCTTTCACTTAGACCACAGCTCCGCTCTATGGGAGCGAGATATGGACTTTTTCATCCCTGCCTTTTCAAGGTGACTTTCAATAACAAGGCTACTACTTATGACGATCCGTTGAAATTGAAGAGCTTTCTATATTCTCACAATGCTACCAGTATGGATACTGCTGCCTCGTCCAGTTCTTAATATTTGGTTACATTTACCGGTTTCGTATTATTGCCTGTATGCTTTGTTCCTGATTAGTCTTTCATGACTGTTATGCTTACACAGTTTTTCCAATTGCTTGTTTTCTGTTAATTCTATATCTTCTTCGTATTTAACATTAATTCTTTCTTCCCCTTCGTACAGATTTCTTCCTTCATATCACCATTCACCTTCATGCCCCTGGAGTTCGTTGCGGTTGTCCTCCTTCCCTGCCTTCCCTCGGGAGCTTATGACTCGTCATTGCTCTATGTGGCCTCCACCTTCCTCTCCTTTTGTTTGTTCTCGACAATATGATAGTGTATTACTCTTCCTCTTTTGTTTTCTTGTTCTTTCATGTATTTTTTTTCTTCTTTATGCTCTTTAGCTCTTTCTTTCTTCTTGTTCCAGTCTTTTCATTTTTCTTCGCTCTTGCTCTTGTTTATACCACTGCTCCTTGCTCTTACTTTCTCTCTTTTTCCTTATCATGTAACTGGTTTTCACTTCGTGGTTCATTATGACACTATTCTCCTTTATCTTTGCTGTCTCTTATTGACATATATATATGCCTTTAATATCTTTTTTTTTGTTTATTTTTATGCTTCTCCCTATACTGATATATTGATATGTCTTTCTAACATTGTTCAATGCCTTTGAAACTATTTTCTTGGAATGTTAGAGGTTTACATTCGCCAATTAAAAGACAGAGAGTATTATCCCATTTGACCAAACTCAATGCAAATATAGCTTGTCTACAGGAATCACATCTATCGGCAGCTGAATCTGCCAAATTAAAAAGGGGTTGGGTAGGTGATGTATATTTTTCTCCAGGGGACGGTAAACGCAATGGCGTTTTGATTTTATTTAAAAAGTCTCTTCCAATCCAGTCAGTAACGCATTTTGCTGATGTTTCAGGCAGATGGGTGTTAGTTATTTTAATTTTGATAATGTTCCTATTTCCATTTTAAATGTGTACGCTCCCACCTGTGGGGACGCCTCTTTTTGGACCTCTTTAGCTCCGCTAATCACTCAACATTATGTTGATAATTTCATTCTAGTAGGTGATTGCAACAAAGTTTTTGACCCCTTTTTGGATAGGCACTCAGCTAACGCTTACATCCCTCATAAATCACAAAAATTTTTTACTCAACTCATTGCACAATTCCAACTTACTGATGCCTGGAGACTCTGCAACCCTAACCTCACAAGAATACTCTTTCTTCTCACCCCCTCACCACACTCAATCTCGACTAGATTACTTTTTTCTCTCACATTGCCTCACTAACAGCCTCATGCATCAACAATGCCATTTGCGATTCCTTATTAGCGAAAAATAAGGATTCGCTAATAAGGAATAGCAAAAGGCTATGCATGTAGGAATCGCTATTCAAATAGCGATTCCTTAACTTTCCTTAATTGCGACTAGCAAATTGCGAGTAGCAATTAAGGAATGCCGTCCCAATCATTCCTATGGGCCTCCAGGCCCATAGGAATGAATTGGAGATTGCATGAGCAAATTGCGAGTACCAGTAGGTTCTCGCAAATTGCTCATGCAATTTCAAGGGTGCAAGGGTGTCAAAATGACACCCTATTGCACCCCTGAAATTGATATGTGCACATATGTTGCACACACACATGCTCTAAGGGCATGTGTGTGCGCAATATGAAACTTTGAAAAATGCACAAAAGTGCATTTTTCAAAGTTTTTGCAAATTACCATGAAGTTCATCTTCATGGTAATTTGCTCCCCCTATTAGCGAATTCGCTAATTTTTTAACTTTAATGCAATGCATTTAAGGAATCTCAATTTGGGATTCCTTAAATGCAATCGCAATTTAAGGAATCGCTATTTAAGGATTCCTTAAATTGCGATTTTTGCATTTGGGTTGATGCATTGGGATTCGGTTTTTCTTACTCGCTAACGGGTGTTATTAGCGATTCAGTATTTTACCGACTGGATTTTGGCTTGATGCATGAGGCTGTCAGTCCCTTATTTCTTCTGACATTGGCTCCATTTTAATTTCGGATCATGCTCCAGTTTCTATTACATTGGATATACTGCAGAAGCCTTTCTCCTTTAAAAAATGGCGTTTTAATCACGCTCTCCTCCTTGATGCACAATTTGTTTCTTCTTTCACATCCTTTTTTCATGAATATTTTTTGCTTAATCATACAGGCGAAGTTTCATTTCCTGTTGTCTGGGATGCTTTCAAAGCGTCAGCCAGGGGTTTCATCATCAATTATGTTTCTCGTAAACGGAAGAAAGCCCAACACGACACTAATGCCATACTTTCCAAAATCAAACATTTAGAGCACTTATATTATACTTCTAAATCAAAAGATTGCTTAAGCGACCTCATTTCTGCCAAACTTCAATTTAATAAAGATTCCACATTCAACGCCTCTTATTTTCTCTTAAAGTCCAGCACCAAGTTCTATGGTGGACAGAATAAGGCTGGTAAGTTGTTGGCTAATTATTTAAAGGTCAGACATAATAAAGTCAACATCGAATCTGTCTATGGTCGGGATGGCTTGCTGAAACACAAAAGTGAAGACATCTTACAACAATTCTTACTTTTTTATGAAACTTTGTATTCCTCCGAAGCATCTTCGTCTGAACAGTCCATCTCCCAATTTCTCTCCACCATTTCTTGTCCTTTTGACACTCCTCCGGACCTCTCTTCCTTAGAATCTGATCTTACTCACAGGGATCTCCTTCAGGCTCTCCACACTCTCAAGCATGACAAAGCTCTGGGGCCTGATGGCTTTACTGCTGAATTCTTTTCCTATTTTTCAAATCTGCTAATCCCCAAATTGCATTTGCTTCTCTCTAACTTTCTTCAAACTGGTTCTGCTTCTTTCTCCTTCTCCGATGCCCTTATTTGTATTATCCCGAAACCGGGTAAAGATCCACAGTATTGTAAAAATTACCATCCTATTTCTCTTGTAAACATCGACTACAAAATTTTTTCTAAAGCATTGGCATTGCGTTTAGAGTCTTTACTACCCGAGCTCTTAGGGAAAGAACAATCCGGCTTTGTTAAAGGCAGACTGTTATCGGATAACACCAGATTATTTGTTGACATTCTCTCTAAGACTTCACATCACCCTCATTCCCTTGCAGCCATAGCTTTGGATGCGGAAAAAGCTTTTGACCGAGTTGAATGGCCTTATTTGTTTAAAACTCTGAAGTGGTTTGGTTTTGGACCAAAAATTTCTTCCCTGGTTTCCTTTCTTTATCCTTGTCCTAGAGCTGCTATTTCGGCAAATGGAGGCCTATCTTCTTATTTTTCATTAGGAAGAGGGGTAAGACAGGGTTGCCCACTTTCACCCTTCTTGTTTAATCTTGCCTTGGAACCCTTCCTTTTGCGAATCCGTCAAAATGATAGTATACATGGTTTTAATTTTCATGATTCTAACATTAAAATGGCAGCTTATGCTGATGATGTCTTACTATTTGTATCCCACCCAGTCGCCTCCCTTCCAGCATTCTTAGATGAAGTTTATTCTTTTGCTCAGGTATCGGGCTACAAACTAAATAAAGACAAATGTGAAATCTTACCACTCACTAAAGTGACTTTCAAGGATGATTTCTCTGCTTCAGGTTTTACGTGGAGCCCTAACTTTATTAAATATCTGGGTCTTCATTTTCATTCCTCTCTTTCGGGTACGATCACTAAATCTATGGAAGAGTGTATACAAAAATTAACTACTCTTACTAACAAATGGCATCCTCTCTACTTGTCATGGTGGGGATGATTAGACACAATCAAAATGATGCTCTCTCCCATTGTTTTGTTCACAATATCCAACATACCACTTGCTATTCCCTTAAAATATTTTAAGAAGATTAATTCTATTCTCTCTTCCTTTTTGTGGGGGCATAAAAAATCACGTATGTCTTTATCTAAGCTAATGCGCTCTAAGAAGGAGGGTGGGGTGAATTTTCCAAACTTTTCCTTGTATCATAAATCCTTCCTGTTGCATCAAGTTTCTCATTGGATTGAAGACATCTCTTTAACATCTCCTCTCTGGCTGACCTTAGAACAGTCTTTCATTTTTCCCTTTTCTTTCAAAGAATATCTTATGTTCTCTCGTAGACCTCAGTCTATTTCAACTCCCAGGCTTAAACATACCTCCAAAATTTTTCCTTTACCTACTTCAACCTTTTTTGACCAACCTATTTGGCATAATACGTCCATTTTAATCAATAATAAGCCAATTTTTTGGAAATCTTGGAGAACACGTGGTCTCATTTGGGTGAGGCAATTGTTCCACCATGCTCAGATTATTCCTTTTGATTCAGTTGCCACTTCTTTCAATCTTCCTCTCGCTTTTCGAACCAAATATTCATTGTTGACACACGCATTACAGCGTGCCTACGAGGTCCATCTTGCTACGCCTCCCTCATCAATTCCCACGTCATCTGTTACGCCCTCGCTGAATTCTTTACTCCTTACACATTCTAAAGTTTCAAAGATATATGCTTTCCTTCACATTTTGTCCCATCCCCGCATTAAAACCAGTACAGAGGAACATTGGGAACAAGATTTTGAAACTTCATGACCTATTGCATTATGGGACAAATTGTGGTTGAAAATTCGTAGATCTTTCAGGGCAGCCAATACTACTCAAACACTATTTTTTATTTATAATCGTTTATTATTTTCACCACTCACTCTCAGCACTCACTTCCCAGAAACCTCTGACAAGTGTTGGTCCTGCTCTTTACCAGGTGCAGATCTTTTCCACATGCTTTTTGATTGTCACCTTGTTCTTAATTTTTGGAAGCAGGTTTGGTCTCAAATAAATAAGATTTTTTCCTCCACTCACCCCTTTTCTCCATCTCATATTTTTTTAGGGAGCCTGTCTCCCATTTGGGAGCATTGCACTTGTAGTGTTAGAATAATTGATTTGCTATTAGCTGTGGCATTTCAACAAATCACCAAAAACTGGAAGGATTTCACCGAATTATCTTATAAGGCTTGGTGGTATGCTGTTTGCTGCAATCATAGACTAGACACTACTTTTGTTTATCCCTTAACCTTAGCTGCTAAACGAAGAGAATTGTGGAGCCCAGTTACAGTATTTTTTGACTTGAGTGCTAGTACTTCTCTGTCTTTAACCCCTAAACAGCAAGAAGTTTCTAAACCTCCATGATTTCCTGTTCTTTTTAAACAAGGTATTTCTTTCTCGTTCTTTGTTTTTTTTTTTCAACTTTGCTATTGATTGTATTATATATTTCATATCCCTTTGTATGGCTTTATTTCATACCAATTGCCAGTTTTTGCTTCTATTGACTCCTAATCTCTGATGTTTCATATTACAGCCTATGTTATTGTCATTACTTAACTTGCTATTTACTTATTTTTGGTTACTCATTTCTTGCTTTATATCTTATTATGTAATATTTGAGCATTTCTTCTTTTAATAAAATTTTATGAACTTGAGGAGTGTTCTGTAGGTGCATTTTGGTTAATTAATTGCTGTTGGGGCATCGTGTTAGTCTCAGCGTTTTATTTCTGGCTTATCCTACCTGATGGCAGCGCTTGCTTAGGCAGAAGACGAAAAGGTGGTCCAGGCCATCTGGCTGCTGGCTGAGGCTGGGCGTTTTGACCTGTTGCAGGTCGGGACACAGCAGACAGAGGACGGCTCTCCCTCAAAGCCGCAGAGGCAGTGATGGCCTGCGCCAAATCGCGCATGCCGCAATCCTCGAAGGTGTCCTAGGTAAGCATGAGGGGCCGCTCTCGCACTCAGAGAGCAGTCCTGATCAGGGGGGTGAACGCGGGCTCCCCCAGCATCATGCTGTCTGGAACAGCAAGCTCAGCCACGCCTGTGTGCCGGATACGCGAGGCACAGCATGATGCAAGGGCATGTCGCGAGGCCTCCCAGAGCAGGAAGGGGTCCTCGAAAAGGCATTTTTGTAGGCGCACAGAGTGAGGCCTCCAGGAGTGAGAGGGATGCCTCGCCAATGCAAAAAGGGGGTGAGACGCTGCAGACTCGTATAGAGGGAGGGGGAGGGCAGGGGTTTAGTGGGGACTCTACAGGTCGGCAAAAGATAGAACCATTTATGGGGGTGGGGGCTGGAAGAAAGAATAAGGGAGCTGCGCACGGGCATGGAATCGACCCAGCCCATGCCTGCAGTAGACTTCAGGGAAGTGTTTGAACAGTGGGTTGCTGAGGGAGTAGAGTCAGAGAAAGGAGCGCAACAGTTAGGCGGACAGGAATTATGGAAGAAAGATCTTAATAGCATCGCCTGGAGTAGGAAAACATGGTTTGACAGGGTCCCCGCAGGAGCTAGGGCCATTCTGAACAGGGAACGCAGGCAGGGTCCAGCTGGATCTCCGTGGAGCCATGTGGCGAATTCTTCGGTGCACACAAGGGGCTAACCCCACCAGTTAGCCACAGTGGATAGTTTGGAATGGAGTGTGGGGGAGGGGCAGGGGGAGGGGAAGGAAGAACGTAGGCTCAGGTTGGAGAGTGCAGCCAGCATGTGGGTGGTGAAGCCACCGGGCTAGGTGTATCGGAGGGTGGATCATACGGGGCAGAGCGGGTTGTTAGTGGTAGGTGACTTTGGGGAAGGTGAGGCTAGGTCGGCAGGTTTGGGTCGTTCTCCGGGCACCAGCTCCCCACAAAGTAGATGGTTGAGGAAAGGGTTCGGAGAGTCGATGGCGGAGGGGGTACCAGTTACCAGCACACTGGACCACGTTTCACTTTTTCAGGTTGGCCCGCCGACTGGGGGACCAGACTCTGAAGTACTACCTGTGACTTAAAGGCCAGAGGTGAAGAGACAGTGCAGCCCAAAGGCCAGAGGTGAGGATTCAGTGCATACTCTGCCAGGCAGGATTATGGGACTACACGTCCTGCATCAGTAGGATGGTGGGGAGGGCAAGGTATGGCCTCCTTGGGTAGGTTTTCAGTTGATCATATTGTACATGCATTTGAACCCTTTCAGAAACTGTTTGAAACTGGTGCGCGCAAAGAGTCAGGGGTATAGTTTGAGCATATGTCAAAATGGATAGAAGGTACCCTAATTTCTTAGAAAAAGGGATGGGTATATATATAAAAACAACACAAAGATTCCCTTTTCCATAAAATTAAAATAAACTAGTGAATTTTAAGCAATTACTTTGCAGCTCCAAAATTTTACCAATTCATACAATCCGTGATTTAAAAAAATATATAATCGTTAATAATTGTTCGTTTGTTAAACAATTGTATTTTATTAAATATGTAGATAATCAACAAATGTTTTTAACTCATGTATAATGAATGTGTTTGATTTAATGTACCCAGTAAGAAATCTCTTTGTGAATGAAATATTGATTTTGCTAACAAGAAGAATAAAACATTCAGACCATACAACATCCTTTTCTAGATGTTATTCATTGTTTGACAATTATTGGTTATTTGTAATCTGTAATTTAGTTATTTGGAAACCTCATGATTATATATTTTTTTAAATCACGGATTGTATGAATTGTGTCTGGTAAAATTTTGGAGCTGCAACGTAATTGCATAAACTTCACTAGTTTATTTTAATTTTATGGAAAAGGGAATCTTTGTGTTGTTTTTTGAACAGTTTTAGCACACATTGCTAGATTATGATGTTGAGAGTCTGGAGGAAGGGGAATTGTGGGAAGAGAGCAAAGGACAGGCAGACGTAGTACAATGGTAGCAAGAAGGCACAGCCGGGGGTCTTCTAATCCAGCTGCACGTAGTGTATTTCCGGAGTCAAGGGCCTGCCAACACTCAGGAGGATAGGACCTGGCAACAGCAGACAGTGGCGAACCGGCAGGCCCCTGAGCGGGTACCAACCTTGGCGCCAGGTAAGATGCCTAAATATGAGTCACACATGTCTAGCTCCAGGCCAAAAGTGGTCGAGAATAATGAGCACCAGGAGAGAGGGGAGGCCCGCACAAAAATGGTGTCCTTTGGGGTCGAGGCCATGAAGCCTCTTGAATGGGGGAGGCCCGTTTAAAGATGGAGTCTATTGGGATCAAGGCCGCAAAGCCTCATGACAACGAGGAGGTCTGCTTAAAGATGGTGTCTATTGGGGTCGAAGCCAGAGAGCTTAATTACAGTGGGAAGGCCCACCTAAGGAATTGACGTTATGGAAAGGGGGGGCTCTTGGCCCCCCTGCCTGCATGGCGGTGCGGCGACCTCCCCCGCCCTTCCGGACTTCTCGGTGGTGGGGCGTGTCCACTGGGGCGCGCCCTGCCACCGATTGGCTGCCACCGTGACCCGGATGTCGTTAATCGACGTCCGGGTCGGAGGGGAGGGGGCGGGCCACTGTGGGATATAGAGGCGGGGAGCGCCCAGGTGACCCCCTTGTTGCCTGGACGCTCCCCCACAACGGACGTGCCCCGGCGTTCGGGGCTTCAATTTTCTTTTCTTTTTCTTTTGCTCCAGGTCCGCATCCAGGCGTGGTGATCTCGGACTTCTCGGCTCCTTGCTTCGAGGATCGACGCCCTGCATTGGATCTTCGTCTCGGGATCGAGACTGCGTAGGACTTTAAGGTGACGCGGCTGGAGGCTGTTTTCAGTGCGTGGGGAGCAAGCAGGAGATTGCGGGACCGGGACTGCGGAGCTTGCCGCCTTTTTGTGGACTGCGTCGGGCGGCTGGTTTTTTGATCGTGTGATTACGAGGTGTAGTCCCATTGCATTGAGGTGAGGTGTCGGGGGCTGGTGCGGGGTGTGTGTGGCCTTTTTTGTGGCAGTCGGTCGCTTAGGCTGTCGGCAATTGCAGTCTTCGACGCGTGGGGGTGAGAGAGCGAGCGGCTTTGTCCCTGCGCACCGGGCGCCTTTCTGAATGCTCGGAGTTATAGTTGTAGTTAACTGGGCAAGAAAACCGAACATCTTGTGATTCTGAGCACGTCACTTAATCTCCTCGTACCTAACAAAGTCGTTATAGAAGCATAGTAACATTGGAAGTTCCTTTGTGAAATCCTGCATTGATCGCACGCATAAATAGGGTGGTGTGAGGCGCCCCGATACCCTTGGATTGAGTGTGGGCTATAATTAAAGGTTTTTTTTTAAGAGATTGCCAAGGACAGTGGAGGGTGAGTTGTAGGAACGTTCAAGTTACATCCTTTGTCTAACCTGGTACAGTCCGCGTTCACCAGCTGCTTGTATGCAATTTTCCCATGTATTAATGCATTTTCTATTTTAGGCACGGTAGCACTGCATTCCTGTAAATTCACATAGTGCGCGGAGTGGTGGACATCAGTGCGGTCGCGGTTGAAATTCCGGCTGAGAGTGCGCCGAATCTTGAACGGTAAGGGGAGAGCGGGGGGCTCGCATTGCATTGCTTCTGGTAGCCGCCGGGTGGGTCTACGTTAGAGTTTACTCACCCCTGACAAACCGGATAAGCCGGGGCGTTGCGGTTACGGTTGCATGGTGCTTACAGCCCCCTGTATATCCTCCATCTGGTGAAGGTAATAAGCGTACTTACGCCTGTATTGGGGTATTAGTGTAGGGCGGTGCACCCAAGTCATGACGGGGTTGATGGGTGGTGAAGGGGGGTCCAGGATGGAGGCTATGATGCAGGCCATGATGCAGGAGATGAACAGCATTAATAGGAGATTGAGTAAGGTGGATGAATTGGAGGCCCGCATGAATGAAAGGTTTACTGATCCCCCAGTCCCTTCAGGCAGGCCCGCGCGGCAGCGGAAGGCACCCTTGCCAAGAGGGGATTTTGCTAGCCCGCCCAAGACGTCTAAGGCCAAGAAGCGCAGGTGCAGTGCCCCAGCCCCAGTAGTACCGGTTTCGATTCCACCCGCACCCGCGGTTCCGGTAGCCCTTATACCTGTGCCGGTAGTCCCGGCGCCCGTTACACCGGCTCCTGCCATGCCGCCGGCGCTACCTCCGGTGGGGCCTGCTTCCCCGCCCGTGCTATCGATCCCAGTGCCGGGCCTGCCGCCGCCGGTCACTCCGTTGCCTGCCATACCAGTGCCACCGGCCATGCCCCCCGGGGCGCCCGTAGTCCCAGCAGATAACCCGGACTCGGTCCCGCCTGAATTGGTATCCCAAATAGCGGCTTTATTGCCTTGGCTACAAAAAGGGGGCGTGTTACCAGCGTCATCAGATCATGCTGCAGAAGCAGCGCAGTTGGTAGAAAAGATTAAATCAGCAGCGGCGGCTGATAGAGCTGCGGTTCCCCCTTCTTCTTCACTTACAGGTTCCAGCCCCGCCCAACCGGAGGCAGATGGTGGTCAACCGGCCCGGGCGCAAGAAAATGGTAAGGAGGTGGCCCTGCCTCTCTTGGGTGATGGGTCATTGCCCTCTAGGAGTGAGAATTTGGCACAACATGTGTCCCAGGCAACGAAAGAATTGATTTGGGCGGGAAAATATATTTACATTTTTTCATTGCTACTGGATCACAGGGAAATGGAACAGGCAAAGACACTAAAGGAGTGGATGTATCCAAGTGAATGGAGGGCTCAGTGTGCTAGATTTAGGGTAGAGGAAACTTTGCTCAATTGGGTTAGGGCTTTCGCAGTATTCACGACCATCATGGCCGAGCGGCCTCCTAATGTGCAGGCGCCATTGGCTTGCTACCAGAGTAGGATTGTGGGGTGGAGCGAGCAGTACCCGGGGGATGCCTGGAAGGAGTATGATGTCAATTTCAGGAAAGCTAAGGAATTTGACACATCATTGACATGGGACAAGGTTGACTCTGTGTCATGGCATAGGCAGTTCTCAGGGAGCTCTGCCCCACTGCAGTCCACCAGTGCGGTCAGGGGGTACTCCACCAGACCTCAACACCCCTTTCGGGCGGCCCAGGGGAGCGAGATCCCGGGTAGGGGTAGGGGGGGGGTCTGAGAGAAAAGGGGTGTGTTGGGATTTTAATAAGCGCACCTGCACGAGGGCCCCTGGCACCTGTAAATTCAGACATGCATGTTCAGTCTGCGGTCACCCCTCCCACCCCGAGTCATCTTGCAGGTCCAAGCAGAGCAACCACAGTCAGAGGGGGAGGGGGAAGCCAGTGTAGTTCAGATATTCTGGATATCCCAACCCCTATAGATGTTTTGGCTATGATCCCTTGGTTGAATAGGTACCCGAATCACACAGCGGCCACTCTACTGCAGGAAGGTTTTTCTCAAGGTTTTAGGATCCCGGCAGGGGGCTACACAGGTAGCGCACATTGCAGGAATCAACTGTTGGTGCAACATAACCCCGCAGTGGTGGCTGCTAAGATTAGCAAGGAACTGTCCCTGGGTAGGATAGCTGGCCCTTTCCAGAAGGTGCCTGTCCCCGGTTTTGTGTGTTCGCCACTAGGGGTAGTACCCAAAAAAGAGAAAGGGGAGTTCAGATTGATCCACAACCTGTCGGCACCGAGAGGTGCGTCACTGAATGATGCGATTGATGAGGGGATTTGTAGTGTGAAGTATGCCTCATTTGACCAGGCAGTTGACTTATTGCGGGCGCTGGGGCCAGGGGCATTGATGGCAAAATCAGACATAGAATCTGCCTTCCACCTCCTCCCAGTCCATCCTCTGGACCACCATCTCTTAGGTTTCACTTTCGATGGCAAGTTCTATATGGATAAATGTATGCCCATGGGCTGTTCCATCTCATGTGCTTACTTTGAGGCGTTTAGCTCATTTTTGGAATGGGTCATGAGAGAGGTGACGGGCCACCGGCAGGTTATGCATTATCTGGATGATTTCCTTTTCTTAGGTGCGGCGGGATCTCAGGAGTGTGCTTGGGCGTTGCAGGAATTTTGTGTGCTCATGCGGGCTTTTAGGGTCCCGCTAGCGCCGGGGAAGACGGTTGGCCCGTCCACCTGTTTGGAATTCCTTGGTATCGAAATTGATTCAGTGGAAGGATGCTTCAGGTTACCCATGGCCAAGGTATCTAGCTTTAGAGCAGCCCTACGTCAGTGCCTACGCAAAGACAAGGTTACATTGCAACAGCTACAGGAGGTGGTGGGGCAATTGAATTTTGCGCTTCGGGTCACTCCAATGGCACGCCCTTTTTCACGCTCTATTGCCCAAGCTATGAAAGGGCTACGGGAGAAACATCACCGCACGAGGTTGTCATCTGAGGTTCGCCAGGATATGCTTATTTGGATGGCATTCCTGGAGGATTTTAATGGCAGAGTAGTGTGGGCAGGTCCTCCCTCCACATCAGCGGAATTGGGCTTATGGACGGACGCTGCTGGGAGTACGGGCTTTGGCGCCATCCTGGGTACCAGGTGGGTCGCCCAGCGGTGGCCAGCAGAATGGAGGACACGGGGACTGACCACCAATATTGGCTCTCTGGAACTCTTCCCGATATGGGTAGCATTGATGGTCTGGCCGGAACACTTATGCAATCGATCCGTGGTGTTCTGGTCGGATAACATGACGGTTGTGGAATGTATAAACCAGCAGGGGGCACGCTGTCCACTCATACTCCGCTTACTAAAGGAGATTGTGTTGCAATGCTTAAAATGGAATGTGGTTTTCAGAGCCAAGCATGTCCCGGGCATCCTCAACAATGCAGCTGACTCCCTTTCTCGCTTTAAAATGCAGGTTTTCAGGGAACATCTTCCTGCAGCAGATCCCCAGCCGGCGCAATTCCCGGCAGCACTTTGGCAGATTGGTGCCCCAGATTACAGGACCTCGTGGTTGCTAGCTTAGCCCCCAGGACCAAGACAGCTTACGAAGGGGCGTTTTTGTCTTACCGGGCTTTTTTGGGGCAGGAATGGGAGGTTAGGTGGGCCCAGGAGGACAGCTTTGCAGCTTACCTAGAATCGATGCACAGGGAAGGGCGCTCAGTGGCGGCTGCGAACAGACATAGGGCGGCGGTCTCCTTCTTCGCGCAGGGTAAGGGCGTGCGAGATCCCACTAACACCTTTCTGGTGCGCAAGGCCTTGAGGTGTTGGCGCCGTTTACAGGGTTACCAGGGCGATAGGAGAAGGCCCATTGGACTGGCACGGCTGACGGCCTTATTGGGGGCGCTGCACAGTGTCTGTAGCTCCCAGTGGGAGGTTATTTTGTTCAAGGCGGCATTCTCCCTGGCCTTCTATGGGGCTTTGAAGGTTGGGGAGTTAGTTGCCGGGTCAAAAACTGATAGAGTGGGCGGAATACGGTGGGCCGGTGTGGGGATCAGGGAGGACGTTATGAGAATAACAATTCAGAGATCGAAAACTGATCAGGACTCTCGGGGTCACACCATAGTGCTCCACCGGGCGTGGGCCAACCCTTGCTGCCCGGTTTCTCATGTGGAGGCTTTCTGCAGGCAGCGGGAGGGCACGGCGGGGGACACACTGCTGTGTCACGCCGATGGTACACCATTGACCAGGTACCAGTTTAGGCGAGTCTTGGAGCTAACGGTCAGACTGGCAGGTTTCGATCCAAGGGAATTCGGCACCCACTCATTTAGGATTGGGGCAGCAACTGAGGCAGTGGCGAGGGGTCTCTCAGTGGAGAATGTAAAGAAACTGGGGAGATGGTCGTCCGAACGTTACAAGAGTTATGTACGAATTGACATGTTGTGACAGGATGGTGCACACGCCCGGTATGTTTCTGGTTTTTTGCAGTTTCTCAAACCTGTCACGCAGGGGAGGAACTCGCCACCGGGCGCCAACGACCGACATCGGCACAGCACGGAGGACACAAGAAATTGGTGACTTGGATTGTGGGCCACTCTTATGTTAGGCGTGCGGAACATGTTTTTCTTTCAGGAGACCGTAGGACGAGTGCAGCGCAAAAGGGGTTTGATATCTCATTTTTCGGGAGGGGGGGTTTATGCCTCAGCCAGTTTCGGAATTTTTTCCAGGGACTCTTAGCTTAGCAGCGGCCCCCCCCCCGTCAGTGGTGATACTTCACCTGGGGGAGAATGATTTGGCAAAATTGGGGAGGCGTGTGCTTATTGAGGAGATCATTTCCACTGCGGGGTGGGTGGCCAGGGCTTGCCCGGGTTCCACAGTAGTTTGGTCTCAACTTATCCCTCGGTGGCAGTGGCGAGGGGGGGTCTCGGTCAGGGCGTTGAATCACTCGGTACGGAGGGTCAACACACGGTTGGACAAATTATTTCGGACCCCCCCAGTTGCAGACGATTCCACATGGGTGTATCTGGGGCGAGCATTTTTACTTGAGGTACGGGGTTCACTTGACTGAGGCAGCGAACGTCTTGTGGTCTAATAATGTCTGGGCCTGGTTGGAGGGATTTACAAAGTAAGCGCGCTCCTGGTTTAGGTCTAGGTAAAGGGGGAGGCCAGATCGTCGGTTAACAATGCTGGCCTGTGGCGGTAAGGTCATGACCGGTGAGCAACTATTTGAAGGTCTGAGGGGGCGGGCATCATCCTACAGAGGTGCCCGCCCAGGGGGAGGGGCCATTGGCCCCTCCTAGAACTTCAGGGGCAAGGTAACTGGTGCTTCAAAGGGGCGCGGGTTGGGGAGTCACGCTTTCCTTAGGCTGGTAGCCACCCCGCGCGCGCATACTCATGACGTCACCGGATGGCGCAGAGTAAGGGCCCTCCTTTAGTGGGTAAATGAAGTTCACGGCGTGGACCGGGTAATTACCGGGCCCGGCTGCGCATGCGCACACCTGTAGGGGAGGCGCAGCTAGTAGGACCTGACACCGGTTAGCGACCTTGCCATATGGCCCATAAATGTTAGTATACAAAAATGCAGAGGAGGATGTTAGACTCGGTTAGGAAACAATCTGTATTAGAGTCTTTGTTAAGGATAGTCACTCACACCTGTTGACAATAATGTATCTAATGTCCTGCTGATTTTTGTATAACTGTTTAACAAGCAAATTAAAAGATTTATTGTTTTTAACTTAATAAATACGGCCGGGGGGTCTCGCGACCTCCCGCCTTCCAAAGATACCACGTCTATGTTCTGTGTCCGGGGGTGGTGAGGTCATAGGGGGAGGGCGGTAGCCAGTCACTGACCATGTGTGCGGGACGCTGGCACTGATACTGGGGACTTGGTCTGTCTTTTACACTGGTGACGACGAGAGCACACCTTATACGACATAAAAATGGCACCCGGTCCAGACGCAGTAGCGGATGCACTCGTCAAGAAAAGATTGTCGGAAATACCGGCCAGAACACCGGTAAGTCATGGATAATTTAAGCTGTGGGATACAGCCAACTAATTACTGTATATTAAACAAATTCACAAGTTGGGATAGAGCATACAACACGGTTTTTGCAGGAGTGCCTCGTAACAATGTTTGTTCAGTTTCAGTTGGATAAGTCTTTTTAAACGTCATTGAGTTCGAGTTCTATTATTTTATACTGCAGGGGGCAAGATTTATTTTGGCGCATACAAAACCGTACAGGGACTTAATATATGTCCCTAAGGTAGCAAATGTATTCGCCATTAAGGTAGGTAATCCTTAGATATCAAATTATTTTAATATAATCGGAGTTTTAATATGAAACTAGTCTCATTCTGGACTATTTTCCCATACAGAGAGAATACTACAGATAACGGGTACCTTAGAAGGGTGTAGGTCACCTATTATGGGTACACACGTGTGGTTTATAGCACAAGTCATGCTTGCAGCATTGGAGTGTGTACCATAGCACATCATGTTATATATCTCAGTGTATATCACTGGCTTGAACGTTCATTTTAGTTTACAGTTCACTGGAATTAAACGATTCATATGGGTGGTAGTGGCAACTGATGTTTAAGGGTACTACAATGTGCAGCAGCATGTTATATGCAAAAACTGTGTGCCAAAAGGCTGATTAGCACTGTTTAATGTTTCTCGGTATGGTTTGTGATTAAGGACTACTTGAAGCTGAGTACAGACTACACCAGTCAGCAGAATGACCCTTCAAAACAATGGGAAATGGAAAAGTATTTTAAATAGTTACATGTAAGGCATTGTATGTTAAAAGAAATTGCGTTCCTCACAATGAGAATAACACAGCTTCTTTCAAGCTGAGTAATATATGGGTTTCCATCGGTGACTGCATTACCATAAGCACTATTGGTTTCAGTTGACATGAACACTGGGCATAATGTTTTAAATGTATAAACTGAATGACTCTGTAAGGTCGATTTAATTTAATTTTCCAGCCCTGAGGAAGTCATAGGGTGACTTACCCACTGACGAAACACGAGTTGGCTGGTTGAAGAACCAATATCTGAATAAAGAAAAGGACTGGATACTACAAAGACGACTTGATGGCTCTTATTCATGTTGATATATGATTGCGTATGCTTAGAGATTTGTTTCATTATTTCACATTTACATTTGGGGATGCAGGGCTGACATCCCTTCTCTGTAAAGCACCGCATTAATATCATAAGACATTAATAGTGGTATACTGTGGACTGTGCGCCTAATTCCCTCATTCTCCCTTCAAAACGCACTTGGCGGCATTTGACAACATCAACCACCGAGCCCTAATCAAGACCCTCACTTCACAATTGGACTTAAATACCATTTCCTTGAACTGATTCACTCCTCACATGACTGATTCTAGTGTCCTGTGAGATACTCACCACTCCAGCCTGCCACCCTTCATCTTCAGACTCTACATGGTTCTGGTTGGAGCTCTCCTTATGCGGAAAGAACACTGGATGTATATAGACACAAAGCTTACATCCTTGAACACAATTTCAGAACAACCATTCATAGATCATATCTCACCTGGGGGAATAAGAGGCCATGCTCACTTGTGTTACAAATACTCAACTGTCACTTTTGAGGAGCATCCTGTATGCAACATATGATTGTTCAAGGCACTGACACAGTATGAACAGATCACCAGTACACTTCAGAGTACCAAAGTGCTTCCATGGTCAAGCCATAACACTTTTAAGATCAATTATGGAACAGTCAAGTAAGTTAATCTAACATGGTTCCTTACCAGGCAGACAAGTTCATGATCTCTGGAAGACAAATCTGCACATCAACAACAAAGTTGGAAACAAAGAACTGGAATATTGCGAAGACCAGGAGTCAAGCCTTCCCCTACCACGGGCTTATTATATGGAATTTTATCTGAAAACAAATTGGTGACACTATCTCACCCAGAGTTCCCTAAGGAGAGAGACATGTCTACAAGGGACACCTCATTCACACGTAAATGCAGCCACTACACACCAACACGGATGTTATGTAAAAATGACTATGCTACTAGTAAATAAGGTTCACTTGCATACTGATCTTGTATTCCTTCCCTCCTCTTGTGCTTTGTCCCTTTAAATTTGCAGGTTATAATTTAGCAAGTGCACATGTGCACAGACACACACAAACACATGAGGATGGCGAGAGGTGAAGACTGAGGCTGAAATCAGACTACAATGCTAGATCATGCAGTGAAATAGCCCCAAAGTTCACATATACTTTCAATTACCAAAGTGTCTCTCGTGCTGTGATAAGTATGGTTGTCCATAAAAGTTGTCAGACTGGGATAAAATGCCACTTTTTTCATGTGTGGGGGTAGTGCCTTTAAATCTTTGGAGCACTTTAGATCAAGTTGGAACAACACATGAAATATTATGTGCTTGGCTCCTCTCCTATCAGAGGTGGGTTTAGAGGCAGTGTCTATTGATCTAAAATAAAAAGAAGTTTGCTAACTACATTGTATGTGGTTATTATTTGGTTCCATTTGGGATTGGGCAAAGGTACATTCTTAGCAAAGTTTCAAAGGAATGAAACTCATGTCTTAGTTGATGTCTATTGGAAAGACTTTGGGGTTTCATACTGCAATCTCCCCTCCACATCCACCAGTTTGTAAACCAGCCCACAATGTCCACCCAAAAAATCTGACTAGAAACAGTGACAAGTTGCTTGTGCTAGAACCAATTCATTCCTTGATGCCCGTAGCAAGTATACAAGATGTTGATTGGGCGGAGGGTCTCTAAACCTCAATCCCTTAGTATAGTCATCAAACAGCATCCCCTACTGCTAGTATGGAACTTTGATAGTCAACTTGAAACGTTGAAGGAGAGCGAGCTTTCTGAAGTCATTTACATTTCAATAAAGCAATTCAATTCTATAATAATGACAGAGAGGATGGTATGCAACTAGAAAGGTTTATTTTCAGATTATTAGTTTATTATAATCATCAAAATTAACAAGGATAACTAAAAGATATGATCACAGGTAAGAAATGAAATTAAGTTACTCATGCACCCTGAATAAAGAGATTGTAAAGTACAGAATTCAAATTATCAATATGTAAAGAATACAAATTATCCAAATTAGTTCTAGCTATATTACGAAATGAAAGTACAAAAGGGGATAAAATATGAATATCGTATATGCAGAGGGTGGAGTCTAAATTATGCTGCACCTATGTCAATTAATGAAAGCATAATAAACTCATATCATGGTAATTACAACCTTTCTTATTTTATCATCTCTTCAGGGATGTGAGAGTTGACTAAGCAGAGCTAGTTCCATGCTCGATGGTGCATATTTCCTTCTGTGTACCTTTCCAATTGTTGACTTTTTCAGTTTGCAAAGAGTTCCAATTTGTGCCTTTTCCTTCACCTGGATTCTTTAGGATAATAATAGTGCCAGGCGCCTTTCAATACTGAGTAAATTCTGCCTCCCACTGCCTTTCACTGGGCCACAGCTGTCTGGCTCTAAACACCTTTTTTGGGATGAGTTAGCAAAATATTTGTCTAATTTATCAAGCTTTATAGTTTTACAGTTCAGTGTGGACCCTGATAGTGGGGTGGGACCAAAAGTGGTTTGCATATGGCTGGTTTCTTTCTGTAGTGGTACAGATGAGCTAAAACATGATGGAATGAAATGTGGTCCAGAGAAATTACAGAGGTGCAACTAATTCAAACATTCCTTCTATCACTGGGCTATCTAAATGAGCCCCCCTAAGTAGAAAGGGTATGCCCAGGCATGGGTCACAATAGAGATATTTCATAGGACTCAAGCTTTAACTCACTTATGAAACCCAACAAAGCTTAAATTTGTATGGGGTTGCTTGACTTCTCTAGTTCAGTTTGAACCTTTCTTTGCAGCAGGGGTTAGTAATGATTTGCATATGGCTCGTCCTTGTCTGTAATTGCACTGATGAGGTGAAAACAGTTGGAAATCAGCCCAGTTTAATTACCAGGGGTTTATGAGGGTGTGTGGGAGAAATGGGTTGTCATGGATACTAATTATAGGGTGTTTCAAATGTAAACTATTGCACTGGAAAAACAATGAAAATCTTAAACTGCAGATTTAATGACATTTTTAATGTGTAGAATTCTTCAACGGTGGTGGGCGATTCATTGGATATTCACCACAGTGGTAAAGGCAGTTTGCTTTTATGTACAAGAGTGGTAGCCAGGGGTTGCTCCTCTGTTATGACAGAGAAGCGTCGCACCTCTCCGCCTCCCTGCTGAAAGCCAGCAGAGGCAAAGGACAAAAATAAAATGATAATACAACATTTTTAATAATTTTATTTTTCGTCCTGCATCCTGTTACTGTGAGCCGAGGAACGGCGTGGCCACACACACTGACCCTGCAGGACCAGGGAGGAGGGGGGAGTTGTGGGCACTGCCAAGTGCACATATCGGTTTGACTGGCCATCTGGGGCCAGCAAAAGCGTCATGCACACTTGGCCTGGCTCCACCCCAGCTGTGTTGTACAGCTTGGTGGAGAAACCAACACAGGCTCTCAGTCTATGTCTGAGCGCCGAACCGAGGCACTCACACACTAAGAGTAGTATTCCCAGCATGACAGCAGTGCTGAAATTGGACCCTGGGAGGCTGAGCAGTGTGAAGCAGCTCCTGGACGGGGCGTGAGGATCTGGAGCAAGGCTGCGGCCATCGGAGCAGGTAAGTGAAATTTCTGTATTTAAAATTCTTTTATTTTTTGTTTGAGTTCCCCCTACCCCCGCCTCACCACTTCCCAATATGAGTGGCCGCTACTGGTGGTAGCCTGCACATTAGGAAATTGATCAGCACAGCTCAGTGCGCAGCAAGTTCAGAAAAGATAAACCAGCTCATTAGCGATTTTTAGGGTTTGAGATAATTGTGCATGTAGCCACAGAGGTGCTGCCCCTAAGTTAACAAATAATAAGGCATAACAGATTGAACATTAAGAGCCCAATTTATATGAGGGTGGTATATATAATCTGTCGCAACAACGACAGATTATGCATACCACCATCATGAAGCTCTGCCTGCCTGTCCTTCAGTTTTACTCCGTCACCACCATAATCAAACCACTCTGATGGCACGACGGACTAAGGGCTGTCAGAGGAATGGCTATAAGTCACCCTACCCAATAAGGATGGGCAGACATTTAGCCATTTATTTACTGTCCCTCACAAAAGGTGGCAGTGAGGGACAGTAAAAACCAAATAATGCCCCACCCCACCATGTGGGATGACTCCCATCCTAATAGGAGAATTACTTTTTGTATTTTCAAAAAGAAAATCACATTTTGGGATTTACTTTTTCAAAATAAAAAATGAATACTGTTTGGTGCAGGGTTGTGCCAGGCTGAGGTAGCCCTGCACCAAACAGCAGCATTTATTGACAGGAACCGCCATGACAGCAGATCCTGCCCATGCTTTATAAATGACCATTTTATTGGCTATAAATGAGTCCTTAAATTCTCAATGATGCATATATGTTTTTCTTGTACTGTGTGACTGAAATATAATTAATGAGGATAATTGAATGACAGCTAATATGAGCAGTGCCGATCTTGGGCTTGATGCCCTCTTTCTTTCCACAAGAACTCTATGCCATCCTTATTATGGTATGTTCATCTTCTTTCAATGTGTGCTTAGTTTTCCAAAGGTCCATTTTGATATTGTTCATAGTCACATCAATCATTTTCACCACAGAATTTCGCAGTAGATTCCCTGGTGCGGAGTGGATACTTTGAGCCTTTAACTGGGCAATTTGGGTCAGGGAGTTTTGTTTCAGGCTTCAAGGGGATTGGCTAATTCTGAAAGAAGCTGAAAAGTTGTCTCCGAGATCATCAGGTAGAGATGGATTCATGATACATGTATTACTGCGAGATATTTTCATTTAATTTGTCTGGAAAAGAATAGGATGTTGTTTAGTGCAGAACTGGTTTATGAATCAAGAGATGAAGGCGTGAAAAAACTGATTTATAGATGAAAAATCAAAATAAACTTGGTATATAGAGGTATCTGGCGTGGGAATTTTGTGTTTTGATTCACTTCCTTCATGATATATCCACACGCCTGAATTCCCAGCTTGAGCTTCCACCACTAGCCGCCTGGCAGTTTCACAACGGTGACTATGGCTGACATGGGCTCTATGCCATAATCGCCAAATGTTTTCTTTTCTTCCAGCTGCTTGTTTGCGAATAGAAATCCAATGTCACTATAGCCTGTGGACAATAACAGATTGCATTTAGTAAAATAAGCAATAAACATAAATATCTCTGAATGCAATGATTGTGTTCTCTGTGTATTATGCTGTGTACAGGAATCCTCTAGGTGGTAACTAACCCTATATCCAGATTTAAGCTAACAGCTAAACAACAGTCATACTTCACTCTCCTGGGACTTTTTTATAACGTTTTTAAGATCTTAGCGAGCAGAAACATAACTTAGAAATTGGTGGAAGCCTGAGTCGCCATGTTTCTGTATTTACCATCTGATTGATTACATTGACGTGAAACTGGTCTCTGGCACACCTTACACTCTGTGATAACATTTCCTAGGAAGGGTGTGCATGATTGTCAGGAAATGGTCTACAATGTCCTGGCAGGGAAACAGAGTTACATTCCATGGGAGTTGTAACAATGAGACAAAAGCAAACGTGCAGGGCACAAATAAACTATATTTTTAAAACCTGTAAATATCAAAGAGTAGTATTTGGGTGGAAACCACAGTATGTTCAGAGACTAAAATGGTATCCAACTGCATGAAGTAATATGGAAATGGGAGGAGTTAAGATACCTAGCTGCAGGAACAAATAGCTTGTTTCAGGCCTACAGCCTTTCAGTGACCCTTTGTTAGGGTGGCTGATGGCTATTGCTACTTGTACTGTGAATTACCGAAGTGTGAATACTGTTCTTTAAGCTGCCACAAGTAATCTTCTTCTTCAGAGTCAGACAGTGAAAATTGCACTAGTTTGTCCTAATCTATATACGTGTCAGCTACTAAATAAAAACAGATGCCGCCTTATTGAGCCTCTTTACACCAAGCATTACAAACCCAATAATTCTTATAAGTGAAACCTATTGGCCTTGTCAATGATTTTTTGGTAGACAGCTGCGGTGAGGTTACATGCATCTTTGGCAGCCACCTTTGAATGGATATGTTCACATAATATAATCCCATGATTTCTTGGTGCCCAATGCACAAGCCTGCACTTGTGCACCTACAGGTGGACTTCCCGAAATGGGTAAAAACCCATTTCAAGATTGACTACCACCAATAGCACGACAAACACACTTTTTTTTATTTTGTGGTAAATGGGGATGGAAGGGGAGACAATAATGGATTGGTTAGGGACCTACAGTGGAGCTGAGGTAGGTGGTGAAGGAGGGATATTTAAACGAAGGGTGGGGTGGGAGGGACAGAGAAAGCAACACATAGATCTAAGAGGGTCGGGAAAATGGCAAAGGAGGCAGCACAAGAGAGAGAGGACAAGAAAACACCTGTAGTCCCATGGAGTGACTAAAAGGAAATAAAAAAACTTCCCTAAATGCAAGTAACATTAGTAGAAGAAGGATACGAATCAACCAATCAAGACACTGAACAACACCAGATAACACGCCCTTTATGGAAACTCCTTCAACTGCATTGGCACAAATTAGTTTATGTTTTATGTTTATGTTTTGATGGTGATTTGAGTCTGACTCAATTGCATTTGGATAAGTTCATATTTCTGCTAATAGTTTTTAGGCCTCGTGTAGTGTTGCTGCGCAACGCACTGCTTCGCTTTGCGAGGCATGCTGTATTAGAGAATATTTTAGAAGTGGGGTGGGAGCCCCACCCCTATTTTTCATTGGCTGGTGTCATCGTCTACGGTAAACGCTGGCTTCCGATTGATAATCAGGCTTCTTAGTCCCTCCTTGTTACCGCCCTGTCTCCTTTTGAGACCGCCCATCAGGACTGGATCTTTTACTTGCGGCGTTACACTGTTTCCTTAAATTAATCGGTGATCAGTTTTTAGGTCTCGCCTGAGACAGCGCATGCTGTCTCTTCGAGACATTTAGTAAGTGGCTTTTAAAAGTGCCACCAGAGGCTTTAGGTGGCCTAAAGCTTGAGTGCACGTGAGCGTGCACGCCCGCAGCCGCCATCTGCCTTTCTGTCATGGCTCATTAAGCCTCCTCCACCCCTTTGCTGTCTGCTCTCACTACCCCCTCCCTTCTCCTCCCTTCCTTCTCCCCCTCCCTCCTCGTTAGCTTGTTATTCTTAACTTCGGAAGCATCTGATGTGAATTTTTTAAGGAGCAATTCACTTCTGACTAAGCCAATACCGCCTCAGACAGTAGACATTTTCTGGTGCTTGTTGTGTTTTTCTTTTCATCGCATTTGGCATATAATCACTGTATATAACGTTACACTCTTAGATCTTTTTCACTATACGGTAACTTGTTGCACAGTGCCCGTTTTTGATTTAATTATTTAATTATTTAATTCTTTAATTTGTTACAATTAGCGTCCAGTTGTATTAACTTTCTCCACCCCTGCTTAGCTGTTTTCACACTAGTTGCCCCGTCTACTGTTGGGGTTTCCGTTTGGACTACATACAGTTAGGACGAGTTTGTGGGGTTACATTGGGCGTCAGCCTGTCCATGCAAGCCACTGTGCTTTACCTATGGGATTCCCTTAACCAGCACTGCGCTGTGATTAGGCCATAAACCCTATCTTTCATTGAGATCGCACTCGCATCTCACCGTCTTTATGGCGTTTAACTCCCACGCGCGTCAGACTTTAATGCGAACATAGGCTAGTTCACGCGTCTCCTTCACATTTTTATTCCCCCACTGCGCCGCCACTTGCATTTCTTTACTTCTTTCACTGTCCTCGGATCCTCTCCCGTTTCGGCATCAGATATCTATCCACGATTTGCGGCATTGTCGTGATTGTGCATGTCATGCTCTGCAGCAAAATTACAGTTAATCAGTTTGCACTGTCATTATATTTCACGTTCACCGTAAAACACACGCATCTCGTGACTCCTAACGTAATGCAATTCAGTTACCTGTCTAAAAAGCTGCTACTTGCACGTAGCCTGGTCTGTGCCCGTGTCTTCTTTGCTGCCTGCAAGCACTACGGGACTTGCTGATGACATATATTTCCCCACATTTCATGATTTTCATAGTGACGTGACAAAGATTGCAAGCTTTTGTGAAGCTGCAACAAATTTCATAGACTTTTGCAAAGTATACCTTTCTGTGCAATTTGTATGGCCTCATTCAAAATATAGAACCATCTATATAGTCAGTGAAGAGGGTGGCCTCAGCAGAACAGGAATATATGTTTGCTATACATGAATGCACACATGTATATCAGATCAGACTCTTTATTTCCAAGAAATGCATTCTTACAGAAATATTGCACATTATTCAATTCATTGACATAAGCAATTATAAATATCATACACATCTAAAATAAATAGCAATTAATTAAATCAATACAGCAAACACAGAACACCAACCTAAAACAAATATAAAATGGTATATAAATTAAAATAATCTTAAAATTAATTGAGCGATCTGCAGCCCATTATCCCACACGTATCAAAATGTTTGAAAGCGCAACAGTTTAACCAACACATGCAAAGCTCATTCCATCAGTTAAGGCTACAAGAGAGCATTATACAGGCCTACATAACATAAACGGCAGAGAAACAATCCATTTAAAACAAGCATTGGCATTGCCAATAGGTCTCGCTTTTGGGACGTTATAAGTATTTAGTTATGCAGCACGATATCCTTGGTGCAACAACATCAACTGTTGCATGGCTAAACACTTATAAGGTACACGGTTTAGCCATGCAACAGCTGATGTTGTTGCACCAAAGATATTGTGCTGCAAAACTAAATACTTATAAGGTCCCAAAAGCGAGACCTATTGGCTATGCCAATGCTTGTTTTATTTGCAGCACGGTCGCTATATTCTTAATGAGGGGTATCTGGCACTCACCCTTTTGCTTCCACATGCTTAGCCTCTCTCAGCATGCCGGCAGAACCCAAGTGCCCGCGGCAGGATGACGCCTTGCAGAGCCGCATCGGCACTCATGCTTTAAAATAAAATAAAAAGTGCGCTTGCGTTTGAAATACATACCGCATCAAAAGTGTGCACGTTTAAAATACACACTGCAATGTAGTAGAGCAACTGCGTTTTTCTTTTAGATGCTCTGCTTTGTTGAAGTATGTCTTTTAAATGTGCACACTTTTGTTGCAATATCTATTTAAAACATGCGGAAGCGGTTGCGTCGGACCGGAAGTGGCTGTGTTTGTTGTCTTTTTCAGGGCGGGGGGGCAGGTAGAGGAGGAAGTTGTCCATGTTTCCCTGGGACTCTGCAGGCCCAAAAAAAGGAAGGCCCGACCCAGAGAGCACAGCAGGTTAAAATCTGGTGAGGTTTTGCACATGTAGTATTTATTTTTACCATTCGGTGATCTGGAGTGTTTTTGGGGGCAGGGGGTCCTGTGTGCTTACTTGGTATAGGGGATCCGTGGCCCCCTAGTTACAACGTGCTCAGAACCGCAGGGGAAGCTATGGTCTGCACTGGAACCTCCAATACACAAAATCCGTGTTCAGCTGTTCTTACTCCATGGGACCAAGGTGGGTCAGGCTTTTAGGTGCTGTCTCGCGAGGCTAAGGGAGTTACTGCCTGCGAATTAAACGGATTACAGGCCTTGAGCCTTATAATATGTGCAGGTGGCAGCGACACTTAGTATTTTGGGTCTGCAGCGGGCTCCCACATGGATGACACCGACGTGCTGGCTTCGTTAGGTCACTAGTATTAATAGTGGTTGGGTTGTAGATGCTTCGTTGGCAACAATCTCGGGTAGCAAAAAATGCCTGGAAACTTTAGAATGTGCCGGGGTTGGCTGACCTCCCAGGCGGCAGGGCGGCTCATGAACTATTCGACAGCGAGGTGTGCAATAGATCTTGCATTTACGTAAGTTTGAGCTATTGACATTGCAAATAACAATGCCTTTTATTTTTGTTTTCGTTTTTAAAACATAAATAAAAGGCATTGTCATTTACAATGCCAATAGCTTAAACTCGCGTAAATGCAAGACCTATTGCCTTGCAAATGCTTGTTGTCTCTGTGCTCGATCCATACATATCCAATATTAATAGTCAAAAAAGACTACTGTTTTATTGACATGGTTTGAGCATTACGACCAATTCCAGAGATTGCAAGTCACATGTGTTTCTTTAGAAACAACTGTCTAAACAAAAGGTGAAAGTCAAATTTTTCATGTGCACCATTCCAAACACGAGAAGCTTAAAGTCGCAAGCGCAATTTTTATCTTTTTTTTAAATCACCAATAAGTAAAAATTCATGCTGCTTACAGTATTTTACATTTTTGATCTGATTGTCAAAAAATGTAAATGCAAACTGAGCTAGTATTAGCGGTTCACGATTGTAATGATATACATGCATTAATTCACACTTTCATTTATTTATTTGGTGAGTGTGTGGCAAACACATACAAAGCTTGAAAAACAAAATGGAGCTCCAGTATATTGGCATTAGACAGTCAGGTTACTATAAATGTGAATAACTACCTTAGCAGAGGCTAGATAATGTCCTAGATTGGAGATGTGCTGTCATGTTCAGAAGCCTGGTAAATATTTGTACTGTGGGGCATATTAACTCCTAGACCCTGAATGTAAGATCTTTTTCAACCCAAGGATAGATCTGCCGTCACAGACTTGGACCTGTGAAACCTGTGAGTTAACTCTGGTTCTCCAACAGCCGTGTAAATAGAAGGTGAGTTATGCAATGAGATGAGATTGGAAGTTATTTGTAAGCTATGGGATGGTTTTGCTGTCCAAATGTGGGTCTGTAGGATGTCTGTAGCCTGACAGTTCTTATATCTGATACTCTTTGCATGTAAGATTTTTTTAATGTTGTTAGACACATGAATCGGGAAGATGTTTTTACACCAGGACATAGCTATGTTATCAAAATTATGAGACCGTAAGGTCTCTGTGACCTGAAGGACAGCAGTGCTGCCTGAAGCTAGAGCCTGTGTGCTGGGACAAAAAAGTCCTCCGCATTGGTATGGACATGCACCCCTGCCCTTTGTTTGTTATCACAGGCTAACACAGATCATGCTTGTACGCCACGACATAGGCCTGTTTCATGGATTGCAGTCTTGTTGGACTGTGAGAGGAGCCCAAAGTGCTACCCTCACAGTGGTGAGAGGCTAATGCCTTCACCAGGAGTCAAGCAGCACAAGAGCGATAGTGGTAGCATACCTTGTAGAGATCAGTAGTAGTGAACAGGTCCCTTTTAACATGTGTCACTGGAGTGAGGCCTAGAGGATCATTCAGTTAAAGTTCTGCTGCTGTGTGCTTTTCTCACCCTTGGCCTACATCAGTTTAGTGTAGTACTGTGAAGTGAATAAGTGGTGTACCTGCGCTGGGTGTATGTGTCCCTGGGATAGCCTACATTATAGTCCTAAGGCAGTACTGCACAGTGCGTGCATGGTGAATGCATGTACTAGATGTATGTGTGCCTGGGAGTGGTACAATACATTGAAGGATATAGTGCTGTGCAGTATGTGCATGTGAAATGCAGGTGCTGGGTGTATGTATGGCTGTGAGTGGTACGACATAAAGTAGGTAGGGCTGTACAGTTGATTGCAGGTTAAGTGCATGTACTGGGTGTATGAATGCCTACAAATGCTACAGTACATAGTGGACTCTGGGTTCCATCTTAGGAACCTCAGGGCTGCCTGATGGAACATGAGGAGATAGAGCAATCCCCCAGACAGATTTGTGTATTGCTGCATTCCTATGAGCTGGGTAGGACACACTAACGATGGGGGGAGAGCCAGGCTTCCCCTTTACACTTCAAAGGGTGCTTTTGAATCAGAGAGAGTTCACATGGAAAGGGCCTGATCACATTCCAGGAAGGAGATACATCAGATAAGGAATTCATAAAGAGTAGGACTTAGGCCCTGGGTTAACTATTCAATACACTTATCACTGTTGCTGATATCCAGGTATGGATCTCATCATTCCCACGGCCTGGACTGCCAGTTTTGTAGTCACTCCTGCTGTGATAGCCTACTTTCAAGAGAAAGAGGAGTGGGCACTTCAAAGACGCTGACCCCCCAAAAAACTTTAAAGACTCAGACCCTAACTCACATTTGGTGTCTGGAAATTGACTATATGAAGAGGAGTTTGAGACCCAAAAAATGTTCTTCTGTCAAGCATGATGGGCTGCGTGAGCAAGGGAAGCTCTACAAGACATTTGTCTGTGACCTGGCCTGGGGAAAAGGCCTGCTAGTCTCCCTGCTGGGTGAGGGGACATCACTCACAAAATCCAAGACTACCCGCTGTGGAGCACCAACACCTGCCTGCTTGCTAAGACCAATATGCCCTTGTGAGGAAGAGGAGAGTGTTGGAGGCAGCAAGGTCCAGTCCAGTCAGGAGCCCTGTCAAGTGGACTCCTTTTGCGAGGTGTCAGGAAATAACTGCACCGATCTGGCCCTATGCAGGGCAAAGTGAGTGACCCCAGTATGCCAGAGGAGTGCCATTGTGAATCAGCGGCTGCACTGATCAGGTCATTGACTGTGTGTAGGGCAAAGTTGGTGACCCACCAAATGCCAGAGGAGGGCCACTGTGAATTAAGCTGTGAGCAGTGCTGCAATGATTGGGTCAGAGCTCGTGCTTAGTGTGAGGTGACAACCCTGTATTGCAAGAGGGGCTGCCCTGATAGGGGTACCATGTGGTAAGGGATGTAGCCTTGTTGGTAGCAAGCAGCGACCCCGTGTGGAGGTCTGAAGCAGTCACTGCCAAAGACTTTGATGTGCTGAGTTGGCAGGAGCCTGTGTATCGCTGTGAGGATACGATAACCCCATGTGCCAGAGGGGGTCACCAGGAGTAGTAAAAATTGCAACCTGATCTGTAACCCCTAGCCGGGGAAGTGAGGCTGCTTTGGGAGCACCTTTCTCCCATCACCAAGGTGAGGGACCTGTGTCGGGATCATCGCCACAACCCCCCACCAGGAGATCTATCGGATACTTACCTCACAGGAAGAGCTGCAAAGAAACTCTAATTGCTACAGGAGTGCAACCACATTTGAGGAAATCTGCAGCCGCTAAGTGCAGCCTGTCTGGTTGAAACTCACCTGAATTCAGCTACTGCTGCTTAAGCAGCCGGGTATTGGGCATGAGCAGGAACACAGGATACTTCACACCTGTGGGTGCAGGCCAATCTGACCTGGGGAACTTGCTGCTAGATAGCGCTGCAGCACTGGAACATGGTTTACTTTATATTAGAGTCAAAGTGGGCTCTTGAGACTTGCACTCCTAGTACAGCTCACCCTGGATGTTGCCTATAGTGAATGGAGAATAGCCACTATTTCTAGGAGCGAGGAGGGAGCAGGATTTACAGATTCACTTAAAGAAACATTAAAGACCCGACCTCAGGCGACTGTGTAGTTTTTTGTTTGTGTTGATAGCAATAGAAATAATATACTTTTCTTTTTCTATAAAAGTGAGTACTTGGCTTGACAGTGATTTATTTTTGCTGCTGTACACATTGTGAGCTGTGGGCCCGTGTCTACCTCCCTGTATCCACCTTCACGAGCCTTGGACTGCACGGGCCACGCTACCCTGAGAGTCATGTAAAAAAGCGGCATGTGGCCCAGCTGTTCAGAATCCTTAGTAGGTCGGCCCCTGAGACATCAGGTGTAAAAACCCTTGACCCACACAATTGGGCCCAGTAACGCTTGAGTGCCTGTGGCCCTCTGAAAGCGGTTCTTACACTTTGAGATCTTGAGATACCTGGGACTAGCTCTGCTAACATAAGCGTAAACCTGTAAGTTTTCTATACCCTGAGAAATAGCCCTATTGTCATAAGCCAGAGGCTGTAATATTTTTGTAATCTAATGGACCCCTTCGCTGCCGGATAGACTGGAAAAGGGTATGGGTAAGGTGGGAGATTCCCTGAAGGACTATAGCGATGTTTTATTGTTTTTTTAGTAAAAGCACAGTGTGTGGCACATGCCTTTTCAAAATATGCTTATGGGAGGAACTTCATTTCTCTCGAGTGGCAGCTCATGACTTGAAAGTAGTAGAGTGCAAGTTTCCGACTTTGAAGTGCACTGGAGTGATTCTGAATTTCATTCAGCAGAACTCTCTTCCCCAGAAAAGGGTTTGTAGAAACAATTGCCGAAACTGTGCATTTTGCAGCATAATTACAATATATACTAGTTAAAATAAAGATCTTTTGGCTTCCTGGCAGCTAAGGCATGGAATGCCCTGCCTGCGGATCTTAGGACCTGCGTGTCGGAGTCTCTGTTCTGTAAAAATTTAAAAACCTACCTCTTCCGACACCCTTTCAGTGTACGGAAGTAATATTTCTTTGACCTCTATTACTTGATAGTCATACGCGCAGGAAGGGCGTTAGTTCAGGGCAGTCGCTGGGGTATTGGATGATGTTCTAGCGCGGGAACACTCCGTTGGAGTAACCAGGCGCTTTACAAGCTAAATAATAATAATAATAATAATAATCATAATAATAATAACAAGCATTGGCATAGCCAATAGGTCTCACCTTTGGGACCTTATAAGTATTTAGCCATGCAACAGTTGCATAACTAAATACTTATAAGGTCCCAAAAGCGAGACCTATTGTCTATGCCAAGCGGCCGTGCGGCCGCGGAAGTGATCGCCATTGCGATCAAACATCAAAGCGGCCGCGAAAGTGAAAGTAATCGCGGGAAAGCGCGGCGCGCGCGCCCGCGCACATGCACTGTAGCTCTAGGCTGGCCTGATGGCCCTCTCAATAAGTCTCGCCAGACTAGCGCATGCGCTGGGTCAGGCGAGACCTAAAAACCAATGGTGTGTCCGGCAAACGTTAGCCTACTTTTGTGTCCAGGATGGTAAAACAGTCCCAAGAAGACATTGGATAAACACTGTTTTTTTTAATTTTCAGCATAGTTTCTTTAAGAATAGTCTAAAAAACAATGGGTGATAAAATCAAGCAGTTGCAAAACTAATATGTCTTGGCTGTAAACACAGATAAAGCTGCTGACTTTCGAGATGTGAACTCAAGTTAGATTAAATCTTTATTAAAAAAACGAGGCAAGCGGCCTTGAACACCTAAAGAATCAACAAGCTTCAACCTAGCAATTATGGACTGCAAGTCATTTGCTAAACCATACCAGTATTTTCAAAAAACTTCATTCTTGTAAAGTGACAAGATTTATGGCAGACATGGACAGAAAATCTCACATTTTCAGGATCATAAAAAAAAAATAATAATAATAGAAAAAGAAAAAAAAAATATATATATATATATCATCAAGGTACATATATGTGGGGTTGTGGGGTTATATATAGTAAACATTTGCTTAACTAAAGAGACACACCTTTACAAGATTTATGTCCTTGATATTCTATTTATTATAACACATTTACTTGATTTTCTTGATATGCAGCATATAAACAGAAACAAAGACCAACCGCACAGTCACATATGTAACCCCAGCGGCTCTGCCGCAACACTCAGGAATATGAATAAAGAAGACATATAGCAGCACGCTAACAGCGTTCCAGGTGGGAAGCAACAAAGCGCAACTACAGTGGCACACTCCAGGTCCCGCAGAGAGGCATGTGAAAATAGGTAGAGGGAAGGGAGCTATTAATCCATACAGGCCAGGGGGATGATGTGCGCCCCTCTGCGTCCCCTGGGAACATTCATAAGTGGTAACAACATTACCCCTCCAGGGCTTCCCATATGCTTTCGTACTTGCAGCGGAACCCACATCCTTGCTACGCCAATTTCTCCATTAGTGCGCAGTAATCCATGCCCTTCTCCCACTCATAGAAAGATGTGGCAAATTTGCCTCCCCTGGGTCAGGCCAGATACGTTTTGGCTGTCCTCGAAATTCTTGACACAATATTATGTCCCACAGTATTTTTGTTTCCGAAATGCTTTGTAAACACCTGCAGAATCATGACAGTTTTCCTGACTCTTAACCCCTTCACCGCGGCAGGAATTCCGCCGCGGCGCTGGGGGGGTTTGGGGGCAGTTGCGGGTCCGCTGTGCTCGTGACGGAACCACTCCGTCACGAGTCACGGGTGAGCTGTGCTCATGACGGAGTGGTTCCGTCACGTCTCCGCCCACTGCGCTAATCGCCTGCACAGGCGGGGAATTAGCGCCGCGTGGGCGGAGCGGCCGCCAACGGCCGCAGCATGACGGAACCACTCCGTCATGAGCACAGCGCACCAGTGGCTCATGACGGAGTGGTTCCGTCATGAGCACGGAAAGGGTTAATAGAGAGGGCTGACCATCAATTTAGCAGACAGGTTACTCCTCCCCGTCAACTGCTAAATAACCCTTATGGAGTCATGGAGTTAAAAGGACTTTCAGTCAGTCAAAACAATGTTTATTTAGACCGTGGTCTCTAAACAATTCTACAATCAATGATAGATTAAAACAATTAAAAACAGTATTTATACTTTCTCAACTCAGCAGTAATTAAAACAACGTACTTTATGCAGTCTCATGTCAAGAGTGACGATTTATCAAAAATGGAGTACACAGGACTTTCAAAGTATGCACATTCACCTGTCCCATTCAATTCAATGCTGCCATAAACAGGACTCAAGGTTAAAAAGTTTAAAAAAATGTTGCTACACACACTTTTGCTGGTTCTATTAAATTTGAAGGCGCCAGAAATGAGACAGAATGTTAACCAGTCACACTCTTCCTGCCAACAAGGTAGCTAATCAGTCAGGTAAGCAATACTAGATCTCCGTCACACCTTCTGTATGTCAAAGTAAAACATCCCCCATGAACATGCTATGTGACAAAACCTTGTTCAATGCATAAAATAGCATGTATAAGTCAGTCCTTAATAGCGAGGGACACGTTTACTAAATTATAGTGCAAAGCAGTGCATCAGCACACATTTTTGCACTCTTTAATTTGCATATGGAACCACTGACTGAAATCCTCAGTCAATCATACCACATGTACGCAGACGACACACAACTATACTTAAAGATATCCTCCCTAGACAACGTCATTCAACTAAACAACACTCTAGTCAAAACCCAGTCCTGGCTCTCTCAAAACAACGTCAAGCTGAACTCTCTGAAAACCAAATTCCTTCTTTTCTCCCCCCAAAACAGCTCCTCACACATCCAAGATTGATTCAAGCACCTAGACACACTCAATTGCAAACCTACCATCATTGACTCCACAAAATCCCTGGGAATAACACTTGACAAGAGTCTAAACATGAGAGCTCACATCAGTGCTACCACACGCAGTGTGACATTCCAACTCAGAATACTGAAGAAATTGAAACCATTTCTACCACCTTCAGATTTCAATCAAGCAGTACATACACCTTTGGTCCCCAGACTAGAATACGGCTCCGCGACCCTGTCAGGTCTACCCAAAGCGAGAACAACTCCACTCAAAATGACTCTTAATGCTGCAGCGAGACTGGTAACAGCAACTATACACCCTGACCACATCACCCCTTTGCTTAGGTAGCTAAACTGGCTTCCCCTTGAGGCAAGAACTCAACTAAAAATAGCCTTCCTCACACACAAAGCATTACATTTTAATGAATCAAGTTACCGGGCAGAAAAGATTTGAATCTCCAGTGGCAGCCGCTACCTAATAAGTGCTAACTCTCTCAGGCTTGAACCTCCTAGATTCCGAAAACAAAAAGCTTACTCACGATCCTTCTCCGGGCGGGGCCAAGGTTCTGGAACTCCTTACCACCCAAAGTGTACTCAAACCCATCGACCCAATTTTTCGAAAAAGATCCTAATTAATAGATTCCTTCTATAGACTTTCGGGGAGTCTGGGCGCAAGGGACGTCACAATAGCAGCAATGTCAAGATTGGTCAGAAGCACATTGTTTACAGGAGAACCCTTGAAAACTTTGCTCCTCTGCGTACCTGGATTTGAATAGTTGGAGCAGCAGCAAATACCCACCTTGAAGATGCTAGATCAATGCAGTCTAATGGAATATTAATGGACTGATAGTCGTTTAATTTGATATCAGTTGCAACAGCCTATTGTGGCTCTTTACTTTTGATGTACATGTCTATACCTATCATCTTGTTAATTCAACCCTATGTACAGCGCTCTTATACCCCTGGGTCATGTGCGTGCTTTATAAAACACTCTAAATAAATAAACGTTCCAGTACATTTTGTTTTTAATTTGAAAAGTAAATTCTTTATGAATACTTTGTGCCACCTGGCTCTACACTGGTGACTTTGTGGTGGCACGAAATCTTGATAAATCTGTCAATGAGACTGTAGCTCTTGCAGTTTGCAGCACTTGAGATTTACCCCAAACTTACATATTATTCTTAAGTTAGGTTATTGTGTTCTTTCAACCACCAGCTCTTTAACCCCTTCCCTGCTCATGACGGAACCACTCCGTCATGAGCCACGGTCGCGCTGTGCTCATGACGGAGTGGTTCCGTCATGCTGCGGCCGTTGGTGGCCGCTCCGCCCACGCGGTGCCTTTTCCCCGCCTGTGCGGGCGTGTAACGTAAGTGGGCGGTGCCGTGACGGAACCACTCCGTCATGATCACAGCTCGCCCGTGACTCATGACGGCGTGGTTCCGTCATGAGCACAGCGGCGCCGCGCTCATCGAAAAACCCTCCAGCGCCGCGGCGGAATTCGCGCCGCGGCGAAGGGGTTACATTTCTGGACTGTTGTTTTTCTGAACTCCTCTTGGTGTTCGCCACGTCAGTGATCTTGCGATTGCCAGTAGGGCTGTTAAGAAACACTTGACAACTTCATTGACCCACCTCTGCTCTGTGTTGCCGCTCTCTGATTCCTCACAATGATGCCTAAAGGTGGTTTAGTAAATTATATAACCTGCACGGTTGATCTACTTTCACTTTTATTTAGACTACTTGGGATATTCCAGGGACGTCTAACATTTCACATCCCTGAAGCCTGATGTGGGGTATAGTAAATACTGTAGCTGTAGTGTAGTGTAGTGTAGTGTTACAGAAACGTTTTAAAGCATGGGCAAAGTGGGCAATTTCCCTGGGAAGCCACCCTCAAAGCAGCCCCCTTGAATATTAGTGAGTGAGAGAGTCGTTCATCTACTTTCACTTTTATTTAGACTCAAACACCTAGGGGTTTTCTTTCCAGTGACATTATAAATGTTAATCATTTCCAACCCTGAAGCCTGGTGTGCCAGTGTGAAAGCTGTTGTCAGATAAAAGATGCTATTTATCGCTTGTTGTGCCCGGGGTTCAAAATTTACCGGGTATTTATAGTCAAGGTTCTAAATTGATCGGGTGAGATAAGCAGCACCTATTCAGAGTTTCTGTGGGATAACATGCAGATTTTAATGGACACTGCCAAAATGAAACAAGCTGTGTGGTATTAACTCATCTAGTAAGTATCAGGCGAGATTAATACCACTCAACTCAAAATTCCAACCCATGTTCAAACAGGAGTCACAAAACTCTTGCAAACTTGGAGTCAGAGCCTTAAAGCTACAGCGTTACACAAATGTTCGCTGTGTACACCTTTCCTCGTCCCACTTAGTTCAAAAGTGTCAGAAAGGAGGCAGTATATGTAGCATTAAAAAATGGTCACCATGCACACTTTTACTCATCCCCTTGAATAAAATGGTGCTAGAAGCAAGACTTGAGTTCAAAGTTATGCGCTGTCACTGTGCACACCTTTACGTGTCCTACTTAATTCAGTGGCACCAGAAACAATACTTAAGAGTCACGGAGCTAAAAAAAAGTTATTCTGCCCACTTTAAATTGTCCAATTCAGTTCAATTGTGTTAGAAATGAAATTAAGAAAGTTGTTTAAAGATTGGCGATCAGCCAGGGTGGCGGAGGTTAAAGCCTCCACCACCTTGGTGAACTTCTGCCTGCTACATTTAGGCATTTCTGTCTGCCTGGCAGAGATCTCTGTGCCTTAAAAAGAGCTGCCACCACAACAGCTCTTCCGAAGGTACTGTAAGTTTAGTGAGTGACTTCCATGTTTCCTGTGGCTGCCCCTTAAACTTATTTTCTTTTTTAAACACAAGCTCCTAAAGCCGCAGTTTGCTTTTGAAAAACAACAAGCATTGGCATAGCCAATAGGTCTCGCCTTTGGGACCTTATAAGTGTTTAGCCATGCAACAGTTGCATAACTAAATACTTATAAGGTCCCAAGAGCGAGACCTATTGGCTATGCAAAGCGGCCGTGCGGCGGCGAAAGTAAAAGTGATCGCGATCAAGAGCAAACATCAAGGCGGCCGTGCGGCCGCTAAAGTGAAAGTAATTGCGGTAAAGCGCGGCGCGCGCGCCCGCGCACGTGCCCTGTAGCTCTAGGCTGGCCTGGTAGCACTTTTCGGAGCCCTCTCAAAAAGTCTTGCCAGACCAGCGCATGCGCTGGGTCAGGCGAGACCTAAAGAACGAATGCCGCTGACAGCCTAGGAGTTTTATTGAAGGGTGGAGGGGTGGGCATTAGTATGTTTTTTTTCCCATGTCTAGCAGGAATTTCCTGGCAGTCCCGAACAGGAAAAAAGTACATCTGAACATCGGCCCTAATTGCGGAGGACAGTCGGAGGTACTTTGAATGACATGTGGCTGTTGGTGTAAGGTGTCCTCAAGAGAGACACCAGGGTCTGCGCTTGCAGAAACGGATCACTAACCGAATATTGGAAACACAAATATTGTGTGGACAGAATATTGTGTCAAAAATATTGGGGACCAAAATATCGAGAAGATAAGTGCAAATATGTAAATATAGATTTACTATTCTTTCGCTCCCCATCTACATACCTTGAATATATATATCATCAAGGTACATATATGTGGAGACATATAAACAGTAAACCTTTGCTTACCTAAAGAAACATACCTTCACAATATTTTTGTCCTTGATATTCTTTTTATTATAACACATTTACTTGATTTTCTTGATATGCAGCAGAAAAATAGAAACAAAGACCAACAGCACAGTCACATATGTAACCTTAGCAGCTCTGCTACAACACTCGGGAAGATGAATAAAGAAGACATATAAATTGTAAATTGATACTTGTATAGCGCACTACTCACCCGCAAGGGTCTCAAGGCGCTTGTACGAATACCGCTGTGGAACCCATCCTGGCTTTCCCTGTGAGGCGTCCACTCCTGGGCACCCCCAAGGTGGAGGCCAGGCATCCTTTAGCGTTGTGGGGGCCGTTGTGGAGATTAAGTAAGCTATTGCCCAGAGTTGCAGAGTGGGACTCCATGATTGGAATGGCACCGAGGCGAGAATTAACAGGTCCGTGGAATTTTTGAGCCCAAGACCCGCCGAGGCAGGGAATTGAACCCCGGTCCCGGGCTAGACCTCTGCATCAGGGTCTGCCGGTCTAATCATTGAGCCACACTTCTCCACCTATAGCAGCATGCTAACAGCGTTCCAGGTTGGCAGCAACAATTCACATCTACAGTGGCACACTCCAAGTCCCGCAGAGAGGCATGTGAAAGTAGGTAGAGGGAAGGGAGCAATTAATCCATACTGGCCAGGGCCAGCGTCCCCTGGGCACATTCAATCAGTGCAAATATTACCCCTCTAGGGCTCCCATATGATTTCATACTTTGCTGGGGTCCACGTGCTTTGTACATCAATTCAGCCATTACTGCACAGTAATCCATGCCCTTCTCCCACTCATGGAAAGGTGAGGCAGGTTTGCCCCTCCTGTGTCAGACCAGATCCCTCTTGGCTGTCCTTGATATTCTTGACACAATATTATGTCACACAGTATTTTTGTTTCTGATGTACACCTGCAGAAACATGACATGTTGCCTGATTCTGAATAGAGCGGGCTGACCATCAATTTAGCAGACAGGTTACTCCTCCCCGTCAACTGCTAAATAACCCCCTTCAAGTCATGGAGGTAAAAGGACTTGTAATGTGCCCACATTCACTTGTCCCTTTCAATTCATTGCGGTCATAAACAAGGCTGAGAGTTATAAAGTTAAAAGCACACACTTTTCCTGGTTCTATTCAATTCGAAGGCGCCAGAAATGAGACAGAATGTTAACCATCCTTCCAACAAGGTAGCTAACCAGCCAAGTAAGCAATACTAGATCTCTGTCACACCACCTGTATGTCAATGTAAAACATCCCCCATGAACACACTATGTGACAAAACCTTGTTCCATGCATAAAATAGCATGTATAAGTTCAGTCCTTAAATAGCCTATTACAAGTTTACTAAATAATAGTGCAAAGCAGTGCAGCAACAAGCGTTTTTGCATTGTGCTAGGAGGTAGAAGCAGTGCAGAGCTATATTTAATAGAAATAGCCTGCTGCTCGTCTCCTCCTCTGCCATTGCACAAAAACAGCCTCACCTTGTGTTACGCTTTGTCCTTCCCAGTAGCAGTCGAATACCTAGCGTAACGTTGTCTAACATACGTTTTGCACGTGACTGAAACTCCTCCAGTGCAAAATCCATTGCTAGATACAGTTTTATTTACATTCAACACATTTGATGTGTGCTGCACAGTGCACCACACATGCAATGAGTGAAATGTATGACAAAATTAACCCATTTCTCACATGTTTGCTTCAACGAAGAGTCATTGTTTGATTCAAGAGGTAGCAGTGGAATACCCAAATCCCACCCTTTACTGCCTCTTTGACACAACAAAGTACAAAGCAATGCAAAACACTATTTGCACTACTGTAAATCAACTTTCCAGCGCAGTTTCTTTTTAAAATGAAAAGTAAATAATGTATCAATATTTTGTGCCACCTGGCGCTACATTGGTGAATTTGTGGTGGCGCAGTCTTGGTAAATCTACCCAGGATACTGTAGCTCTGGCAGTTTGCAGCAGGTGAGAGTTACGCTCCAACTTACCTGTCATTATTAAGGTAGGTTCCTGCATTCTTTTAACCGCCAGCTGTTTGAATTTCTTGACCGTTGTTTTTTTGAAAGCCTCCGGGCTCTTGGCAACGTCAATGATCTTGCGATTGCCAGTCGGACTGCAAAGCAAGACCTGGCAGCCTCCGCGGCACATCTTGGATCTGGGCTGCTGCTGCACGCAATGATGACTAAAGGAGGTGTCGTCATTTATATAGTATTCAGGTTCATCTACTTTCACTTTTATTTAGACTCCTAGGGGTTTTCCGGTGACATAACATGTTTACCATCCCTGAGTCCTTATGTGGGATAGTGAAGGCTGTAGCTGGCGGTGCGCCCCTCTCCCAGGGCAGTGTTACAGACACGTTTTAAGGCGTGGGCGAAGGGAGCACTTTTCCAGGGACCCCATCCCCCAAGCAGCCCCCCTTGTATAGTGAGTAGGAGAGTCGTACTGCCTACCATAATAACGTTGCTCATAAAAAGAGCTTTGTTTCCTGTTTTTTTTAATCGAGTATGGTTAGCAGAAACATTAGGGTGTGTGCCAGGGAAAAGTTACATAAAGTGGCAGGACACACTCTTGCAAGGGTATTTCCTCTCCAACGCAAACGTAGTTTCTGCTGGAAAGGCCCTTTTTACTGCACAAATAGTGCAGGGTGCCTTTGCACCACTCTGCATCAAGGGGAGTAACATGGGTGTAGTTTGAGTAGATAAGCACAAGCATCCATATTTTTGGATGTAAAGCCCTATACTGAGATAGCCACACGGGCTTTGCATAAAAACATAACACCTTCTTAGGGCATGTCCGTTGCCCTGTCATGCTCTGTGCTTACAGTTGAAGCTGGCACTCTTGATCCCTTCTCAGTACCTCAGCTCTCTTTACCTCATTCCATTCTCTGTACCTCACTTATCCTTTTCCATTTGACCTTTACTGTATCTCTACTGCAACAGCTTCAGTCCTCACACAACCTCATCTCTGTCCTTATATGACCTATCCATCTCTCTTTTTTCATGTCTTTACTACCTTACATCTCTCTACCTATCTCTCAGCCCTTTCTCTACATCACCACTCTTCCTCACGTCAGTTTCCTTTCTCTATCTACCTCATACCTATCTCTCTACCTTACCTTTCTTCATTCCACCACTCTCCCTCTCACTACCTAACCCTCAATGTTATTCATCATTAGTCAATTTCTTCACCTTTTTACCTCCCTTTCTCTCGTTCTACCTCTGTTCACATGCCTTCATCTCTCTAAGTGTCTTACACTTTTCTCCCATTCTCTATTGCTCTATCTCTATCCTTACCCTTTTCAACTCACCCGCCACCTCAACTATCTCTCGCAACCATTTTCTTCATTGATCTTGCTGCTTCACCTTCTTTTCTCATAAATCTTTGTGTATATATCACCTCTCTTTCCCTATTTCACGTGTGACAGTTTTCTCTTTTTAGGTTACATCACATTTCCCTTTCTACTTTTGACCTCTCTCTACCTTTCTCTCTTCCCTACTTCTGTCTTTCCTTGCCTTGTTTTCTATTTGTTCTCATTTTGTTGCCGTCTATTTTGCATCTCTTTGTTTTTCCTCAAGTTTCTCTGTCTACCTCTAACTTCAGCAGCCTTTACCTAGCTTACCTTACCTTTCTCTCTACCTCACCCCTTCCAGTACTGAACTCATCTGCCTCTCTCTACATGTCCATTCCCATATCTCCACCACTCTCTCCTGCACTCTAAAATCATACCCATTTCTAAACCTCTTTTCTCTCCCTACTTATTCCTATTTCTACATCTCTTTATCTTTTCTTCTGTTTGTCTCACATTGCTCTCTTTACTTTACTTATCTCCCTACCTCACATATCCTTCAACATCATCTATATCTCAACCCACATTTACTTCTCTTCTTTTTACTACCTCACATATCTTTCCACATCATCTTTATCTCTACCCCCCCCCCATTCCATCTACTTTCATCGCTTGCTATACAGTCCTCTTTATATCTCTGTCTGGCAACATATCCTATCCCATCCTATTTCTCTTACAACGTTCAAAGGTAGCAACCTAAACAGAGACGTGCACAAATATAAATCAGAGAATAGGATCACGGCAGGGGAAAAGAAATTAGCAGTTGCGGCCGGCATGGCTCGTGGGTGGGGGGGAGCGGGCACGAGATCATACGGGGAGTGGAGTCAATAATAATAAATAAATAAATAAATTTAAACCTACGTTTCTGCCGGCCCGGGTTCCGCGTCTTCACTGCTCCTGCTCTCCTGCCTGCGACAGGAACAGGAAGAAGGCAACCAGGCTCCCTTCCAAAGCCAATCACAACACTCCAGTGGAGTGTTGTGATTGGTCGGGACAGCGACCAGCCAGGGGATGTAGGGGATGGCATGTTCTCCATGAAAGCTGCAATGCAGCCTGCATGGAGAAGGGCAGAGTGTGCATGACTGGTTTGGGCGGCCCGAGAGGGCCGACCATACAGTCTTTGCACACTCATGAATGGCCAAACCACTCTGCTCTGTCCTGCTCGGAGAGCAGGGAAGCTCCCCCCACCCACCTACTTGCAATGCGCAAAGAAATATAAGTTATTACCATTTTATGTTTGCGCTTTGCGAGAAAGCAGTGGGGAGACGCTCCTCCGCCCTAGTGGAGTAGACGCCCGTGGAAATTAGGCAAAACGTTTTAGATGTTAACTGGTGAAATGCTATAAATCCTCAGAGCAGTGCTTTGATTTTCACTGTTGCAGCAAGAACGCCAGAAATACAGAAGGATATATTTTCGATTATAGATATTTGGATAGTAAAGCTCCAATTTTATGCGCTAATAGCATATGTCTTATTTTAATATTGTGCACTAATCCACTAAAATTCTAACAAGTCACCCTTAGTACGTTTGCCTATGAATGGGGTAAGAAAGTGGTTAGACACAGAATTCCATATACAATGTTGCTGTTGCAAATAAAAAACATCTAGATCCAAACTCAACAGAAAATTGCTTTATCAATGCTTTTTCAAGATTTCCTTTGGTACTGTTTGGCTGACAAACATCAAGAAGTTTTAGTCTTTTTTACGTTACCCTGTTTCTGAAGGTTCAACAAATAATTTGGTATTATTTGGTTTCACGAGGGCTTGAATAAGTCAAAAGGCAGTAACAAATTCATAGTTTTTTCGTTAAGGGACCCCAAAATGTATCTTGATCAGCACCCTACAAACCCTTAAAATGTTACTGAGCTGTGATGCACGTTGGGGAACATGCTCGGAGGAGAGCAAGTGCGGGCACTCAAGAATAGGCACAACTTTAACAAATTAAAGAAGAAGATACCTCAATCAATCAATCATGGGTTGGTAAAGTGCGCTATTCACCCGTGAGGGTCTCAAGGCGCTGGGGTGGGGGGGAAGCAGCTCCGGATCAGTCGAAGAGCCAGGTCTTGAGGTCCTTCCTGAAGGTGTGAAGGGTCGGGGCTTATCCTATGTTAACTGCGAGCTCGTTCCAGGTCTTGGCTGCGATGTAGGAGAAGGCTCTTCCACCTGCTCTGTTTCTGCGGATGCGGGGGGTCTCTGCCAGGGCGAGGTCGGCGGAGCGGAGGTTCCTTTTGGATGCGTGGAAGGAGACTCTCTTGTTGAGGTATTTGGATCGGATGTTGTGGGGGGATTTGTAGGCATGGGTGAGAAGTTTGAAGGCTACTCTCTTCTCTAAGGGGAGTGGGAACGCCGGTTCTTGTTCTCATCTAATTACCTACAAGAACCCAATCAGGTTGCCAGGATCTTTTTACTTGCAGAATAGCGTAGAGGGAAGAAACACAATTATCAAATCGTATTTACCGCAATTTGACATCTCAGAAAAGAAGACTCATGATCTGGGAGGTTGACCTTTTATTATCAGCAAAAACATCTGAATATATAGGCACCTCAATAAAAGGCACAAAAGATAAATGGGGACTAATACAAATGCCAGTCTACGAAGTATCCGCATACGACTAAAGATAAACAGAATTACAGCTTCCAAAAGCATCAAGTACCCTATAGCAATTGTGATATCAAAGTTCAAAGTCATGAATCAAATCATTACTGTCCCTACTCTATTCTAAAGTGACATCCCTACTCAACATTCCCTTTCAGGTGAGGATCGCATAAAAGGCGTCAGCAGTGAAACTTCCTAAGAAGTCTTCACCATACGAGAGCTCGATCTATAGTGCTCCTATCAGTCCCTCTCCTAAGTCTCGTCTGCTCAACCCACGGGGCTCTGTCCCTAATACAAAACCCCAAAAAGCTGTACACGCCCTTCAGCACACCCCTCCAGGCAGCTTCTTCCTTCAGTAGATTTCCAATTGGATCCTTTCATCTTCCTTTCCATGAATTCGACCTTGGGTCCCAGGCCTTCTCTGTACCAGGAGTTGCAACTTTACATTCCAATCCACTCCCTTCATGTCTACTCCTTCTGTCTCCATTCCATTCAAACAAAGACTCATTCTAACTAACGAGCTACATGGCCTTGTACCTGCAGCCAAATGCTGAACAGAAAAGACCCCTAACATCATGAGGTTTCACAACTCTCTGCAATTTAAGCTTTGCTAAAATCCTGTCGTCCTAATAAAGCATGGCTAAAATAAACGAAGGCCTTCACTTTACATATATGGTTAGGCCTCAAACTAAACACACTACAATTACCAATTCTAATTATTCGTCTCATACTTAAGAGAACTACCTTCTTCATTCCTCTAACATGACTTAATGTCTCTTAATGCATGACATTATTATACTAAGCATTACATATACACCAATGCGTTTCAGAATAACTGGTGGCCTTTCTCTTCTCTCGAGGCCTGCTTACATTTCTACTTTTCTATTTCAATGAATACATTTCCATTATTCTTGGATAACATGCTCAGTTATATGCGGGTGCTGACTAACAATGAATATGGTGCACCCCTACAATTTTCGCATCAGCAACGCTCTATCAGTTCCCCCCTTTGAACACAACTTGTCATCACACAAATCCATTCATACAGAGGTGGTAACCAACCCATTTTGTCGGAAACCCTCCATTCTTTTTAGGTCCTGATACGGATTATCTTGCATATGCGCCATTCGTCTTTCATATCCCCTGAGAATCCTCTCAGCTCTGTTTCCTCGGTACCACTTGTACGCTCTCACAAGTCCCCACAAACAGATCACACAAACCACCACAATTAAAATTGGTTTCAGCACATATCCAAGAATTCCCTTTCCGAAATCTGCAAACCAGCTTCCCACATGTCCAAATCCTTTCCCAATCTTTTCCCACACATTCTCTTCTGCCAGTATTGCAGCTTCTTCATGAAGTGTGGTAATGTTGACTATATATTTCCTCAGCTCTTTGCTGTTGTCTGGAATATACGTGCAACATTCTTGAACCTTCAACAATTTACAGACTCCGCCCTCTTTTGCCAATAATACGTCTAATGCAAGACGATTTTGTAAAACCATTGTCCTGATCGATAACATCTCTCCATCCACCAGCAACAATGACTTCGCCGTGTTCATTGACAACTCATCAACCACGGTTGCTAGCTTTCGTATTTTCACATCATTCAAAACCACACCCAAACCGGGTATGATTGCTCCAAAGATATCACCAATCACAGCTCCTGCACTTGCATCTCTCCTTGCTCTAGAGTGGTGTCCTGTCTCTAGCAGAGTCAAATCCTCGGCATGGTATATCTTCGGAAAAATAACAGCCAAATAACAAGTCCCGTACCACTGCTCAGGCAACCTCACGTATGCATTCCTTCCACACACATAATACACTGTCGGGATGACCTGTATCTGATCCTGCAAAAAGTTCTTAGCTGAATCTTCCATAGTAAAGGTATGGGCACATGTGCTGTGTCCAACCCAGATTTTGTCCTTGTCCGACTGAGGACGAGCAACACACAAATTTCCTCTCTGTACTTGATCTAAAGCTATGGGTCCATAACTTCCCCTTGACTTATGCAGTTTCTCTTCATCTGTCCAATGTGTTGACTTCTTTCCCCCATCCTTATCTTGGGTTAATTTTCTATATTTGTCTTCAACTTGGCCAATAAATTTCTTTTCAGTGTCTGACACTGAACATGTCAAATTATTTCTATGTGCATAAGCAGTATCCAAACTTTGAGTCGGTATGAAATAAGTCCGAAGTCTTTCTTGTGACTTATAATAATCATACTTATTCAAATGCTTAAACGCTGGTACGTCAGGAAGTACTGTGTCATAATTAGAGAAATAGTACTCAAACTGTTTCCTTTCGTAAAACAGACTAAGCAATAGACTGCAAGAAATCCCATAAGTCAATGGAAGGTGATGGTATCTAATACCCTCATCTACAGAAGCAGGCAACTGCATGCACACGTAGCAATCTTTCGCATCCATCGCATCAACGTACTCATACAACAATTTCGCATATGCATTGAGTTTGAAATCACCTTTCGACAAATCCATGTGTAACATACGACTCTCTTCTAGCATCATCGCCCTTTTATCTCCTGAGATATCCTTCTTGGTACTGGGAGTGACAGGTGTAGGTGTTCCCAGCATCTTCCCCTCTTCCCTGTGGGCCACTGCATACGAAGTTATGACTACTGCAAATATAACAGCTATGACTACTCCTAAAAGTGTGCCTATCACTGTCTTCGCCCTACGGTGTGAATTTCTAGGCTCTGCCATTTTTCCCCCACGCTCAGAATCCAGTTCGATAATAATGGGCGAGAGTCTCTTCCTCATTCAGGCTTGTATCTCAATGCAACAATTATCCCCTGTAGCTAATTTTCTCTTCTAATGTTCAGTTCTCTACTTTCTTTCGGATCAGCAAAGGCTCCCTTCTTAGCTCTTTCTCGACAAAGTTCATCTCTAATCCAAAATAACTGCAGGTCCCAACAGCTCTAGGACTCCTTGCAAAATTTCAAGTTTGAGAGTTTTCAGTTCTTGGGGAGAAGGTACAACTGCAAAGTTCGGGAAAGCCAATGTATCCAAAATCAGACCACGAATGTTACTCAGGAGTGGCGGATCTGGAATATGGAGAGTCAGTACTCCCTCGATCTCCAATCCTGGGATCTTCAGCAACACTTCCGCCCTCAGAGCCGGTGGACCGCTGACAAGAGTAATCGACCTCAGCCTCCCCGTACTCATCGGTCCTAGCATTCGTTGCTACGTACGTCCACTCAGGTGAAGCGTACCTGTGACATGGCACTCTGGCTCTCCTCGACCTTCTCGGAACTTCCGGATCTTGATCTTCCTCACTCTGTTCCGACTCGGTCACCTCCGATACTGGGGCAAGATCTCTTCTCGGTGTCCCTCTCGAATTTACCTGTCTCAGACTCACGGGCCAAACTCTTTCTGCTTCTGAGACACCCCTGCTCTCCCTTCCGATACCCTGTGCACTACCTTCTTCTCCGGGAGAATTTGGCTCCACTCTGCCGAATGCACCTTCTTCTGCTTCTGGTTCTGATTCGGAGTTTCTCTCTCCCTCGCTTACAGCTTGTTCCAGTGCACAGCCAGCTGCGTCAGCCACCCTTACAGCTTGACTTGCCCTCGCAGATGGCCCTGCCACCTCAGCTGGGTTTTCGTTCACGAGAGGGGCTGTATCTTCTAAGGGTGCTGGAACTCTACGGGTATGGGAGGCATGCACCCAGTTCGGTAGTCCCCCACACTTCACTGCAGTATTTGTAACCAGAATAATCTGGTAAGGGCCTCTCCAGCGAACGTCCAAGCAACTCTTCCTCATGTGCTTTCGTACCAACACCCAGTCCCCTGGGCACAGATCGTGGCACTTGCGGCTGGAACAGCTACCGCCTGCACCTGCTGGGACACAGAATGAACCACGTCAGCCAGGCCTTTACAGTAGTCGAGAATTACATCATCAGTGATATTTATCAATGCAGAGGCTGGTATTGCTGGCACACGCATCGCTCTCCCCATCAATATTTCGTGGGGTGACAATCCAGTTCTCCTATCAGGCACACTTCGGAGACTCATCAGAACCAAAGGTAAGGCATCTGGCCACTTCAGAGGAGTTGAGGAGCACACTTTTGCCATTCGGGCCTTCAATGTCCCATTGACTTGTTCTACTATCCCAGAAGCCTCTGGTCGATAACTGCAATGTAACCTTTGATCTATGTTCAGGGTAGCACAAAGCAACTTCATTAGTTCACTGTGGAAATGCGTCCCTCTGTCCGATTCCAAAGAGGTCGGGAACCCGAACCTCGGGATGAGCTCTCTCAACAGTAACTTAGCTACAGTTAGAGTATCACACCTGCGTGTCGGGTAAGCCTCCACCCATCTAGAGAAGACACACACTACGACTAATATGTATCTTAACCCATTACATTTTGGCATCTCAATGAAATCTAACTGCATCCTGTTGAAAGGGCCACCTGACCTCCCTATGTGACTCATTGTCACAGCTGTCCTTTTCCTTACATTCATTTGTTGACAGGTGACACATCTCTGACATACAGCTTCGGCTGCTGCCCGAAACTTCGTATTGTACCATGTTTGACGAAACACTCGCACCATCGCATCCCTGCCAAGATGCACAGCACCATGTATCAATCGTGCCATTGGGTTCAATAGACATTCCGGTAACACCGCTCTTCCATCACTCGAAACCCAAACATCCACATCTCCCTTCTCACATCCAGCTCGCACCCAACTATCCCGTTCCTGGTCAGACACCTCATCTTGCAATTGTTTTAACTCTTCCCATGTATCGGCCATCGCCAACATCACACTAAGGTCAGTTGTTTCTTCATTTCCCCTTATGTGTCGTTCTGTAAAGTCACACCCCTGTTCTGCACAAAAGCGAGCAACTTCGTCTGCATAATTATTTCCAAGAGACACAAAATCATTTCCCTTCGTATGAGCAGAACATTTCACCACTGCGATTTTGTCTGGGCCTTGCAACGCCTCCAACAGTTGTCTCACATATTCTCCATTCCTAATGGGTGACCCAGATGATGTCATGAACCCCCTCTGGGACCATAACTGTCCGAAGTCGTGAACGACACCAAACCCGTACTGGCTGACCGTATAAATCGTTATACGGATCTGGTTAGCGGCCAAACAGGCACGAGTCAAAGCAATAAGCTCAGCCACCTGTGCGGAGTATGCTCCTTCTAGACAAGCGGCTTCGACCACTCCGGTGATAGTACAGACAGCAAAGGCTGCTCTCAACTGACCCGTATTGTCTCTTAAACATGAACCATCTACAAAGAATATTTCATCTGGCTCGGAAAGTGGTTCATCCACAATATCAGGTCTGGGTTTGGTGCACAATTCAGTCACATCGAGGCAGTCATGATCCTCACAATCTTCATCATCTATATTCGGGATCGGCAACAATGTGGCAGGATTTAAAACAGAACACCTCTTCAACGTTACATTTTCAGCAGCTAGGGTGACTTGTTCATAACGTGTCAATCTATTATTCGTGAGGTGTTGTGTCTTAGTCCTGGTCATCAACAGTTCAACAGAATGTGGCACATGCACAGTAAGCGGATGACCCATTACAATGCTCTCATATCTCTCGATACTGACACCTGTTGCAGCAACGGATCTGAGACATCCGGGCAACGCAGAGGCTACTGGATCTAGTGTAGCCGAAAAATAAGCAACTGGTCTACGGACATTCCCATGAACCTGAGTTAACACTGCCAATGCGCAACCTTCTTTTTCACAGCAAAACAATGCGAATGCCTTCTTGTAATCAGGCATTCCCAAAGCAGGCGCACAACACAAGGCTTCTCTTAGTTTCAGAAATGACCTTAAACAGTCTTCATCCCATGGTACCGGATCACTCACATCCTTGCGCGTCAGCCGCTGTAAGGGCTTCGCTTCAAAGGAAAAGTTCGGGATCCAATGGCGACAATAGCCAACCATTCCCAAGAACATTCGAACTGCCCTCTGAGTCATAGGGACGGGCATTCTCAAAATCACATCTATGCGATCTGGTGATATCTTTCTTTTACCTTTCTCAATCTGATGACCTAAATACTGTACTTCACTCAGACAGTACTGCAATTTATTTGGAGACACCTTATGCCCATTCTCTCCTAGGAAATTCAACAGTGCTACTGTATCAATCCTGCAGGCGTCCTCAGTTTTTGACGCCACTAGCAAATCATCAATGTACTGGACGAGAACAGACTCTTGGGGAAGCACCAGACCTTCAAGGTTCTTTTTCAAAATCTGATTGAAAATAGACCGGCTCTCAGTGTACCCCTGTGGGATACGACACCATGCTAACACACGATTTTCCAGCCTAAACGCAAAAAGAAATTGGCTCTCCTCATGCAGATGAATCGAGAAAAAGGCTTGACACAGGTCAATCAGGGTGAACCATTCCGCATCACATGGGATTTGGAACAGGATCACGGATGGATTCGGTACCACGGGACAACACGGGATTACAATCTCATTAATTCTTCGCAAATCTTGCACAATCCTGAATTTCCCGCTCGGTTTCTGCAGTCCCATTATGGGCGAGTTACATGGACTACCCCTGATTTCTCTCAAAATTCCTTGCCTAAGCATGGACTCAATTACGGGTCTGATCCCCTCAATAGTTTCCGGTGACAATTTATACTGGGGAGTTCTTCGGTATTCTACATTCATTTTGACTCTTATTTTCACTGGATCTACGCCTTTAACTAGTCCGATCTCTTCCCCACTAAGGTCCCATACATCAACTGACACAGACTCCCTCAGATCTAGAGGGAGTTCCTCCACTGTGAGTGCAGGATACATTTCCACGCACCAATGCTGATTCGCAACCTTAAAGGTCGCATCATCGTCTCTTGTCTGGACTTCCACTCCATTCGGGGTGCAATAGATGGTACAATTAAGCTTACACAATAGATCTCTTCCCAGCAAACAGACTGGACTAGAATCACACACCACGAACTGGTGTCTGTCACTGAAGTTCCCGATCCTAATCGGTATTGGTTCCGTTAGTGAGCTAGTCAATTTCTTATTCGCTACCCCAACAACTTGGATTGTCTGGCCAGAAAGGGGTAGATCCAGGATCACTGCGGATCTCACAGTCGATCTTGTAGCCCCCGTATCAACCAAAAAGGTCGTAGGGTGGCCATCGATCTCTGCTTCTACAAAGGGTCCCTTCTGATCTACTTCTAGGACCGCTCTAAGCGTACAATCATCGTCTCCTCCCCAGCAAGATCTTGTTGCTGGATCGGAATCATCTTCCCCGTTCACTTCAAATAGAGGCATCTGTACATATGTCCGAGCTCCCTGCTGCATATTCTGTATTCTAGGCGGTCGGGGAACCTGTACCTGCGGAACATTTGTCCCCCCTTTTGTCATTCTAGGTTGCGTCACTACAGGGAGTGTGTCTGCCACTGGAACATGGGTCACCTCTTCTTCCTGCTGTATTTGATTTAACGGATTAAAAGGACACTCGCGTCTCCAGTGTCCAATCTGGTGGCAAAGGTGACAAGCTGTGGTCTTTTTCAACACTGCCACATCTATTCCGGTCTTAGGATCTACTCCTCTCGGCCTCGCCTGTCCTTGAGCATTCTGTGCTCCTCCTTGATAATTTCCCTGTCTCCTTCCCAACGTTCCTCCGGTAGACTGTCCCTGAACTGCGGTCTGCATCTGTACTAATAGCAGATTATCTTTCAATTTCTTGTGCTTAGGCTTAATCTCATCACTGCAATATCTAGCATATCGGAGAATCTCATCCACAGGCTTATTCTGCCAACAAATCAAATGTTGCTGTATCATTAGACTAACCTCTGGCCTCAATCCCAACACAAACTTGGACACAAACTGTCCCATATCTTTGGTACCCAACGCCTCCAAACCACTGTACTGTTTAAAAGCCTGCAAAAAGCCTCTCGTAAAATTCATGCACTGTCTCCTTAGGCTCTTGTACAGTCCTATCTATCTTCACCCAATCGGTGTCTTGAGGTGAGACCTTCGATTTCAACCAAGTGTTTACCTGCTCGAACTTTTTCATCACTATCGGCGACGGGCCATGTGTAATCAAATCCCTGTCGGGCTCTGAGGCCGGCCATTCAATCGCAACTTTACATGCCGACCACAGATCCCCCGGGATCACAATGTCAAACAAAGTATTCAAATCAATCCACAATACATTCGAGATTTTGACAAAGCAATCAACTTGCTTGTACCACTCCACAGGCTTTTCCCTTAGCCGGGGAAAATCATTTGTGAAGGCAGCCAAGTCCCCTCTACTCCAGGGTACATGTACATACCCTCCATTCTGTACCTCCCTTAAAGGGAAACTCCCTATTGCCGTCGTGCCTCCTCCCGGAGGTGGCGTCTCTCCCACTACTCCTCTAGAACTCTTCTTCTTGGACCATCTTTCTTCCCACTTATCGAGCATGATCCATGCCCGCATTGCTATAATCAAATCTTTGACATGGGTCCTCAATCCCATGAGTCTCTTGTCTTCCAATTCCTGATCACTATACTGTAGCCGGTGATCACCTTGCAACGCTTTAGTTTTCGACAAATCCACCCCATATCTTTTTGCCAGCTCTGACAATTTCTCATGAGCCGTGCGTGCTTTACGAGTCACATCTTTCGCTAAAAAGAGTAACTCATCTTGTTCATAAGTTAGTATTCTTTCTAGGGGTAGATTTCCACCTATTATCTCATCCATTTCTGCCTTTAGCCTTACGACATCCAACATTTTCCCTCTCAAAGCTCCCCTCAGCACTTCTCGGCAGGCTGTACCATCTCTGTCACTGTACTCACATTCTCTTTCTTGTGGCCTACCCTCTCCTGATCTGCCCATGGGAACAGAGTGATTTACAATCGCCCCTCGATCCCTCTCTGCGTCTAACACACCTTGGCTTTGTGTTCTCACCGGTGGTGTCCACATTCTCAAATCTGATCTTGACTCTACTAAAGACCTTGGTCTAGTAGGTCTCGATTCTCCCTGTCCTCCAGAGGAGTCAGCTGTAGCTGGCATCGGCGTACTCCATTCTATGGGCTTCGGAATCCGCTCCATTCTCCTCTCTAATCCATTTTCCTCTACTCCATTTCTCGTCCTGCCCTCTGATTGTTCTAAACTCCCTGCCGTTTCTGGCTCAAGCTCATACATCGACTCAATAGGTCCGATGATAACTGGTATTTTCAGCGCATCTGGTAACCTCACTCCTCTCTCCACCTCCGAGCTGCCTACAGACTTATACCTGATATTCTCGGTTCCCATAGAGATCTTTCCTTCTACCCTTACTTCTGATCGAGGTACTGCTCCCCTACACTCTTCTTCTTTCGTCTCATTGCCTTCTGAGGCATCGGGATTGTATGGAGGTGGTCTCTTTCCTGTCGTCTCTAATAAGGGATATAATTTATGTCCCTCTATTGCCTGCATTCTCCATCTTTTCTCGGCTGCATCCCATCTAGCATCTTGGAACGCCTGAACTGACCTTTTCACCCTTTCCTGATTTCTGCCTCTCTCCTTATCATGCGCTGCTCTAATCCACGCATGTAGTGCTTCAAACTGTGTGGGCCTCGGCATAGGCCGTAAAGCTGCCATCACAGTCTTCAGCTGATACAACACTGCTAATCTGAATGAACCATGCCGTGGGAACGCTAACTCTCCTTCTCCTTGAGTCATTTTATGCCAATTCTCAAGCCAAACTATGGTATGCAACCCTACATTTCTTGCCATGTAGTGTGCAGGCATGTCCTCCGGAGGGGCCTCCGCACCCTCTCGAGTAACCACATGTTCATCCCCTCGACACAATTCTCGGAAAACTTTTAAAAATTTCATAATGACCAAATGCTAAACACACACGATCTCTGTTTACTTCCTGGTATCTGTCCGCCAATGGCAGCGCGAACTACACCAACCAGCCTATCGCAGCGCGACACCTTCTGACGTCACTGCTCCTCCACTCGCAGCAGTTCCCCTCCTGCACACCGCTCGTCTCACCCTTGCATTCGTCCCATTCACACGCTGAAATGACCATTTGATCCCAAACAAGTTACTCCTCTGGCTGTCCGTCCACAGCCTCTGACTGTCCGTCCACAGTCTCTCGAAGTTGTCGACCTCGGTTGGTTACTGTCTGTCCCTGCCGGGCAGACAGATCGCCTCTGATAGGTTTCAAATACTCAATTCCACATACAACAACCCACGACCAGCGTCAGGTTGTCACACACTCATACATTCACTCCCCCTATCTCGGTCCAGGTGATCGATGGTACCTCACGATCAATGGTCAACAAAATCTACCAGGGGTGTCTTCTACACCCTCTCGCTTAGGCTTCTCATCGCCTAAGACTTTCCCGGGCTGCGCGCGCTCACAGCCTGATCTCACAATCACACAACATTCACACCAACTCCGCAAAACATCTCACACAATACAACACCGCAATCTACAACATCGTATCCTGTTCATACTCACTCTTCGAGCTTCTGCTTGCTGCCGCACTGCTACTCGCCATCTACGTCCGTCTGCCAGGTCGTCTGCCGTTCGCCCTCTGATGATTCAACCTCACTTACCATTGATGGGCCTCAAGGATCACTTATCCTAATCTCAATCTTCCCTCACTATCAGAAAGAAACCATCCTCGTTTGCTACCAACTGGGAACGCCGGTTCTTGTTCTCATCTAATTACCTACAAGAACCCAATCAGGTCGCCAGGATCTTTTTACTTGCAGAATAGCGTAGAGGGAAGAAACACAATTATCAAATCGTATTTACCGCAATTTGACATCTCAGAAAAGAAGACTCATGATCTGGGAGGTTGACCTTTTATTATCAGCAAAAACATCTAAATATATAGGCACCTCAATACAAGGAACAAAAGATAAATGGGGACTAATACAAATGCCAGTCTACGAAGTATCCGCATACGACTAAAGATAAACAGAATTACAGCTTCCAAAAGCATCAAGTACCCTATAGCAATTGTGATATCAAAGTTCAAAGTCATGAATCAAAGCATTACTGTCCCTACTCTATTCTAAAGTGACATCCCTACTCAACATTCCCTTTCAGGTGAGGATCGCATAAAAGGTGTCAGCAGTGAAACTTCCTAAGAAGTCTTCACCATATGAGAGCTCGATCTATAGTGCTCCTTTCAGTCCCTCTCCTAAGTCTCGTCTGCTCAACCCACGGGGCTCTGTCCCTAATACAAAACCCCAAAAAGCTGTACACGCCCTTCAGCACACCCCTCCAGGCAGCTTCTTCCTTCAGTAGATTTCCAATTGGATCCTTTCATCTTCCTTTCCATGAATTCGACCTTGGGTCCCAGGCCTTCTCTGTACCAGGAGTTGCAACTTTACATTCCAATCCACTCCCTTCATGTCTACTCCTTCTGTCTCCATTCCATTCAAACAAAGACTCATTCTAACTAACGAGCTACATGGCCTTGTACCTGCAGCCAAATGCTGAACAGAAAAGACCCCTAACATCATGAGGTTTCACAACTCTCTGCAATTTAAGCTTTGCTAAAATCCTGTCGTCCTAATAAAGCATGGCTAAAATAAACGAAGGCCTTCACTTTACATATATGGTTAGGCCTCAAACTAAACACACTACAATTACCAATTCTAATTATCCGTCTCATACTTAAGAGAACTACCTTCTTCATTCCTCTAACATGACTTAATGTCTCTTAATGCATGACATTATTACACTAAGCATTACATATACACCAATGCGTTTCAGAATAACTGGTGGCCTTTCTCTTCTCTCAAGGCCTGTTTACATTTCTACTTTTCTATTTCAATGAATACATTTCCATTATTCTTGGATAACATGCTCAGTTATATGCGGGTGCTGACTAACAATGAATATGGTGCACCCCTACAATTTTCGCATCAGCAACGCTCTATCAGTTCCCCCCTTTCAACACAACTTGTCATCAAACAAATCCATTCATACAGAGGTGGTAACCAACCCATTTTGTCGGAAACCCTCCATTCTTTTTAGGTCCTGATACGGATTATCTTGCATATGCGCCATTCGTCTTTCATATCCCCTGAGAATCCTCTCAGCTCTGTTTCCTCGGTACCACTTGTACGCTCTCACAAGTCCCCACAAACAGATCACACAAACCACCACAATTAAAATTGGTTTCAGCACATATCCAAGAATTCCCTTTCCGAAATCTGCAAACCAGCTTCCCACATGTCCAAATCCTTTCCCAATCTTTTCCCACACATTCTCTTCTGCCAGTATTGCAGCTTCTTCATGAAGTGTGGTAATGTTGACTATATATTTCCTCAGCTATTTGCTGTTGTCTGGAATATACGTGCAACATTCTTGAACCTTCAACAATTTACAGACTCCGCCCTCTTTTGCCAATAATACATCTAATGCAAGACGATTTTGTAAAACCATTGTCCTGATCGATAACATCTCTCCATCCACCAGCAACAATGACTTCGCCGTGTTCATTGACAACTCATCAACCACGGTTGCTAGCTTTCGTATTTTCACATCATTCAAAACCACACCCAAACCGGGTATGATTGCTCCAAAGATATCACCAATCACAGCTCCTGCACTTGCATCTCTCCTTGCTCTAGAGTGGTGTCCTGTCTCTAGCAGAGTCAAATCCTCGGCATGGTATATCTTCGGAAAAATAACAGCCAAATAACAAGTCCCGTACCACTGCTCAGGCAACCTCACGTATGCATTCCTTCCACACACATAATACACTGTCGGGATGACCAGTATCTGATCCTGCAAAAAGTTCTTAGCTGAATCTTCCATAGTAAAGGTATGGGCACATGTGCTGTGTCCAACCCAGATTTTGTCCTTGTCCGACTGAGGACGAGCAACACACAAATTTCCTCTCTGTACTTGATCTAAAGCTATGGGTCCATAACTTCCCCTTGACTTATGCAGTTTCTCTTCATCTGTCCAATGTGTTGACTTCTTTCCCCCATCCTTATCTTGGGTTAATTTTCTATATTTGTCTTCAACTTGGCCAATAAATTTCTTTTCAGTGTCTGACACTGAACATGTCAAATTATTTCTATGTGCATAAGCAGTATCCAAACTTTGAGTCGGTATGAAATAAGTCCGAAGTCTTTCTTGTGACTTATAATAATCATACTTATTCAAATGCTTAAACGCTGGTACGTCAGGAAGTACTGTGTCATAATTAGAGAAATAGTACTCAAACTGTTTCCTTTCGTAAAACAGACTAAGCAATAGACTGCAAGAAATCCCATAAGTCAATGGAAGGTGATGGTATCTAATACCCTCATCTACAGAAGCAGGCAACTGCATGCACACGTAGCAATCTTTCGCATCCATCGCATCAACGTACTCATACAACAATTTCGCATATGCATTGAGTTTGAAATCACCTTTCGACAAATCCATGTGTAACATACGACTCTCTTCTAGCATCATCGCCCTTTTATCTCCTGAGATATCATTCTTGGTACTGGGAGTGACAGGTGTAGGTGTTCCCAGCATCTTCCCCTCTTCCCTGTGGGCCACTGCATACAAAGTTATGACTACTGCAAATATAACAGCTATGACTACTCCTAAAAGTGTGCCTATCACTGTCTTCGCCCTACGGTGTGAATTTCTAGGCTCTGCCATTTTTCCCCCACGCTCAGAATCCAGTTCGATAATAATGGGCGAGAGTCTCTTCCTCATTCAGGCTTGTATCTCAATGCAACAATTATCCCCTGTAGCTAATTTTCTCTTCTAATGTTCAGTTCTCTACTTTCTTTCGGATCAGCAAAGGCTCCCTTCTTAGCTCTTTCTCGACAAAGTTCATCTCTAATCCAAAATAACTGCAGGTCCCAACAGCTCTAGGACTCCTTGCAAAATTTCAAGTTTGAGAGTTTTCAGTTCTTGGGGAGAAGGTACAACTGCAAAGTTCGGGAAAGCCAATGTATCCAAAATCAGACCACGAATGTTACTCAGGAGTGGCGGATCTGGAATATGGAGAGTCAGTACTCCCTCGATCTCCAATCCTGGGATCTTCAGCAACACTTCCGCCCTCAGAGCCGGTGGACCGCTGACAAGAGTAATCGACCTCAGCCTCCCCGTACTCATCGGTCCTAGCATTCGTTGCTACGTACGTCCACTCAGGTGAAGCGTACCTGTGACATGGCACTCTGGCTCTCCTCGACCTTCTCGGAACTTCCGGATCTTGATCTTCCTCACTCTGTTCCGACTCGGTCACCTCCGATACTGGGGCAAGATCTCTTCTCGGTGTCCCTCTCGAATTTACCTGTCTCAGACTCACGGGCCAAACTCTTTCTGCTTCTGAGACACCCCTGCTCTCCCTTCCGATACCCTGTGCACTACCTTCTTCTCCGGGAGAATTTGGCTCCACTCTGCCGAATGCACCTTCTTCTGCTTCTGGTTCTGATTCGGAGTTTCTCTCTCCCTCGCTTACAGCTTGTTCCAGTGCACAGCCAGCTGCGTCAGCCACCCTTACAGCTTGACTTGCCCTCGCAGATGGCCCTGCCACCTCAGCTGGGTTTTCGTTCACGAGAGGGGCTGTATCTTCTAAGGGTGCTGGAACTCTACGGGTATGGGAGGCATGCACCCAGTTCGGTAGTCCCCCACACTTCACTGCAGTATTTGTAACCAGAATAATCTGGTAAGGGCCTCTCCAGCGAACGTCCAAGCAACTCTTCCTCATGTGCTTTCGTACCAACACCCAGTCCCCTGGGCACAGATCGTGGCACTTGCGGCTGGAACAGCTACCGCCTGCACCTGCTGGGACACAGAATGAACCACGTCAGCCAGGCCTTTACAGTAGTCGAGAATTACATCATCAGTGATATTTATCAATGCAGAGGCTGGTATTGCTGGCACACGCATCGCTCTCCCCATCAATATTTCGTGGGGTGACAATCCAGTTCTCCTATCAGGCACACTTCGGAGACTCATCAGAACCAAAGGTAAGGCATCTGGCCACTTCAGAGGAGTTGAGGAGCACACTTTTGCCATTCGGGCCTTCAATGTCCCATTGACTTGTTCTACTATCCCAGAAGCCTCTGGTCGATAACTGCAATGTAACCTTTGATCTATGTTCAGGGCAGCACAAAGCAACTTCATTAGTTCACTGTGGAAATGCGTCCCTCTGTCCGATTCCAAAGAGGTCGGGAACCCGAACCTCGGGATGAGCTCTCTCAACAGTAACTTAGCTACAGTTAGAGTATCACACCTGCGTGTCGGGTAAGCCTCCACCCATCTAGAGAAGACACACACTACGACTAATATGTATCTTAACCCATTACATTTTGGCATCTCAATGAAATCTAACTGCATCCTGTTGAAAGGGCCACCTGACCTCCCTATGTGACTCATTGTCACAGCTGTCCTTTTCCTTACATTCATTTGTTGACAGGTGACACATCTCTGACATACAGCTTCGGCTGCTGCCCGAAACTTCGTATTGTACCATGTTTGACGAAACACTCGCACCATCGCATCCCTGCCAAGATGCACAGCACCATGTATCAATCGTGCCATTGGGTTCAATAGACATTCCGGTAACACCGCTCTTCCATCACTCGAAACCCAAACATCCACATCTCCCTTCTCACATCCAGCTCGCACCCAACTATCCCGTTCCTGGTCAGACACCTCATCTTGCAATTGTTTTAACTCTTCCCATGTATCGGCCATCGCCAACATCACACTAAGGTCAGTTGTTTCTTCATTTCCCCTTATGTGTCGTTCTGTAAAGTCACACCCCTGTTCTGCACAAAAGCGAGCAACTTCGTCTGCATAATTATTTCCAAGAGACACAAAATCATTTCCCTTCGTATGAGCAGAACATTTCACCACTGCGATTTTGTCTGGGCCTTGCAACGCCTCCAACAGTTGTCTCACATATTCTCCATTCCTAATGGGTGACCCAGATGATGTCATGAACCCCCTCTGGGACCATAACTGTCCGAAGTCGTGAACGACACCAAACCCGTACTGGCTGACCGTATAAATCGTTATACGGATCTGGTTAGCGGCCAAACAGGCACGAGTCAAAGCAATAAGCTCAGCCACCTGTGCGGAGTATGCTCCTTCTAGACAAGCGGCTTCGACCACTCCGGTGATAGTACAGACAGCAAAGGCTGCTCTCAACTGACCCGTATTGTCTCTTAAACATGAACCATCTACAAAGAATATTTCATCTGGCTCGGAAAGTGGTTCATCCACAATATCAGGTCTGGGTTTGGTGCACAATTCAGTCACATCGAGGCAGTCATGATCCTCACAATCTTCATCATCTATATTCGGGATCGGCAACAATGTGGCAGGATTTAAAACAGAACACCTCTTCAACGTTACATTTTCAGCAGCTAGGGTGACTTGTTCATAACGTGTCAATCTATTATTCGTGAGGTGTTGTGTCTTAGTCCTGGTCATCAACAGTTCAACAGAATGTGGCACATGCACAGTAAGCAGATGACCCATTACAATGCTCTCACATCTCTCGATACTGACACCTGTTGCAGCAACGGATCTGAGACATCCGGGCAACGCAGAGGCTACTGGATCTAGTGTAGCCGAAAAATAAGCAACTGGTCTACGGACATTCCCATGAACCTGAGTTAACACTGCCAATGCGCAACCTTCTTTTTCACAGCAAAACAATGCGAATGCCTTCTTGTAATCAGGCATTCCCAAAGCAGGCGCACAACACAAGGCTTCTCTTAGTTTCAGAAATGACCTTAAACAGTCTTCATCCCATGGTACCGGATCACTCACATCCTTGCGCGTCAGCCGCTGTAAGGGCTTCGCTTCAAAGGAAAAGTTCGGGATCCAATGGCGACAATAGCCAACCATTCCCAAGAACATTCGAACTGCCCTCTGAGTCAAAGGGACGGGCATTCTCAAAATCACATCTATGCGATCTGGTGATATCTTTCTTTTACCTTTCTCAATCTGATGACCTAAATACTGTACTTCACTCAGACAGTACTGCAATTTATTTGGAGACACCTTATGCCCATTCTCTCCTAGGAAATTCAACAGTGCTACTGTATCAATCCTGCAGGCGTCCTCAGTTTTTGACGCCACTAGCAAATCATCAATGTACTGGACGAGAACAGACTCTTGGGGAAGCACCAGACCTTCAAGGTTCTTTTTCAAAATCTGATTGAAAATAGACCGGCTCTCAGTGTACCCCTGTGGGATACGACACCATGCTAACACACGATTTTCCAGCCTAAACGCAAAAAGAAATTGGCTCTCCTCATGCAGATGAATCGAGAAAAAGGCTTGACACAGGTCAATCACGGTGAACCATTCCGCATCACATGGGATTTGGAACAGGATCACGGATGGATTCGGTACCACGGGACAACACGGGATTACAATCTCATTAATTCTTCGCAAATCTTGCACAATCCTGAATTTCCCGCTCGGTTTCTGCAGTCCCATTATGGGCGAGTTACATGGACTACCCCTGATTTCTCTCAAAATTCCTTGCCTAAGCATGGACTCAATTACGGGTCTGATCCCCTCAATAGTTTCCGGTGACAATTTATACTGGGGAGTTCTTCGGTATTCTACATTCGTTTTGACTCTTATTTTCACTGGATCTACGCCTTTAACTAGTCCGATCTCTTCCCCACTAAGGTCCCATACATCAACTGACACAGACTCCCTCAGATCTAAAGGGAGTTCCTCCACTGTGAGTGCAGGATACATTTCCACGCACCAATGCTGATTCGCAACCTTAAAGGTCGCATCATCGTCTCTTGTCTGGACTTCCACTCCATTCGGGGTGCAATAGATGGTAAAATTAAGCTTACACAATAGATCTCTTCCCAGCAAACAGACTGGACTAGAATCACACACCACGAACTGGTGTCTGTCACTGAAGTTCCCGATCCTAATCGGTATTGGTTCCGTTAGTGAGCTAGTCAATTTCTTATTCGCTACCCCAACAACTTGGATTGTCTGGCCAGAAAGGGGTAGATCCAGGATCACTGCGGATCTCACAGTCGATCTTGTAGCCCCCGTATCAACCAAAAAGGTCGTAGGGTGGCCATCGATCTCTGCTTCTACAAAGGGTCCCTTCTGATCTACTTCTAGGACCGCTCTAAGCGTACAATCATCGTCTCCTCCCCAGCAAGATCTTGTTGCTGGATCAGAATCATCTTCCCCGTTCACTTCAAATAGAGGCATCTGTACATATGTCCGAGCTCCCTGCTGCATATTCTGTATTCTAGGCGGTCGGGGAACCTGTACCTGCGGAACATTCGTCCCCCCTTTTGTCATTCTAGGTTGCGTCACTACAGGGAGTGTGTCTGCCACTGGAACATGGGTCACCTCTTCTTCCTGCTGTATTTGATTTAACGGATTAAAAGGACACTCGCGTCTCCAGTGTCCAATCTGGTGGCAAAGGTGACAAGCTGTGGTCTTTTTCAACACTGCCACATCTATTCCAGTCTTAGGATCTACTCCTCTCGGCCTCGCCTGTCCTTGAGCATTCTGTGCTCCTCCTTGATAATTTCCCTGTCTCCTTCCCAACGTTCCTCCGGTAGACTGTCCCTGAACTGCGGTCTGCATCTGTACTAATAGCAGATTATCTTTCAATTTCTTGTGCTTAGACTTAATCTCATCACTGCAATATCTAGCATATCGGAGAATCTCATCAACAGGCTTATTCTGCCAACAAATCAAATGTTGCTGTATCATTAGACTAACCTCTGGCCTCAATCCCAACACAAACTTGGACACAAACTGTCCCATATCTTTGGTACCCAACGCCTCCAAACCACTGTACTGTTTAAAAGCCTGCAAAAAGCCTCTCGTAAAATTCATGCACTGTCTCCTTAGGCTCTTGTACAGTCCTATCTATCTTCACCCAATCGGTGTCTTGAGGTGAGACCTTCGATTTCAACCAAGTGTTTACCTGCTCGAACTTTTTCATCACTATCGGCGACGGGCCATGTGTAATCAAATCCCTGTCGGGCTCTGAGGCCGGCCATTCAATCGCAACTTTACATGCCGACCACAGATCCCCCGGGATCACAATGTCAAACAAAGTATTCAAATCAATCCACAATACATTCGAGATTTTGACAAAGCAATCAACTTGCTTGTACCACTCCACAGGCTTTTCCCTTAGCCGGGGAAAATCATTTGTGAAGGCAGCCAAGTCCCCTCTACTCCAGGGTACATGTACATACCCTCCATTCTGTATCTCCCTTAAAGGGAAACTCCCTATTGCCGTCGTGCCTCCTCCCGGAGGTGGCGTCTCTCCCACTACTCCTCTAGAACTCTTCTTCTTGGACCATCTTTCTTCCCACTTATCGAGCATGATCCATGCCCGCATTGCTATAATCAAATCTTTGACATGGGTCCTCAATCCCATGAGTCTCTTGTCTTCCAATTCCTGATCACTATACTGTAGCCGGTGATCACCTTGCAACGCTTTAGTTTTCGACAAATCCACCCCATATCTTTTTGCCAGCTCTGACAATTTCTCATGAGCCGTGCGTGCTTTACAAGTCACATCTTTCGCTAAAAAGAGTAACTCATCTTGTTCATAAGTTAGTATTCTTTCTAGGGGTAGATTTCCACCTATTATCTCATCCATTTCTGCCTTTAGCCTTACGACATCCAACATTTTCCCTCTCAAAGCTCCCCTCAGCACTTCTCGGCAGGCTGTACCATCTCTGTCACTGTACTCACATTCTCTTTCTTGTGGCCTACCCTCTCCTGATCTGCCCATGGGAACAGAGTGATTTACAATCGCCCCTCGATCCCTCTCTGCGTCTAACACACCTTGGCTTTGTGTTCTCACCGGTGGTGTCCACATTCTCAAATCTGATCTTGACTCTACTAAAGACCTTGGTCTAGTAGGTCTCGATTCTCCCTGTCCTCCAGAGGAGTCAGCTGTAGCTGGCATCGGCGTACTCCATTCTATGGGCTTCGGAATCTGCTCCATTCTCCTCTCTAATCCATTTTCCTCTACTCCATTTCTTGTCCTGCCCTCTGATTGTTCTAAACTCCCTGCCGTTTCTGGCTCAAGCTCATACATCGACTCAATAGGTCCGATGATAACTGGTATTTTCAGCGCATCTGGTAACCTCACTCCTCTCTCCACCTCCGAGCTGCCTACAGACTTATACCTGATATTCTCGGTTCCCATAGAGATCTTTCCTTCTACCCTTACTTCTGATCGAGGTACTGCTCCCCTACACTCTTCTTCTTTCGTCTCATTGCCTTCTGAGGCATCGGGATTGTATGGAGGTGGTCTCTTTCCTGTCGTCTCTAATAAGGGATATAATTTATGTCCCTCTATTGCCTGCATTCTCCATCTTTTCTCGGCTGCATCCCATCTAGCATCTTGGAACGCTTGAACTGACCTTTTCACCCTTTCCTGATTTCTGCCTCTCTCCTTATCATGCGCTGCTCTAATCCACGCATGTAGTGCTTCAAACTGTGTGGGCCTCGGCATAGGCCGTAAAGCTGCCATCACAGTCTTCAGCTGATACAACACTGCTAATCTGAATGAACCATGCCGTGGGAACGCTAACTCTCCTTCTCCTTGAGTCATTTTATGCCAATTCTCAAGCCAAACTATGGTATGCAACCCTACATTTCTTGCCATGTAGTGTGCAGGCATGTCCTCCGGAGGGGCCTCCGCACCCTCTCGAGTAACCACATGTTCATCCCCTCGACACAATTCTCGGAAAACTTTTAAAAATTTCATAATGACCAAATGCTAAACACACACGATCTCTGTTTACTTCCTGGTATCTGTCCGCCAATGGCAGCGCGAACTACACCAACCAGCCTATCGCAGCGCGACACCTTCTGACGTCACTGCTCCTCCACTCGCAGCAGTTCCCCTCCTGCACACCGCTCGTCTCACCCTTGCATTCGTCCCATACACACGCTGAAATAACCGTTTGATCCCAAACAAGTTACTCCTCTGGCTGTCCGGCCACAGCCTCTGACTGTCCGTCCACAGTCTCTCGAAGTTGTTGACCTCGGTTGGTTACTGTCTGTCCCTGCCGGGCAGACAGATCGCCTCTGATAGGTTTCAAATACTCAATTCCACATACAACAACCCACGACCAGCGTCAGGTTGTCACACACTCATACATTCACTCCCCCTATCTCGGTCCAGGTGATCGATGGTACCTCACGATCAATGGTCAACAAAATCTACTAGGGGTGTCTTCTACACCCTCTCGCTTAGGCTTCTCATCGCCTAAGACTTTCCCGGGCTGCGCGCGCTCACAGCCTGATCTCACAATCACACAACATTCACACCAACTCCGCAAAACATCTCACACAATACAACACCGCAATCTACAACATCGTATCCTGTTCGTACTCACTCTTCGAGCTTCTGCTTGCTGCCGCACTGCTACTCGCCATCTACGTCCGTCTGCCAGGTCGTCTGCCGTTCGCCCTCCGATGATTCAACCTCACTTACCATTGATGGGCCTCAAGGATCACTTATCCTAATCTCAATCTTCCCTCGCTATCAGAAAGAAACCATCCTCGTTTGCTACCAACTGGGAACGCCGGTTCTTGTTCTCATCTAATTACCTACAAGAACCCAATCAGGTCGCCAGGATCTTTTTACTTGCAGAATAGCGTAGAGGGAAGAAACACAATTATCAAATCGTATTTACCGCAATTTGACATCTCAGAAAAGAAGACTCATGATCTGGGAGGTTGACCTTTTATTATCAGCAAAAACATCTGAATATATAGGCACCTCAATACAAGGAACAAAAGATAAATGGGGACGAATACAAATGCCAGTCTACGAAGTATCCGCATACGACTAAAGATAAACAGAATTACAGCTTCCAAAAGCATCAAGTACCCTATAGCAATTGTGATATCAAAGTTCAAAGTCATGAATCAAAGCATTACTGTCCCTACTCTATTCTAAAGTGACATCCCTACTCAACATTCCCTTTCAGGTGAGGATCGCATAAAAGGTGTCAGCAGTGAAACTTCCTAAGAAGTCTTCACCATATGAGAGCTCGATCTATAGTGCTCCTTTCAGTCCCTCTCCTAAGTCTCGTCTGCTCAACCCACGGGGCTCTGTCCCTAATACAAAACCCCAAAAAGCTGTACACGCCCTTCAGCACACCCCTCCAGGCAGCTTCTTCCTTCAGTAGATTTCCAATTGGATCCTTTCATCTTCCTTTCCATGAATTCGACCTTGGGTCCCAGGCCTTCTCTGTACCAGGAGTTGCAACTGTACATTCCAATCCACTCCCTTCATGTCTACTCCTTCTGTCTCCATTCCATTCAAACAAAGACTCATTCTAACTAACGAGCTACATGGCCTTGTACCTGCAGCCAAATGCTGAACAGAAAAGACCCCTAACATCATGAGGTTTCACAACTCTCTGCAATTTAAGCTTTGCTAAAATCCTGTCGTCCTAATAAAGCATGGCTAAAATAAACGAAGGCCTTCACTTTACATATATGGTTAGGCCTCAAACTAAACACACTACAATTACCAATTCTAATTATTCGTCTCATACTTAAGAGAACTACCTTCTTCATTCCTCTAACATGACTTAATGTCTCTTAATTCATGACATTATTATACTAAGCATTACATATACACCAATGCGTTTCAGAATAACTGGTGGCCTTTCTCTTCTCTCGAGGCCTGTTTATATTTCTACTTTTCTATTTCAATGAATACATTTCCATTATTCTTGGATAACATGCTCAGTTATATGCGGGTGCTGACTAACAATGAATATGGTGCACCCCTACAATTTTCGCATCAGCAACGCTCTATCAGGAGCCAGTGGAGGTCTCCAAGGGATGTTTTGGAGTTTGTGTAGAAGAGTTCTATTGATTCCCGCATAGAGGGCATTACCATAGTCCAGTCTGCTGGTTATGAGTGTGTGGGTGACGGTCTTTCTGCATTCGGGGGGTAGCCATTTGAAGGTCTTTCGGAGGATGCGGAGACAGTTGAAACTGGTGGAGGCGACGGCGTTGATCTGGCGGGTCATGGTGAGGGTGGAGTCAAGGGTGATGACGAGGTTCCATGCGTGGTCTGGTGGGATGGGTGGACTCCCAAGGTTGGAGGGCCACCAGGTGTTGTCCCAGGCAGAGTTTGAGGGTCCTAGGATGAGGACCTCGGTCTTCTCCGATTTGAGCTTCAGGTAGCAATCTTTCATCCAGGCCACAACGTTCTTCATTCCTTCCTGAAAGCAGAGTCTGGTGTCTTGGGGGTTCTTCGTGAGGGAGAGGATGAGCTGGGTGTCATCGGCGTATGATACTATGCTGAGCCCATGCTGTCTGATGATGGCGGCGAGGGGGGTCATGTATATGTTGAAGAGCGTGGGGCTAAGCGATGATCCTTGGGGTACTCCGCAGTTGGTCCCTGTGGGTTCGGAGAAGAAGGGAGGAAGTCTGATCCTCTGAGTTCTGCCGGAGAGAAAGGATCGGATCCAGGTGAGGGCGGTTCGTCAGATCCCTTCGTCATGAACTCTGGCTGCGAGAGTGCGATGTGAGACGGTGTCGAAGGCTACGGAGAGGTCTAGTAGGATGAGGGCCGCAGTGTGTCCCTGGTCGAGTAGAATGCGAATGTCATTGGTGGCGGCGAGGAGGGCGGTATCAGTGCTGTGGTTGCTGCGGAATCTGGACTGGGAGGAGTCTAGGATGGAGTTCTCTTCGATGAAGGCGGCTGCTGGGCATTTACGAGTCTCTTGGTGACTTTGGCAGTGAAGGGGAGGAGAGAGATGGGCCGGTAGTTTTCAGACTGTCAGGTCGGCAAAGGGTTTCTCGAGGAGGGGCTTGACTTCCGCCCGCTTCCAGTCGTCTGGGAAGATGCCGGATTTGAAGGAGGCGTTGATGGTCCGACCTAGTTCGGGTGCAATGGCGGCAGCGGCCCTGTGGTTGATGTGTGCAGGGGTCCATGGGGGCTCCAGAGTGGGTGTTTGTCATGGTCTCGGTGATGTGTTCAACAGTGGCGGGAATCCAGGTAGTGACGGTTGACTCGTCGGCGGCGGTGGGCAAGGGGGCGGTGTCTATCGTCTGTTCCCTGAAGTTGTCGTAGAGGGCCTTGATTTTCAGATGGAAGTAGGAGCTGAGCTTGTTGCAGAGTTCCTGGGATGGTGTGATGTCCGTGGATTCACTGGGGGGTTTGGTGAGTTGCTGTATAATGTTGAAAAGTTCTTTGGTGTTGGTTGCGTTGGTGTGGATTTTGTTCTTGATGAAAGTCCGCTTAGTGTACCTTATCCGCTGGTGGTATTCCTTCTGGGCGTTCCTTTGGTTGTTCAGGTTTTCAGTGGTTTTCTGGTTTTGCCAGGTCTTCTTAAGGCATCTGCAGGATTGCTTGGCTTCTTGGAGTTCGGTGGTGAACCAGACGGCCTTCTGGATGTGTGGTTCGGCAGGGTGGCAGAGGGGTGCAAGCTTGTCGGCGATGCTGGATATCCAGCGGTAAAGTTCTTTTGTTGCGGAGTTGGCGTCGGTCATAGCACTGGGGGGGTCTTGGAGTAGGGTGGTGTTGATGTGTTCCCTTCCCTTCGTGGTGGGCGAGGAGCGGGTTTGGGTGCGGTGGTGGTATTGAAGGTGAAGTGTACGCAGTGGTGGTCCGTCCAGAGGGGCTGCGTGGTGTGGCTGAAGCGGATGTTTGTCTCTCCTGTGAAGATGGGGTCGAGTGTGTGTGGGTGGTGATGAGCTGCTTCAGTCCGAGGATGGAGATGTTGTTAAGGAGGGTGGTGGAGTTTGGGTCGCTGCGGTTGTCGAGGTGGAAGTTCAGGTCTCCGAATAGGATGTAGTCCGTGGAGGTGATGGCATGGGGTGCGACGAGGTCGGCGATGGTTGTTGCAGACTGGGTGCGAGGTCCATGGGATCTGTAGTCGAGGGTGCTGCATAGCGTGGTCCTGAGGCTGGTCTGGATCTGGAAGTGGAGGTGTTCTGTGTTAGGGTGGGGGGCACTCGTGCTGGAGGTGGAGAGATGGAGGGAGATCCAGTGTACAATGGCGAGTCCTCCTCCTGGGTGGTGGGGGGGGTCCTTTCTCTGGATCTTGTATCCGTCGGGGATGGCGGTAGCGATGTCGGGGCCGGAGGTGGCATTTGTCCAGGTTTCTGTGAAGAAGGCGAGGTCAGGCGAGAGGGTGTCGATCAGGTCCCAGATCTCTACGGCGTGTCCGTGTAGGGAGCACACATTGAGGAGGATGCAGGTCAGGGCTTTGGTGGTGCAGGCATCCAGTGGACCTTCGGCGGTAGTGGGGGTGCTGATGGTGGCGAAGGATCGTTGGTAGTGTCTGCAGGAGAACTGTCCATGGGTAGAGTTAGGTGCGGCTCTTTAGCAGTCGGTGTGTCTTCTGGGGTTGAGCGCATGGAGGGCAGCAGAGTCGTATCGGTGAGGCCTCGGTGATCCAGGGTTCCTGGCGCTGGTTGAGGTGAGCTCACGGACGGACGCAGACGGGCTTGCCCTAGGTGCGCCAGCGGCGCAGCCGCGCAGCGGTCGCCATTAAGTAGGGGAGGGGGGAGGGACGTGCAGCTGGGAGGCGGGGCGGAATACGGCAGAGGCGGGAAACGAGAACCCCAACAATTACGACAACAGAGGATTAACGAAAGGGGCAAACTGCGTAGAGTAAGCAGATGCTAAGGACACAGCAAAACAGAATAAAGCCACCAACAGAGGAGGAAAAATAAAGTGGAAAACAGCGTACGTCTTACAATTACAATGGACACAATGCAGGGGGAAGCGTTAGGCGTACAGATACAATGGGTACAGTGCGGAGGGAAAAGCGTTAATTATTACAGTTACAATGGCACAATGCGGAGGGAAGGCGTAAATTATTATAATTACAATGGCAAAGATTCATCTGTCTCTGGGTTCCTATCTATACTCCACAGGAATTCCAGGAATTTCATAGGCGGGAATTCTAAACCTAAGTTGGCGCACTACTTCCTCTGAAGCGGATCCTGCTGACGTCACCTTTGTCGTACCAGTTAGTGAAGTATGTCCTCTTTGTCCTCTAAAGATGAGAAGCCTGACTGATTCCTATGTGACCCTACCATAGTGTTATGAGACTTCTGCCCCGATGAACTCCGAACCCCTCTCAGTTTGAGGGTGCCCATGTCTATCAGTCTGGGCAACAGGAAAACCTGGATCCCAGGTGGTGCTAATGGATAAAAGATTTCGACATTTATAGGGGGGGAGAATTGAAAATAAAAGGATACTAATATGCCTTATCATGCTTTGTGTTGGCCCTGATGCATAGGACGAAAAGCCTTAGAAGAAAAAGTAATGTGGGCTCAAGTAAAATTAGCTGAACAGCAAGAGCTTTAATTGAATAAGCAGTCAGAAAATCAAGGAAGGGTACATTGTCAAAGTGAAAAGGTTTCCTTGTCACGGGTGTGGGAAATTGGGGCATTGGAAAAACAAGTGTAAATTCGTACAAGTTAATAATGGCCCGAATCAAAATTTAAATCCACAGACGCAGAATGAGGTGTTAATGAGTCAACCGCAACAGGGTATAGATCTTCAGAGTCAATTGCCACCTGCCACAAAGCCAAATTTTGTGAGTCAGGCCAAGTACAGTGTGGACACCGGATTCTCAGAAGGAAGTGGTAAGAAGAATTTTTATAACATCGCAGTTTCTTTTGCAGGACCCAATTTTCAATTATGAGCGAGAATGATGGTGCCTGAGGGGGGGGGGGGGGAAGGGGAGTGCGTACTTGGCCCATCCCTACCGGTAGATCAGTCAGGTCCATACGTGGAAGGTGAAGTAGAAGGAAATGATATCACTTTCTTGTTGGACACTGGTGCTACCAGGTCTACTGTGAGAACAGCAGACATTCCTAACCTGCCCCTCTCGGATGAAGCCATCCAAGTAGTAGGTGTCTCAAACAAACAGATTAGAGCCCCAATCACAGAACCAATGGAGATGCGAATTGGAAATTTTAAAGAAAAGCATAAATTCGTGGTTTGTGACTCAAGTCTTGTAAACTTGCTTGGAAGGGACTTGTTGTGCAAAATGAATTGCACCATATTCTGCACACCGGATGGTGTCGCAATACAAACCCCAGATGAAGATGGAGTTTACAAGTTCATGTTGGCTAAACAAGGGACAGAAGTAAATGAAATGTATTCAATGATAACCAAAGATGAATTACCTGCTCAAATCAAATTGACTGTAAATGCAGAGATATGGGATTTTACTGGAAAATAAATAGGATTAATGGCAAATGTAGATCCCGTAAAAGTGACTGTGAAAGAAGGTGCTGTTTATCCGAATGCTCTGCAATACAAAATGAGTCCTGAAATAAAGACAGGTGTGGCGGCAGAGATTGAGCGATTAGCTGAACAAGGCGTATTGAAGGAAATAATGAGTAGCCCTTGTAACTCACCTATAATTGGCATTAAGAAACGTAACGGGAAATATAGGGTGGTTCAAGACCTGAGAAAAATTAATAAGATTGTTGTACCATGTTGTCCAGTAGTGCCAAACCCAGCTGTGATTCTTTAACAGCTACCATGGAAAGCAGGTTGGTTCACAATAATTGATTTATGTAATGCTTTCTTTTCCATTCCCCTGCATCCAGATAGTCAGTTTTTATTTTCATTTAAATTTGAAGAACATGTTTACGTGTGAAATCTTTTGCCTCAAGGGTACACTGAAAGTCCTTCAACCTTTAATCAGATTCTCAAAAGAAGTCTTGAATCTCTTCTGTTGCCTAGAGAGTCAGTCCTGGTGCAGTATATTGACGACCTATTGGTGGCGTCGAACACACAGGATGACTGTCACTGATTCATTTGCATTGCTAAATGTTGGACCTGGCCCTTTTGGCAAGTTCACCCCTAAACTTTTTGCATTTATACTGGCCTTTTTCCCTATGTAGTGTTAGTAGTTTTAGGCCTCTAGGCACTTTAGCACTGTGTCCCAGTGTAAAGTGCGTGCGCTCTGTGTTACATTTAGTGAGACTGGCCTGCCCTCCCATAGGAATGCATTGGGGATATGTGTGTCCATGGTAGTTCCTGCGTAGGGATTCCCCCAGCAATACTCGAAATGGCGGGTGCCCACCCCGCATTCTTGGGGAGCTTTGCGGGTGCCCACCCTGCTACATATTTTAATTTGGGAGGGAGCCGACCCCTCAATGTCCACCTTGACTTTGTTCTTGCCTGCGGGTGCCCACCCCGCGTTCTGCCCTTGAGAAATTACCGCCGCGACCCTGGGCCGCGAACTGAAAGAAGGCGCGTCCGCCTGACTGTGGGCGGGGCTCCACGGACGGAAGCAGGAAGACGTCCGGAGCCCGCCCACGGAGAAGCCCTGGTCCCGAGAGAGCGGACCGGGCAAAGCGAAGAGAAGTACTGGGCCCTAGGAGAGGACCCAGGTGAAGGGCAGTGATAGACCGGGTGAAGCTAACCCGGTAGCCGGGAGATGCCTCGCGTCCCAGCGGGGCTCCCTTGAGCGGCTGAGAGCCCCGGGAGCCCCGAGGGAAGAGCGAGATGGGCAGCGTTGGCAGAAAGCCCCGGTCCCAGAAGAGGGACCGGGTGAAGAGGAGACCGGAGGAGCGGAGTCCCCGACAGAGCCCGGTGAGTGGGGCCTAGGCCGTCCTCTGTTCTTTATTGTGGTGCCCGCGAGGCACCGGGGCAGTCTGGTGTGGTCTGGGCGGCCCGAGAGATAGCGGGCCGCCACCCTGATGGGCACAGTGATCGAGAGAGGGCCCAGAGGGGCCCATGCCCTCCAGTTCCTTTGTGGGGGCATGTTGTGTCTCGAGAGCCAGAGCGAGCCCGCCGTAGCGGGCTGCTCCAACGTGGGGGTGCCATTGTTTGCAGAGCCTACGTGGCTCCACCGAGGGGGCAAGTTTATTTAAAAGCCCTGTGGGGGCCAGAGGGCCCCGTGTGCCGGTTCCCTAGTATCATGTACAGCTGCCCCGCTTGCTAGAGGGCAGCTGCCAAGTTTCATGGGCATATTTGTTTTCAGAGCCTAGATGGCTCCAACGGGCGCCTTATTTCCAGAGCCAGATGGCTCCAACGTTGGGCACAGTGATTTCAAGGGCCAGTGAGAGCCCATGCCGCATTTTAACTTTTACAGCTGCCCAGCAAGTCGTGGGCAGATGCATCGTTTAGGTCTTTTCATTTTAGGGGACATGTTGGATCCAGGAGTAAGACGCACTCCTTCGCCCCCATCTCTTCCTACACAGCTGCGCAGCACTTAGTGCCAGCTGCTATGTTTAGGCGCACCCTTGACTCTTGCTGTACAGGCAGCGCACCCTGACTTTAGGACATAGGGCATTTGAGCCCCTTTCTGAGATGGCCTATTGGCCAGGGGGAATTGTTAGATTTATAGGGTGCCAGGCCCTACTGTGATTTTGGGTGCTAGGAAATGTGGTTCATGTAGAATGATTTACGCACCCTGTGTTGATACCTCTAAAATGTGTTTTATGATTATGAGGGTGGTTCGCATATTATGGTTTATGCTAGTGAGAGTTATTCCCTAATGTAGTTATACTTAGGAGGTTAGGGTTTAATGCGTTTAGACTGGTGAGATGAAGGCCTCATGAGTTTATGATGGGGAGGTTGGCGAAGAATGTAATGTGCGCCTGATGTGATACTGAGCCTCCTGTAGTGGATGTTACAGGCTGATGCTAACTACAGTGATTACCAGTAGTACTGGTTGTGTTCTATGTTCTACATTTACTAAGTTCACTTTGTGATGGTACTGACAGTGGTCCAGTTGGCCCTGTCCGGTGTAAATAATCCCTTGTAAATATTGCCCAGTGCCAGTTGGCATATGTATAATATGTGCTTACTATTCTAATGTGTTATGATAATACAAAGGATATTGTTATATATAACCTTGTGTGGAGTTTCTTTTGTGGTGGGCCTGGGATGTTGTTGCTGGGTGCGTGCGCAATGCTTTACACATTGCCTCCGGGATAAGCCTGACTGCTCATGCCAAGCTACCAAGGGGGTGAGCAGGGTTTATCTTTGGCATGTAACTTCCTTGCCCTGACTAGAGTTGTGGTTTCTGCCTGGCTTTGGCGCACGCCTTAGCCAGCCAGAAATCCCATTTCTAACACTAAATCACTTGGCAAAAGGTGGACACAAAGTGTCCCCCGAGAAACTACAGTTTTGTAAAAACTCAGTAAAATACCTGGGACATCAAATAGAGAGAGGAATTAGAAAGGTGACCTCAGAAAGGATCAGAATAATAAGACAAATGCAGTTGCCACGAACCCAAAAAGAAATAAGAATGTTTCTTAGGGTTGTAGGATATTGTAGGCAGTGTATTGTAGGGTTGCGTTACTGGCTAAACCCCTGATACAGATGACCAAAAAGAGAGCAAAGAACCCCATAGAGTGGGATGATGAAAGCATGGAATCATTTAAAAAGTTACGAAATTGTTTGTGCAAAGCACCTGCTTTGGGAACTAAAAAGAATTTGCATCGTTCTGCTATGAGAGAGGTAATTGTGCACTCTTAGTTCTGACGCAGAGACATGGATTAATGCGAAGACCAGTTCTGATGCAGAGACATGGATTATTATTAATGCGAAGACCAGTGGCATATTTTTCTGCTACCCTAGACCCTGTGGCATGTGCATTTCCAGGTTGTCTGAAAGCTGTAGCTGCAACTTGCGTGAGCATAGAACAAAGTGTGTCAATCGTGATGGGACACCCTGTAAAGGTGTATGTTCCCCATTCAGTTGTGATTTTGTTGACTAAAACACGAACACAGTACCTCACTCCCAGTAGGTTAACCAAATACGAGAGAATTATACTGGGGGCTGAAAACGTGACTATAGTGAGGTGTACTGTTCTTAAACCAGCCACCTTACTACCTGATCCATACCAAAAAGAGGTGAAAGATGAGGCCGAACATGAATGTCTTGACGTGACTGAACTTAGTACCAAACCGCGTCCTGACATACAAGAGGAACCCCTGAAAAATGCAGATCATGAGCTATTTGTAGATGGCTCATGCATGCGACACGAGGAGGGAGGGTTGAGTGCTGCTTACGCTGTGTGTACAGTAACTGGAATAGTCGATGCATCCTATTTACCAGAAGTCAGATCTGCACAAGTAACAGAATTAATCGCTTTAATTAAAGCATGCAAAATTGGGAAAAATTGGAGAATAACCATATTTACTGATAGTCAATATGGTTATGGGGTTGTGCATGATTTTGGCCAGCTATGGATGCAGAGGGATTTCCTGACTTCCTCAGGAACTCCCATTAAAAATGGACATTTTGTGAGAGAATTAATTGAGGCAATTCAATTACCAAAAGAGGTAGCTGTGGTTAAGTGTGCTGCTCACCAATCAGGAGATGACTATGTGACAGCCGGTAACCAATATGCTGACCAGGTTTCCCAGCACTGTGCAAGACATAAAATTTCATTAAATAAGAAAATCAAAACTTGTGGAATCAGCTGCCAACTTATGCTACTTGCAGGAGTGGGAACCTGGGAGTAGGTAAAAGATCTGCAGGATGCAGTAAAAATGAGAGAAAGGCAAGAGTGGGTGAAAATAGGATGTCAAAGAAGAGCAGAAGATGGTGTGTGGGTTTGTTATGATGGCAGACCAGTAATGCCAGACAGTATGCTTGCACCTATGGCTTGAATGTATCATGGAGACACACATGTAGGCAGAGATGCTATGATTCGACTTTTCAGACAAGATTGGGTTAACGCAAAATTCAGGAATGTAGCAGAGAGTTTTTGCCAAAGATGCTTAACATGCCAACAAATGAATCCTGGCAGAAAAACCATGGTTAGTATGGGAAAGATTGGAAAGGCAGAAGGTCCCTTTGTAAGACTTCAGCTACATTTTATTCAATTGCCTGCTTGTCGAGGGTTGAAATATGTACTTGTCTTAGTTTGTTTATTTTCAAAGTGGGTGGAAGCATACCCGACCCGAAGAAATGACAGCTTGACAGTGGCCAAACTCTTATCAAGAGTACTTATCCCTCAGATAGAGGATCTCATTTTAATAATGAAATAATTCGACTAATATGTGAAGCATTCAAATTCGAACAAAAATTGCACTGCGCTTACCGCCCAGAGGCTTCTGGGGTGGTAGAACAATTGAATGGCACTATCAAGTCAAGACTCGAAAAGGTGTGTGCATCCACCCCACTGGAATGGCCTGATGCTTTACCTCTTGTTCTGATGAGACTCAGAAGTATTCCTGACAAAAATACTGGATTGAGTCCTCATGAAATACTCATGGGAAGAGCAATGAGACAAGCATGTGTACCAGGACACAAGCTGTTGAATATAGCTGATGACTTGGTTTTGGAGTATTGCAAAGAGTTGGCTGACAGAGTGCGTTCTATCTCTCATCAGGTTGGGGAAGACGCAGTTAACAGACAGCTGAGCCAAGCGCATGATCTGAATCCCGGTGACTGGGTAGTTGTGAAGAATCACACTCGAGAATCGTGCCTAGCACCAAGGTGGGACAAACCACATCAGGTTATACTAACTACCTCAACAGCTGTAAAGTGTGCAGGACTGCCTAATTAGATTCATGCAAGTCCTACAAAAAGGGTACCAGCTCCTGAAGAAGAAGAAGGTTTTCAATTGACTCGAGCAATTGAAGTTGCTGAAGGTTGCGCAGCTGAAGAACTTCCCATAGAAGATCCTGAAGTAGCTGCCAAAGAACAAAACAAGCACCTATCGGGACAACTGGATCCCAGTGGTGGACATACCTGAAGTATTTGTAAGAATTAGAAGCCAAACGCAGTTAGATAGACAGGAAAAGAATGAGAATCAGTCAGGTGTAGAAGAACTCGCTCAGCAAAATAGGGATACAACTATTAGGGAACCTGAGCAGGAACAGTTAAGGAGAGAACAATATACTCAGACGGAAGAAAAGCAAAGCCTCATTCCTGAGTCTGAGGAGGGACAGGTAGGTTTTAGAGAAAACGTTCAGGCAGAAGAAGGTCAAAGGGTAAGAAGACCTGAACAGGACCAGACAGGCATAGAAACACAGGTTCAGGATATAGAAGAAAAAAACAAACATCACCAATCCTGAACAGGGTCAGATTGAGGTAGATGAACATATCCAGGCAGAACAGGCCAAAACAATAAGCCCTGGACAAGGTCAGATAGAGAGGACGTCTGAAGATGATCAAATTGTGCCATAAATAAAATAAAATAAAAGAAGGCTTGAAGAAACTGACAGTGCAGTGAGAACTAAGAAAAGTTGAAAGGGTGAAAATTGGCCAAGGATTATTAAGAGACTGAAATACCGCCTTAAGACAACCAGTGAAGAACCTGATCAAGTAAATGAGGTATCCAGCCAATCTGGACCTTCTACTGCAATTCTAAAACAAAGGAGCCAAAGATTGAAAACATTGAATAACAAGTTCAAGGGTCCTGAGTGGACATATGTCATCCGTGAAGATTTTGAAAATCTCGACTTAAATGAAGAAAGTGACGAAGAACTGAATGTTGAACGAATTGATGAAGAAGTGAGACCGACTTGAAAGAAATTGGTCGAAATAGAAGCTTCTGAGTAGGAGAAAAAGTCTGTAAAAATGCCAATTTTGTTCACATTGAGGCTTTAAAAAGTAGTTATCCAACATGAGGCACAATCCAAGTGACATTTTGAATCAATTTTTCTACAGTCAAAAAAATCAATTTTCTGATGAAAAACGATGACCCGTGACCTGTCGAACCTTCTCCAGATGGTCAGAAATGGTAATTTTTTTATGTTTAATTTTTTGACTGTAAATGACTATTGCATGTGAATTATCACTTTTGGAACAAAAATAAGTGTGTTTAGAGTCATTTTAATGCCTGAAATTGGTCGAAATAGAAGCTTCTGAGTAGGAGAAAAAGTCTGTAAAAATGGCAATTTTGGTCACATTGAGGCTTTAAAAAGTAGTTATTCAACATGAGGCACAATCCAAGTGACATTTTGAATCAATTTTTCTACAGTCCAAAAAATCAATTTTCTGATGAAAAACGATGACCTGTGACCTGTCGAACCTTCTCCAGATGGTCAGAAATGGTAATTTTTTAATGATTCATTTTTTTACTGTAAATGACTATTGCATGTGAATTATCACTTTTGGAACAAAAATAAGTGTGAAAGTCATTTTAATGCCTGAAATTGGTCGAAATAGAAGCTTCTGAGTAGGCGAAAAAGTCTGTAAAAATGGCAATTTTGGTCACATTGAGGCTTTAAAAAGTAGTTATTCAACATGAGGCACAATCCAAGTGACATTTTGAATCAATTTTTCTACAGTCCAAAAAATCTATTTTCCGATGAAAAACGATGACCCGGGACCTGTCGAACCTTTTCCAGATGGTCAGAAATGGTAATTTTTTAATTTTTAATTTTTTGACTGTAAATGACTATTGCATGTGAATTATCACTTTTGGAACAAAAATCAGTGTGTTTAAAGTCATTTTAATGAATGAAATTGGTCAAAATAGAAGCTTCTGAGTAGGAGAAAAAGTCTGTAAAAATGGCAATTTTGTTCACATTGAGGCTTTAAAAAGTAGTTATTCAACATGAGGCACAATCCAAGTGACATTTTGAATCAATTTTTCTACAGTCAAAAAAATCAATTTTCTGATGAAAAACGATGACCCGTGACCTGTCGAACCTTCTCCAGATGGTCAGAAATGGTAATTTTTTAATGTTTAATTTTTTGACGGTAAATGACTATTGTATGTGAATTATCACTTTTGGAACTAAAATAAGTGTGTTTAGAGTCGTTTTAATGCCTGAAATTGGTTGAAATAGAAGCTTGTGAGTAGGAGAAAAAGTCTGTAAAAATGGCAATTTTGGTCACATTGAGGCTTTAAATAGTAGTTATTCAACATGAGTCACAATCCAAGTGACATTTTGAATCAATTTTTCTACAGTCAAAAAAATAAATTTTCTGATGAAAAACGATGACCCGGGACCTGTTGAACTTTCTCCAGATGGTCAGAAATGGTAATTTTTGTAAGTTTAATTTTTTGACTGTAAATGACTATTGCATGTGAATTATCACTTTTGGAACAAAAATCAGTGTGTTTAAAGTCATTTTAATGAATGAAATTGGTCAAAATAGAAGCTTCTGAGTAGGAGAAAAAGTCTGTAAAAATGGCAATTTTGTTCACATTGAGGCTTTAAAAAGTAGTTATTCAACATGAGGCACAATCCAAGTGACATTTTGAATCAATTTTTCTACAGTCAAAAAAATCAATTTTCTGATGAAAAACGATGACCCGTGACCTGTCGAACCTTCTCCAGATGGTCAGAAATGGTAATTTTTTAATGTTTAATTTTTTGACGGTAAATGACTGTTGTATGTGAATTATCACTTTTGGAACTAAAATAAGTGTGTTTAGAGTCGTTTTAATGCCTGAAATTGGTTGAAATAGAAGCTTGTGAGTAGGAGAAAAAGTCTGTAAAAATGGCAATTTTGGTCACATTGAGGCTTTAAAAAGTAGTTATTCAACATGAGTCACAATCCAAGTGACATTTTGAATCAATTTTTCTACAGTCAAAAAAATAAATTTTCTGATGAAAAACGATGACCCGGGACCTGTTGAACTTTCTCCAGATGGTCAGAAATGGTAATTTTTGTAAGTTTAATTTTTTGACTGTAAATGACTATTGCATGTGAATTATCACTTTTGGAACAAAAATCAGTGTGTTTAAAGTCATTTTAATGAATGAAATTGGTCAAAATAGAAGCTTCTGAGTAGGAGAAAAAGTCTGTAAAAATGGCAATTTTGTTCACATTGAGGCTTTAAAAAGTAGTTATTCAACATGAGGCACAATCCAAGTGACATTTTGAATCAATTTTTCTACAGTCAAAAAAATCAATTTTCTGATGAAAAACGATGACCCGTGACCTGTCGAACCTTCTCCAGATGGTCAGAAATGGTAATTTTTTAATGTTTAATTTTTTGACGGTAAATGACTATTGTATGTGAATTATCACTTTTGGAACTAAAATAAGTGTGTTTAGAGTCGTTTTAATGCCTGAAATTGGTTGAAATAGAAGCTTGTGAGTAGGAGAAAAAGTCTGTAAAAATGGCAATTTTGGTCACATTGAGGCTTTAAAAAGTAGTTATTCAACATGAGTCACAATCCAAGTGACATTTTGAATCAATTTTTCTACAGTCAAAAAAATCAATTTTCTGATGAAAAACGATGACCCGGGACCTGTTGAACTTTCTCTGGATGGTCAGAAATGGTAATTTTTGTAAGTTTAATTTTTTGACTGTAAATGACTATTGCATGTGAATTATCACTTTTGGAACAAAAGTAAGTGCGTTTCGGGTCATTTTAATGCCTGAAATTGGTCGAAATAGAAGCTTCTGAGTAGGAGAAAAAGTCTGTAAAAATGGCAATTTTGGTCACATTGAGGCTTTAAAAAGTAGTTATTCAACACGAGGCACAATCCAAGTGACATTTTGAATCAATTTTTCTACAGTCCAAAAAATCAATTTTCTGATGAAAAACGATGAGCCCGGGACCTGTTGAACTTTCTCCAGATGGTCAGAAATGGTAATTTTTTTAAGTTTAATTTTTTGACTGTAAATGACTATTGCATGTGAATTATCACTTTTGGAACAAAAATAAGTGTGTTTAGAGTCATTTTAATGCCTGAAATTGGTTGAAATAGAAGCTTCTGAGTAGGAGAAAAAGTCTGTAAAAATGGCAATTTTGGTCATATTGAGGCTTTAAAAAGTAGTTATTCAACATGAGGCACAATCCAAGTGACATTTTGAATCAATTTTTTTACACTCAAAAAAATCAATTTTCTGATGAAAAACGATGACCCGGGACCTGTTGAACTTTCTCTGGATGGTCAGAAATGGTAATTTTTGTAAGTTTAATTTTTTGACTGTAAATGACTATTGCATGTGAATTATCACTTTTGGAACAAAAGTAAGTGCGTTTCGGGTCATTTTAATGCCTGAAATTGGTCGAAATAGAAGCTTCTGAGTAGGAGAAAAAGTCTGTAAAAATGGCAATTTTGGTCACATTGAGGCTTTAAAAAGTAGTTATTCAACACGAGGCACAATCCAAGTGACATTTTGAATCAATTTTTCTACAGTCCAAAAAATCAATTTTCTGATGAAAAACGATGAGCCCGGGACCTGTTGAACTTTCTCCAGATGGTCAGAAATGGTAATTTTTTTAAGTTTAATTTTTTGACTGTAAATGACTATTGCATGTGAATTATCACTTTTGGAACAAAAATAAGTGTGTTTAGAGTCATTTTAATGCCTGAAATTGGTTGAAATAGAAGCTTCTGAGTAGGAGAAAAAGTCTGTAAAAATGGCAATTTTGGTCATATTGAGGCTTTAAAAAGTAGTTATTCAACATGAGGCACAATCCAAGTGACATTTTGAATCAATTTTTTTACACTCAAAAAAATCAATTTTCTGATGAAAAACGATGACCCGGGACCTGTCGTACCTTCTCCAGATGGTCAGAAATGGTAATTTTTTAATTTTTAAGTTTTTTTACTGTAAATGACTATTGCATGTGAATTATCACTTTTGGAACAAAAATAAGTGTGTTTAAAGTCATTTTAATGCCTGAAATTGGTCGAAATAGAAGCTTCTGAGTAGGAGAAAAAGTCTGTAAAAATGGCAATTTTGGTCACATTGAGGCTTTAAAAAGTAGTTATTCAACATGAGGCACAATCCAAGTGACATTTTGAATCAATTTTTCTACAGTCAAAAAAATCAATTTTCTGATGAAAAACGATGACCCGTGACCTGTCGAACCTTCTCCAGATGGTCAGAAATGGTAATTTTTTAATGTTTAATTTTTTGACGGTAAATGACTGTTGTATGTGAATTATCACTTTTGGAACTAAAATAAGTGTGTTTAGAGTCGTTTTAATGCCTGAAATTGGTTGAAATAGAAGCTTGTGAGTAGGAGAAAAAGTCTGTAAAAATGGCAATTTTGGTCACATTGAGGCTTTAAAAAGTAGTTATTCAACATGAGTCACAATCCAAGTGACATTTTGAATCAATTTTTCTACAGTCAAAAAAATAAATTTTCTGATGAAAAACGATGACCCGGGACCTGTTGAACTTTCTCCAGATGGTCAGAAATGGTAATTTTTGTAAGTTTAATTTTTTGACTGTAAATGACTATTGCATGTGAATTATCACTTTTGGAACAAAAATCAGTGTGTTTAAAGTCATTTTAATGAATGAAATTGGTCAAAATAGAAGCTTCTGAGTAGGAGAAAAAGTCTGTAAAAATGGCAATTTTGTTCACATTGAGGCTTTAAAAAGTAGTTATTCAACATGAGGCACAATCCAAGTGACATTTTGAATCAATTTTTCTACAGTCAAAAAAATCAATTTTCTGATGAAAAACGATGACCCGTGACCTGTCGAACCTTCTCCAGATGGTCAGAAATGGTAATTTTTTAATGTTTGATTTTTTGACGGTAAATGACTATTGTATGTGAATTATCACTTTTGGAACTAAAATAAGTGTGTTTAGAGTCGTTTTAATGCCTGAAATTGGTTGAAATAGAAGCTTGTGAGTAGGAGAAAAAGTCTGTAAAAATGGCAATTTTGGTCACATTGAGGCTTTAAAAAGTAGTTATTCAACATGAGGCACAATCCAAGTGACATTTTGAATCAATTTTTCCACAGTCAAAAAAATAAATTTTCTGATGAAAAACGATGACCCGGGACCTGTTGAACTTTCTCCAGATGGTCAGAAATGGTAATTTTTGTAAGTTTAATTTTTTGACTGTAAATGACTATTGCATGTGAATTATCACTTTTGGAACAAAAGTAAGTGCGTTTCGGGTCATTTTAATGCCTGAAATTGGTCGAAATAGAAGCTTCTGAGTAGGAGAAAAAGTCTGTAAAAATGGCAATTTTGGTCACATTGAGGCTTTAAAAAGTAGTTATTCAACACGAGGCACAATCCAAGTGACATTTTGAATCAATTTTTCTACAGTCCAAAAAATCAATTTTCTGATGAAAAACGATGAGCCCGGGACCTGTTGAACTTTCTCCAGATGGTCAGAAATGGTAATTTTTTTAAGTTGAATTTTTTGACTGTAAATGACTATTGCATGTGAATTATCACTTTTGGAACAAAAATAAGTGTGTTTAGAGTCATTTTAATGCCTGAAATTGGTTGAAATAGAAGCTTCTGAGTAGGAGAAAAAGTCTGTAAAAATGGCAATTTTGGTCATATTGAGGCTTTAAAAAGTAGTTATTCAACATGAGGCACAATCCAAGTGACATTTTGAATCAATTTTTCTACAGTCAAAATAATAAATTTTCTGATGAAAAACGATGACCCCGGGACCTGTTGAACTTTCTCCAGATGGTCAGAAATGGTAATTTTTTAATGTTTAATTTTTTGACTGTAAATGACTATTGCATGTGAATTATCACTTTTGGAACAAAAATAAGTGTGTTTAAAGTCATTTTAATGCCTGGAATTGGTCGAAATAGAAGCTTCTGAGTAGGAGAAAAAGTCTGTAAAAATGGCAATTTTGGTCACATTGAGGCTTTAAAAAGTAGTTATTCAACATGAGGCACAATCCAAGTGACATTTTGAATCAATTTTTTTACACTCAAAAAAATCAATTTTCTGATGAAAAACGATGACCCGGGACCTGTCGTACCTTCTCCAGATGGTCAGAAATGGTAATTTTTTAATTTTTAAGTTTTTTTACTGTAAATGACTATTGCATGTGAATTATCACTTTTGGAACAAAAATAAGTGTGTTTAAAGTCATTTTAATGCCTGAAATTGGTCGAAATAGAAGCTTCTGAGTAGGAGAAAAAGTCTGTAAAAATGGCAATTTTGGTCACATTGAGGCTTTAAAAAGTAGTTATTCAACATGAGGCACAATCCAAGTGACATTTTGAATCAATTTTTCTACAGTCAAAAAAATCAATTTTCTGATGAAAAACGATGACCCGTGACCTGTCGAACCTTCTCCAGATGGTCAGAAATGGTAATTTTTTAATGTTTAATTTTTTGACGGTAAATGACTGTTGTATGTGAATTATCACTTTTGGAACTAAAATAAGTGTGTTTAGAGTCGTTTTAATGCCTGAAATTGGTTGAAATAGAAGCTTGTGAGTAGGAGAAAAAGTCTGTAAAAATGGCAATTTTGGTCACATTGAGGCTTTAAAAAGTAGTTATTCAACATGAGTCACAATCCAAGTGACATTTTGAATCAATTTTTCTACAGTCAAAAAAATAAATTTTCTGATGAAAAACGATGACCCGGGACCTGTTGAACTTTCTCCAGATGGTCAGAAATGGTAATTTTTGTAAGTTTAATTTTTTGACTGTAAATGACTATTGCATGTGAATTATCACTTTTGGAACAAAAATCAGTGTGTTTAAAGTCATTTTAATGAATGAAATTGGTCAAAATAGAAGCTTCTGAGTAGGAGAAAAAGTCTGTAAAAATGGCAATTTTGTTCACATTGAGGCTTTAAAAAGTAGTTATTCAACATGAGGCACAATCCAAGTGACATTTTGAATCAATTTTTCTACAGTCAAAAAAATCAATTTTCTGATGAAAAACGATGACCCGTGACCTGTCGAACCTTCTCCAGATGGTCAGAAATGGTAATTTTTTAATGTTTAATTTTTTGACGGTAAATGACTGTTGTATGTGAATTATCACTTTTGGAACTAAAATAAGTGTGTTTAGAGTCGTTTTAATGCCTGAAATTGGTTGAAATAGAAGCTTGTGAGTAGGAGAAAAAGTCTGTAAAAATGGCAATTTTGGTCACATTGAGGCTTTAAAAAGTAGTTATTCAACATGAGTCACAATCCAAGTGACATTTTGAATCAATTTTTCTACAGTCAAAAAAATAAATTTTCTGATGAAAAACGATGACCCGGGACCTGTTGAACTTTCTCCAGATGGTCAGAAATGGTAATTTTTGTAAGTTTAATTTTTTGACTGTAAATGACTATTGCATGTGAATTATCACTTTTGGAACAAAAATCAGTGTGTTTAAAGTCATTTTAATGAATGAAATTGGTCAAAATAGAAGCTTCTGAGTAGGAGAAAAAGTCTGTAAAAATGGCAATTTTGTTCACATTGAGGCTTTAAAAAGTAGTTATTCAACATGAGGCACAATCCAAGTGACATTTTGAATCAATTTTTCTACAGTCAAAAAAATCAATTTTCTGATGAAAAACGATGACCCGTGACCTGTCGAACCTTCTCCAGATGGTCAGAAATGGTAATTTTTTAATGTTTAATTTTTTGACGGTAAATGACTATTGTATGTGAATTATCACTTTTGGAACTAAAATAAGTGTGTTTAGAGTCGTTTTAATGCCTGAAATTGGTTGAAATAGAAGCTTGTGAGTAGGAGAAAAAGTCTGTAAAAATGGCAATTTTGGTCACATTGAGGCTTTAAAAAGTAGTTATTCAACATGAGGCACAATCCAAGTGACATTTTGAATCAATTTTTCTACAGTCAAAAAAATCAATTTTCTGATGAAAAACGATGACCCGTGACCTGTCGAACCTTCTCCAGATGGTCAGAAATGGTAATTTTTTAATGTTTAATTTTTTGACGGTAAATGACTAGTGTATGTGAATTATCACTTTTGGAACTAAAATAAGTGTGTTTAGAGTCGTTTTAATGCCTGAAATTGGTTGAAATAGAAGCTTGTGAGTAGGAGAAAAAGTCTGTAAAAATGGCAATTTTGGTCACATTGAGGCTTTAAAAAGTAGTTATTCAACATGAGTCACAATCCAAGTGACATTTTGAATCAATTTTTCTACAGTCAAAAAAATCAATTTTCTGATGAAAAACGATGACCCGGGACCTGTTGAACTTTCTCTGGATGGTCAGAAATGGTAATTTTTGTAAGTTTAATTTTTTGACTGTAAATGACTATTGCATGTGAATTATCACTTTTGGAACAAAAGTAAGTGCGTTTCGGGTCATTTTAATGCCTGAAATTGGTCGAAATAGAAGCTTCTGAGTAGGAGAAAAAGTCTGTAAAAATGGCAATTTTGGTCACATTGAGGCTTTAAAAAGTAGTTATTCAACACGAGGCACAATCCAAGTGACATTTTGAATCAATTTTTCTACAGTCCAAAAAATCAATTTTCTGATGAAAAACGATGAGCCCGGGACCTGTTGAACTTTCTCCAGATGGTCAGAAATGGTAATTTTTTTAAGTTTAATTTTTTGACTGTAAATGACTATTGCATGTGAATTATCACTTTTGGAACAAAAATAAGTGTGTTTAGAGTCATTTTAATGCCTGAAATTGGTTGAAATAGAAGCTTCTGAGTAGGAGAAAAAGTCTGTAAAAATGGCAATTTTGGTCATATTGAGGCTTTAAAAAGTAGTTATTCAACATGAGGCACAATCCAAGTGACATTTTGAATCAATTTTTTTACACTCAAAAAAATCAATTTTCTGATGAAAAACGATGACCCGGGACCTGTTGAACTTTCTCTGGATGGTCAGAAATGGTAATTTTTGTAAGTTTAATTTTTTGACTGTAAATGACTATTGCATGTGAATTATCACTTTTGGAACAAAAGTAAGTGCGTTTCGGGTCATTTTAATGCCTGAAATTGGTCGAAATAGAAGCTTCTGAGTAGGAGAAAAAGTCTGTAAAAATGGCAATTTTGGTCACATTGAGGCTTTAAAAAGTAGTTATTCAACACGAGGCACAATCCAAGTGACATTTTGAATCAATTTTTCTACAGTCCAAAAAATCAATTTTCTGATGAAAAACGATGAGCCCGGGACCTGTTGAACTTTCTCCAGATGGTCAGAAATGGTAATTTTTTTAAGTTTAATTTTTTGACTGTAAATGACTATTGCATGTGAATTATCACTTTTGGAACAAAAATAAGTGTGTTTAGAGTCATTTTAATGCCTGAAATTGGTTGAAATAGAAGCTTCTGAGTAGGAGAAAAAGTCTGTAAAAATGGCAATTTTGGTCATATTGAGGCTTTAAAAAGTAGTTATTCAACATGAGGCACAATCCAAGTGACATTTTGAATCAATTTTTTTACACTCAAAAAAATCAATTTTCTGATGAAAAACGATGACCCGGGACCTGTCGTACCTTCTCCAGATGGTCAGAAATGGTAATTTTTTAATTTTTAAGTTTTTTTACTGTAAATGACTATTGCATGTGAATTATCACTTTTGGAACAAAAATAAGTGTGTTTAAAGTCATTTTAATGCCTGAAATTGGTCGAAATAGAAGCTTCTGAGTAGGAGAAAAAGTCTGTAAAAATGGCAATTTTGGTCACATTGAGGCTTTAAAAAGTAGTTATTCAACATGAGGCACAATCCAAGTGACATTTTGAATCAATTTTTCTACAGTCAAAAAAATCAATTTTCTGATGAAAAACGATGACCCGTGACCTGTCGAACCTTCTCCAGATGGTCAGAAATGGTAATTTTTTAATGTTTAATTTTTTGACGGTAAATGACTGTTGTATGTGAATTATCACTTTTGGAACTAAAATAAGTGTGTTTAGAGTCGTTTTAATGCCTGAAATTGGTTGAAATAGAAGCTTGTGAGTAGGAGAAAAAGTCTGTAAAAATGGCAATTTTGGTCACATTGAGGCTTTAAAAAGTAGTTATTCAACATGAGTCACAATCCAAGTGACATTTTGAATCAATTTTTCTACAGTCAAAAAAATAAATTTTCTGATGAAAAACGATGACCCGGGACCTGTTGAACTTTCTCCAGATGGTCAGAAATGGTAATTTTTGTAAGTTTAATTTTTTGACTGTAAATGACTATTGCATGTGAATTATCACTTTTGGAACAAAAATCAGTGTGTTTAAAGTCATTTTAATGAATGAAATTGGTCAAAATAGAAGCTTCTGAGTAGGAGAAAAAGTCTGTAAAAATGGCAATTTTGTTCACATTGAGGCTTTAAAAAGTAGTTATTCAACATGAGGCACAATCCAAGTGACATTTTGAATCAATTTTTCTACAGTCAAAAAAATCAATTTTCTGATGAAAAACGATGACCCGTGACCTGTCGAACCTTCTCCAGATGGTCAGAAATGGTAATTTTTTAATGTTTGATTTTTTGACGGTAAATGACTATTGTATGTGAATTATCACTTTTGGAACTAAAATAAGTGTGTTTAGAGTCGTTTTAATGCCTGAAATTGGTTGAAATAGAAGCTTGTGAGTAGGAGAAAAAGTCTGTAAAAATGGCAATTTTGGTCACATTGAGGCTTTAAAAAGTAGTTATTCAACATGAGGCACAATCCAAGTGACATTTTGAATCAATTTTTCCACAGTCAAAAAAATAAATTTTCTGATGAAAAACGATGACCCGGGACCTGTTGAACTTTCTCCAGATGGTCAGAAATGGTAATTTTTGTAAGTTTAATTTTTTGACTGTAAATGACTATTGCATGTGAATTATCACTTTTGGAACAAAAGTAAGTGCGTTTCGGGTCATTTTAATGCCTGAAATTGGTCGAAATAGAAGCTTCTGAGTAGGAGAAAAAGTCTGTAAAAATGGCAATTTTGGTCACATTGAGGCTTTAAAAAGTAGTTATTCAACACGAGGCACAATCCAAGTGACATTTTGAATCAATTTTTCTACAGTCCAAAAAATCAATTTTCTGATGAAAAACGATGAGCCCGGGACCTGTTGAACTTTCTCCAGATGGTCAGAAATGGTAATTTTTTTAAGTTGAATTTTTTGACTGTAAATGACTATTGCATGTGAATTATCACTTTTGGAACAAAAATAAGTGTGTTTAGAGTCATTTTAATGCCTGAAATTGGTTGAAATAGAAGCTTCTGAGTAGGAGAAAAAGTCTGTAAAAATGGCAATTTTGGTCATATTGAGGCTTTAAAAAGTAGTTATTCAACATGAGGCACAATCCAAGTGACATTTTGAATCAATTTTTCTACAGTCAAAATAATAAATTTTCTGATGAAAAACGATGACCCCGGGACCTGTTGAACTTTCTCCAGATGGTCAGAAATGGTAATTTTTTAATGTTTAATTTTTTGACTGTAAATGACTATTGCATGTGAATTATCACTTTTGGAACAAAAATAAGTGTGTTTAAAGTCATTTTAATGCCTGGAATTGGTCGAAATAGAAGCTTCTGAGTAGGAGAAAAAGTCTGTAAAAATGGCAATTTTGGTCACATTGAGGCTTTAAAAAGTAGTTATTCAACATGAGGCACAATCCAAGTGACATTTTGAATCAATTTTTTTACACTCAAAAAAATCAATTTTCTGATGAAAAACGATGACCCGGGACCTGTCGTACCTTCTCCAGATGGTCAGAAATGGTAATTTTTTAATTTTTAAGTTTTTTTACTGTAAATGACTATTGCATGTGAATTATCACTTTTGGAACAAAAATAAGTGTGTTTAAAGTCATTTTAATGCCTGAAATTGGTCGAAATAGAAGCTTCTGAGTAGGAGAAAAAGTCTGTAAAAATGGCAATTTTGGTCACATTGAGGCTTTAAAAAGTAGTTATTCAACATGAGGCACAATCCAAGTGACATTTTGAATCAATTTTTCTACAGTCAAAAAAATCAATTTTCTGATGAAAAACGATGACCCGTGACCTGTCGAACCTTCTCCAGATGGTCAGAAATGGTAATTTTTTAATGTTTAATTTTTTGACGGTAAATGACTGTTGTATGTGAATTATCACTTTTGGAACTAAAATAAGTGTGTTTAGAGTCGTTTTAATGCCTGAAATTGGTTGAAATAGAAGCTTGTGAGTAGGAGAAAAAGTCTGTAAAAATGGCAATTTTGGTCACATTGAGGCTTTAAAAAGTAGTTATTCAACATGAGTCACAATCCAAGTGACATTTTGAATCAATTTTTCTACAGTCAAAAAAATAAATTTTCTGATGAAAAACGATGACCCGGGACCTGTTGAACTTTCTCCAGATGGTCAGAAATGGTAATTTTTGTAAGTTTAATTTTTTGACTGTAAATGACTATTGCATGTGAATTATCACTTTTGGAACAAAAATCAGTGTGTTTAAAGTCATTTTAATGAATGAAATTGGTCAAAATAGAAGCTTCTGAGTAGGAGAAAAAGTCTGTAAAAATGGCAATTTTGTTCACATTGAGGCTTTAAAAAGTAGTTATTCAACATGAGGCACAATCCAAGTGACATTTTGAATCAATTTTTCTACAGTCAAAAAAATCAATTTTCTGATGAAAAACGATGACCCGTGACCTGTCGAACCTTCTCCAGATGGTCAGAAATGGTAATTTTTTAATGTTTAATTTTTTGACGGTAAATGACTGTTGTATGTGAATTATCACTTTTGGAACTAAAATAAGTGTGTTTAGAGTCGTTTTAATGCCTGAAATTGGTTGAAATAGAAGCTTGTGAGTAGGAGAAAAAGTCTGTAAAAATGGCAATTTTGGTCACATTGAGGCTTTAAAAAGTAGTTATTCAACATGAGTCACAATCCAAGTGACATTTTGAATCAATTTTTCTACAGTCAAAAAAATAAATTTTCTGATGAAAAACGATGACCCGGGACCTGTTGAACTTTCTCCAGATGGTCAGAAATGGTAATTTTTGTAAGTTTAATTTTTTGACTGTAAATGACTATTGCATGTGAATTATCACTTTTGGAACAAAAATCAGTGTGTTTAAAGTCATTTTAATGAATGAAATTGGTCAAAATAGAAGCTTCTGAGTAGGAGAAAAAGTCTGTAAAAATGGCAATTTTGTTCACATTGAGGCTTTAAAAAGTAGTTATTCAACATGAGGCACAATCCAAGTGACATTTTGAATGAATCAATTTTTCTACAGTCAAAAAAATCAATTTTCTGATGAAAAACGATGACCCGGGACCTGTTGAACCTTCTCCAGATGGTCAGAAATGGTAATTTTTTAATTTTTAATTTTTTGACTGTAAATGACTATTGCATGTGAATTATCACTTTTGGAACAAAAATAAGTGTGTTTCGGGTCATTTTAATGCCTGAAATTGGTTGAAATAGAAGCTTCTGAGTAGGAGAAAAAGTCTGTAAAAATGGCAATTTTGGTCACATTGAGGCTTTAAAAAGTAGTTATTCAACATGAGGCACAATCCAAGTGACATTTTGAATCAATTTTTCTACAGTCAAAAAAATCAATTTTCTGATGAAAAACGTTGACCCGGGACCTGCTGAACTTTCTCCAGATGGTTAGAAATGGTAATTTTTTAATGATTAATTTTTTTACTGTAAATGACTATTGCATGTGAATTATCACTTTTGGAACAAAAATAAATGTGTTTAGAGTCATTTTAATGCCTGAAATTGGTCTAAATAGAAGCTTCTGAGTAGGAGAAAAAGTCTGTAAAAATGGCAATTTTGGTCACATTGAGGCTTTAAAAAGTAGTTATTCAACATGAGGCACAATCCAAGTGACATTTTGAATCAATTTTTCTACAGTCCAAAAAATCAATTTTCTGATGAAAAACGATGACCCGGGACCTGTTGAACCTTCTCCAGATGGTCAGAAATGGTAATTTTTTAATTTTTAATTTTTTGACTGTAAATGACTATTGCATGTGAATTATCACTTTTGGAACAAAAATAAGTGTGTTTAAAGTCATTTTAATGCCTGAAATTGGTCGAAATAGAAGCTTCTGAGTAGGAGAAAAAGTCTGTAAAAATGGCAATTTTGGTCACATTGAGGCTTTAAAAAGTAGTTATTCAACATGAGGCACAATCCAAGTGACATTTTGAATCAATTTTTCTACAGTCAAAAAAATCAATTTTCTGATGAAAAACGATGACCCGGGACCTGTTGAACCTTCTCCAGATGGTCAGAAATGGTAATTTTTTTATTTTTTATTTTTTGACTGTAAATGACTATTGCATGTGAATTATCACTTTTGGAACAAAAATAAGTGTGTTTCGGGTCATTTTAATGCCTGAAATTGGTCGAAATAGAAGCTTCTGAGTAGGAGAAAAAGTCTGTAAAAATGGCAATTTTGGTCACATTGAGGCTTTAAAAAGTAGTTTTTCAACATGAGGCACAATCCAAGTGACATTTTGAATCAATATTCCTACAGTCAAAAAAATCAATTTTCTGATGAAAAACGTTGACCCGGGACCTGTTGAACTTTCTCCAGATGGTCAGAAATGGTAATTTTTTAATGATTAATTTTTTTACTGGAAATGACTATTGCATGTGAATTATCACTTTTGGAACAAAAATAAGTGTGTTTAAAGTCATTTTAATGCCTGAAATTGGTCGAAATAGAAGCTTCTGAGTAGGAGAAAAAGTCTGAATAAAAGGCCATTTTGGTCACATTGAGGCTTTAAAAAGTAGTTATTCAACATGAGGCACAATCCAAGTGACATATTGAATCAATTTTTCTACAGTCAAAAAAATCAATTTTCTGATGAAAAACGATGACCCGGGACCTGTCGAACCTTCTCCAGATGGTCAGAAATGGTAATTTTTTAATTTTGAATTTTTTGACTGTAAATGACTATTGCATGTGAATTATCACTTTTGGAACAAAAATAAATGTGTTAGAGTCATTTTAATGCCTGAAATTGGTCTAAATAGAAGCTTCTGAGTAGGAGAAAAAGTCTGTAAAAATGGCAATTTTGGTCACATTGAGGCTTTAAAAAGTAGTTATTCAACATGAGGCACAATCCAAGTGACATTTTGAATCAATTTTTCTACAGTCAAAAAAATCAATTTTCTGATGAAAAACGATGACCCGGGACCTGTTGAACCTTCTCCAGATGGTCAGAAATGGTAATTTTTTTATTTTTTATTTTTTGACTGTAAATGACTATTGCATGTGAATTATCACTTTTGGAACAAAAATAAGTGTGTTTAAAGTCATTTTAATGCCTGAAATTGGTCGAAATAGAAGCTTCTGAGTAGGAGAAAAAGTCTGTAAAAATGGCAATTTTGGTCACATTGAGGCTTTAAAAAGTAGTTATTCAACATGAGGCACAATCCAAGTGACATATTGAATCAATTTTTCTACAGTCAAAAAAATCAATTTTCTGATGAAAAACGATGACCCGTGACCTGTCGAACCTTCTCCAGATGGTCAGAAATGGTAATTTTTTAATGTTTAATTTTTTGACGGTAAATGACTGTTGTATGTGAATTATCACTTTTGGAACTAAAATAAGTGTGTTTAGAGTCGTTTTAATGCCTGAAATTGGTTGAAATAGAAGCTTGTGAGTAGGAGAAAAAGTCTGTAAAAATGGCAATTTTGGTCACATTGAGGCTTTAAAAAGTAGTTATTCAACATGAGTCACAATCCAAGTGACATTTTGAATCAATTTTTCTACAGTCAAAAAAATAAATTTTCTGATGAAAAACGATGACCCGGGACCTGTTGAACTTTCTCCAGATGGTCAGAAATGGTAATTTTTGTAAGTTTAATTTTTTGACTGTAAATGACTATTGCATGTGAATTATCACTTTTGGAACAAAAATCAGTGTGTTTAAAGTCATTTTAATGAATGAAATTGGTCAAAATAGAAGCTTCTGAGTAGGAGAAAAAGTCTGTAAAAATGGCAATTTTGTTCACATTGAGGCTTTAAAAAGTAGTTATTCAACATGAGGCACAATCCAAGTGACATTTTGAATCAATTTTTCTACAGTCAAAAAAATCAATTTTCTGATGAAAAACGATGACCCGTGACCTGTCGAACCTTCTCCAGATGGTCAGAAATGGTAATTTTTTAATGTTTAATTTTTTGACGGTAAATGACTATTGTATGTGAATTATCACTTTTGGAACTAAAATAAGTGTGTTTAGAGTCGTTTTAATGCCTGAAATTGGTTGAAATAGAAGCTTGTGAGTAGGAGAAAAAGTCTGTAAAAATGGCAATTTTGGTCACATTGAGGCTTTAAAAAGTAGTTATTCAACATGAGTCACAATCCAAGTGACATTTTGAATCAATTTTTCTACAGTCAAAAAAATAAATTTTCTGATGAAAAACGATGACCCGGGACCTGTTGAACTTTCTCTGGATGGTCAGAAATGGTAATTTTTGTAAGTTTAATTTTTTGACTGTAAATGACTATTGCATGTGAATTATCACTTTTGGAACAAAAGTAAGTGCGTTTCGGGTCATTTTAATGCCTGAAATTGGTCGAAATAGAAGCTTCTGAGTAGGAGAAAAAGTCTGTAAAAATGGCAATTTTGGTCACATTGAGGCTTTAAAAAGTAGTTATTCAACACGAGGCACAATCCAAGTGACATTTTGAATCAATTTTTCTACAGTCCAAAAAATCAATTTTCTGATGAAAAACGATGAGCCCGGGACCTGTTGAACTTTCTCCAGATGGTCAGAAATGGTAATTTTTTTAAGTTTAATTTTTTGACTGTAAATGACTATTGCATGTGAATTATCACTTTTGGAACAAAAATAAGTGTGTTTAGAGTCATTTTAATGCCTGAAATTGGTTGAAATAGAAGCTTCTGAGTAGGAGAAAAAGTCTGTAAAAATGGCAATTTTGGTCATATTGAGGCTTTAAAAAGTAGTTATTCAACATGAGGCACAATCCAAGTGACATTTTGAATCAATTTTTCTACAGTCAAAATAATAAATTTTCTGATGAAAAACGATGACCCCGGGACCTGTTGAACTTTCTCCAGATGGTCAGAAATGGTAATTTTTTAATGTTTAATTTTTTGACTGTAAATGACTATTGCATGTGAATTATCACTTTTGGAACAAAAGTAAGTGTGTTTAAAGTCATTTTAATGCCTGAAATTGGTCGAAATAGAAGCTTCTGAGTGGGAGAAAAAGTCTGCAAAAATGGCAATTTTGGTCACATTGAGGCTTTAAAAAGTAGTTATTCAACATAAGGCACAATCCAAGTGACATTTTGAATCAATTTTTTTACACTCAAAAAAATCAATTTTCTGATGAAAAACGATGACCCGGGACCTGTTGAACTTTCTCCAGATGGTCAGAAATGGTAATTTTTTAATTTTTAAGTTTTTTGACTGTAAATGACTATTGCATGTGAATTATCACTTTTGGAACAAAAATAAGTGTGTTTCGGGTCATTTTAATGCCTGAAATTGGTCGAAATAGAAGCTTCTGAGTAGGAGAAAAAGTCTGTAAAAATGGCAATTTTGGTCACATTGAGGCTTTAAAAAGTAGTTATTCAACATGAGGCACAATCCAAGTGACATTTTGAATCAATTTTTCTACAGTCAAAAAAATCAATTTTCTGATGAAAAACGATGACCCGGGACCTGTTGAACTTTCTCCAGATTATCAGAAATGGTAATTTTTGAATGATTAATTTTTTTACTGTAAATGACTATTGCATGTGAATTATCACTTTTGGAACAAAAATAAGTGTGTTTAAAGTCATTTTAATGCCTGAAATTGGTCGAAATAGAAGCTTCTGAGTAGGAGAAAAAGTCTGTAAAAATGGCAATTTTGGTCACATTGAGGCTTTAAAAAGTAGTTATTCAACATGAGGCACAATCCAAGTGACATTTTGAATCAATTTTTCCACAGTCAAAAAAATAAATTTTCTGATGAAAAACGATGACCCGTGACCTGTCGAACCTTCTCCAGATGGTCAGAAATGGTAATTTTTTAATGTTTAATTTTTTGACGGTAAATGACTGTTGTATGTGAATTATCACTTTTGGAACTAAAATAAGTGTGTTTAGAGTCGTTTTTATGCCTGAAATTGGTTGAAATAGAAGCTTGTGAGTAGGAGAAAAAGTCTGTAAAAATGGCAATTTTGGTCACATTGAGGCTTTAAAAAGTAGTTATTCAACATGAGTCACAATCCAAGTGACATTTTGAATCAATTTTTCTACAGTCAAAAAAATAAATTTTCTGATGAAAAACGATGACCCGGGACCTGTTGAACTTTCTCCAGATGGTCAGAAATGGTAATTTTTGTAAGTTTAATTTTTTGACTGTAAATGACTATTGCATGTGAATTATCACTTTTGGAACAAAAATCAGTGTGTTTAAAGTCATTTTAATGAATGAAATTGGTCAAAATAGAAGCTTCTGAGTAGGAGAAAAAGTCTGTAAAAATGGCAATTTTGTTCACATTGAGGCTTTAAAAAGTAGTTATTCAACATGAGGCACAATCCAAGTGACATTTTGAATCAATTTTTCTACAGTCAAAAAAATCAATTTTCTGATGAAAAACGATGACCCGTGACCTGTCGAACCTTCTCCAGATGGTCAGAAATGGTAATTTTTTAATGTTTAATTTTTTGACGGTAAATGACTATTGTATGTGAATTATCACTTTTGGAACTAAAATAAGTGTGTTTAGAGTCGTTTTAATGCCTGAAATTGGTTGAAATAGAAGCTTGTGAGTAGGAGAAAAAGTCTGTAAAAATGGCAATTTTGGTCACATTGAGGCTTTAAAAAGTAGTTATTCAACATGAGGCACAATCCAAGTGACATTTTGAATCAATTTTTCCACAGTCAAAAAAATAAATTTTCTGATGAAAAACGATGACCCGGGACCTGTTGAACTTTCTCCAGATGGTCAGAAATGGTAATTTTTGTAAGTTTAATTTTTTGACTGTAAATGACTATTGCATGTGAATTATCACTTTTGGAACAAAAGTAAGTGCGTTTCGGGTCATTTTAATGCCTGAAATTGGTCGAAATAGAAGCTTCTGAGTAGGAGAAAAAGTCTGTAAAAATGGCAATTTTGGTCACATTGAGGCTTTAAAAAGTAGTTATTCAACACGAGGCACAATCCAAGTGACATTTTGAATCAATTTTTCTACAGTCCAAAAAATCAATTTTCTGATGAAAAACGATGAGCCCGGGACCTGTTGAACTTTCTCCAGATGGTCAGAAATGGTAATTTTTTTAAGTTGAATTTTTTGACTGTAAATGACTATTGCATGTGAATTATCACTTTTGGAACAAAAATAAGTGTGTTTAGAGTCATTTTAATGCCTGAAATTGGTTGAAATAGAAGCTTCTGAGTAGGAGAAAAAGTCTGTAAAAATGGCAATTTTGGTCATATTGAGGCTTTAAAAAGTAGTTATTCAACATGAGGCACAATCCAAGTGACATTTTGAATCAATTTTTCTACAGTCAAAATAATAAATTTTCTGATGAAAAACGATGACCCCGGGACCTGTTGAACTTTCTCCAGATGGTCAGAAATGGTAATTTTTTAATGTTTAATTTTTTGACTGTAAATGACTATTGCATGTGAATTATCACTTTTGGAACAAAAATAAGTGTGTTTAAAGTCATTTTAATGCCTGAAATTGGTCGAAATAGAAGCTTCTGAGTAGGAGAAAAAGTCTGTAAAAATGGCAATTTTGGTCACATTGAGGCTTTAAAAAGTAGTTATTCAACATGAGGCACAATCCAAGTGACATTTTGAATCAATTTTTTTACACTCAAAAAAATCAATTTTCTGATGAAAAACGATGACCCGGGACCTGTCGTACCTTCTCCAGATGGTCAGAAATGGTAATTTTTTAATTTTTAAGTTTTTTTACTGTAAATGACTATTGCATGTGAATTATCACTTTTGGAACAAAAATAAGTGTGTTTAAAGTCATTTTAATGCCTGAAATTGGTCGAAATAGAAGCTTCTGAGTAGGAGAAAAAGTCTGTAAAAATGGCAATTTTGGTCACATTGAGGCTTTAAAAAGTAGTTATTCAACATGAGGCACAATCCAAGTGACATTTTGAATCAATTTTTCTACAGTCAAAAAAATCAATTTTCTGATGAAAAACGATGACCCGTGACCTGTCGAACCTTCTCCAGATGGTCAGAAATGGTAATTTTTTAATGTTTAATTTTTTGACGGTAAATGACTATTGTATGTGAATTATCACTTTTGGAACTAAAATAAGTGTGTTTAGAGTCGTTTTAATGCCTGAAATTGGTTGAAATAGAAGCTTGTGAGTAGGAGAAAAAGTCTGTAAAAATGGCAATTTTGGTCACATTGAGGCTTTAAAAAGTAGTTATTCAACATGAGTCACAATCCAAGTGACATTTTGAATCAATTTTTCTACAGTCAAAAAAATAAATTTTCTGATGAAAAACGATGACCCGGGACCTGTTGAACTTTCTCTGGATGGTCAGAAATGGTAATTTTTGTAAGTTTAATTTTTTGACTGTAAATGACTATTGCATGTGAATTATCACTTTTGGAACAAAAGTAAGTGCGTTTCGGGTCATTTTAATGCCTGAAATTGGTCGAAATAGAAGCTTCTGAGTAGGAGAAAAAGTCTGTAAAAATGGCAATTTTGGTCACATTGAGGCTTTAAAAAGTAGTTATTCAACACGAGGCACAATCCAAGTGACATTTTGAATCAATTTTTCTACAGTCCAAAAAATCAATTTTCTGATGAAAAACGATGAGCCCGGGACCTGTTGAACTTTCTCCAGATGGTCAGAAATGGTAATTTTTTTAAGTTTAATTTTTTGACTGTAAATGACTATTGCATGTGAATTATCACTTTTGGAACAAAAATAAGTGTGTTTAGAGTCATTTTAATGCCTGAAATTGGTTGAAATAGAAGCTTCTGAGTAGGAGAAAAAGTCTGTAAAAATGGCAATTTTGGTCATATTGAGGCTTTAAAAAGTAGTTATTCAACATGAGGCACAATCCAAGTGACATTTTGAATCAATTTTTCTACAGTCAAAATAATAAATTTTCTGATGAAAAACGATGACCCCGGGACCTGTTGAACTTTCTCCAGATGGTCAGAAATGGTAATTTTTTAATGTTTAATTTTTTGACTGTAAATGACTATTGCATGTGAATTATCACTTTTGGAACAAAAGTAAGTGTGTTTAAAGTCATTTTAATGCCTGAAATTGGTCGAAATAGAAGCTTCTGAGTGGGAGAAAAAGTCTGCAAAAATGGCAATTTTGGTCACATTGAGGCTTTAAAAAGTAGTTATTCAACATAAGGCACAATCCAAGTGACATTTTGAATCAATTTTTTTACACTCAAAAAAATCAATTTTCTGATGAAAAACGATGACCCGGGACCTGTTGAACTTTCTCCAGATGGTCAGAAATGGTAATTTTTTAATTTTTAAGTTTTTTGACTGTAAATGACTATTGCATGTGAATTATCACTTTTGGAACAAAAATAAGTGTGTTTCGGGTCATTTTAATGCCTGAAATTGGTCGAAATAGAAGCTTCTGAGTAGGAGAAAAAGTCTGTAAAAATGGCAATTTTGGTCACATTGAGGCTTTAAAAAGTAGTTATTCAACATGAGGCACAATCCAAGTGACATTTTGAATCAATTTTTCTACAGTCAAAAAAATCAATTTTCTGATGAAAAACGATGACCCGGGACCTGTTGAACTTTCTCCAGATTATCAGAAATGGTAATTTTTGAATGATTAATTTTTTTACTGTAAATGACTATTGCATGTGAATTATCACTTTTGGAACAAAAATAAGTGTGTTTAAAGTCATTTTAATGCCTGAAATTGGTCGAAATAGAAGCTTCTGAGTAGGAGAAAAAGTCTGTAAAAATGGCAATTTTGGTCACATTGAGGCTTTAAAAAGTAGTTATTCAACATGAGGCACAATCCAAGTGACATTTTGAATCAATTTTTCCACAGTCAAAAAAATAAATTTTCTGATGAAAAACGATGACCCGTGACCTGTCGAACCTTCTCCAGATGGTCAGAAATGGTAATTTTTTAATGTTTAATTTTTTGACGGTAAATGACTGTTGTATGTGAATTATCACTTTTGGAACTAAAATAAGTGTGTTTAGAGTCGTTTTTATGCCTGAAATTGGTTGAAATAGAAGCTTGTGAGTAGGAGAAAAAGTCTGTAAAAATGGCAATTTTGGTCACATTGAGGCTTTAAAAAGTAGTTATTCAACATGAGTCACAATCCAAGTGACATTTTGAATCAATTTTTCTACAGTCAAAAAAATAAATTTTCTGATGAAAAACGATGACCCGGGACCTGTTGAACTTTCTCCAGATGGTCAGAAATGGTAATTTTTGTAAGTTTAATTTTTTGACTGTAAATGACTATTGCATGTGAATTATCACTTTTGGAACAAAAATCAGTGTGTTTAAAGTCATTTTAATGAATGAAATTGGTCAAAATAGAAGCTTCTGAGTAGGAGAAAAAGTCTGTAAAAATGGCAATTTTGTTCACATTGAGGCTTTAAAAAGTAGTTATTCAACATGAGGCACAATCCAAGTGACATTTTGAATCAATTTTTCTACAGTCAAAAAAATCAATTTTCTGATGAAAAACGATGACCCGTGACCTGTCGAACCTTCTCCAGATGGTCAGAAATGGTAATTTTTTAATGTTTAATTTTTTGACGGTAAATGACTATTGTATGTGAATTATCACTTTTGGAACTAAAATAAGTGTGTTTAGAGTCGTTTTAATGCCTGAAATTGGTTGAAATAGAAGCTTGTGAGTAGGAGAAAAAGTCTGTAAAAATGGCAATTTTGGTCACATTGAGGCTTTAAAAAGTAGTTATTCAACATGAGGCACAATCCAAGTGACATTTTGAATCAATTTTTCCACAGTCAAAAAAATAAATTTTCTGATGAAAAACGATGACCCGGGACCTGTTGAACTTTCTCCAGATGGTCAGAAATGGTAATTTTTGTAAGTTTAATTTTTTGACTGTAAATGACTATTGCATGTGAATTATCACTTTTGGAACAAAAGTAAGTGCGTTTCGGGTCATTTTAATGCCTGAAATTGGTCGAAATAGAAGCTTCTGAGTAGGAGAAAAAGTCTGTAAAAATGGCAATTTTGGTCACATTGAGGCTTTAAAAAGTAGTTATTCAACACGAGGCACAATCCAAGTGACATTTTGAATCAATTTTTCTACAGTCCAAAAAATCAATTTTCTGATGAAAAACGATGAGCCCGGGACCTGTTGAACTTTCTCCAGATGGTCAGAAATGGTAATTTTTTTAAGTTGAATTTTTTGACTGTAAATGACTATTGCATGTGAATTATCACTTTTGGAACAAAAATAAGTGTGTTTAGAGTCATTTTAATGCCTGAAATTGGTTGAAATAGAAGCTTCTGAGTAGGAGAAAAAGTCTGTAAAAATGGCAATTTTGGTCATATTGAGGCTTTAAAAAGTAGTTATTCAACATGAGGCACAATCCAAGTGACATTTTGAATCAATTTTTCTACAGTCAAAATAATAAATTTTCTGATGAAAAACGATGACCCCGGGACCTGTTGAACTTTCTCCAGATGGTCAGAAATGGTAATTTTTTAATGTTTAATTTTTTGACTGTAAATGACTATTGCATGTGAATTATCACTTTTGGAACAAAAATAAGTGTGTTTAAAGTCATTTTAATGCCTGAAATTGGTCGAAATAGAAGCTTCTGAGTAGGAGAAAAAGTCTGTAAAAATGGCAATTTTGGTCACATTGAGGCTTTAAAAAGTAGTTATTCAACATGAGGCACAATCCAAGTGACATTTTGAATCAATTTTTTTATACTCAAAAAAATCAATTTTCTGATGAAAAACGATGACCCGGGACCTGTCGTACCTTCTCCAGATGGTCAGAAATGGTAATTTTTTAATTTTTAAGTTTTTTTACTGTAAATGACTATTGCATGTGAATTATCACTTTTGGAACAAAAATAAGTGTGTTTAAAGTCATTTTAATGCCTGAAATTGGTCGAAATAGAAGCTTCTGAGTAGGAGAAAAAGTCTGTAAAAATGGCAATTTTGGTCACATTGAGGCTTTAAAAAGTAGTTATTCAACATGAGGCACAATCCAAGTGACATTTTGAATCAATTTTTCTACAGTCAAAAAAATCAATTTTCTGATGAAAAACGATGACCCGTGACCTGTCGAACCTTCTCCAGATGGTCAGAAATGGTAATTTTTTAATGTTTAATTTTTTGACGGTAAATGACTGTTGTATGTGAATTATCACTTTTGGAACTAAAATAAGTGTGTTTAGAGTCGTTTTAATGCCTGAAATTGGTTGAAATAGAAGCTTGTGAGTAGGAGAAAAAGTCTGTAAAAATGGCAATTTTGGTCACATTGAGGCTTTAAAAAGTAGTTATTCAACATGAGTCACAATCCAAGTGACATTTTGAATCAATTTTTCTACAGTCAAAAAAATAAATTTTCTGATGAAAAACGATGACCCGGGACCTGTTGAACTTTCTCCAGATGGTCAGAAATGGTAATTTTTGTAAGTTTAATTTTTTGACTGTAAATGACTATTGCATGTGAATTATCACTTTTGGAACAAAAATCAGTGTGTTTAAAGTCATTTTAATGAATGAAATTGGTCAAAATAGAAGCTTCTGAGTAGGAGAAAAAGTCTGTAAAAATGGCAATTTTGTTCACATTGAGGCTTTAAAAAGTAGTTATTCAACATGAGGCACAATCCAAGTGACATTTTGAATCAATTTTTCTACAGTCAAAAAAATCAATTTTCTGATGAAAAACGATGACCCGTGACCTGTCGAACCTTCTCCAGATGGTCAGAAATGGTAATTTTTTAATGTTTAATTTTTTGACGGTAAATGACTATTGTATGTGAATTATCACTTTTGGAACTAAAATAAGTGTGTTTAGAGTCGTTTTAATGCCTGAAATTGGTTGAAATAGAAGCTTGTGAGTAGGAGAAAAAGTCTGTAAAAATGGCAATTTTGGTCACATTGAGGCTTTAAAAAGTAGTTATTCAACATGAGTCACAATCCAAGTGACATTTTGAATCAATTTTTCTACAGTCAAAAAAATAAATTTTCTGATGAAAAACGATGACCCGGGACCTGTTGAACTTTCTCTGGATGGTCAGAAATGGTAATTTTTTTAAGTTTAATTTTTTGACTGTAAATGACTATTGCATGTGAATTATCACTTTTGGAACAAAAGTAAGTGTGTTTCGGGTCATTTTAATGCCTGAAATTGGTCGAAATAGAAGCTTCTGAGTAGGAGAAAAAGTCTGTAAAAATGGCAATTTTGGTCACATTGAGGCTTTAAAAAGTAGTTATTCAACACGAGGCACAATCCAAGTGACATTTTGAATCAATTTTTCTACAGTCCAAAAAATCAATTTTCTGATGAAAAACGATGAGCCCGGGACCTGTTGAACTTTCTCCAGATGGTCAGAAATGGTAATTTTTTTAAGTTTAATTTTTTGACTGTAAATGACTATTGCATGTGAATTATCACTTTTGGAACAAAAATAAGTGTGTTTAGAGTCATTTTAATGCCTGAAATTGGTTGAAATAGAAGCTTCTGAGAAGGAGAAAAAGTCTGTAAAAATGGCAATTTTGGTCATATTGAGGCTTTAAAAAGTAGTTATTCAACATGAGGCACAATCCAAGTGACATTTTGAATCAATTTTTCTACAGTCAAAATAATAAATTTTCTGATGAAAAACGATGACCCCGGGACCTGTTGAACTTTCTCCAGATGGTCAGAAATGGTAATTTTTTAATGTTTAATTTTTTGACTGTAAATGACTATTGCATGTGAATTATCACTTTTGGAACAAAAGTAAGTGTGTTTAAAGTCATTTTAATGCCTGAAATTGGTCGAAATAGAAGCTTCTGAGTGGGAGAAAAAGTCTGCAAAAATGGCAATTTTGGTCACATTGAGGCTTTAAAAAGTAGTTATTCAACATAAGGCACAATCCAAGTGACATTTTGAATCAATTTTTTTACACTCAAAAAAATCAATTTTCTGATGAAAAACGATGACCCGGGACCTGTTGAACTTTCTCCAGATGGTCAGAAATGGTAATTTTTTAATTTTTAAGTTTTTTGACTGTAAATGACTGCTGCATGTGAATTATCACTTTTGGAACAAAAATAAGTGTGTTTCGGGTCATTTTAATGCCTGAAATTGGTCGAAATAGAAGCTTCTGAGTAGGAGAAAAAGTCTGTAAAAATGGCAATTTTGGTCACATTGAGGCTTTAAAAAGTAGTTATTCAACATGAGGCACAATCCAAGTGACATTTTGAATCAATTTTTCTACAGTCAAAAAAATCAATTTTCTGATGAAAAACGATGACCCGGGACCTGTTGAACTTTCTCCAGATTATCAGAAATGGTAATTTTTGAATGATTAATTTTTTTACTGTAAATGACTATTGCATGTGAATTATCACTTTTGGAACAAAAATAAGTGTGTTTAAAGTCATTTTAATGCCTGAAATTGGTCAAAATAGAAGCTTCTGAGTAGGAGAAAAAGTCTGTAAAAATGGCAATTTTGTTCACATTGAGGCTTTAAAAATTAGTTATTCAACATGAGGCACAATCCAAGTGACATTTTGAATCAATTTTCTACAGTCAAAAAAATCAATTTTCTGATGAAAAACGATGACCCGTGACCTGTCGAACCTTCTCCAGATGGTCAGAAATGGTAATTTTTTAATGTTTAATTTTTTGACGGTAAATGACTATTGTATGTGAATTATCACTTTTGGAACTAAAATAAGTGTGTTTAGAGTCGTTTTAATGCCTGAAATTGGTTGAAATAGAAGCTTGTGAGTAGGAGAAAAAGTCTGTAAAAATGGCAATTTTGGTCACATTGAGGCTTTAAAAAGTAGTTATTCAACATGAGGCACAATCCAAGTGACATTTTGAATCAATTTTTCCACAGTCAAAAAAATAAATTTTCTGATGAAAAACGATGACCCGGGACCTGTTGAACTTTCTCCAGATGGTCAGAAATGGTAATTTTTTTAAGTTTAATTTTTTGACTGTAAATGACTATTGCATGTGAATTATCACTTTTGGAACAAAAGTAAGTGTGTTTCGGGTCATTTTAATGCCTGAAATTGGTCGAAATAGAAGCTTCTGAGTAGGAGAAAAAGTCTGTAAAAATGGCAATTTTGGTCACATTGAGGCTTTAAAAAGTAGTTTTTCAACATGAGGCACAATCCAAGTGACATTTTGAATCAATATTTCTACAGTCAAAAAAATCAATTTTCTGATGAAAAACGATGACCCGGGACCTGTTGAACCTTCTCCAGATGGTAAGAAATGGTAATTTTTGAATTTTGAATTTTTTGACTGTAAATGACTATTGCATGTGAATTATCACTTTTGGAACAAAAATAAATGTGTTTAGAGTTATTTTAATGCCTGAAATTGGTCTAAATAGAAGCTTCTGAGTAGGAGAAAAAGTCTGTAAAAATGGCAATTTTAGTCACATTGAGGCTTTAAAAAGTAGTTATTCAACATGAGGCACATTCCAAGTGACATTTTGTATCAATTTTTCTACAGTCAAAAAAATCAATTTTCTGATGAAAAACGATGACCCGGGACCTGTTGAACCTTCTCCAGATGGTCAGAAATGGTAATTTTCTAATTTTTAATTTTTTGACTGTAAATGACTATTGCATGTGAATTATCACTTTTGGAACAAAAATAAGTGTGTTTCGGGTCATTTTAATGCCTGAAATTGGTTGAAATAGAAGCTTCTGAGTAGGAGAAAAAGTCTGTAAAAATGGCAATTTTGGTCACATTGAGGCTTTAAAAAGTAGTTATTCAACATGAGGCACAATCCAAGTGACATTTTGAATCAATTTTTCTACAGTCAAAAAAATCAATTTTCTGATGAAAAACGTTGACCCGGGACCTGCTGAACTTTCTCCAGATGGTTAGAAATGGTAATTTTTTAATGATTAATTTTTTTACTGTAAATGACTATTGCATGTGAATTATCACTTTTGGAACAAAAATAAATGTGTTTAGAGTCATTTTAATGCCTGAAATTGGTCTAAATAGAAGCTTCTGAGTAGGAGAAAAAGTCTGTAAAAATGGCAATTTTGGTCACATTGAGGCTTTAAAAAGTAGTTATTCAACATGAGGCACAATCCAAGTGACATTTTGAATCAATTTTTCTACAGTCCAAAAAATCAATTTTCTGATGAAAAACGATGACCCGGGACCTGTTGAACCTTCTCCAGATGGTCAGAAATGGTAATTTTTTAATTTTTAATTTTTTGACTGTAAATGACTATTGCATGTGAATTATCACTTTTGGAACAAAAATAAGTGTGTTTAAAGTCATTTTAATGCCTGAAATTGGTCGAAATAGAAGCTTCTGAGTAGGAGAAAAAGTCTGTAAAAATGGCAATTTTGGTCACATTGAGGCTTTAAAAAGTAGTTATTCAACATGAGGCACAATCCAAGTGACATTTTGAATCAATTTTTCTACAGTCAAAAAAATCAATTTTCTGATGAAAAACGATGACCCGGGACCTGTTGAACCTTCTCCAGATGGTCAGAAATGGTAATTTTTTTATTTTTTATTTTTTGACTGTAAATGACTATTGCATGTGAATTATCACTTTTGGAACAAAAATAAGTGTGTTTCGGGTCATTTTAATGCCTGAAATTGGTCGAAATAGAAGCTTCTGAGTAGGAGAAAAAGTCTGTAAAAATGGCAATTTTGGTCACATTGAGGCTTTAAAAAGTAGTTTTTCAACATGAGGCACAATCCAAGTGACATTTTGAATCAATATTCCTACAGTCAAAAAAATCAATTTTCTGATGAAAAACGTTGACCCGGGACCTGTTGAACTTTCTCCAGATGGTCAGAAATGGTAATTTTTTAATGATTAATTTTTTTTACTGGAAATGACTATTGCATGTGAATTATCACTTTTGGAACAAAAATAAGTGTGTTTAAAGTCATTTTAATGCCTGAAATTGGTCGAAATAGAAGCTTCTGAGTAGGAGAAAAAGTCTGAATAAAAGGCCATTTTGGTCACATTGAGGCTTTAAAAAGTAGTTATTCAACATGAGGCACAATCCAAGTGACATATTGAATCAATTTTTCTACAGTCAAAAAAATCAATTTTCTGATGAAAAACGATGACCCGGGACCTGTCGAACCTTCTCCAGATGGTCAGAAATGGTAATTTTTTAATTTTGAATTTTTTGACTGTAAATGACTATTGCATGTGAATTATCACTTTTGGAACAAAAATAAATGTGTTAGAGTCATTTTAATGCCTGAAATTGGTCTAAATAGAAGCTTCTGAGTAGGAGAAAAAGTCTGTAAAAATGGCAATTTTGGTCACATTGAGGCTTTAAAAAGTAGTTATTCAACATGAGGCACAATCCAAGTGACATTTTGAATCAATTTTTCTACAGTCAAAAAAATCAATTTTCTGATGAAAAACGATGACCCGGGACCTGTTGAACCTTCTCCAGATGGTCAGAAATGGTAATTTTTTTATTTTTTATTTTTTGACTGTAAATGACTATTGCATGTGAATTATCACTTTTGGAACAAAAATAAGTGTGTTTAAAGTCATTTTAATGCCTGAAATTGGTCGAAATAGAAGCTTCTGAGTAGGAGAAAAAGTCTGTAAAAATGGCAATTTTGGTCACATTGAGGCTTTAAAAAGTAGTTATTCAACATGAGGCACAATCCAAGTGACATTTTGAATCAATTTTTCTACAGTCAAAAAAATCAATTTTCTGATGAAAAACGATGACCCGGGACCTGTTGAACCTTCTCCAGATGGTCATAAATGGTAATTTTTTTATTTTTTATTTTTTGACTGTAAATGACTATTGCATGTGAATTATCACTTTTGGAACAAAAATAAGTGTGTTTCGGGTCATTTTAATGCCTGAAATTGGTCGAAATAGAAGCTTCTGAGTAGGAGAAAAAGTCTGTAAAAATGGCAATTTTGGTCACATTGAGGCTTTAAAAAGTAGTTTTTCAACATGAGGCACAATCCAAGTGACATTTTGAATCAATATTCCTACAGTCAAAAAAATCAATTTTCTGATGAAAAACGTTGACCCGGGACCTGTTGAACTTTCTCCAGATGGTCAGAAATGGTAATTTTTTAATGATTAATTTTTTTTACTGGAAATGACTATTGCATGTGAATTATCACTTTTGGAACAAAAATAAGTGTGTTTAAAGTCATTTTAATGCCTGAAATTGGTCGAAATAGAAGCTTCTGAGTAGGAGAAAAAGTCTGAATAAAAGGTCATTTTGGTCACATTGAGGCTTTAAAAAGTAGTTATTCAACATGAGGCACAATCCAAGTGACATATTGAATCAATTTTTCTACAGTCAAAAAAATCAATTTTCTGATGAAAAACGATGACCCGGGACCTGTTGAACCTTCTCCAGATGGTCAGAAATGGTAATTTTTTAATTTTTAATTTTTTGACTGTAAATGACTATTGCATGTGAATTATCACTTTTGGAACAAAAATAAGTGTGTTTAAAGTCATTTTAATGCCTGAAATTGGTCGAAATAGAAGCTTCTGAGTAGGAGAAAAAGTCTGTAAAAATGGCAATTTTGGTCACATTGAGGCTTTAAAAAGTAGTTATTCAACATGAGGCACAATCCAAGTGACATTTTGAATCAATTTTTCTACAGTCAAAAAAATCAATTTTCTGATGAAAAACGATGACCCGGGACCTGTCGAACCTTCTCCAGATGGTCAGAAATGGTAATTTTTTAATTTTGAATTTTTTGACTGTAAATGACTATTGCATGTGAATTATCACTTTTGGAACTAAAATAAGTGTGTTTAGAGTCGTTTTAATGCCTGAAATTGGTTGAAATAGAAGCTTGTGAGTAGGAGAAAAAGTCTGTAAAAATGGCAATTTTGGTCACATTGAGGCTTTAAAAAGTAGTTATTCAACATGAGGCACAATCCAAGTGATATTTTGAATCAATTTTTCTACAGTCAAAAAAATCAATTTTCTGATGAAAAACGATGAGCCCGGGACCTGTTGAACTTTCTCCAGATGGTCAGAAATGGTAATTTTTTTAAGTTGAATTTTTTGACTGTAAATGACTATTGCATGTGAATTATCACTTTTGGAACAAAAATAAGTGTGTTTAGAGTCATTTTAATGCCTGAAATTGGTTGAAATAGAAGCTTCTGAGTAGGAGAAAAAGTCTGTAAAAATGGCAATTTTGGTCATATTGAGGCTTTAAAAAGTAGTTATTCAACATGAGGCACAATCCAAGTGACATTTTGAATCAATTTTTCTACAGTCAAAATAATAAATTTTCTGATGAAAAACGATGACCCCGGGACCTGTTGAACTTTCTCCAGATGGTCAGAAATGGTAATTTTTTAATGTTTAATTTTTTGACTGTAAATGACTATTGCATGTGAATTATCACTTTTGGAACAAAAATAAGTGTGTTTAAAGTCATTTTAATGCCTGAAATTGGTCGAAATAGAAGCTTCTGAGTAGGAGAAAAAGTCTGTAAAAATGGCAATTTTGGTCACATTGAGGCTTTAAAAAGTAGTTATTCAACATGAGGCACAATCCAAGTGACATTTTGAATCAATTTTTTTACACTCAAAAAAATCAATTTTCTGATGAAAAACGATGACCCGGGACCTGTCGTACCTTCTCCAGATGGTCAGAAATGGTAATTTTTTAATTTTTAAGTTTTTTTACTGTAAATGACTATTGCATGTGAATTATCACTTTTGGAACAAAAATAAGTGTGTTTAAAGTCATTTTAATGCCTGAAATTGGTCGAAATAGAAGCTTCTGAGTAGGAGAAAAAGTCTGTAAAAATGGCAATTTTGGTCACATTGAGGCTTTAAAAAGTAGTTATTCAACATGAGGCACAATCCAAGTGACATTTTGAATCAATTTTTCTACAGTCAAAAAAATCAATTTTCTGATGAAAAACGATGACCCGTGACCTGTCGAACCTTCTCCAGATGGTCAGAAATGGTAATTTTTTAATGTTTAATTTTTTGACGGTAAATGACTGTTGTATGTGAATTATCACTTTTGGAACTAAAATAAGTGTGTTTAGAGTCGTTTTAATGCCTGAAATTGGTTGAAATAGAAGCTTGTGAGTAGGAGAAAAAGTCTGTAAAAATGGCAATTTTGGTCACATTGAGGCTTTAAAAAGTAGTTATTCAACATGAGTCACAATCCAAGTGACATTTTGAATCAATTTTTCTACAGTCAAAAAAATAAATTTTCTGATGAAAAACGATGACCCGGGACCTGTTGAACTTTCTCCAGATGGTCAGAAATGGTAATTTTTGTAAGTTTAATTTTTTGACTGTAAATGACTATTGCATGTGAATTATCACTTTTGGAACAAAAATCAGTGTGTTTAAAGTCATTTTAATGAATGAAATTGGTCAAAATAGAAGCTTCTGAGTAGGAGAAAAAGTCTGTAAAAATGGCAATTTTGTTCACATTGAGGCTTTAAAAAGTAGTTATTCAACATGAGGCACAATCCAAGTGACATTTTGAATCAATTTTTCTACAGTCAAAAAAATCAATTTTCTGATGAAAAACGATGACCCGTGACCTGTCGAACCTTCTCCAGATGGTCAGAAATGGTAATTTTTTAATGTTTAATTTTTTGACGGTAAATGACTATTGTATGTGAATTATCACTTTTGGAACTAAAATAAGTGTGTTTAGAGTTGTTTTAATGCCTGAAATTGGTTGAAATAGAAGCTTGTGAGTAGGAGAAAAAGTCTGTAAAAATGGCAATTTTGGTCACATTGAGGCTTTAAAAAGTAGTTATTCAACATGAGTCACAATCCAAGTGACATTTTGAATCAATTTTTCTACAGTCAAAAAAATAAATTTTCTGATGAAAAACGATGACCCGGGACCTGTTGAACTTTCTCTGGATGGTCAGAAATGGTAATTTTTGTAAGTTTAATTTTTTGACTGTAAATGACTATTGCATGTGAATTATCACTTTTGGAACAAAAGTAAGTGCGTTTCGGGTCATTTTAATGCCTGAAATTGGTCGAAATAGAAGCTTCTGAGTAGGAGAAAAAGTCTGTAAAAATGGCAATTTTGGTCACATTGAGGCTTTAAAAAGTAGTTATTCAACACGAGGCACAATCCAAGTGACATTTTGAATCAATTTTTCTACAGTCCAAAAAATCAATTTTCTGATGAAAAACGATGAGCCCGGGACCTGTTGAACTTTCTCCAGATGGTCAGAAATGGTAATTTTTTTAAGTTTAATTTTTTGACTGTAAATGACTATTGCATGTGAATTATCACTTTTGGAACAAAAATAAGTGTGTTTAGAGTCATTTTAATGCCTGAAATTGGTTGAAATAGAAGCTTCTGAGAAGGAGAAAAAGTCTGTAAAAATGGCAATTTTGGTCATATTGAGGCTTTAAAAAGTAGTTATTCAACATGAGGCACAATCCAAGTGACATTTTGAATCAATTTTTCTACAGTCAAAATAATAAATTTTCTGATGAAAAACGATGACCCCGGGACCTGTTGAACTTTCTCCAGATGGTCAGAAATGGTAATTTTTTAATGTTTAATTTTTTGACTGTAAATGACTATTGCATGTGAATTATCACTTTTGGAACAAAAGTAAGTGTGTTTAAAGTCATTTTAATGCCTGAAATTGGTCGAAATAGAAGCTTCTGAGTGGGAGAAAAAGTCTGCAAAAATGGCAATTTTGGTCACATTGAGGCTTTAAAAAGTAGTTATTCAACATAAGGCACAATCCAAGTGACATTTTGAATCAATTTTTTTACACTCAAAAAAATCAATTTTCTGATGAAAAACGATGACCCGGGACCTGTTGAACTTTCTCCAGATGGTCAGAAATGGTAATTTTTTAATTTTTAAGTTTTTTGACTGTAAATGACTATTGCATGTGAATTATCACTTTTGGAACAAAAATAAGTGTGTTTCGGGTCATTTTAATGCCTGAAATTGGTCGAAATAGAAGCTTCTGAGTAGGAGAAAAAGTCTGTAAAAATGGCAATTTTGGTCACATTGAGGCTTTAAAAAGTAGTTATTCAACATGAGGCACAATCCAAGTGACATTTTGAATCAATTTTTCTACAGTCAAAAAAATCAATTTTCTGATGAAAAACGATGACCCGGGACCTGTTGAACTTTCTCCAGATTATCAGAAATGGTAATTTTTGAATGATTAATTTTTTTACTGTAAATGACTATTGCATGTGAATTATCACTTTTGGAACAAAAATAAGTGTGTTTAAAGTCATTTTAATGCCTGAAATTGGTCAAAATAGAAGCTTCTGAGTAGGAGAAAAAGTCTGTAAAAATGGCAATTTTGTTCACATTGAGGCTTTAAAAATTAGTTATTCAACATGAGGCACAATCCAAGTGACATTTTGAATCAATTTTTCTACAGTCAAAAAAATCAATTTTCTGATGAAAAACGATGACCCGTGACCTGTCGAACCTTCTCCAGATGGTCAGAAATGGTAATTTTTTAATGTTTAATTTTTTGACGGTAAATGACTATTGTATGTGAATTATCACTTTTGGAACTAAAATAAGTGTGTTTAGAGTCGTTTTAATGCCTGAAATTGGTTGAAATAGAAGCTTGTGAGTAGGAGAAAAAGTCTGTAAAAATGGCAATTTTGGTCACATTGAGGCTTTAAAAAGTAGTTATTCAACATGAGGCACAATCCAAGTGACATTTTGAATCAATTTTTCCACAGTCAAAAAAATAAATTTTCTGATGAAAAACGATGACCCGGGACCTGTTGAACTTTCTCCAGATGGTCAGAAATGGTAATTTTTTTAAGTTTAATTTTTTGACTGTAAATGACTATTGCATGTGAATTATCACTTTTGGAACAAAAGTAAGTGTGTTTCGGGTCATTTTAATGCCTGAAATTGGTCGAAATAGAAGCTTCTGAGTAGGAGAAAAAGTCTGTAAAAATGGCAATTTTGGTCACATTGAGGCTTTAAAAAGTAGTTTTTCAACATGAGGCACAATCCAAGTGACATTTTGAATCAATATTTCTACAGTCAAAAAAATCAATTTTCTGATGAAAAACGATGACCCGGGACCTGTTGAACTTTCTCCAGATGGTCAGAAATGGTAATTTTTTAATGATTAATTTTTTTACTGTAAATGACTATTGCATGTGAATTATCACTTTTGGAACACAAATAAGTGTGTTTAAAGTCATTTTGATTCCTGAAATTGGTCGAAATAGAAGCTTCTGAGTAGGAGAAAAAGTCTGTAAAAATGGCAATTTTGGTCACATTGAGGCTTTAAAAGGTAGTTATTCAACATGAGGCACAATCCAAGTGACATTTTGAATCAATTTTTCTACAGTCAAAAAAATCAATTTTCTGATGAAAAACGATGACCCGGGACCTGTCGAACCTTCTCCAGATGGTAAGAAATGGTAATTTTTGAATTTTGAATTTTTTGACTGTAAATGACTATTGCATGTGAATTATCACTTTTGGAACAAAAATAAATGTGTTTAGAGTTATTTTAATGCCTGAAATTGGTCTAAATAGAAGCTTCTGAGTAGGAGAAAAAGTCTGTAAAAATGGCAATTTTAGTCACATTGAGGCTTTAAAAAGTAGTTATTCAACATGAGGCACATTCCAAGTGACATTTTGTATCAATTTTTCTACAGTCAAAAAAATCAATTTTCTGATGAAAAACGATGACCCGGGACCTGTTGAACCTTCTCCAGATGGTCAGAAATGGTAATTTTCTAATTTTTAATTTTTTGACTGTAAATGACTATTGCATGTGAATTATCACTTTTGGAACAAAAATAAGTGTGTTTAAAGTCATTTTAATGCCTGAAATTGGTCGAAATAGAAGCTTCTGAGTAGGAGAAAAAGTCTGTAAAAATGGCAATTTTGGTCACATTGAGGCTTTAAAAAGTAGTTATTCAACATGAGGCACAATCCAATTGACATTTTGAATCAATTTTTCTACAGTCAAAAAAATCAATTTTCTGATGAAAAACGATGACCCGGGACCTGTTGAACCTTCTCCAGATGGTCAGAAATGGTAATTTTTTAATTTTTAATTTTTTGACTGTAAATGACTATTGCATGTGAATTATCACTTTTGGAACAAAAATAAGTGTGTTTCGGGTCATTTTAATGCCTGAAATTGGTTGAAATAGAAGCTTCTGAGTAGGAGAAAAAGTCTGTAAAAATGGCAATTTTGGTCACATTGAGGCTTTAAAAAGTAGTTATTCAACATGAGGCACAATCCAAGTGACATTTTGAATCAATTTTTCTACAGTCAAAAACATCAATTTTCTGATGAAAAACGTTGACCCGGGACCTGCTGAACTTTCTCCAGATGGTTAGAAATGGTAATTTTTTAATGATTAATTTTTTTACTGTAAATCACTATTGCATGTGAATTATCACTTTTGGAACAAAAATAAATGTGTTTAGAGTCATTTTAATGCCTGAAATTGGTCTAAATAGAAGCTTCTGAGTAGGAGAAAAAGTCTGTAAAAATGGCAATTTTGGTCACATTGAGGCTTTAAAAAGTAGTTATTCAACATGAGGCACAATCCAAGTGACATTTTGAATCAATTTTTCTACAGTCCAAAAAATCAATTTTCTGATGAAAAACGATGACCCGGGACCTGTTGAACCTTCTCCAGATGGTCAGAAATGGTAATTTTTTAATTTTTAATTTTTTGACTGTAAATGACTATTGCATGTGAATTATCACTTTTGGAACAAAAATAAGTGTGTTTAAAGTCATTTTAATGCCTGAAATTGGTCGAAATAGAAGCTTCTGAGTAGGAGAAAAAGTCTGTAAAAATGGCAATTTTGGTCACATTGAGGCTTTAAAAAGTAGTTATTCAACATGAGGCACAATCCAAGTGACATTTTGAATCAATTTTTCTACAGTCAAAAAAATCAATTTTCTGATGAAAAACGATGACCCGGGACCTGTTGAACCTTCTCCAGATGGTCAGAAATGGTAATTTTTTTATTTTTTATTTTTTGACTGTAAATGACTATTGCATGTGAATTATCACTTTTGGAACAAAAATAAGTGTGTTTCGGGTCATTTTAATGCCTGAAATTGGTCGAAATAGAAGCTTCTGAGTAGGAGAAAAAGTCTGTAAAAATGGCAATTTTGGTCACATTGAGGCTTTAAAAAGTAGTTTTTCAACATGAGGCACAATCCAAGTGACATTTTGAATCAATATTCCTACAGTCAAAAAAATCAATTTTCTGATGAAAAACGTTGACCCGGGACCTGTTGAACTTTCTCCAGATGGTCAGAAATGGTAATTTTTTAATGATTAATTTTTTTTACTGGAAATGACTATTGCATGTGAATTATCACTTTTGGAACAAAAATAAGTGTGTTTAAAGTCATTTTAATGCCTGAAATTGGTCGAAATAGAAGCTTCTGAGTAGGAGAAAAAGTCTGAATAAAAGGCCATTTTGGTCACATTGAGGCTTTAAAAAGTAGTTATTCAACATGAGGCACAATCCAAGTGACATATTGAATCAATTTTTCTACAGTCAAAAAAATCAATTTTCTGATGAAAAACGATGACCCGGGACCTGTCGAACCTTCTCCAGATGGTCAGAAATGGTAATTTTTTAATTTTGAATTTTTTGACTGTAAATGACTATTGCATGTGAATTATCACTTTTGGAACAAAAATAAATGTGTTAGAGTCATTTTAATGCCTGAAATTAGTCTAAATAGAAGCTTCTGAGTAGGAGAAAAAGTCTGTAAAAATGGCAATTTTGGTCACATTGAGGCTTTAAAAAGTAGTTATTCAACATGAGGCACAATCCAAGTGACATTTTGAATCAATTTTTCTACAGTCAAAAAAATCAATTTTCTGATGAAAAACGATGACCCGGGACCTGTTGAACCTTCTCCAGATGGTCAGAAATGGTAATTTTTTTATTTTTTATTTTTTGACTGTAAATGACTATTGCATGTGAATTATCACTTTTGGAACAAAAATAAGTGTGTTTAAAGTCATTTTAATGCCTGAAATTGGTCGAAATAGAAGCTTCTGAGTAGGAGAAAAAGTCTGTAAAAATGGCAATTTTGGTCACATTGAGGCTTTAAAAAGTAGTTATTCAACATGAGGCACAATCCAAGTGACATTTTGAATCAATTTTTCTACAGTCAAAAAAATCAATTTTCTGATGAAAAACGATGACCCGGGACCTGTTGAACCTTCTCCAGATGGTCAGAAATGGTAATTTTTTTATTTTTTATTTTTTGACTGTAAATGACTATTGCATGTGAATTATCACTTTTGGAACAAAAATAAGTGTGTTTCGGGTCATTTTAATGCCTGAAATTGGTCGAAATAGAAGCTTCTGAGTAGGAGAAAAAGTCTGTAAAAATGGCAATTTTGGTCACATTGAGGCTTTAAAAAGTAGTTTTTCAACATGAGGCACAATCCAAGTGACATTTTGAATCAATATTCCTACAGTCAAAAAAATCAATTTTCTGATGAAAAACGTTGACCCGGGACCTGTTGAACTTTCTCCAGATGGTCAGAAATGGTAATTTTTTAATGATTAATTTTTTTTACTGGAAATGACTATTGCATGTGAATTATCACTTTTGGAACAAAAATAAGTGTGTTTAAAGTCATTTTAATGCCTGAAATTGGTCGAAATAGAAGCTTCTGAGTAGGAGAAAAAGTCTGAATAAAAGGTCATTTTGGTCACATTGAGGCTTTAAAAAGTAGTTATTCAACATGAGGCACAATCCAAGTGACATATTGAATCAATTTTTCTACAGTCAAAAAAATCAATTTTCTGATGAAAAACGATGACCCGGGACCTGTTGAACCTTCTCCAGATGGTCAGAAATGGTAATTTTTTAATTTTTAATTTTTTGACTGTAAATGACTATTGCATGTGAATTATCACTTTTGGAACAAAAATAAGTGTGTTTAAAGTCATTTTAATGCCTGAAATTGGTCGAAATAGAAGCTTCTGAGTAGGAGAAAAAGTCTGTAAAAATGGCAATTTTGGTCACATTGAGGCTTTAAAAAGTAGTTATTCAACATGAGGCACAATCCAAGTGACATTTTGAATCAATTTTTCTACAGTCAAAAAAATCAATTTTCTGATGAAAAACGATGACCCGGGACCTGTCGAACCTTCTCCAGATGGTCAGAAATGGTAATTTTTTAATTTTGAATTTTTTGACTGTAAATGACTATTGCATGTGAATTATCACTTTTGGAACAAAAATAAATGTGTTTAGAGTCATTTTAATGCCTGAAATTGGTCTAAATAGAAGCTTCTGAGTAGGAGAAAAAGTCTGTAAAAATGGCAATTTTGGTCACATTGAGGCTTTAAAAAGTAGTTATTCAACATGAGGCACAATCCAAGTGACATTTTGAATCAATTTTTCTACAGTCCAAAAAATCAATTTTCTGATGAAAAACGATGACCCGGGACCTGTTGAACCTTCTCCAGATGGTCAGAAATGGTAATTTTTTAATTTTTAATTTTTTGACTGTAAATGACTATTGCATGTGAATTATCACTTTTGGAACAAAAATAAGTGTGTTTAAAGTCATTTTAATGCCTGAAATTGGTCGAAATAGAAGCTTCTGAGTAGGAGAAAAAGTCTGTAAAAATGGCAATTTTGGTCACATTGAGGCTTTAAAAAGTAGTTATTCAACATGAGGCACAATCCAAGTGACATTTTGAATCAATTTTTCTACAGTCAAAAAAATCAATTTTCTGATGAAAAACGATGACCCGGGACCTGTTGAACCTTCTCCAGATGGTCAGAAATGGTAATTTTTTTATTTTTTATTTTTTGACTGTAAATGACTATTGCATGTGAATTATCACTTTTGGAACAAAAATAAGTGTGTTTCGGGTCATTTTAATGCCTGAAATTGGTCGAAATAGAAGCTTCTGAGTAGGAGAAAAAGTCTGTAAAAATGGCAATTTTGGTCACATTGAGGCTTTAAAAAGTAGTTTTTCAACATGAGGCACAATCCAAGTGACATTTTGAATCAATATTCCTACAGTCAAAAAAATCAATTTTCTGATGAAAAACGTTGACCCGGGACCTGTTGAACTTTCTCCAGATGGTCAGAAATGGTAATTTTTTAATGATTAATTTTTTTTACTGGAAATGACTATTGCATGTGAATTATCACTTTTGGAACAAAAATAAGTGTGTTTAAAGTCATTTTAATGCCTGAAATTGGTCGAAATAGAAGCTTCTGAGTAGGAGAAAAAGTCTGAATAAAAGGCCATTTTGGTCACATTGAGGCTTTAAAAAGTAGTTATTCAACATGAGGCACAATCCAAGTGACATATTGAATCAATTTTTCTACAGTCAAAAAAATCAATTTTCTGATGAAAAACGATGACCCGGGACCTGTCGAACCTTCTCCAGATGGTCAGAAATGGTAATTTTTTAATTTTGAATTTTTTGACTGTAAATGACTATTGCATGTGAATTATCACTTTTGGAACAAAAATAAATGTGTTAGAGTCATTTTAATGCCTGAAATTGGTCTAAATAGAAGCTTCTGAGTAGGAGAAAAAGTCTGTAAAAATGGCAATTTTGGTCACATTGAGGCTTTAAAAAGTAGTTATTCAACATGAGGCACAATCCAAGTGACATTTTGAATCAATTTTTCTACAGTCAAAAAAATCAATTTTCTGATGAAAAACGATGACCCGGGACCTGTTGAACCTTCTCCAGATGGTCAGAAATGGTAATTTTTTTATTTTTTATTTTTTGACTGTAAATGACTATTGCATGTGAATTATCACTTTTGGAACAAAAATAAGTGTGTTTAAAGTCATTTTAATGCCTGAAATTGGTCGAAATAGAAGCTTCTGAGTAGGAGAAAAAGTCTGTAAAAATGGCAATTTTGGTCACATTGAGGCTTTAAAAAGTAGTTATTCAACATGAGGCACAATCCAAGTGACATTTTGAATCAATTTTTCTACAGTCAAAAAAATCAATTTTCTGATGAAAAACGATGACCCGGGACCTGTTGAACCTTCTCCAGATGGTCAGAAATGGTAATTTTTTTATTTTTTATTTTTTGACTGTAAATGACTATTGCATGTGAATTATCACTTTTGGAACAAAAATAAGTGTGTTTCGGGTCATTTTAATGCCTGAAATTGGTCGAAATAGAAGCTTCTGAGTAGGAGAAAAAGTCTGTAAAAATGGCAATTTTGGTCACATTGAGGCTTTAAAAAGTAGTTTTTCAACATGAGGCACAATCCAAGTGACATTTTGAATCAATATTCCTACAGTCAAAAAAATCAATTTTCTGATGAAAAACGTTGACCCGGGACCTGTTGAACTTTCTCCAGATGGTCAGAAATGGTAATTTTTTAATGATTAATTTTTTTTACTGGAAATGACTATTGCATGTGAATTATCACTTTTGGAACAAAAATAAGTGTGTTTAAAGTCATTTTAATGCCTGAAATTGGTCGAAATAGAAGCTTCTGAGTAGGAGAAAAAGTCTGAATAAAAGGTCATTTTGGTCACATTGAGGCTTTAAAAAGTAGTTATTCAACATGAGGCACAATCCAAGTGACATATTGAATCAATTTTTCTACAGTCAAAAAAATCAATTTTCTGATGAAAAACGATGACCCGGGACCTGTTGAACCTTCTCCAGATGGTCAGAAATGGTAATTTTTTAATTTTTAATTTTTTGACTGTAAATGACTATTGCATGTGAATTATCACTTTTGGAACAAAAATAAGTGTGTTTAAAGTCATTTTAATGCCTGAAATTGGTCGAAATAGAAGCTTCTGAGTAGGAGAAAAAGTCTGTAAAAATGGCAATTTTGGTCACATTGAGGCTTTAAAAAGTAGTTATTCAACATGAGGCACAATCCAAGTGACATTTTGAATCAATTTTTCTACAGTCAAAAAAATCAATTTTCTGATGAAAAACGATGACCCGGGACCTGTCGAACCTTCTCCAGATGGTCAGAAATGGTAATTTTTTAATTTTGAATTTTTTGACTGTAAATGACTATTGCATGTGAATTATCACTTTTGGAACTAAAATAAGTGTGTTTAGAGTCGTTTTAATGCCTGAAATTGGTTGAAATAGAAGCTTGTGAGTAGGAGAAAAAGTCTGTAAAAATGGCAATTTTGGTCACATTGAGGCTTTAAAAAGTAGTTATTCAACATGAGGCACAATCCAAGTGATATTTTGAATCAATTTTTCTACAGTCAAAAAAATCAATTTTCTGATGAAAAACGATGAGCCCGGGACCTGTTGAACTTTCTCCAGATGGTCAGAAATGGTAATTTTTTTAAGTTGAATTTTTTGACTGTAAATGACTATTGCATGTGAATTATCACTTTTGGAACAAAAATAAGTGTGTTTAGAGTCATTTTAATGCCTGAAATTGGTTGAAATAGAAGCTTCTGAGTAGGAGAAAAAGTCTGTAAAAATGGCAATTTTGGTCATATTGAGGCTTTAAAAAGTAGTTATTCAACATGAGGCACAATCCAAGTGACATTTTGAATCAATTTTTCTACAGTCAAAATAATAAATTTTCTGATGAAAAACGATGACCCCGGGACCTGTTGAACTTTCTCCAGCTGGTCAGAAATGGTAATTTTTTAATGTTTAATTTTTTGACTGTAAATGACTATTGCATGTGAATTATCACTTTTGGAACAAAAATAAGTGTGTTTAAAGTCATTTTAATGCCTGAAATTGGTCGAAATAGAAGCTTCTGAGTAGGAGAAAAAGTCTGTAAAAATGGCAATTTTGGTCACATTGAGGCTTTAAAAAGTAGTTATTCAACATGAGGCACAATCCAAGTGACATTTTGAATCAATTTTTTTACACTCAAAAAAATCAATTTTCTGATGAAAAACGATGACCCGGGACCTGTCGTACCTTCTCCAGATGGTCAGAAATGGTAATTTTTTAATTTTTAAGTTTTTTTACTGTAAATGACTATTGCATGTGAATTATCACTTTTGGAACAAAAATAAGTGTGTTTAAAGTCATTTTAATGCCTGAAATTGGTCGAAATAGAAGCTTCTGAGTAGGAGAAAAAGTCTGTAAAAATGGCAATTTTGGTCACATTGAGGCTTTAAAAAGTAGTTATTCAACATGAGGCACAATCCAAGTGACATTTTGAATCAATTTTTCTACAGTCAAAAAAATCAATTTTCTGATGAAAAACGATGACCCGTGACCTGTCGAACCTTCTCCAGATGGTCAGAAATGGTAATTTTTTAATGTTTAATTTTTTGACGGTAAATGACTGTTGTATGTGAATTATCACTTTTGGAACTAAAATAAGTGTGTTTAGAGTCGTTTTAATGCCTGAAATTGGTTGAAATAGAAGCTTGTGAGTAGGAGAAAAAGTCTGTAAAAATGGCAATTTTGGTCACATTGAGGCTTTAAAAAGTAGTTATTCAACATGAGTCACAATCCAAGTGACATTTTGAATCAATTTTTCTACAGTCAAAAAAATAAATTTTCTGATGAAAAACGATGACCCGGGACCTGTTGAACTTTCTCCAGATGGTCAGAAATGGTAATTTTTGTAAGTTTAATTTTTTGACTGTAAATGACTATTGCATGTGAATTATCACTTTTGGAACAAAAATCAGTGTGTTTAAAGTCATTTTAATGAATGAAATTGGTCAAAATAGAAGCTTCTGAGTAGGAGAAAAAGTCTGTAAAAATGGCAATTTTGTTCACATTGAGGCTTTAAAAAGTAGTTATTCAACATGAGGCACAATCCAAGTGACATTTTGAATCAATTTTTCTACAGTCAAAAAAATCAATTTTCTGATGAAAAACGATGACCCGTGACCTGTCGAACCTTCTCCAGATGGTCAGAAATGGTAATTTTTTAATGTTTAATTTTTTGACGGTAAATGACTATTGTATGTGAATTATCACTTTTGGAACTAAAATAAGTGTGTTTAGAGTTGTTTTAATGCCTGAAATTGGTTGAAATAGAAGCTTGTGAGTAGGAGAAAAAGTCTGTAAAAATGGCAATTTTGGTCACATTGAGGCTTTAAAAAGTAGTTATTCAACATGAGTCACAATCCAAGTGACATTTTGAATCAATTTTTCTACAGTCAAAAAAATAAATTTTCTGATGAAAAACGATGACCCGGGACCTGTTGAACTTTCTCTGGATGGTCAGAAATGGTAATTTTTGTAAGTTTAATTTTTTGACTGTAAATGACTATTGCATGTGAATTATCACTTTTGGAACAAAAGTAAGTGCGTTTCGGGTCATTTTAATGCCTGAAATTGGTCGAAATAGAAGCTTCTGAGTAGGAGAAAAAGTCTGTAAAAATGGCAATTTTGGTCACATTGAGGCTTTAAAAAGTAGTTATTCAACACGAGGCACAATCCAAGTGACATTTTGAATCAATTTTTCTACAGTCCAAAAAATCAATTTTCTGATGAAAAACGATGAGCCCGGGACCTGTTGAACTTTCTCCAGATGGTCAGAAATGGTAATTTTTTTAAGTTTAATTTTTTGACTGTAAATGACTATTGCATGTGAATTATCACTTTTGGAACAAAAATAAGTGTGTTTAGAGTCATTTTAATGCCTGAAATTGGTTGAAATAGAAGCTTCTGAGAAGGAGAAAAAGTCTGTAAAAATGGCAATTTTGGTCATATTGAGGCTTTAAAAAGTAGTTATTCAACATGAGGCACAATCCAAGTGACATTTTGAATCAATTTTTCTACAGTCAAAATAATAAATTTTCTGATGAAAAACGATGACCCCGGGACCTGTTGAACTTTCTCCAGATGGTCAGAAATGGTAATTTTTTAATGTTTAATTTTTTGACTGTAAATGACTATTGCATGTGAATTATCACTTTTGGAACAAAAGTAAGTGTGTTTAAAGTCATTTTAATGCCTGAAATTGGTCGAAATAGAAGCTTCTGAGTGGGAGAAAAAGTCTGCAAAAATGGCAATTTTGGTCACATTGAGGCTTTAAAAAGTAGTTATTCAACATAAGGCACAATCCAAGTGACATTTTGAATCAATTTTTTTACACTCAAAAAAATCAATTTTCTGATGAAAAACGATGACCCGGGACCTGTTGAACTTTCTCCAGATGGTCAGAAATGGTAATTTTTTAATTTTTAAGTTTTTTGACTGTAAATGACTATTGCATGTGAATTATCACTTTTGGAACAAAAATAAGTGTGTTTCGGGTCATTTTAATGCCTGAAATTGGTCGAAATAGAAGCTTCTGAGTAGGAGAAAAAGTCTGTAAAAATGGCAATTTTGGTCACATTGAGGCTTTAAAAAGTAGTTATTCAACATGAGGCACAATCCAAGTGACATTTTGAATCAATTTTTCTACAGTCAAAAAAATCAATTTTCTGATGAAAAACGATGACCCGGGACCTGTTGAACTTTCTCCAGATTATCAGAAATGGTAATTTTTGAATGATTAATTTTTTTACTGTAAATGACTATTGCATGTGAATTATCACTTTTGGAACAAAAATAAGTGTGTTTAAAGTCATTTTAATGCCTGAAATTGGTCAAAATAGAAGCTTCTGAGTAGGAGAAAAAGTCTGTAAAAATGGCAATTTTGTTCACATTGAGGCTTTAAAAATTAGTTATTCAACATGAGGCACAATCCAAGTGACATTTTGAATCAATTTTTCTACAGTCAAAAAAATCAATTTTCTGATGAAAAACGATGACCCGTGACCTGTCGAACCTTCTCCAGATGGTCAGAAATGGTAATTTTTTAATGTTTAATTTTTTGACGGTAAATGACTATTGTATGTGAATTATCACTTTTGGAACTAAAATAAGTGTGTTTAGAGTCGTTTTAATGCCTGAAATTGGTTGAAATAGAAGCTTGTGAGTAGGAGAAAAAGTCTGTAAAAATGGCAATTTTGGTCACATTGAGGCTTTAAAAAGTAGTTATTCAACATGAGGCACAATCCAAGTGACATTTTGAATCAATTTTTCCACAGTCAAAAAAATAAATTTTCTGATGAAAAACGATGACCCGGGACCTGTTGAACTTTCTCCAGATGGTCAGAAATGGTAATTTTTTTAAGTTTAATTTTTTGACTGTAAATGACTATTGCATGTGAATTATCACTTTTGGAACAAAAGTAAGTGTGTTTCGGGTCATTTTAATGCCTGAAATTGGTCGAAATAGAAGCTTCTGAGTAGGAGAAAAAGTCTGTAAAAATGGCAATTTTGGTCACATTGAGGCTTTAAAAAGTAGTTTTTCAACATGAGGCACAATCCAAGTGACATTTTGAATCAATATTTCTACAGTCAAAAAAATCAATTTTCTGATGAAAAACGATGACCCGGGACCTGTTGAACTTTCTCCAGATGGTCAGAAATGGTAATTTTTTAATGATTAATTTTTTTACTGTAAATGACTATTGCATGTGAATTATCACTTTTGGAACAAAAATAAGTGTGTTTAAAGTCATTTTGATTCCTGAAATTGGTCGAAATAGAAGCTTCTGAGTAGGAGAAAAAGTCTGTAAAAATGGCAATTTTGGTCACATTGAGGCTTTAAAAGGTAGTTATTCAACATGAGGCACAATCCAAGTGACATTTTGAATCAATTTTTCTACAGTCAAAAAAATCAATTTTCTGATGAAAAACGATGACCCGGGACCTGTCGAACCTTCTCCAGATGGTAAGAAATGGTAATTTTTGAATTTTGAATTTTTTGACTGTAAATGACTATTGCATGTGAATTATCACTTTTGGAACAAAAATAAATGTGTTTAGAGTTATTTTAATGCCTGAAATTGGTCTAAATAGAAGCTTCTGAGTAGGAGAAAAAGTCTGTAAAAATGGCAATTTTAGTCACATTGAGGCTTTAAAAAGTAGTTATTCAACATGAGGCACATTCCAAGTGACATTTTGTATCAATTTTTCTACAGTCAAAAAAATCAATTTTCTGATGAAAAACGATGACCCGGGACCTGTTGAACCTTCTCCAGATGGTCAGAAATTGTAATTTTCTAATTTTTAATTTTTTGACTGTAAATGACTATTGCATGTGAATTATCACTTTTGGAACAAAAATAAGTGTGTTTAAAGTCATTTTAATGCCTGAAATTGGTCGAAATAGAAGCTTCTGAGTAGGAGAAAAAGTCTGTAAAAATGGCAATTTTGGTCACATTGAGGCTTTAAAAAGTAGTTATTCAACATGAGGCACAATCCAATTGACATTTTGAATCAATTTTTCTACAGTCAAAAAAATCAATTTTCTGATGAAAAACGATGACCCGGGACCTGTTGAACCTTCTCCAGATGGTCAGAAATGGTAATTTTTTAATTTTTAATTTTTTGACTGTAAATGACTATTGCATGTGAATTATCACTTTTGGAACAAAAATAAGTGTGTTTCGGGTCATTTTAATGCCTGAAATTGGTTGAAATAGAAGCTTCTGAGTAGGAGAAAAAGTCTGTAAAAATGGCAATTTTGGTCACATTGAGGCTTTAAAAAGTAGTTATTCAACATGAGGCACAATCCAAGTGACATTTTGAATCAATTTTTCTACAGTCAAAAAAATCAATTTTCTGATGAAAAACGTTGACCCGGGACCTGCTGAACTTTCTCCAGATGGTTAGAAATGGTAATTTTTTAATGATTAATTTTTTTACTGTAAATGACTATTGCATGTGAATTATCACTTTTGGAACAAAAATAAATGTGTTTAGAGTCATTTTAATGCCTGAAATTGGTCTAAATAGAAGCTTCTGAGTAGGAGAAAAAGTCTGTAAAAATGGCAATTTTGGTCACATTGAGGCTTTAAAAAGTAGTTATTCAACATGAGGCACAATCCAAGTGACATTTTGAATCAATTTTTCTACAGTCCAAAAAATCAATTTTCTGATGAAAAACGATGACCCGGGACCTGTTGAACCTTCTCCAGATGGTCAGAAATGGTAATTTTTTAATTTTTAATTTTTTGACTGTAAATGACTATTGCATGTGAATTATCACTTTTGGAACAAAAATAAGTGTGTTTAAAGTCATTTTAATGCCTGAAATTGGTCGAAATAGAAGCTTCTGAGTAGGAGAAAAAGTCTGTAAAAATGGCAATTTTGGTCACATTGAGGCTTTAAAAAGTAGTTATTCAACATGAGGCACAATCCAAGTGACATTTTGAATCAATTTTTCTACAGTCAAAAAAATCAATTTTCTGATGAAAAACGATGACCCGGGACCTGTTGAACCTTCTCCAGATGGTCAGAAATGGTAATTTTTTTATTTTTTATTTTTTGACTGTAAATGACTATTGCATGTGAATTATCACTTTTGGAACAAAAATAAGTGTGTTTCGGGTCATTTTAATGCCTGAAATTGGTCGAAATAGAAGCTTCTGAGTAGGAGAAAAAGTCTGTAAAAATGGCAATTTTGGTCACATTGAGGCTTTAAAAAGTAGTTTTTCAACATGAGGCACAATCCAAGTGACATTTTGAATCAATATTCCTACAGTCAAAAAAATCAATTTTCTGATGAAAAACGTTGACCCGGGACCTGTTGAACTTTCTCCAGATGGTCAGAAATGGTAATTTTTTAATGATTAATTTTTTTTACTGGAAATGACTATTGCATGTGAATTATCACTTTTGGAACAAAAATAAGTGTGTTTAAAGTCATTTTAATGCCTGAAATTGGTCGAAATAGAAGCTTCTGAGTAGGAGAAAAAGTCTGAATAAAAGGCCATTTTGGTCACATTGAGGCTTTAAAAAGTAGTTATTCAACATGAGGCACAATCCAAGTGACATATTGAATCAATTTTTCTACAGTCAAAAAAATCAATTTTCTGATGAAAAACGATGACCCGGGACCTGTC